>NC_060130.1:816749476-817374476 GCF_021461395.2 Schistocerca americana | reverse complement strand
TGTATTCGTCATCGCCATACTGGCGTATTACCCGGCGTGATGGTGTGGGGTGCCATTGGTTACATGTCTCGGTCACCTCTTGTTCGCATTTTCGGCACTTTGAACAGAGGACGTTACATTTCAGATGTGTTACGACCCGTGGCTCTACCCTACATTCGATCCCTGTGAAACCCTACATTTCAGCAGGATAATGCACGACCGCATGTTGCATGTCCGCTACGGGCCTTTCTGGACACAGAAAATGTTCGACTGCTGGCCTGGCCAGCACATTCTCCAGATCTCTCACCAATTTAAAACGTCTGGTCAATGGTGGTCGAGCAACTGGCTCATCACAATACGCCAGTCACTACTCTTGATGAACTGTGGTATCATGTTGAAGCTGCATGGGCAGCTGTACCTGTACACACCATCCAAGCTCTGTTTGACTCAATGCCCAGGCATATCAAGGCCGTTATTACGGCCAGAGGTGGTTGTTCTGGGTACTGATTTCTCAGGATCAATGAACCCAAATTGCATGAAAATGTAATCACATGTCAGTTCTAGTATAATATATTTGTCCAATGAATACCCGTTTATCATCTGCATTTCTTCTTGGTGTAGCAATTTTAATGGCCAGTAGTGTACACAACTGTGTTATAAAATATTATGTGTCCGAGAAAGTGGCCATTTGAGGCTACTACTGGGGACATAGAGTGGATGACAGCAGGTGTTCCCTTGGCTGTTCATTGCGCCTGTATATAAATATGGCCGGAGAGACAGTGAGGTTGCTACACTTTGTACCATGCTACCATATGATCCGTGTCAGTCACACGCCGGAGTAGGTTTTGCTTCGGATGACCTCACAGGCAGGCTGCAACTAAATGCATATTGTCAGTAATAATAGAAAGTGAACTCGAGAGGACTGCACACCATCCTGGATCGCTTAGATTTTGCGGAAGTAACTGTTAGTGTGCCAACCATAATGTTAACAAGTCGGTGTGGCAAGTAGTGAGAATTATTTTCCACTTTTGTGGCGAGCATATACACTCCTGGAAATTGAAATAAGAACACCGTGAATTCATTGTCCCAGGAAGGGGAAACTTTATTGACACATTCCTGGGGTCAGATACATCACATGATCACACTGACAGAACCACAGGCACATACACACAGGCAACACAGCATGCACAATGTCGGCACTAGTACAGTGTATATCCACCTTTCGCAGCAATGCAGGCTGCTATTCTCCCATGGAGACGATCGTAGAGATGCTGGATGTAGTCCTGTGGAACGGCTTGCCATGCCATTTCCACCTGGCGCCTCAGTTGGACCAGCGTTCGTGCTGGACGTGCAGACCGCGTGAGACGACGCTTCATCCAGTCCCAAACATACTCAATGGGGGACAGATCCGGAGATCTTGCTGGCCAGGGTAGTTGACTTACACCTTCTAGAGCACGTTGGGTGGCACGGGATACATGCGGACGTGCATTGTCCTGTTGGAACAGCAAGTTCCCTTGCCGGTCTAGGAATGGTAGAACGATGGGTTCGACGACGGTTTGGATGTACCGTGCACTATTCAGTGTCCCCTCGACGATCACCAGTGGTATACGGCCAGTGTAGGAGATCGCTCCCCACACCATGATGCCGGGTGTTGGCCCTGTGTGCCTCGGTCGTATGCAGTCCTGATTGTGGCGCTCACCTGCACGGCGCCAAACACGCATACGACCATCATTGGCACCAAGGCAGAAGCGACTCTCATCGCTGAAGACGACACGTCTCCATTCGTCCCTCCATTCACGCCTGTCGCGACACCACTGGAGGCGGGCTGCACGATGTTGGGGCGTGAGCGGAAGACGGCCTAACGGTGTGCGGGACCGTAGCCCAGCTTCGTGGAGACGGTTGCGAATGGTCCTCGCCGATACCCCAGGAGCAACAGTGTCCCTAATTTGCTGGGAAGTGGCGGTGCGGTCCCCTACGGCACTGCGTAGGATCTTACGGTCTTGGCGTGCATCCGTGCGTCGCTGCGGTCCGGTCCCAGGTCGACGGGCACGTGCACCTTCCACCGACCACTGGCGACAACATCGATGTACTGTGGAGACCTCACGCCCCACGTGTTGAGCAATTCGGCGGTACGTCCACCCGGCCTCCCGCATGCCCACTATACGCCCTCGCTCAAAGTCCGTCCACTGCACATACGGTTCACGTCCACGCTGTCGCGGCATGCTACCAGTGTTAAAGACTGCGATGGAGCTCCGTATGCCATGGCAGACTGGCTGACACTGACGGCGGCGGTGCACAAATGCTGCGCAGCTAGCGCCATTCGACGGCCAACACCGCGGTTCCTGGTGTGTCCGCTGTGCCGTGCGTGTGATCATTGCTTGTACAGCCCTCTCGCAGTGTCCGGAGCAAGTATGGTGGGTCTGACACACCGGTGTCAATGTGTTCTTTTTTCCATTTCCAGGAGTGTATTTTGATTATCAGAAGTCATGGCGAAAGACCATTAAATGGGAACTTACCATCGAGGTCAATTAGAACTCAAAATCTTCATTTATAAACATAGTTCCAGACCTCGCTGAGCGAATACAGAATAGAAACTTTTTTACATTGGGCTGGACAAGAATGTGGACTTGCAGGCCAATAAATGCCACATGATCATTTCATTTCATATCGTCAGTATGTTCTCCATCACTTTTTGGCTGACCACAGAAATAGTTTCCAGGCTCACATAAAAATGTTGAACAATATTCTCATATTTCCTGTTACTTATGATTTATTGTTATTATTAATCCATCACCCCACAGTTTCATTTAAACTAAATGCTGAATTTGGAAGATCAATAATTTATGAACCACATTATCCTGTAGATATTCCTATTTTTGATCCTATTCAAAATTTAGAAATTACTATAACCAATGAAAATGACAATCCGGTTGACTTAAATGGTGCTTGTGTAACACTTGCTTTAAAATGCCTTAATAAACTTTTATCCTTAAGTAATCATGAACAAAATCGAGAGTTACCAGTTCCACTAATTTTCTCTGAATGAGAAAAGTAAAAATAATTTAAATACACCCAACAAGGATACAGAAATTGAAATAAATATTGGTGATGGATGGCTTCATCCATATCACGCACAATCATACATGAACTTTACAATTCTTATAGCTAATCCTGATGGATCAGAATCAGATTATCCAACATATGATGGAAAATCCAATAAAAAAATTAATTGGTAATTACATGGCAAAGCTGTTTGATTTTTTGACTACAAAGAGAGAAAATATTATTTTATCTAGAATTGAACATCGTTTAATTTCATCAACAGCTATGTTATATTTAACTTCATGTGTTACTGATAAAATAAGCTTGAAAGGGCGTATCCTTAATAATCTAAAAATAATGAGTAAGAAAAACGAGGTACTTTATTCACTTGGACTTCTTGGTGGATTTTTTATAGACTATAAGGAAATTATGTAAGAAATTAACAGTAATGTTTACAAGGTCATATAGTTCTAGAGATGCTGTTATTAGATAGCCTGATTATAATGAAGCTCGAGTTGAAGTTAAAGATATACTTCCTAAGGAAGGAAAAACTGTAATAGAATCGATGGAAATTCGTGTACCAATTGTTGAATATGAACCAAATTACGAGTTAGAACAATGAGAAAATATTGTGAAAAAAAACAAAAATTCCGATATTTTTGATGAACTACAAACTGTAGAAGTTGCAGGATAGAGTGATACGAAAAATTTTGAACTTGACATCACAAATTACTATGACTGTGTAGAATTTGATATGCCATATTTTGTATTTGTTACATTTCAGACAACTTGTAAAAATAATCAGTTACTTGACTCTTCATTATTCGACCACCTTAATCTACAGAATATATACTTGAAAAATGGAGGAAACGAAATTTTCCCCCAGGAGATGTGGAGTATTAATCCCTCAAATAATTTTCTCAAAGCATATGATGTATTCCTCGGTTTTAAACGAGTAACACTATTCAAGTCAGACACTGACGTAACTCCATACAAATTCATTTCGAATTACTCGATCTATGTCTTTAATAAGACCTGTAGAAAAAATATTATAACTTCACAGAAAACGACTATGAAACTTTAACCAGCAGCATGAAGTCTCTAGATAACATAATACTGACCTAGTGCAACTGTTTCGTCAGATGAAGTGAGATAACGCCGCCTGCTGGTTTTTTGCTGTTTGCTTCGTCTTGCTAACACATTGTATCTGTGCTGCTCACTAAGCAATTCATAACTTCATTCAGAGATGGCACTTCAGAAGTCGCCATTTACAACAATACCAGAATATACTTCGTTTTAACATATAATATTCTTTTCAAATCTTATTTTGAGACTTGTAAAGAAATATTACACGCTACTTGCATTTCATAACTTCAAATAAAGTACGAAAATATGGAGAAAATTATTTACTTACACCGAAAATAGACTGATGAAAATAGCATTTTTAGAATGTACTTTGTCATTCAGATTCCAAGTATATATAAAAACTGTGATCAAATACAGTTTCTCTCAGTGTGCTCCTGGCTGGGAGTGGGCTGATCACCCAAACAATGGCCATCAGCGCTTATCAAGTTGTTGCTGTTTGAGCATTGCCCCCTCAACTAACGACGACGTAACAAGATGCAAGGACAGCTACGTGGACTTAGGAGAAACCCAGAGAGTAAAATGAAATAGAGAGAGTAACATCAAGAAAAAGCCCTATGGGTTTCCATCATATGGCACCGAAGGTTAAACAATAAAATACACTGAACTAGAGCGCCAGTAAAATTTTAATATGAATTATTCTTTGTGAGAATGAATTAATTTTTTTTCTTATGTGCACCTGTCATAAAAAAATATTAAATTCAATTTCTTATGTTCACCTTTTGTATAAACAAAATAATTACTTTATATTAAGGGAATGTGATAAGCAAAAATATTAATTTTCATTAACTTACTGAGTAATTTATTACAAAATAGACATTTTTTAATGAAATTAAGTGGATTATATCTATAAATGTGGCCTATAGTAGCTAGAAAGTGTCGGTTCTAGGTAACTTGGGTCGGTCCTGGTGTGAGCCAGGACTGAGTCAAGTCAGCTAGAACCTACACTTTCTAGCTACTAATGGCTGCCATATGATCAAATCTATTGTGTAACATCGCATGTCAGATCACACTTTTTTCGGTACCGTAACCCAAAAGAGGATTAGTAAATATCATTCTAGTGTACAGAGAATGCACTTTCCTAAATGATATAAAATATCAGTCACTAATTGCTCACAACAAGAGGAACAACCCCATAATTAGCAGGAGTGCAGTTCACTCAAGCACTCAGAATAAGGAATTATACACTTTACCTAACCCCATCGAGTAGTTTCCTACACTCATTAATGCCTAGTTACATAGAAACACCCAATTCATTATATATTAAATATGCAATAACTCGTAATTATGGCGAAGTTAAGAGGGAAGGAGAAGGACCGTCACTCTTTATCGGTCAAAATGCATAAAGTACGTTACAAAAAATACAAAATAGTAATGTGGAGCTAAATAATCTTAAGCTAGTACAAATTAGCTAATATTCTGTGTCTAGCGTAGAAAGGCTGTAGTCACAACTTAAGTTGACCGTTAATATTTTACTGTTAAGAATGAAGGTTCTTCTAGCATTGCATAGTTTATCTGTAATTCTTACGCAGCGTGGTGTTCCACGTCTGAGGGAAGTCAGTCTGGGCTAGGGAATAAGACAGCAGAAACACACAGCAGGTGTCTCATTTACTAACAAGGGGAGGCCGCCAATTGTGAAATTCAGATTCGATTCACACTGCGCATAATAAAAGCTCATGGCCAGAAGTGTAATGTGGCAAAGTACCAAGATGCACTTCTCAGCCGTTGTCGAGAAAAATCGACAGTTAAAAGAAACCGTTGTGGTGAAATACTCTCTATGATTAATGACTTTCTACAGCGTCATGGTGCAGCGGTAAGCGCTCGGGTTCGTAATCCGAAGGTCGCTGGATCGAATCTAGCGCCAGGCAACTTTTTTTTCTTGTAGTATTTGTTTTTTGTAATTCATATATATATATATATATATATATATATATATATATATATATATATATATATATATATATTCCCGGCAATCAGTTGCAACAATTATGCATATAATAAGTTGTTGAAAGTCGTTTGTCGTGGAAAAACTGGCGACTTCGAACATCATTATGTTTTCCGTAAACAAAGTTGTATTTCACAAATGTTATTAATTGTCTTCATAATGTTAACCACGTATAGTTAACGGAAGACGTAGAAACGATATTCCAACACGAATACGTATACCGTAAGTCAAACGTTCAAATTAGAATAGAGACCCCACGAACACAAATTTGCTGTGGCAGGTATGAAATATAAACTCCGTTACTCGCTCGTTACAATTGAAGAACAGACGTTGAATGTGCCGAAACGAGCCGCCGCATAACTAGCGTAGTTGCCTGCTAACTTCAAAAGAAGGTAGATGCGGTCCCTAGCGCAACTTATAACATCGTCGAAAATCAGTGCGGAAGGGATACCGGTACAATTGGAGAGCGATCCGCCTTCACCAACATGCATAAGCAATTCATATATATATATATATATATATATATTTGAATTACAAAAAACTAATTATGAAAAGAAATTGCATGGCGCGAGATTCGATCCGGCGACCTTTGAATTACGAACCCGAGCGCTTACCTCTGCGCCACGACGCTGGAGAAAATTATTAATCGTAGAGAGTATTTCACCGCAACGGTTTCTTTTAACTGTCGATTTTCTCGACAACGGCTGAGAAGTGCATCTTGGTGCTTTGCCACATTACACCTCTGGCCATGAGCTTTTATTATGCGCAGTATGAATCGAATCTGAATTTCACAATTGGCGGCCTCCCCTTGTAAGAGTGGCATCTGGTAAGCTCCATGTCCGGAGCTGTGCTGTCCGTAACGGCATCTTGACGAACAGCAGATGACCCGTTCCAGAGAGGGGTCCGACTGTAGAGTCGAAGTGCGGTTTGAACTGTCTGATGTCAGTTTCGTATAACTGCTTTAAAGCTTCAAAGCTCTTCCTATAAACTAGGCAAGAGGCTGTGGAGGCTACTTGAGGACCGGCTTATTAGTAAGGAATATTGCAACGTTCGCTCAATAAGTTACGCGCGCGGATTTTGATAGCGGTGGGCAGAGCAGCTGTGGCGCAGTATGCGTCTTAACGGTAACTGACGCAAGTACGCCTCAGCAAAGCACACACGCTGGGCTGGCCGGCGACACTATAGCGCTCAACTACGAGAAGAATATTCAAGACTGCCTAAATGTGGGAGAATGCTATATTCAGCCTAAAGGTATAAAAATGGCTCATGGTAACACGTGAGGAACATTTACGGAATTCACAAACACGATTGTGCATATACGCACGAGATCAATATTTCACGGAAATACACTACTGGTCATTAAAATTGCAGAACCACGAAGATGACGAGCTACAGACGCGAAATTTAACCGACAGGAAGAAGATGCTGTGATATGCAAATGATTAGCTTTTCAGAGCATTCACACAAAGCTGGCGCCGGGGGCGACACCTACAACGTGCAGACATGAGAAAAGTTTGCAATCGATTTCTCACACACAAACAGCAGCTGACCGGCGTTGCCTGGTGAAACGTTGTTGTGATGCCTTGTGTAAGGGGGAGAAATGCGTACCATCACGTTTCCGACTTTGATAAAGGTCAGATTGTAGCCTATCGCAATTGCGGTTTATCGTATCGCGACATTGCTGCTCGCGTTGGTCGAGATCCAATGACTGTTAGCAGAATATGGAATCGGTGGGTTCAGGAGGGTAATACGGAACGCCGTGCTGGATCCCAACGGCCTCGTATCACTAGCAGTCGAGATGACAGGCATCTTATCCGCATGATCGTCCAGCCACGTCTCGATCCCTGAGTCAACAGATGGGGACGTTTCTAAGACAACAACCATCTGCACGAACAGTTCGACGACGTTTGCAGCAGCATGGACTATCAGCTCGGAGACCATGGCTGCAGTTACCCTTGACGCTGCATCACGGACAGGAGTGCCTGCGATGGTGTGCTCAACGACGAACCTGGGTGCACGAATGGCAAAATGTCATTTTTTGGATGAATCCAGGTTCCGTATTTGGCGACATCGCGGTGAACGCACATTGGAAGCATGTATTCGTCATCGCCATACTGGAGTATCACCCGGTGTGATGGTATGGGGTGCCATTGGTTACACGTCTCGGTCACCTCTTGTTCGCATTGACGGCACTTTGAACAGTGGACATTACATCTCACATGTGTTACGACCCGTGGCTCTACCCATGATTAGATCCCTGCGAAACCCTACATTTCAGCAGGACAATGCACGACCGCATGTTGCAGGTCCTGTACGGGCCTTTCTGGATACAGAAAATATTCGACTGCAGCCCTGGCCAGCACATTCTCCAGACCTCTCACCAACTGAAAACGTCTGGTCAATGGTGGCCGAGCAACTGGCTCGTCACAATATGCCAGTCACTGCTCTTGATGAACTGTGGTATCGTGTTGAAGCTGCATGGGCAGCTGTACCTGTACACGCCATCCAAGCTCTGTTTGACTCAATGCCCAGGCGTATCAAGGTCGTTATTACGGCCAGAGGTCGTTGTTCTCGGTACTGATTTCTCAGGATCTATGCACCCAAACTACGTGAAAATGTAATCACATGTCAGTTCTAGTATAATATATTTGTCCAATGAATATCTGTTCGATTCCCGGCGGGGTCAGGGATTTTCTCTCTGCCTCGTGATGACTGGGTGTTGTGTGATGTCCTTAGGTTAGTTAGGTATAAGTAGTTCTAAGTTCTAGGGGACTGATGACCATAGATGTTAAGTCCCATAGTGCTCAGAGCCATTTTTGAATATCTGTTTATCATCTGTATTTCTTCTTGGTGTAGCAATTTTAATGGCCAGTAATGTAGTAACTAATGGTGATTGCAGTATCAGAAGACTTAGAGAGAATCCTTCTGGATGTTCAGTGGATCGCTTTCAGTTACACTGCTTTCCTTTCAGAAACACACTAAAGTGCCAAAGAAACGGTATAGACATGTGTGCTCAAATACAGAGATGTATAAACAGGCAGAATACGGTGCTGCCGTCGGCAACGCCTATATAAGACAAGTGTCTGGCGCAGTTGTTAGATCAGTTACTGCTGCTACAGTGGGCAGGTTATCAAGATTTAAGTGGGTTTGAACGTGGTGTTATAGTTGGCGCACGAATATTGGACAAAGCATCTCCAAGGTAGCGACAAAATGGAGATTTTCTCGTACGACCATTTCGTGAGTAGACTGTGTATATCAGGAATCCGGTAAAACAACAAATCTCCGATATCGCTGTGGCCGAAAAAAGATCCTGCAAGAACGGGACCAACGACGACTGAAAAGAAACGTTCAGCGTGACAGATGTGCAACCCTTCCACAAACTGCTGCATATTTCAGGGCTGGGCCATCATGTGTCAGCGTGCGAAGCATTCAACGAAACACCATCGATATGGGCTTTTGGAGTCGAAGGCCCACTCGTGTACCCTTGGTGACTGCACGACACAGAGCTTCACAACTCGCCTGGGCACCTTAACACCGACATTGGACTGTTGATGACTCGAAACATGTTGCCTGGTCGGACGAGTCTAGTTTCAAATTGTATCGAGCAGATGGGCGTGTATGGGTATGGAGGCAACCTCATGAATCGATGGACCCTGCATGTCAGCAGGGGACTGTTCAAGCTGATGGAGGCTCTGTAATGGTGTGGAGCGTGTGCAGTTGGAGTGAGATGGGACCCCTGATTCCTAGGAACAATCTTCTGAGTTTAAACACTTCTGCTGGCTACCAAACTCCCCAAACATGAACATAATTGAGCATATCTGCGATGCCTTGCAACATGCTGTTCGGAAGAGATCTCCACCCCCTCGTACTCTTACGGATTTATGTACAGCCCTGCAGGATTCATGATGTCAATTCCCTCCAGAACTTCTTCAGACATTAGTCGACTACAAGCCAAGTCGTGTTGCAGTATTTCTGCATACTCGCGGGAGCCGTACACGATATTAGTCAAGTGTATCAATTTATTTGGCTCTTCGATGTATATAAATACTCTGTCAGACCTCATACAAATGTAAAGACATACAGGGTTCAAATGTGATCATAAATGTTATCTAAGAAATTCGTTTAGTGTCATTATTTCCATGAATTCTAGCAGTTCGCTCCTCTTCCGAGGTAACAGGCTAGTAGCGGAAATGCATATTCTAGCAGCACCTTGCTGACCGCTAATTAATCTTGGTCTGGATGGCAGATAAAACATTCAAAGCCTGCATGGTGGCTGAGTGCTTGTAGTTGAAGAAGAGTTGACTAAATTGCCATTGTGGCAACGAAAGTATAGGGAGCAACATCTTATGTAATGATAAGTGTGGCCAAAATCAATTCACATTCCCTGAACAAATTGTGGGGACAATTCTACATTTTGGAAAGATTTTTTTTTTCTCAGGACATTAATGTCCTTATGCAAGTTCCCCTTAGAGATTTGTATCAGAGGTGGAAAAGATTAGAATCAATGGAACAATCAAGCAGTTATGTATAAAGGGATCGATTACTTCACTTCATTATCAGCAAAAAATAAATAATGGCACTAACAAGGGAACCTCCCCATCGCACCCCCATCAGATTTAGTTATAAGTTGGTACAGTGGGTAGGCCTTGTAAAACTGAACACAGATCAATCGAGACAACAGGAAGAAGTTGTGTGGAACTATGAAAAAAATAGCAAAATATACAAACTGAGTAGTCCATGTGCAAGATAGGCAACATCAAGGATAACATGCAGTCAGGAGCGTCGTGGTCCCGTGGTTAGCGTGAGCAGTTGCGAAACAAGAGGTCCTTGGTTCAAGTCTTCCCTCGTGTGAAGAATTTTTTTTTTTATTTTCAGTCAATTATTATCTGTCCGTCCGATGCGAGGTAACTCCGCCGTAGCATGAGGATGCTACACCTAAACAAACATCGAAACACACGACGTCAGTCGACAACAGCGCACGGAAGAGAGAGTATTCCTTCTAATGAGGCTCCCTGGCTGGCAGTTGACTGTTCGCTACTTTGGACGGGAGTGCATTAAATACGTGAGATGTATTCCGTGGGCAATATAAATCCAGCAAATATAGCTCGTGACTTCAATAACAAGGTCAATGAATATTTTCCGGACTGTAAGTTTGCGGTGCGGTCGCAAAACATAGACACTAAACCTATTACAGTGAACAGAGACGTCAATGAACGAACGGACAGATCATAACTTTGCGAAAATAAAGGAAGAAAAATTTTCACACGAGGGAAGACTTGAACCAAGGACTTCTCGCTCAGTTGCTCACGCCAACCACGGGACCACAGCGCTCCTACACTTATATTACCCTTGATGTTGCTTATCTTGAACATGGACTACTCAGTTTGTATATTTTGCTTATTTTTTTCATAGTTCCATACAACTTCTTCCTGTTTTCTCGAATGATCTGTGTTCAGTTTTTCAAGGCCTATCCACTGTGCCGACTTATAACTAAATCTGAGGGGGGGGTTCGATGGGGAGGTTCCCTTGTAAGTAAATTTTTGGGAGCAGGAAAGCACCAGAGTCACAGTCAGCACTGAACAAACCAGAAACAGTGGATAAAGAGATTTATTATTTTACAGGGAGGAAGTAGCACCGAATATTATGCTAACATTTGCAGGTAACCAGAAAAACACCAGTGTTGCATCATCACAAATATCAGCAGAATCGAAAACTGTCTTTTCCCAATTGGGTCAATACTGGAAAGATCGAACACAACGTGAGCTGATAGCGCCCCCCAGGAGGCTCACAACTCCTTTGTGCTCTCCTGCTTGGCTACCATGGGCCCCCAGCCTTTGTAGCATTATTTCCTTTCTGCTCTGAGGCCTTACATTTGGGACTCGAGTTTACAATTCTGGTGTTTTCTACAACTTTTCAGTAAATAAGTATATGGTCCCCATTGTTAGGTTTGAGCCGCCACCAGTTTTCAAAATCCTCCAGAAGTGCAGTTTGGGCAGGGAAGGTCGCCCAATGCAATGTATGTTCCACCATTGAGCCTTTCCATCTTTTTGCATCCTTCCCTTTAATAAGGTAGTACACCCAAAACCCAGCACAGTAGCCATCCCATTTTGAGGGTGTGGGGGTGGGGGGTGGGGGGTGCGTCAAGTATCTGCATAGTGGTAGCCACCTGACCAGGCAGGTATCACATTCGTGGTGTCCAACGTTCGAGCTGAAAACTCTCCATCTATGCCAACGAGTATCTGCCCATTGTGATTGGGGCACAAGGACTTGGAGCTACAGATTACTGGCCAGGCAGCCATTGCTAGGGCTGGGTGGCACCCACGGGAGAGCCCTCATTCGGAGTGGGTGGTGCCATGGACGATGAGCTGCAAATGAACCAAATGAAGATATCTTCTGCTGGTGGCCATACCGCCCCAGCAGTGTCTATGGAAGAAAATTCCTAGTTTAATGCAGAGAAATATGGCCCTAAAATGTTCCTTTCTCTGGCTATGCCATGAGAGTAATGTAAGGCTAAGTGACACACAGGGAAACACTTCCCCCAACACTTTGGTTGCACAAGGACTGATGGGGGATTCCTTCTTGTCCACAGAGCCCTTATTATTTGTGGAGAGCATAGAAGACAAGTTTGGGAACGTGGCAACCATCTCTAAAATAAAAAATGAATCAATTTTGATCAAAACAGCATCCTCCGCCCAACCATGGGTGCTGCTCTCTTGTAACAAGGTGGGTGACATACCAATGACTGACACTCTCCATAATAGTCTAAATATGATTCAGGGAATCATTTTCCGCCTAGGCCTGCTCTTTTAATCTGATGATATGCTATGCACAAACTTGGAGCGACGAGGTGTACTCTGTATGTCATGTCCATAGGGGGCCAAAGAACAATAGGGTTACTACTGAAGCCTCTATCTTGGCCTCTGAGGTCTATTCATTGCCTGAAAAGGTCGAGGTGACGGTGTACCAATGAGATGTAAAATCTTGTGTTGCCCATTGCCCTCCCCCCCCCCCCCCCCCCTCTCATGTGGCGATTCAAGTGTTTGAAATTTGGGCATATCTCATCATGTTGCAACACAAGGTCCATCTGTGGAGATTGTGGACAACAACTGCAGGCGAACACTTCTTGTGCTCTTCTCTCTATTTGTATCGACTGTAGAAAGGACCATTCTCCCTGCTCACAAGATTGCACCGTTTTCCAGAGAGAGACAAGAAAATACAAGAATGTAAGACTCTGGACAAACTAACTTATCAAGAGCTCAAGAAGAAATATCAGTGGTTGCATCTAGCAAGTATGAAAGTGTCATATGTTACAGCTATGATGACTTCACCCCCTTTGGTGATGGTACTCCCCTATTACACCTCATACAGTGGGCCTTAATGGCTTCTTGAGCATGCCTGCCCCCCCCCCCCCCCCCGATGACTTGGGGCTCTCCTCTTGCTGCTTCCCCCACACCTACTTTGGGATCATTGGCTTCCCCTTACTGAGGACATTAGTCCTCAGATCTCAAATGGAGACAAATCACTTTTGTTCAGCTGCTCTAGCAAGGAAGGAGTCCCTCAGGACACTTTCTCCCAAGGTTTCATCTACACCTACATAGATACTCCGCAAGGTGCGTGGCGGAGGATACCCTCTACCACTACTTGTTATTTCTCCTCCTGTTCCATTCGCAAATAGAGCAAGGGAATAACGTCTGTCTGTATGCCTCCATATGAGCCCTAATTTCTCTTATCTTTATGCAGGATTTATGTTGATTGGAGTAGAATCGTTCAGCAGTCAGCTTCAAGTGACAGTTTTTCAATAGTGTTTACCGAGAAGAACGCCGCCTTCCCATCAGGGATCCCCATTTGAGTTTATGAAGCATCTCCGTAATGCTCAAGTTTTTCACAAACCTACTGGTAACAAATCTAGCAGCCCTCCTCTGAAATGCTCCAATGTCTTCCTTCAATCTGACCTGGTACAGATCCCAAACACTCGAATATTACTCAAAAATAAATCGCGCCACCGTCCTATATGCGGTCTACTTTACACGTGAACCACTCTTTGTTGGCCAGGGTGGCCGAGCGGTTCTAGGCGCTACAGTCTGGAACCGCGCGACCACTGCGGTCGCAGGTTCGAATCCTGCCTCGGGTATGGATGTGTGTGATGTCCTTAGGTTAGTTAGGTTTAAGTAGTTCTAAGTTCTAGGGGACTGATAACCTCAGAAGTTAAGTCCCATAGTGCTCAGAACCATTTGAACCACTCTTTCCTAAAATTCTCCCACTAAACCTAAGTCCACCATTTCTCTTCCCTACCACAGTTTTCACATGCTCTTTCCATCTCATATCGCTTTGCAACGTTACGCCCAGTTATTTAAACGACTTCACTTTGTCAAACTGGACACTAGTAGTACTGTATCCGAACGTTACAGGTTTGTTCTTGCGACTCATCTGCATTAACTTACATTTTTCCACATTTAGCAGCCATTCATCACACCAACTGGAAATTTTGTCGAAGTCGTCTTGTATCTTCCTACAGTCACTCAACTTCGACACCTTATCGTACTTCATGGCATCATGAGCAAAAAACTGCAGACTGCTGCCCACCCTGTCCACCAAATCATTTATGTTTATAGAGAACAGAGCTGTTGGCAGTCTACGATCAGACACCAACCAGTGGCTGAAGGAGCCACAGGCCGCCACTGGTCGCAGGGCTCCTCAGTCATCATCACTACCTCAAACTGATTCAGGAAAGCCCTCATAATCATCCAAATTCTCCAAGGGGAGGAAGATAAGAAGTAGTTCTCCCAGAGGAAGGAGTTCCAGTGACCCCCACGCCACCACATTCTGCCTATTCTACTCCTGTGGCAGAGACGGAGATTCTTGTAGCCCCTGAGGCTCCAGGTGGCTGGTCCCTTCATGGCTTCACAGTACATCGAAAACTTTATGATGCAGCGGAGTTGTATTGGTTTTTTCCATCACCTAGCTGATCTATGACATCTTTTAAGCAGTTCCCCTTTCTTCTACATTGCCCTCCAGAAGACTTGGTTTCCAGCAATGTGGACTTTGGCCTTTTGTGAATACTAGGGATATTATGAGAATCGTGTTACTTATGACAGGGTATTGGGTTGAGGTAACATATATGTTCTGGACACTCTATATAGTGAACTTGTGCCTCTTAATACACCTTTGGAGACTATGGCTGTTCAGGTAAGGGCATTTCAGGATATTACTATCCTGCCTTCCATGTACTGAAACAGCAGGTGCAGCGAAAGCAATTAGCTTTTCCTACGTGCCACGTCGAGCCATATAAAGCTCCATTCAGCGAGTGGGAATTCGTCAGTGTCCTAGCCCACTGCCCTCATACAGCCCCAGAGTCAGACTGCATCCCAACCAAATTGTCAAGCACCTATCGGTGGATTGTCAACGTCTTATCCTTGCCATCTTTAACCACCTCAGAAGCGAGGACGAATTCCCATAGCAGTAGCGAGAAAGCATCATTGTCCCAGTACTGAAATCGGGTAAGCACCCTTTGGAGATGGACAGTTATCGTCCAATTAGTCTCAAGAATGTTTTCTGTAAGTTACTGGAATGCATGGTGAGCCAGAGGCTGTGTTGACTCCTTGAGTCTTGGGATCTTCTGGCTCCATCCCAGAGTGGATTTCGCCAAGGCCATTTAATTTCTGATAATCTTGTTTACCTGGAGTCTGCAAACCAAACAGCTTTTACCTGACTTCAACACCTTATAGCTGCCTTCTTCGACCTATAAAAGTTCTATGACACAACGTAGCACCACCACATCCTCATACCTTATACGAGTGGGGTCCCATGGTGCGCTCCTGGCTTTTATCCAGAACTTCTTGTCGCACCATACTTTCTAAATTCGAGTCTGTACGTCCCACAGTACCCACCATATCAAAGGGAATGGGGTCCTGCAGAGCTCTGTGCTCAATGTCCTCTTCTAGTAACCTTCAATGGTCTAGCAGCAGTTTTGAGGTCTGCAGTAACACCCCCCTTGTATGCTGACGACTTTTGCTCTACTATTGCTCCTGTAGTGTGGTTGTCCAAGGTGCCATACGAAAGGTGCAGGCATGTGCCCTCACCCATGGCTCTCGGTCTTCAGCCGCCAATACTCACATCATACACTTCTGTCGACGTTGTACCGTTCACCCATACCCAGAACTTTATGTTGACGAACAGCTACTCAGTGTAGTTGAAACTTACCGCTTGTTAGGACTGGTCTTTCATGCTTGGTTGACGTGGTTTCTTCATATTCGGCAGCTCAAGCGAAAGTGCTGGCAACTCCTTAATACACTTCGCTGCCTGTGTAACACTAGCTAGGGTGCAGATTGCACTACCCTTCTGCAGTTTTACAAAGCCCCCTCTATTGTGGATCAGGCTCCAACAACAGCTTCTCAGTATGCTATACATGTTCACAACTCCCCTAAGCAGCCGACCTTGTTGTGCCTGACTTCTTGGACACTGAGGTGGCTAGTAGTACTACAGTTAATCAGAACACTGTGAATAAGTAATACTTTTTTAAATGCAACAAAACTGATCTTTGTTCGTCAGACATGGCTGTAGCTGTGAAACTGCACACATAGACTTGTGGTTCAGACGACACTAAATGAGCCACAGATATTGAATGGCAAATTGACACACATTCAGAGTGGCTTCATTACTGTCAATAGAAAACAGAAGTTCATAGGAACTTGTTGACACAGTTCTGATTGTGTTGGCGCATAGGTACAGTTCACAGGAGATGGAAGTCTCTTCACTCCCCTAAGGTTGACATGGACTGTATCATAGTGAGTAGGAAGCACAATGATGCTACTCTGATAGGAACTTCCTGGAAGTGGGCAGGATCCAACCTCAAACAGAGCTTCCCTCCTGGCCTCTGGTGAAGCTATTTCAGGGCAGAGGCACGGCAGTGGAGCCTTGGAACTATGGGAGTCACACCTGCTTCCTAGTATCTCATTGGAACCTCATGATGAAGCTTTGTTATGTAGTATCTCTGCAGTGGTCGATATTTCTTGCACTGCTCTTGAAACTCGACGACACTGGAGAACCACTGTCTCCTCTTCCCAAACACTGAAATCCATCTCCTGCAATGGCGGTCCAGATCAGAGATTACGATCGCAATCTGCATCCAGTCCCTCCTCTCTGAGCTCCAATTGTTTCCAATACCAACTCTTCCCTGGGCCCATGCACATACATCTCCATGATGCATTGCTCAGTTCACCTTGAGGTCCTCTGCCACCAATTTTTCTGCATTCTTGGCACATCCTAGGGTTCAGAAGTAGTCGAGACTGATGGCTTGATGGTTGCTGGTCACATAGACTTTGCTTATATTCACCCAGGACATACTGAACTGCCCTCCTTGCACAGATGGCTGTAGTGTCTTTGCTACAGAGTTGGTAGCCATCTCTTGTGCTCTTGAGCATATCCATTCCTGCACTGGTTAGTCCTTTCAGGTGGCTCCTTGAGCAGTTTTTAAGCTCTCAACCAGTGTTGCCCTCATCATCCCTTGGTCATAGCTATTGAGAATTTCCTGTATATCCTTGAACAATGCGGATGGTCAGTGACCTTCGTCTGGATCCTGTGCCACATTAGGATCCTGGGGAATGAATTCACATATGGCCTGGCCAAACTGGCTACCAGTAAGCCAATTCTTGAGATCGGTTTTCTGGAAATAGACCTCCAATCGGTATTACGCCATCAACTTTTAGTGATCTGGAATAGGGAGTGGTTCACTCTGACTTCACCAAACAAGCTATGGGCGATAAAGGAGACTGTGAATTTGTGGAGATCCTCCATGCAGCCTCTCACAGGAACTCTACCGTCCTTTTACAGCTCCAATTTCCACCATCGCAAGGACCCACCCCACTGCCACTTTGGTTCCTTTTTGATGATGATCCACATTTTGCTGGATTGTCCCAACCTAGCCACCCTGCAGCAGACTCTTAATCCCTCTGACTCGCTACCCCTGGTGTTAGGAGAGGATGCCTCAGTGGATGACTTAGTTTTACATTTCTCTGTGAAGGGGGGCTTTTAGTACTCTCTTTTTGGGTGGGCCACATAACCCTACCAGCCGAATGGGGGGTTGGCGGAACAGAGCACATTGGGGCTGTCTGGGATTGGTGATCCACCCCAGTCCTCACCCTACCTGCTCTTTTACTCTTCTTCCCCCTCTCGCGTGGTCTGTTCGAGTTGTTGGTCTTTTGTCTATCTGTGCTTCTCTTTCCCTGTCCATATTGCTAGTCTTTTCTATGCAGTTTCTGAGTGGAGTACCTCTGGTAAGTGGTGGTGGTGGTGGTGGTGGTGGTGGTGGTGGTGGTGGTGGTGGTGGTGGTGGTGTGGAGGGTGGGGATTGGGGACGTGTGTCCCCTCTTTGTATTTTGCTTTTGGAGGCTTCTGGTTGCTCCATAGATGAGGCACCTGACGTGCCTTTCTTCCTACATCTCCCTTTCTCCTTTTTTGTCACTCACCAAGCCTTTGTTGACCTTTGATAACCCTTGGGGTTTTCTTCCCCTGGGTTTTGTGCAGTGGCCATCTCTGATGTACAGTCTATAGACCTGTCTGTTCGAGGAAAAAGGGACAGATGACCTAGTAGTTTCGTCCCTCTAATCATCAAACCAACCAAGCAACCAGCTGATAGCATTACGCAAAAATTTCTTCCCGAGCTCATTGCGTGAGGTGTGCAGGGGGTGATACAAACCAAGGCACGCATTATCTGATGTGCTCTAGCTGGCCGAGTCCGTGGGCGGGAATCATTCCATAATGGCTGCAGTCAGCCGAGTCTGTTCCATATGGTACGAACTGTCAGCCTGACTGGTGTAACAGCGCTGTGTCATTTCAGTAATGTAATAGAAATTTAATTACTCATAACTCCGCTCTCAGTTCATGGGGAGTGACATCAAAAGATTTCACAGGATATGTCACAAACGTTCTTATTAGGAATTGTATTTTCCAGTCTTATCTTCATTCAATATGGTGTCTCTCAAAATCAGTGAAACCAGAATTTACCTTACTTGATTCCCTAGTTTACAAAAAAACTGTCCATAAAATCGTTACTTAGTGTCTGTGTGGTAACCTGACCAACACTACATTGTCGCATAGAACAAGAAGAACTTTTTAGCCGAGATTTGCTATAAAAAACTTTATTGTTGATAATTGCGGTAATGTAATAGAAATATTTGGTAAAAGTAAGTCACCATTTTCAGATCTGTAATAAATTTAGAAGAAATTCTACAAACCGTTACACAAATAATGCAACATTAACCCATGGAAGAATCAAACGACAACGTAACTTCATAAAGGTTATTACAAACATCTTGTGCCAGCTACACACAAAATCTGTCTAGTGAATTTCCAGGTACATGAAACATTAAATAAGCGCTATGTCAGCAAAAAAATGGTTCAAATGGTTCTGAGCACTATGCGACTTAACTTCTTAGGTCATCAGTCGCCGAGAACTTAGAACTAATTAAACCTAACTAACGTAAGGACATCACACACATCCATGCCCGAGGCAGGATTCGAACCTGCGACCGTAGCAGTCACCTGGTTCCAGACTGCAGCGCCTAGAACCGCACGGCCACTCCGGCCGGCGACATGTCAGAATGTCAAAATTAAAATTACTATGTACATCATAATTCGTCTAAACATCGTTCCCAAAATATTACACTCGTTCCCAAAACATAACACGTCGTGCCTATCAGGGGGCCACAAGACTAACTGTCAATAGCCAATACATGAGACGAACTGACCACAAGCACAACAGGTGTCACTGCAGTACATATATTCTATCAGAAAAAGTCAAGTACGTATTTTAAAAGCAACTATTATTCCAAATATACACATATTAAAAAATTTGAAATGTTTATAAAATATTTTTGATGATTTCTTCGTAACAGGATACTGCTAAGAAACCCTGTACACCATATTTACGATACTTGCGTTATGTCATTACAAAACTGCAGGTACCTTTTATGACAGTATCGCTAAGTATTCGACAAACGTAGTTCTAAAAAAAAATAATAAGGAACAAAAAATAGACTATAAGTTACAAAATTTTTGGTAACTTATTAATACAGCGCTGTTCAACCCAATATCTGAAAGTAGCTCAACCAATCTGAAGATTATACCATTATAGTGCAACGCATCATATTTAGTGCACAAAAAAATGAGGTGATGTTATAGCCTATATAGCTGCATTGTGTACCTGAACAGCCGGCCAGCCGGGAAACCGCCGGTCGTCGGAGGCCCAGCTAAGCCGCAACTTTGTCGCAGCATGACCACTTCTGCCGCTGGCCGCCGCTCACTCACCAGCGGCTGGGATGTATAAGTAGCTCCATCCCTGACATACATCTACATTTACATTTATACTTCGCAAGCCACCCTACGGTGTGTGGCGGAGGGCACTTTACGTGCCACCGTCATTACCTCCCTTTCTGTTCCAGTCGCGTATGGTTCGCGGGAAGAACGACAGCCGGAAAGCCTCCGTGCGCGCTCGAATCTGTCTAATTTTACATTCGTGATCTCCTCGGGAGGTACAAGTAGGGGGAAGCA
The DNA here is from genome assembly GCF_021461395.2 of Schistocerca americana. Classification (NCBI taxonomy): domain Eukaryota; kingdom Metazoa; phylum Arthropoda; class Insecta; order Orthoptera; family Acrididae; genus Schistocerca; species Schistocerca americana. The sequence goes on along the minus strand of NC_060130.1, from coordinate 817,353,820 downwards.
ATATATTCGATACCTCATCCAGAAAACCATCCACTCGAAACCTGGACAGCAAGCTACACCGCGATGCAGAGCGCCTCTCTTGCAGATTCTGCCACCTGAGTTTGCTAAACATCTCCGTAACGCTATCACGCTTACCAAATAACCCTGTGACGAAACGCGCCGCTCTTCTTTGGATCTTCTCTATCTCCTCCGTCAACCCGACCTGGTACGGATCCCACACTGATGAGCAATATTCAAGTATAGGTCGAACGAGTGTTTTGTAAGCCACCTCCTTTGTTGATGGACCACATTTTCTAAGGACTCTCCCAATGAATCTCAACCTGGTACCCGCCTTACCAATAATTAATTTTATATGATCATTCCACTTCAAATCGTTCCGTACGCATACTCCCAGATATTTTACAGAAGTAACTGCTGCCAGTGTTCGTTCCGCTATCATATAATCACACAATAAAGCATCCTTCTTTCTATGTATTCGCAATACATTACATTTCTCTCTGTTAAGGGTCAGTTGCCACTCCCTGCACCAAGTGCCTATGCGCTGCAGATCTTCCTGCATTTCGCTGCAATTTTCTAATGCTGCAACTTCTCTGTATACTACAGCATCATCCGTGAAAAGCCGCATGGAACTTCCGACACTATCTACTAGGTCATTTATATATATTGTGAAAAGCAATGGTCTCATAACACTCCCCTGTGGCACGCCAGAGGTTACTTTAACGTCTGTAAACGTCTCTCCATTGAGAACAACATGCTGTGTTCTGTTTGCTAAAAACTCTTCAATCCAGCCACACAGCTGGTCTGATATTCCGTAGGCTCTTACTTTATCAGGCGACAGTGCGGAACTGTATCGAACGCCTTCCGGAAGTCAAGGAAAATGGCACCTACCTGGGAGCCTGTGTCTAATATTTTCTGGGTCTCATGAACAAATAAAGCGAGTTGGGTATCACACGATTGCTGTTTCCGGAATCCATGTTGATTCCTACAGAGTAGATTCTGGGTTTCCAGAAATGACATGATACGCGAGCAAAAAACATGTTTTCGGCTCAGTTTAAGAAATCCAAGGTGGGTATGTTCTTTTGTCAATAGACCTCGAATTTCTCACCCGAAATGTAGATCCCTTCCGTTTATAAGAGTTATTTTTGAAGACAGAAGAAACTGGACCATACTCGCGTTTTCTCATCGCTAAAGTACCGTTAGCTGTTGTGAAAACCCTGTACAACACTGAGATATAGATTCTATTTCCTCTAAATATTCTCTCATCAGGTAGAAAAATATCTTTTGTTACCTGCCACGTCCTGCATCACAGGACTAGAATATTAAACTCATTTTTCGCTCACGATGGAATACTAAGAGCATGCCCTACCTGTGTCACAGGATGCCTCCTGACTTTCTATCTCTCTCTTAAAGTAACCAAATGCGTCCCCACATACGGAGCGTCTTAAAGGTAATGACACCGAGAAGTCGTAAACATCAGGTGTATACAGCATATCACTTTATAAATTCGATAGTACATCTGATTTTATTGTGATGATCATCTCACCCTGTGTAGGTTCCGTTAAAAGATCTCACCGCAACGACAAAACCCCTGGTTAGCACCTCCTCACTTTCCAATTCTCTCTTTAAGTAAACAAATGTCTCGTCAAATATGAAGTTTCTCACGGTAGAAGAACAGAGACGTTGTAAATATCAGGTTCATATTACGTGTCACTTCATAAATTTAGTAATATACGTGATTTTATTACGATGTAGGTTCTGCTAAAACATCTCGCCACAACGAGAAAACACCTGATTATCGCTCCAACTCTTGAATCATATCTGTGGTACCCGCACCATCGTATCCACCAGCCATGCAGCACGTCAATGATATCAAATTGATAGGCTAATTATTAATTTGGTCACTAGGGTCCATTTGCATGGTGTGTAACATTTAGTTCCTATAGTTGGATTACACTCGCCAGGTAACAATTACAGATGCTTCCATGACGTCTCTGGTGGCTTCCCACACTCTAGGTAAACATTTCCTCTGATACCAAAATGGGTGGCAAACGTCGTTAGATACCTGAAGACATCCAATGCTATTTGCGTTGTCTCTCGGTCATGCTGGTGGAAGTAAGATTAAATTAGATTAGATTAGATTAATACTAGTTCCATGGATCATGAATACGATATCTCGTAATGATGTGGAAAGAGTCAAATTTTCAAATACATGATATAATTAAATTAATTTAACAACATAATTAAGTTAATATAACAACTTAGAATTCTGATGTACTGCTCGCGAACTAATAGTGCTTTATCCTGTCGGTCTATGGGACAGTAGGATCTTTCACTCGCTTCTCCAACCCTGGACTACATGTGAACAGCTGTCACTGGGACGCGAACGTCCGTCCCCCATCAGGGCTGTACCGCTCGCCGTGTCGGGCGGCTGTTAATGATTGCATACTCGCAAAAGTTATCCTATCCTTCCCAGAAGGACTGGGCGCTTAACTGTCGCTGGGGCAAATACTGGAATGCTGAACAATGTGCTTCTCCTCATCCCTCCTGCAAGCCCACACGTTTTGAGATGTGTTTCTGAAATATCCTGGAAAGGCTGATACACTGAACAATAACGAAATACCATTATACTGACCGCCACATCCCAAACGTGTACGAATCTGCAGACCTAGGCCTCCCTCAGAATTCAGGCCTATAGAAGCGTTCCTATGGCCTCCGCCACTTTAGTAGGAAGATGATTCGAGAACTCGAATGGGAATCCCTGGACGGAAGACGATGTCCTTTTCGGGGAGCACTATTGAGAAATGGCATTTATTTGAAGCTGACCGCAGAAGGATTCTACTGCTGCGAACGTTCATTTCGCATAATGACCACGTATATGAGATATGAGAAACTAGCACTCATAGGGAGACATATAGGTAGTCTTCTTCCCTCGCTGTTTTAGCGAGTGGAATAGGAAAGGGAATGACTAGTAGTGGTACAGGCTACCCTCCGCCACACACCGTACGATGGCTTGCAAAGGAAGCATACAGATGAAAATTTAGTCTACCTATTACCATGTCAGTCCACGCATTTATAGGCTCACAGAATGCAAGGAAGAACGTCGTCTCTTTATATTTATGGACAGAACTTCTGCTGCTGATTATATAAAGGACAGAACTTCTGCTGCTGATTGTATCTCTGTAGAAACATTCGTATTAGCCTCTAATTTTCTCAATGCAGTCACTTCGCGAGATGTATGTGAGACGTTGTACATGTTCGCCCACAATACTTAGGAGAAATAGTGTAGAATTCACCTCTGAACTCCCCTTTCGTCACAGTATCGCTTACGTTCCATATTCTCACGAATCTTCCAGTCTTCGATATATAGCATTTGAATTCACCTCAGTTTGAAGATTAATACATGCCCCCCCCCCCCCCCCCAGCCCAGCCCATTTATAGACCCCTGCTAATTCTCTCGAAATCCTATCACATTCCGACAGCACTGTTCTGTTAGTTAGAAAGCTGACAGAGCAATCACAACGACAAGTACAGCATACTAACGTACAGGAGGAAATTTATAATCATGCACAGTATACGTGGGCTGCACAAATAAATTCAGAAGCATAAGACCTGCAGTTCATCGATATCGAATGATTGACTATAAATATTCCTCCAATAGATGATCTGATATCCTTTGTCGTATTCCTGTGATTACCACACTGGAAATACGACAGTGTAATGGTGCGAGAGTCTTTGTTGACAGCACAGTGTCTCTCTCCTCGTCATTTTTGTAACACACAACTGAATAAAACTACGAACTATAAAAACTTCACTAACGTCACCTGACAGAGAGCTCAATAAGATTTTTCTGCGACTCTCTCTTCCGATACATCAGGAATCAAATACCGTATGGGTGTTGGCATCTCGCATATGTGGTGATCCCATTACATATACATGTACTGGTCTACTGGAGCAGGCAACCAGTGATCGAAGTCGCTTCCACGGACCTGTGTAGAGTTTTGTTGCCTCCACTGGAGGAAGACCATATCAGCTATCAAATGTATGCAATCCTATGACCAATACACTGACTTTTCAGATCAGTAGTGTTATGCTTTCTGGTAGAAATGCTGTCTGCAATTTGGAATCATGTCTCTCCATTCAACCACACAGTTACATTGGATCCTATGGGGATGTCTTTTAATGATTACAGCCACAGGTAAATCATATTCATGGCACTCTCATATCTCAAAACAGTCACCTATTTTCGAACCTGTCTGCTAAGGAACCCATACAGCGAAGCTCCAATGTGGCTTTAGACAGTCCCTCTGCACCTTGTAACTGTTCTTCAGTCTCTGCCCCCACACTCCCTGCAAATTTGTACATGTGATCATTCCAATTTAAGTCGGAACTGAAGTCAGAGAGAGCTGTATCCACCATCTTCTCCATCCCATAGAGAAACAGGAAAGTTAATGCGACAGGACAGTGTTTTGACCACTCAGTGGAAGTGGGAACATGTCACAGCTCTACCAGATGTGTTTTTTTTTTTTTTTTTTTTGTGGTTTTAGGACGCACAACTTCAATGGTCATTAGCGCCCTGACTACGTTAAGAATGCACCGCGAGGCACAAGTTTAAAACAACAACCAAAAGGGAAAACACGATAAAAGACAGACTGACAGGCATAGGATTAAAAAACAGCATCATCAAATGTCCTTAGAGAGGTTTGTCAAATTGATAAAACGAAGAACACGAGCAGCTGCTCGTGGGTCATCCGCTAAAATGGCATCTAGAGTACATGGCAGGTTAAGATCTAGACGCAGTGTGTTAAAATCCGGACGGGACAATAAAATGTGGCGGACCGTCAGCAATTGCCCACATGGGCAGAACGGCGCCGGCGCAGCCGTCAGCAGATGGCGATGGCTGAACCGGCAGTGTCCAATGCGTAACCGGGCCAAAACGACCTCCTCCCGCCGAGAAGGGCGGGAGGAGGACGTCCAAGCCGCGGGAAGAGGTTTCAAGGCCCGAAGCTTGTTGTCTGTAAGTGCAGCCCAATCGGCATGCCACAGCGAGAAAATGCGCCGACTAATAACCCTGCTACAATCTGATGAAGGGACACAACAAGAAGCTGTCCGAGGCTGGAGGACCGCAGCCTTGGCCGCGGCATCTGCAGCTTCGTTCCCAGGGATACCGACATGGCCAGGGACCCACATAAAGCTAACCGGAGAACCGACGTCCACCAGCTGCCGAAGAGAGCGTTGGATCCGGTGCACGAAAGGGTGAACCGGATACGGATCACTGAGGCTCTGGATGGCGCTCAGGGAATCGGAGCAGATGACATAAGCAGAATGTCGGTGGCGGCAGATGTAAAGAACAGCCTGGTAGAGGGCAAAGAGCTCAGCTGTGAAGACCGAACAATGGCCATGGAGCCGGTATTTGAAACTTTGTGTCCCGACAATAAAGGAACACCCGACCCCGTCATTGGTCTTTGAGCCATCTGTATAAATGAAGGTCATATTGATGAACTTCGAACGAAGTTCCACAAAACGGGAGTGGTAGACCGAACCCGGGGTAACCTCTTTTGGGAGCGAGCTGAGGTCAAGGTGAATGCAGACCTGAGCCTAGAGCCAAGGTGGCGTGTGGCTCTCGCCCACTCGAAAGGTTGCAGGGAGTGAAAAATTAAGGTGTTGAAGGAGGCGACGAAAGCGAACTCCAGGGGGTAGCAGGGCAGAGACGTACAACCCGTATTGACGGTCGAGAGAGTCGTCAAAAAAGGAACGATAAGACGGGTGGTCGGGCATTGACAGTAGCCGACAGGCATACCGACAAAGCAGTATATCGCGCCGGTAGGTGAGTGGCAATTCGACAGCGTCAGCATGAAGACTGTCTACGGGACTAGTATAAAACGCTCCGATCGCAAGTCGTAAACCCCGATGTTGTATGGAGTTGAGGCGGCGTAAGATGGATGGCCGTGCAGAGGAGTATACGAAGCTCCCATAATCCAGCTTGGAGCGGACGATCGACCGATATAGACGGAGAAGGACGGTTCGATCCGCTCCCCACGACATACCACTGAGAACACGGAGGACATTTAAAGAACGGGTACAACGGGCAGCCAAATATGACACATGTGGAGACCAGCTAAGTTTCCTGTCAAATGTAAGACCTAAAAATTTGGTTGTCTCCACGATTGGGAGAGCAACGGGACCGAGTCGTAAGGATGGTGGGAGAAACTCTTTGTAGCGCCAGAAGTTAATACAGACCGTCTTCTCGGCAGAAAAACGGAAGCCATTGGCGACACTCCAGGAGTAAAGACGGTCAAGAGAACGCTGAAGACAGCGCTCCAGGACACGTGTACAATGCGCGCTGCAATAGATGGTAAAATCGTCCACGAAAAGGGAGCCTGATACATCAGCTGGGAGGCAATCCATTATTGGATTGATCGCGATGGCGAAGAGAGCGACGCTCAAAACTGAGCCCTGTGGCACCCCATTCTCCTGGCGAAAGGTGTCTGACAGGACAGAACCCACACGTACCCTGAACTGTCGATCCATTAAAAAGGAACGAATAAAAAGAGGGAGGCGACCGCGAAGGCCCCATGTATGCATGGTGCGGAGAATGCCCGCCCTCCAACAGGTGTCGTAAGCCTTCTCCAAATCAAAGAACACAGCTGCGGTCGGGCGCTTCCGCAAGAAGTTATTCATAATGAAGGTCGACAAGGTAACCAGATGGTCAACAGCAGAGCGGCGCCTACGAAATCGACATTGTACATTGGTAAGTAGGCGTCGAGACTCGAGCAGCCAAACCAATCGAGAGTTAACCATTCGCTCCATCACTTTACAGACACAGCTAGTAAGCGAGATAGGTCGATAACTGGAAGGCAAGTGCTTGTCCTCCCCCGAACAATAGACTCGCGCCAGCATGCGGGAACATGTCCCTCAATCCAGATGCGATTGTAAGTACGAAGAAGAAAACCTTTACCCGCAGGAGAAAGGTTCTTCAGCATCTGAATATGAATAGAATCAGGCCCTGGAGCGGAGGACCGCGATCGGCCAAGTGCGTTTTCGAGTTCCCGCATGGTGAATGGGGCATTATAACTTTCACGATTCGAGGAGCGGAAGTTAGGTGGCCTAGCCTCCTCTGCCTGTTTGCGGGTGATGAAGGCAGGGTGGTAATGAGCGGAGCTCGAAACCTCTGCAAAAAAGCGGCCGAAGGCATTGGAGACATCCTCAGGGGCCACAAGGACGTCATTCGCGACCGTCAAGCCAGAAACTGGTGAGTGGACCTTAGTGCCAGATAGCCGGCGCAGGCTACCCCAGAAAACAGAAGAAGGAGTAAAACTGTTGAAGGTGCTTGTGAAAGCAGCCCAGCTGGCTTTCTTGCTTTCTTTAATAATACGACGACACTGAGCACGTAATCGTTTATAATTGATACAATTCGCCACTGTAGGGTGGCGTTTAAAGGTGCGTAAAGCACGTCGACGAGCACGTAAAGCGTCTCTACATGCTGCGGTCCACCAGGGGACCGGTACGCGACGTGGAGAAGAAGTAGGGTGAGGGATGGAATATTCAGCAGCAGCGAGAATGACTTCCGTGAGGTGTGCGACCTGACGATCGCAGCTTGTGAAGGTTTGATCCAGAAAGGTCGCCCTGGAAGAGAAGAGCCCCCAGTCTGCCTTGGAGATGGTCCAACTAGAGGAGCACGGAGAGGGGGTATGCTGCAGGAGATGGATAACACACGGGAAGTGGTTGCTCGAATATGTATCAGAAAGTGCATACCACTCAAACCGGCGTGCAAGTTGGGTAGTACATATAGAGAGGTCTAAATGGGAATAGGTGTGAGATGTGTCCGAAAGAAAAGTAGGGGCGCCAGTATTGAGGCAGACAAGATTGAGCTGGTTGAAAAGGTCTGCTAACAGGGAGCCCCTCGGGCAGGATGCTGGAGAGCCCCAAAGGGGATGGTGGGCATTGAAGTCTCCAGTTAACAAAAATGGTGCAGGTAGCCGAGCAATAAGTTGCATCATGTCTGCCCTGGTAACGGCAGATGACGATGGAGTGTAAACGGTACAAATGGAAAATGTAAAAGTGGAGAGAGTAATGCGGATGGCAACTGCCTGCAGGCCGGTGTGCAACGTGATGGGATCGTAGTAAATATCATCCTGGACCAGCAACATAACCCCTCCATGAGCTGGGATACCTACCACAGGGGGTAGGTCAAAACGCACAGAGGTGTAGTGTGCCAAGGCAATTTGATCGCATGGGCGTAGCTTCGTTTCCTGGAGGGCTATGACGAGCGGACGGTGCAAGCGGAGCAGCAACTTCAAGTCCTCTCGGTTGGAGCGAATGCTGCGAATATTCCAGTGAATAAGTGCCATCGTAAGAAGAAAAGGAAGATGAAAGAAGGGGTCACCTCAAAGGCCCCTGAGGGCCTGGCTTCGAGCGAGCACTGCCGCCGCTATCAGTAGGCGGACAGTCATCGTCCATTGGGTCTATAGGGTCATCGGCCATCTTGGGAGGATGGCCGGGAGGGGGAGCTTCCTCCGCCGGTGAACGGCCAGATGTTCGGCTACCAGCGGTGCGGCCAGGCGAAACGGATGACGGTCTGGGGTGGCAACCGCTGGGTGGCGCAGGAGAAGAAATGCGCCATGGCGGAGAAGGAGAACTGTGCTTCCTATGTGCCTTCTTGGAAGGACGTTTGGTGGAAGTACCGGTCGAAGGCTGGGAGGTCGATGTACGTAGGAAGTCTGCATGGGACGGTTCCTTCTTGAAGGCCCGTGCATCTGACTTCTGGGTCTTCGTCTTAGCAGAAGCTGATGAAGGGGCTGGTGTCTGTGGGGTGATGGGAGGAAGAGGAGACGTCGACCGCGCGATCTTAGCACTGGCCGAACGGATGACCGTGGTGCTGAAGGTCAGATCGCATGTCTGGGTTGCCACCTCCCTGGTAGTCCGAGGAGAGGCGAGGACAGTACTGTATTTCCCCGCTGGGAGCAGCGTGGGCTTCCTACTAGCCAATAGCTTGCGAGCAGCCGAGGTGGACACTTTCTCTTTGACCCGAATTTCTTGGATACAGCGTTCTTCCTTATAGACAGGACAGTCCCGGGAGGATGCGGCATGGTCACCCTGACAGTTCACACAACGAGGAGACGGAGGTGGACAGTCACCCTCATGGGCATCCCTGCCACAAGTGACACATTTAGCCGCATTGGAACAAGACTGTCGAGTGTGATTGAAACGCTGACACTGGTAGCAGCGTGTAGGTGTCGGGACATAGGGGCGAACAGAAATAACCTCGTAGCCCGCCTTGATGGGCAATGGCAGCTTAACACTATCGAAGGTCAAGAAAAGTGTCCGGGTCGGTGCAAGGTCATTGTTGACCCTTTTCATGACCCTATGGACAGCCGTCACGCCCTGCTCAGCGAGGAAAGATTGAATCTCCTCGTCAGTCAATCCGTCGAGGGAGCTAGTATAGACTGCACCACGAGACGAATTCAAAGTTCGGTGGGCCTCCACCCGGACAGGGAACGTGTACAGGAGTGTGGCCCGAAGCAGTTTTTGTGCCTGAAAGGCACTCTCAGTTTCTAGTAATAAGGTGCCGTTACGCAACCTGGTACAGGATTTGACAGATCCGGCTATGGCATCTACGCCCTTCTGAATAACGAAAGGGTTGACAGAGGAAAAATCCTTTCCGTCCTCAGTTCGAGAAACTACGAGGAACTGTGGGGCAGGCGGTAGTACTTTTGTCACTGTTGGCTGGTCACGTTTCCGTTTTTGGGTCGAAGTCGAAAGAGATGGAGTAGAATCCATTGCGGAGGAATCCCCCATGATTGCCAGCGTCTCCGATGGCGCGCTCCTTCCTTGTGGGGACCCTCTCAGAGGGCACTCCCGCCTTAGGTGAATGTTTACACCTCAGGTCACACCTCCCGAGAAACAGACGGAGGGACCAATCGGCATGGTCAGAAGGTATCAGCTCAGGCAATCACCCCTCCCCGGGCCTGGCCTTTACCAGGGGGTACGCGCGTGCCTTACATGTCTACCCAGGGCGGGGAATTACGCGTTACCCCGTCACCGGCTACGCGTGAGAACGCGTGGGTCGGCCTTCAGGCACGCACAGGGAGGAAGGAAGAAGAGGAAAAACAAGAGAGAGAGAGGGAGAAAGATGACAGGCTGTCTCAAACGCCGAGGCGGAGACCAGAGAAGGCAAGGAGAAGAAGGCAATGAGAAAGCAAGGGGAAGAAGGCAATAAGAAGGCAAGGAGATTTTGCAGGGGAAAGAGTAAGGAAGACAGTGAGGTGGAGAAGAGCAAAGAAAGGAACCAACCAAAGGTAGGAAGAAACGAGAAGTGAAAAAACAAAATGACCGCAAATAGAGGTCGTGGAACCGCCCGTCTCCGGACGCAGGCGCTAACTACCCCCGTGAGGGGGAGGGACTCCTTTTAGTCGCCTCTTACGACAGGCAGGAATACCGCGGGCCTATTCTAATCCCCGGACCCGCAGGGGGTACCAGCTGTGTACAGTGCGTAAGGCCAGCGCCAAACGAAGCTTTCTCCAGCAACACAAGGTAGTAGAAAAGACAATATGGGAAGTTACGGTAGTATTTCTTATCAGGAAAATTAGGAAGACTCCACATCATACTGGAACTGGAAGGACAAGGATTTTGCTACTGCACTGTAGTGTGTCTCCAAACTACATACAGGTACTACAGCCTGAAGGCGATTTCCATCCCACACAGTGCATTCATGACTGTCACCCAGACATTACCTCTATCATCGTTATTTTGTACCATCCAACAGAGAAAAACAACAAACTATAAAATCTCTGATAACATCACCTGATAGAGAACTTGATAAGATATTACCGTGTCCCTCTCTTCTAATATATCAGAAAAAATAATGTCTGTGTGCTGACATTGAGTGTATTTGGCGATCCTATTAAATATATAGGTATTGTTGCATTGGAGCAGGGGGCCAGTGATCGAAGTCACTTGCACAGACCAATGTATGGTTTTGTCACCCATACTGTAGGAGGACCATATCCCACCGATTATCATTTACATCAAAGGGTCCCTGTGTTGTTCTTTCATAAGAAGTTTGATACATTGTTTTTTTTTCTGCTGCAACACATCTAAGCAGTGTATGACTGCAGATTTGTAAACCACCATACATTTAGTTTTTCCACCACGGCATTGAGGTCTGTGTCAGGTGCTAAATCAACATTAATAAGTTTCAGTCTATTGGCTCTCACAGAAAGCTAGACATTGTATGGCGTAAAGTATGCTGCTTCCAAAACATACAGGATGGCTGAAATAAAAGACAGAGGTGGTGTTGCTTATCGACAGAAAATGTGGAAGACATCACAACATATTGAAACTGGAAGAGTTTGTGGCGTTGTGGAGCATTTCCAAAAAGCTGTCCAAAGGTGATGACCTCTACATTTAATCTAATCTTCCACAGTGATGTCCGCACTACACATCGAGGCATGTGAATCACAGAACTGTAGACTATTTATGGTATCGAAACACTTTCCCTCGTACTGAAATAGTGTGCTGTGGGACTCTAGACCGCATTTTATGGCTGGCAGATGGCGATGGACTTTGTCGGTGAATTCAAGAACAAGTATGTATGATCTTGACCACTGTTATAGAAAATATCATACTTTTCCATCATATATATTTGTCACGTTTTTGATGGCTATGATTTGATTTGTAATTGCTGCTACATGCCTACTACATATAATATGTTTGTCTGACAGTTCTGTGATAATCATTATATTACTCTCGGTAAATGGCCACTATCCATTCCCCCACACAAATTTTTGGTGGTGAACATTACATGCATAGTACCTCAACATTTTATAATTTTTTTTATGCCAAAGCCACTGCACAGGTGTCCATCTCCAGGACAACCTATGTGTATCTCTAGATTTTTCAGTTTATGCGCTGAATGTATTTGTGGATTATAGGCTATTTTCATGTTCCCTGCATTTTTCATGCCTCCTGTCATTTTATCTCGAGTTGCATGGGCTGCCTCTGTGGCTGAGTGCTGTGAGAGCTATATTAGCATTGGGAATCAGAGCTTCTATACTCCATTTCACATTAGGTTATCAAGTATACCTGGGCCGGTGAAACATGTCACTCAACAGCTCACGTGTAGTTGGCTGTACTGCAATTGTGAGGTTGCAACAGCTGCCACCACACACGCCAACAGCTCCAAAATACGTTTTGCAAATATACGCTACAGTCAATGTTTGTACGTAAGTCCACAAAGTACATTTTCTAACAATGGAGAGAATGAGGGAGACTAAGCATTTGATAGTACTGTTATATGAAACCGGGAAATTAAAACACCTGAAGTTAATGAGAATATCTATGAAAAGTCGTTCCAACTTGTTACCGCAACAGCTGCATGTAAACATTGTATAATAATGTGAACCTAAACATACCAAAGAACATGTTATCAGCACTCATAGAAAAAAATAAAGCAAAACATGCATAGCCTACTCCATTGCAGAGAGAAAGAATTAATTCTGTATACATTTACACTCACCAGTTTACAATGTCAATGGCACAGTTCCATCCACTTCTCCTTCACTATCATCGGAATCGGCACCAAAAGCGTTGTCTTCATCACCATCACCACCACCACCATCATCATCATCATCATTAAGAGAAATCATTAATTGTTCGTTTTCATTCACAATCCCTTCTATAGTCTGTGCTTCTGTTATGAGTTTAGCAACATGGTCTACATTCTTCCTCCATGAGGTAACATCTACAGTAGAAAGACCTTCACATAGCAGTCTTTCCATTTCTGTTATAGTAAAAGTCTTGTTGTTACTTCTAATGTGCTCCTTGGCTTAACTCCAAACCAATTCAACTGGATTAAAATGGCAGTATTAAGGCAGCAACCTAATTAGCAAGTGACCCTGTTTGCTTGCAATTTCATCATCAATGTATTTAAGCACCACAGGCTTATTTTGTTTTACAAGCAAGTATAACAACAAGTTTATCATGCTCATGTCCGCAGCAATACCTCCCACCTGTAACCACTGCACCATAGTTTCTTTACGGTCACTAATGGTGAGAGTTTTATCTAAAATCACGGAATGGTATGGTGCATTGCCCATCACAAAAACTGTTGGAATGCTAAACTGAAGAAACACATTTTAAACCACTGTAGAAACTGTGGGCAATGCATATGCTCATGATAGTCACCGGTTTTTCTCGATCGAGAAACTAAAAGTCCTTCAGGCACAAAGCCGTTTGAAGATCCTGCATGGGCCACAATTAATCAGGATCCTCTTCCTGTTGGCTGATGACTGCTGCTATTCGGAGTATCATCTGTCCAGCATTTATGAACTGATTCTCCATCGTTGACCCAGGTTTTGTCTAACCATATGACTGAGTGTATGTCCTTTCCTACAATTTTGTGTAAGAAACTGATATGAGATGCAACATTGTGAGCTTTTTCAAGTAACAGTGTTCATCCGTCTGACTCTTTAAAATGGAAGCCCATACTTTTTAATACCATCTTGAGTGACTTTTCCTCCTGAGAAAAGTTCATTTACTTTCAAAGAAATTAGCAACTCTGCTGTTGTAGGGCATTGTTTCCTTCTGTAATAGCTATATATGTGCTGACAAACTGCATTGGTTTGGAAAGAAGCAATATCTGTAACAGGACGAAGTTGCTTTTTTTTCTTTCCAAGAATACTAAAAATACACTGTTTTTCCCACAGGGGCTTTCTTCCACACTGTTTACTTCAGTGTCTTGAAGTATACCCCTTTCCTTATAACTGTTCTTTGACTGAGTCCTAGAATTTTTAAGGTACGCTCTAAAACTTTATCAGCAGGATTTGATGCATGCCCATGAACAGAAACAAATTATTTTTCTTACTCATAAAACTCACGTGTCCTCTGTAGCAATTCCAAAGCCTGACTATTTAATGGCACTCCACGGTGCAACGGATTGTCGATTGGTGAACGATATCATTTTGGTGACATTGTTTAATAAATAGAAACTGTAGTCGAGGCAGTAAAACAACACAACACAAAAGTAGGCAGTCATGCACTAACATACAATGTTTACACAGAAGCCAGCAATGCGGTAGCATCAACGCCATAACCGGATTTTGTTAGGTGCTGTTATTGGTTCAGAAGACACAGCGCCTTGTATTACTCACTTGTTTGTCAGTTATATTGCCATCTTTATGGAGCTTGGGGAGTGACCTTAAAGTGACATGTTTCGGCGGTCCGGGTATAAGTAGTACGCATGTGGTGTCACTCTGCGTGGAGCTGCCACTGTAGGGTAGTGAGCTGACTACCAGCTACCAGACTTTTAATGTCTTGAATGACATGGTGACCCGAGTGACTGATAGCTCTGCCCAACCTTTTGGGAGTGGCAGTGATGTGCAATGGATTACTTCTCGACTGCAGACTATGAGCTCTCCCTGAAAATGTATATGTTTAAATAAAGATGCAAGTGTTCCGATATCACAGCATACAGTCTGAACTTTAACTTAGGGAAATAAGTAAAAGCAGTGACATGGGGGGCTGCCCAGAAGGCCTTGTCCCTCCTGGTATTTGTTTAAATAAAGATAATAAAGATGCAAGTGGAGAAATCCAAACTCTGAATTATTAGAAGCAATGATGTCACAGCTGTGTTTGTTGACCAAGACTCGGTATTTATATTGCTGGTCATGAGGTCACTAGTTTGTCTAGGTGATCAGCCATCTTCTTCGTGGGGGTTCTCATAAGACTTAATGCCTGGAGGAAGACAACTAAGTGGCCAGTGTCACTGAGATCATACATATTGTACAATATCAGATGATCAAGCCTGAAGACTGCTTACTGAGTCGCTGTACAGAAACTGGTCAATGTTTTTCTTGGGGTAAAATTGAGGGCTCTAGGAACAGTCAACACTTCCAATACGAATATACTACAGGTCCCTGATACAGAATGAGAACCAGTGCTATAGAAGTTTGGGCACCTTAGTTCTCATGGATAATGGAGAGAAAGATGCAGTGATGGCTGGGAGGGGAGGGGGGGGGGGGGAGTTTTAGGGCTGTGGGACAGAGCTAGTCAAACCTGTCACCTAGGTACACAACAGGGAGTTGGGGGGAGGAGGAGGTGTGAAGTAATATGATGGATGTAGTCAAGTGGTGGGCGGGGAGGAGGGGGGGGGGAGGAGATCTCTACAGATGATTTTCAGTCAAATTCCAATTTGCAGTCTGGCCCTAGATCATGTGTTAGGCAGTTGGAACTCCTGGCAAGAGAAATTAATCTGACATTTAGGGAGTTAGGGAACTGACAGATAGTGAAAGCATAATTTAGTAGTCACTTGTGATGCCAAAACTTGAAGGCTAAGATCCCAGTTTCTGCCAGAAGACTGTCTACTAGGCTTGTTCAAGAAGCCCCAATGGCAAACCCTACAATGATGAGTTAGGCGTAACAGTTACAATGCCGATGGCGCCACTTAACCATGTACCTGGCATCTATAGCCCAGTTGTGAAGAAACTAGAGTCCTACATAAATGTAACAGATTGGAACTATATGTGCTCCAAAAGGTATGACCAAGAAACAGGTGTGTATTCATGTTCCACATGCAATGTAATTTGAGCTGACAGATGTGGGACATATTACCAGAGAGAAGACTCAGAAAGTGGGACTGGAGAACTACTTCAAGATACTGGGTTTGTGGAAAAATTTCCACATCTGGGTATATCATGGTGGGATGACAAAAGTGGATAACATTTGTTTTGCAGTTGAGAAATGAAAATCATGGCTGTGGGTCCAAGATAAGGCCCCCCTGTGTGGCTCCTTTGGGTTGATGCTCAATGAGGGCCACAGACAGAGGTGTACCAAATGCAAATGTCATCTACACACTGGGCAGGAGTAATAATCATTCCCATGGAGATCACCAATAAGAAAGTAGGAAGAAAAAGGCCTCAGAACTCAAAGATCCAGCAGAATAATAGGGCCACCATCCTCTTAAGTAATTTATACAGCAGAAAAGTGGGGCCGATTGATTGGTAGGTATCAACACAAGTTTGATCACTTCTTAGCTTAAGGATTGTGATGATGATGATATTCAAACACGGACAGCAATTCACCTCTGAGTCAAATACAATGAAGAATTCTGAGAATGTAATTTGTCTGATATGCATTCAGGTGTTGGATCATTTGATACTGCATCACTTCAGGGCCTGAGGCCATGTCATGTGATGAATGAGGTGCACAAAGCAGTTCACTTTTTACAAGTAGTTTATCATGTGGCTGTGGACAGTGCACAATAAAGAGCAACAAGGTATTCTCTCTCCTTTGTTTACATGCATAGAAGGTGGGAGAGGTCAATGACGTCACTGCAAAACTGATCACAAAATGTTCCACAAGCACAGATTGATAATTGAAATACCACAATAAAGCCCAAATCTTGGAAGAATTATTGGCCTTTTGTGACCAAGTAACCCACAGAATTTGAACACATCTGGAAGGTTGGGGTCTGCATTCCCTGGGAGGAGATGTTTCATTCCCAGCATTCTTTCTTGCAACATTTAATTTAAAAAATGGACCATTACCTGCAGCCATTTGAAGATTATAAGACTGACCATCAATGAGTGTCATTTGGATCATTTAAGAGCTGGCCAGTGGTCTTGGACTGTCACTGCAATTTCCTGCCTACCACACGTCCAGCCTTCAGTGAAGAGAGCCTTTGGAGAATAGGATTGCTACATCATCAGTGTCAGTAATTGAAATGATTATATTATTGCCAACAGGTTCAGATGGAGAGACGGCAAAAGAGAGGTTCAAATTATAAATCTGCCAGTTTACCCTCTGGAATACCAGACTGGTTGGTAGGTTTCGATGGGGGTGGAATGAGAGCAACATAATCACCGGGAAGTTGGTTACTGTCACAGAGATCATCATGTATGAACCACTCTAATGAGGAGACTAACTTGGGCAAGCAAAGTGTAAGATCAACGGCTGATGATAATCCGTGCACTGTACTCAAATGGGTAGGGACCCGTCACTGAGATAACACAATCCAAAATTATCAAGCAACTGTCCAATGAACAGACAACAGCACATTGTATGGGCCTCCCACACAGGGGGTTACACACATTAAAACCCGAGGAGGAAGGAAGAGGGGAATTTCTTTATCAGGTTAAGCACCTGTGGGTACCACATTTCTTCATCTAGCAGCAGGTAAATATTGCAAATAGTGAAATCAATGGTTGGTTGAATCTGGACAACCACCACCTCAAACTATGATTGAAGGGGCACCCATGCACTGTAGACATTTGTGTGAACAAACTTGAAGAAGCCTCCAGATGCCCTCTTGGAGTTGGCACAATTCCTACAGAATGCAAATTAGGAATTGAGTTAGGGTAGCAAGCTATTTCTTGCTGGGTATCACAGATTGTACGATATAATGACAGTAGTTGTCATAGTTCAGGGAGCTGGCTCTAGTACCTATTACAATTCCACTGTACAGTTGCCCTGCCAGTATGCTAGGAGAAGGGGAGTGGGAGTAGGAGGATGAAGAAGCCAGAGTAGGGAACTGTGCTGCAGATACTCTACTTTCCATTACCTGCATTCGTACAATGTCCAGGAATTTAGGTACTGCATCAGGCAGAAGAGGATTCAGGGCTGCAAAGCCTGAAGGAACCACCTGCACCTCGGATTTCTCAATTTCTTTTAAGCTCTTTGACTTTTCAAGGCTTGCAAAGATTTGTCCAATTTATGATTGCGATCGAAAATGGGGATGTCTACTGTCTGCAGCCTGCAGTTCCTTCAACTAGTGGATGATGGTGTGTTGCAAGAATCCATGGTTCCAGAAGGATGGTTCCCCAGAGGGGGTTGTGATGCTACATTTATTTTGTTCGTGAATTAAGTTATAAATTAAAACAAAAATAAAAATATACTTGCTTATAATTTTTTGTGTTCCAGACGTGAAATTGAGATGGAAGTAACATATCAAAACCCCCTCTAGCAAGAGTAATTTTAATATAAAGCTTTTCAAACTATAATTGAGAACCATTTTCACAAAACTCACTTGATGCATTTTTTTATATTTTCCTTTTTTCTTACACTCTTACACTCACTCACTCTCTCCCTCTCCCTCTGCCAAAACTCTCTATTGGAGAAGTCTTTTACACACAGCAGGAGTGGTTCTATAACCTGATTGTGGTGATACATGAACCAAAACAAAGTACTGATAACATTTTTTCATTATAATTCGTGTGGAACAGAAGCTGGAAGAGGCACAAATGAAATTGTATCTGTACTGAAACATCTTCTCGTATATTATTTGGAAGAGAGGACTGAAATTTGAGCTTTTTTTCAGACTTGTGCAATTCTCTGTATGCTGGTACATTTTATATAATGCACTAGAATGTTCTCTGAACTTGTTCTTGGACATTGTTTCATGCCACTGGGTAGTGTATTTGGTAGAGTTGAGGAGGAACATCACAAGAATATAGAGGTCATACCAGCTTGTATATACAGGAATATTCTAGCAAAGTTTGTAAAGGTACTGGTGTGGAGAGAAGACCAGTTTTTCTACAACTTCAAATGGATTACTAAAGAAATATTGAAGTCTAAGAAATTTTAGCATATTGCAGCAGCGTCAGCAACTGTGATAGACTAATATTTTGCAGAATTCGCCTCAGTTGCACAGATTTTCTGGTCTTTACCAGGTTTTGGCTAAATTAATCTAGCCTTCTTCAGAAGCATAAAATTACTATAACATGCCAGAGTAAGGTACAGTCAACATTAAAATTAAAACCTATAGTACCAAGGTACCATGCTGAATTAAAACTACTTAACTGAATGAAATGATAATTAAATGGACACCCTGGCTGCAAACAGGCGTTGATGTACTACATTGGGGACATGTTGAAAATGTGTGCCTCAACCGGGACTCGAACCCGGGATCTCCTGCTTACATGGCAGACGCTCTATCCATCTGAGCCACCGACGGCACAGAGGATAGTGCGCCAGCAAGGACTTATCCCTTGCATGCTCCCCGTGAGCCCCACATTCCCAACATGTCCACACCACTACATTCATAGTGCACCTAATAGATGTTTGCCATCATACTCATTACTCATGAAGCACATCAATGCCTGTTTGCAGCTAGGGTGTCCATTTAATTATCATTTCATTTCAACAAAGCTGCATGGTCTTCAACGGTAACTGTTCTTTCGTGAACAGATACTACCGTCATATATACTTAACTGAAGTCCAGCCCCAGCATCTCTTCATCATGCGGTCGGCTGGCAGCGGCAACTACTGCAGTGCCAACATAGATGCTGCTGCCAACCGACCGCGTGGTGAAGAGATGCTGGGGCTGGACTTCAGTTAAGTACAGGGTGGTTCAAAAAGAATACCACAACTTTAAAAATGTGTATTTAATGAAAGAAACATAATATAACCTTCTGTTATACATCATTACAAAGAGTATTTAAAAAGGTTTTTTTTCACTCAAAAACAAGTTCAGAGATGTTCAATATGGCCCCCTCCAGACACTCGAGCAATATCAACCCGATACTCCAACTCATTCCACACTCTCTGTAGCATATCAGGCGTAACAGTTTGGATAGATGCTGTTATTTCTCGTTTCAAATCATCAATGGTGGCTGGGAGAGGTGGCCGAAACACCATATCCTTAACATACCCCCATAAGAAAAAATCGCAGGGGGTAAGATCAGGGCTTCTTGGAGGCCAGTAATGAAGTGCTCTGTCACAGGCTGCCTGGCGGCCGATCCATCGCCTCGGGTAGTTGACATTCAGGTAGTTACGGACAGATAAGTGCCAATGTGGTGGCGCTCCATCCTGCTGAAATATGAATTGTTGTGCTTCTTGTTCGAGCTGAGGGACCAGCCAATTCTCTAACATCTCCAGATACTGTAGTCCAGTTACGGTAGCACCTTCAAAGAAAAAGGGACCAAAAACTTTATTGGCTGAAATGGCACAGAAAACGTTCACCTTAGGCGAGTCACGTTCATACTGAGTTGTTTCCCGCGGATTCTCAGCGCCCCATATACAGACATTGTGACGGTTGACTTTCCCGTTAGTGTGGAAAGTTGCTTCATCACTAAACACAATCTTTGAAACTAAAGATTCATCTCTTTCCATTTGAGCAAGGATAAAATCACAGAAATCGATTCTTTTAATCTTATCAGCTGCAGACAGTGCTTGAACCAATTTCAGACGATAAGGTTTCATAACTAACCTTTTTCGTAGGACTCTCCATACAGTTGATTGTGGAATTTGCAGCTCTCTGCTAGCTCTGCGAGTCGATTTTCCTGGGCTGTGAACAAATGCTTGCTGGATGCGTGCTACATTTTCATCACTCGTTCTCGGCCGTCCAGAACTTTTCCCTTTGCACAAACACCCATCCTCTGTAAACTGTTTATACCAACGTTTAATACACCACCTATCAGGAGGTTTAACACCATACTTCATTCGAAATGCACACTGAACAACTGTCGTCGATTCACTTCTGCCGTACTCAATAACACAAAAAGCTTTCTGTTGAGCGGTCGCCATCTTAGCATCAACTGACGCTGACGCCTAGTCAATAGCGCCTCAAGCGAACAAATGTACAACTAAATGAAACTTTATAGCTCCCTTAATTCGCTGACAGATAGTGCTTAGCTCTGCCTTTTGTCGTTGCAGAGTTTTAAATTCCTAAAGTTGTGATATTCTTTTTGAATCACCCTGTATTTTTAATTCAATGTGGTACCACAGTACTATAAGTTTTAATTTTAATGTTGACTGTGCCTTACTCTAGCATGTTATAGTAATTTTATGTTTCTGAAGAAGGCTAGTTTATTTTAGCCAAAACCTGGTAAAGACCAGAATATCTGAGCAACTGAGGCGGATTCTGCAAAATATTAAATATTGAAGTCTGTTTTAAATGAAGGTTATGATGCAGAAAAAGTTCCAAGCTCCATCATAAGCATACTGGATATCTTAGAAAACTGCTTCCAGTTAAATGGGATGAAACTAAACACTGCAGAAACCAATATGGCACATTTCAAAACCAAACATCCAAAATGTGTGGAATTTAAAGTACAACATAACAATCAACTTATGGAAGAAGTTGACACAGTCAAATTCCTAGGACTAAATGTGGACAAGAACTTCAGCTTGTATACACATACTGACTTCCTATCAAATAAACTATGCAGTTTTGCACTTGCAATGCAAATACAAGCAAATTCCACTGACTTGAGTACACAAAAATTGTTTATTATAGTTATTTTGAATCTGTTATTAGACATGGTATAATTTTCTGGGAAAGTTCAAGTAGTGTATCTTGAACATTTAAACTGCAAAAGAAAGTTGTCACAGAAATGTGTACTGCACAGCAAACAAGTCTTGTTGCCCATTATTTTGGAAACTACAAATCCTAACTGTTCCATCCATATACATTTATGAAATTATAATCTTCCTCCACACCACACAAAAATAATTTGAGGAGAATCATTTTAACCACACATATAACATCAGAAATAAAAATAATTTTATGCCATCCACACCCAGTTGAAATTATGTGCACAGACTCCACAGTACGAGTATATGGGGATGACAACATATAAAAAGCTAAAAGGGCAAAAAAACATATTTAATATGAAGCCAGAAATTTTAAAAATGAAGCTACAGCTGATTCTGTGGGAGAAATTCTACTATTCAATACAAGAATTCATACAGGATGAAATGATAATTTGAGCAAGGGGGTAATCAAGTGACAGATTTTATGTATGTCTATACAGGGTGCCCCATTTCTCTTAACCACTCTAAATAACTGTTCGTTCAGATGCAAATTACAAAATGTTTCAAGCAAATGTTCTTTAGCTGTCAGAGGGACATCAATCAGCATGATTGCCTTTGTTGTAGCTTTGTTTTTTACGAAGATATGAACAGTGGTATGACTTTTTTAAATGGCACCCTGTATTTTTTATTCAGTAATTCATTTCCTCTCCTAAAGACCTATTCAAAAATGTTGCACAGTGTATCATTCACTGAAACACAACGTTATTAATTACATAACACAACAATGACGATGACGCTCCCAGTGCTTAGTGCAAGTACTCGGGGCTATGGAACACATCCACATGCTGACATTGACAGAGAACAACTCTAAACATAAGTAGAATGTACACCCGCCATTCCGTGAACCATCGTCAGTTGAAGAGTTGTGTGAGTAGAATGTACACCAACGGAGAAAAGGTAGAAATTCTACTCATCTATGTGGAATGTAACTTAGCAGAACAGTGATTGCAATACTGTTTTCTTATGTATGGGTACATTTAGTACAGTAGTTTAGTCTTTTTAAATACTGTTGTGTAGAGCTGGCATACAGTAAAGGCTGCCCTTCTTACAAACTGAATCAATGTAACGTTTCTTTTATTATTGTTGTTGAAGGTAAGGGAAATGCTATGCAGGTAGAAAAACTGTACAGACAGAAATATCCTGACAAGAACCCATCTATCCAATGGATGAATTCTCGTCTTGTTGCGACACTTCAGGAAAGGGGAAGTTTCAATCCACAACAACGCAATCATCATAGCACTCGCACAGACAAAGCTGCCTAAGTTACTGTTCTCACTTCCTATGCTATGATTCCACATGTGAGCACACAACAGCTTGAACACGAGATTGGCATTCCTAAAACCAGTGTACATTGTATTGTTACATGTCACCAGTTCCACACGTACATCAAGAATTGCATGGGAATTATTTCCAGAATCGTGTACAGTTCTGTCAGTGGGCACAGCAGCAAATCCTCGCCAACCCAAACTTCTACTCCAATGTTCTATTTACTGATGAATGTTTGGTCTCAAACAAAGGACAGGTAAATACAAGGAACATGCATTATTGGTCCAGTGACAACCCACGATGGCTTAGACAGGTGTAACATCAGCAGCAATAGAGAGTTAACATCTGGTGTGGGATGCTTGGTACTACAATTATTGGCTCTTATTTCATCAATGAAAGTCCAAACGGAACCAGAATGCTTATGTGGTATCAACACGATGGATGTCAAGCACATAATGCCTTGCGTGTGCATCATGTTCTGAACCGAAGGTATCCTGCCTGATGGATTGGTCGAGGAGGAATGGTTACTTGGCCTGCTAGGTCTCCTGATATAAATCCTCTGGACTTTTTTTCTTTGGGGATGCATTAAAAATGTTGTCTATCGCAATATTCCAACAACTCCAGAGGACATGCAGGAAGGTATCGTGCTTGCTTGTAATTCTCTCCAGCAGGCAACACTGGAAGCAGTAAATAATTCTTTCGTTCAATGAGTGCACCAGTGTATTCGTGTCCAGGGTCACCACTTCGAGTACCTTTGAATGTTCTACTCCTGGGCAATGGTACAGGAGAGTCAAAGTCAATGTTGTGTTATGTTTCTACTTGGTTTTCATTTGTTTTCTGACAACTCCAGCAAGTGGATGAATTTGTGAGCCCGGGCTCAAAGTCAGTGTTGTATTTTGCAATTAATGACGTTGTGTTTCAGTGAATGGTACACTGTGATACATTTTTGAATAGGTCTTTAGGAGAGGAAATGAATTACTGAATAAAAAATACAAGGTGCCATTTAAAAGAAGTCATGCCGCTGCTCATATCTTTGTAAAAAACAAAGCTACAATGAAAGCAATCATGCTGATTGATGTCCCCCTTGGAGCTGAAGAACATTTGCTTGAAATATTTTGTAATTTGCACCTGGACAAACAGTTATTCAGGGTGCTCAAGATAAATGGGACACCCTGTATAACAAAATCGTATTATTATTATGATGCTGTTTGTTATCATCATCTGTGCTGTGTTTATGGTGAAATTTTACCGCAGTTTTGACATGTCTCCTGAACCTGAATTAAATGATTTGGATTATGTACATTATGAGACAAACAACAGTTCACAATTCTACTTTGCTCTCCACAAGTGGTGAGGAGTATGAAGATCACGACATCTCTCTGAGAATTTAGGAGGATGAAGAGTCCTCTGAAGGTGTGTAGAAGAGAAAAAAGAACTATTACTTTAAAACTTTAACGCAAAAAATAGTCATTTAATATTTAGGTATCACTGATCTACTTTGAGTGTAAATCGAGGTTTGGTAAAGAAAACCGTTTTTCTATTTCCCACAGTTGATAAACCCTCAAAAATGTTATGTATATGCAAAGGCTACCTTGAAACATACTCATACTCAGAACTGTATTAAATTTACTAATTGTAAAAAAAGAAAATACCCTCTAAATTTGCTTGTTAATTAAATAAATGGGTCTCTTGCAAAATTTCATTTTTTGCGTAAAGCAGGTTTTGCAAAAGGTCCTCAATTATTGGAGGTCATCAATATGGTGGTGACATTTAGAGAAGCTCCTTGCCTCGAAGAAAGACGCCAAGAAAGGAGGGATACCTACTTGAGAAGTAGTTAGCAGTTGGAACCACCCATGTAATGGTAATTTGAAAGACTTGAGTGTTCTCTGAGAACTCATTTGTAAGATGGACACAGCTTTCTGTAGGTACAGCTGTTAAGATTGTCAACCGGCAGCAGTGCCTAACCTGACAGTCTGCTGTTTTCTTGCTGGGGCGGAATTTCTGCATAGGACCCTGCAGGAACATTCACATTTGTTGGGAGTCTTGGAGCAGTCAACAAGTAGCATGTAGTCAGTGTCCATAACAAAGGACCTTGTGGTAAGCATCATGCTAGTGAAAGTCTAGCTCTAGGGGCTCACACACTCACACGGTTAGTACAGCCTTTGAAAATCGAGCATGTTGTTTACTATTCACAAGATGTAAATGATCTATGTGGTTCACATGATTGTAGGACAACTGTCACCCACCATATACATAACACGGCAAGATGCTATGAGCTACAGACAAGGTCCAGGCCGTCGTGCACTACTAGTGCCTCTTATTGCTGGTATTTCTCTTTCTCAGTTATCTCAATCCTATAATGGCTTCCTTGATATCAAACTAAACAATCCAGATGTAAACTGCTAGGTTTTACTGTTCACTTTCTGCACATAACTGCATTTGAGATGGGGCAAGTCAATACATGGTTTAACCTGGTAACTGCACTCCTAGGTGGTGGTGGTGGTGGTGGTGGTAGTAGTACTTGTACAAACAGTACATCTATTTGTGTACACTGTCAACAGAGGGCAGCACACATCTACATTTATTGAAAGACTAAGATATTCTCAGGAGTTTGGATAATTTTTCCTCGAGTGAGGAATTCATGCCCCTACTTTGATGAGTCAATTGTCATTTCACATGTTCACCCCTGGACAAATATCTTATCTGTTGTTGACGTATTAGACCAGCAGCATCCAACCTTTCTTAGTTGATGCCAATTTTTTTCTCTCTCTTAGTAATGAAATTTTCTAACTGCACATTATTTTCACAGTACTAGTGATTTATAAAGTAAAGTAAGGAGGTAAGCTCACTTTATATAATTTATGAAGCAGAGTTACAGCGAGTTAAAGCATATTAATTACTTACCAAATACTTAGTCAAAATTTTATGAAAAGCTAATGAAAATATTTTTAAAACCCTGACCACCCACCATGAAAGCTGGAACACTCATTGTTGCATGGTATGGGCCAGGTTGATTACCACTATATCAAAAGCCACATTGATATTTTCCCAAAATCCCTTCTGCATACAGAGCTAGGTTACTGTAGACATTACTTGACCAAAGTCTACAGCCCACATTAAAAGGGTAGCTTCTAAGTAATTGGGATCTGCACCAAGTTGGATTAAGGAAGACGTTGAAGCAATTCAGGGGCAGGCTGCTAGATTTGTTACCAGTAGGTCTGAACAACATGCAAGTATTATGGAGATGCTTTGGGAAGTCAAATGGGAATCCTCAGCAGAAAGGCAATGTGTTTTTGAGGAACACCACTGAGAAAATTTAGAGAACTGGCAATTGAAACTGACTGCAGAATGATTCTACTTCTGCCAATGTAAATTTTGCATAAGGACCATGAAGATAAGAGAAATTAGAGCTCATACAGAGATGTATAGTCAATCTGTTTTTCTTCACTCTGTGTGTGGAATAGGAAAGGAAATGACAAATAGGTATCCCCTGCCATGCACTGTACAGGGGGTTGCAGAGTATGTATGTAGATGTAATTAGAATACCAAGTCTTGTTCTTGTTATGTACGGGTTGTATTACACCTACAGTGTACTCTTCGAAGGATTTCCTCTTTACCCATACACATTTGTTTTAGGCCTGAAGCCTTTAGCTCCTTCTTTAATATTCTGTTTTCATTCCAATGGCAAAGTTCTTCCAACTCTTGTCTTTCTGCTCGTGGCTCCCAGACCCCTTTCCCCTTATATACATTATTGTTACCTCTTTTCTCTTTTTTATTGTATATTGTGTGATTAGATCTTTTATTTTTCTGTAAGCATTTCAATCTTGCTTCCTTTGTGTGTTCCACTGCCTGTCTACATTCGTCATTCTACCGGTCTTCACATCTGAGTCCTTGATTCCCCACATTCTTTCATGTACTGTCATGAGAATAGTGTTTTTAACAGTGCTCCACACTACCTATCTGCTCCATACCACCTTTCGCAACTCCTTCCTCAAAAACGTAGATCTCTTATTACCTGCGTTATATTAATTTGATCTGGTTCCATGAGTCTAAAAAATACTAAAGAATCCTATATAACTTCTTTTGTTTGCACACATTGGTTTGTGGAACAAGAATATTCGCTGTTCATATGGCTAAGTCATTAAGAAAGGTATTTCTGTATGTATGCTATACGTCATTAATCTAGACTCATTGTCCATTTCATACCCCCTTTCACTGGAAAGGTGACACAATAAAAAATTGGAGAACATATTTTAAATAAGAACTAACATTCTTACACACAAGGTTATACCAGACATTATAAATTGAAACAGTCCTCAAGAATGTGCAAGAAGTAAAAAAATTTATTATGCTGCAACAGTGTCACACCATCACAACCTCATCTAAAAAGGGTCTCTGATGCTGTACAATCTTCTTCTTCTTCTTCTTCTTTTGCAATCACGAACATGAACAGAATGTTTTAAATTCTTCTGGGCCTGCAGCATTACATATGTCTTGTAAGGACATTATCTGTACATTAAGCCAAAATGCTGCTTTGTGTAGCAGTTGTTATTATTGTGACTTTATTTTTTTGGCTATAGGACTATTTCGGCTCAAAGGCCATTTTCAAGCACTTTCCACATTACGTCATTGACACTCTTGCTGTCAGATATCTTACTTAGATATCTTAGTGACTAATTTATAATTTTGCCTGTGCTTTGCTTAAAAACACACCAAGTAAGATATCATTTGACTGGCACTGTACTTGGAAGGGAGGGCAAATTTTGCAGTATTTGACAACATATGACAGCCCTTTCCCCAACTTTCCCATACAGTTGGTTGGTTGGTTTAAAAGAGGGGGGAAGGGACCAAAGTATGAGGTCATCAGTCCCTTGTTCCTAATAAAATCATGCCACAAGTGTGAGAACAAAACAGACGAGACATATAACACAAAACGGAAAGAAAGGAAAGACCACAAGAATGAAGGAAAGGCAACAAACACTAAAAGGAACAAAAGAGGACAAGAAAACAAAAGAGATGCAAGAAACAGTTAGAAGAGAGTAAAACAAAGAAGCCGATTACAGTGGCTGGCCGACCAGGAAAATAAAAAGGAAAAGCCAACCATCCTACAACACATTAAAACCTCCACCCTAAAAGCACTAGGGTGGAGGACACAGAGGGGCACAGCATATGCGCTAAAACTAAGATCAAATGATAAAACCCACCCTCACAGATGAAATGTAAAACTAAATCAGCCGATGAGGCATTGTCTGCTAAAATCAATGATAACGAGTCCGGCAACCGAATAAGTCGCACGGCAGCCAAAGAAGGACAGAACAGAAGAATATGGGCCATTTGGATGCCACACCTACACTGATGTGGGTCTTCACAGCGCAGGAGGTACCTGTGGGTCACCCAGGTATGGCCAATGCAGAGCCAGCAGAGCACCACGGAGTCCCTATGAGAGGCCCTCATCGAGGACTTCCATACATTCGTTGTCCCCTTAATGGCTCGCAGTTTGTTCAAAAAATGGTTCAAATGGCTCTGAGCACTATGGGACTTAACATCTGAGGTCATCAGTCCCCTAGAACTACTTAAACCTAACTAACCTAAGGACATCACACACATCCATCCCCAAGGCATGATTCGAACCTGTGACTGTAGCAGTCGCGCAGTTCCAGACTGGAGCTCCTAGAACTGCTCGGCCACAACGGCAGGCTCAGTTTGTTGTGCGTACTCAGATTTTTGCCATTCCATTTCCCAAAGCTAAAAAACCTTGCAGCGTAGTAACGAACGCAGGTCAGTTGCGAGGATGCTGATCTCCTGAAGTGGTTTCCGTGTAGCCTGTTTGGCCAGCCTATGGGAAAGTTTATTTCCTGGAATTCCAATGTGACCAGGGGGCCAGATGAACATCACTGAATGACTGGACCTTTCCAGGGCAAAGATGGACTTCTGGATGGACGCTACCAAAGGATGATGAGGGTAGCACTGGTTGACAGCTTTCAGGCTGCTTAAGGAGTCAGTAAATAAAAGAAAAGACTCCTTAGGGCATGAACGGAGATACTGAAGTGCGCGAGATATGGCCATCAGCTATGCAGTGAGTACACTGCAGCCATCGGGTAAGGAATACTGTTCAATATGGCCACCATGAACGTAGGCAAAGCCAATGCCACCATCAGCCATCCATGTAAACCACTTCAGAGCCCTGGAACACATCAAGAATCGAGAAAAAGCGACGGTGGAGAGCCACAGGGTTAATGGAGTCCTTAAGGCCACATGAAAGGTCCGGGCGAAGCTTCGGCCTAGCGCGACACCATGGAGGTGTACGCGAATCAACCTTGAGGAGAGGTGGTAAAGGCAAGGACTCCAGTTCAGACAGAAGTAATCGCACACGAACCACAATCGTTAACCCTGACCTGGGCCACCTATGCGGGAGGTGAACCGCCATAGTTGGGAAAAGAAGATGGTAATTAGGAGATTCAGGAGAGCTACGAATGTGTGCAACGTAACTGGCGAGCAGTTGTGCATGTCTTATCTTCAATGGAGGGACCCCAGCCTCCACCAGCACGCTGGTCACCGGACTCATCCTAAAAGCTCCTGTTGCCAGTCAAACACCGCAGTGGTGCAATGAATCGAGCAAATGCAGTGCTGAGGGTGACACCGAACCATAAACCACAGTCCCAGTCAAGGCGGGACTGAACAAGAGCTCTAGAGCTGTAGCAGCGTGGGGCGATCTGCACCCCAGTTGGTGTTGCTCAGGCAGCAGAGGGTACTGAGGTGCTGCCAAAACTTCCATTTAAGCTGACGAAGATGAGGAAGCCAAATCAAACGAGCATAAAAAACCAGACTTAGGAATCAATATGTCTCCACTACAGTGAGTGGATCGTCATTAAGGTAAAGTGCTGGTTCCAGATGAACGGTACGACACCGACAGAAATGCATGACACACGTCTTCACAGCTGAAAACTGGAAGCCATGGGCTACAGTCCATTACTGCGCCATGTGGATGGCTGCCTGTAGGCGGTGCTCATCAGCTCCAGTACTGGTGGAGCAGTCAGAAATGCAGAAGTCATATGCATACAGAGAGGGTGAGACGGACGGCTCTACAGCTCCTGCTATAACATTAATGGCCACTAAAAATAGAGATACTCAATACAGAGCCCTGTGGGACCCCATTCTCCTGGATATGGGTGGAACTGTGGGAGGCACCAACTTAGACACGGAAAATACAGAGAGACAGAAAATTTTGGAGAAAAATTGGAAGCGGACCTCTGAGACCCCACTCGTATAATGTGGCAAGGATATGGTGTCGCCAGGTAGTGCCATATGCTTTTCGTAAATCAAAAAAGGTGGCAACCAGGTGTTGGTGTCTGGAAAAGGCTGATCAGATGGCAGACTCGAGGGCCACAAGATTATCAATGATACAGGAACCCTGGTGAAAGCCACCCTGACATGGAACCAGTAGGCCACGTAATTCCAGGACCAAACCCAACCGCCGACACACCATACGTTCCAGCAGCTTGCAAAGAACATTGGTGAGGCTGATGGGCAAATAGGTATCCACATCAAGCGGGTTTTTACCAGGTTTAAGCACCGGAATGATGGTGCTCTCCCGCCATTGTGATGGAAAGACACCAGTGCACCAGTTCTGATTGAAGATGAAGAGATGTCACTTGTAGTCAGATGAGAGATGTTTAATCGTCTGACCACGGATCCGATCTGGCCTAGGAGCTGTGTCGGGGCAATTTGCTAGGGCACTGAGGAGCTCCAACTCTGTAAATGGGGCATTATAGGATTCACTGTGGTGTGTAGAGAATGAGAGGACTTTTACTTCCAACCACCGTTTGAGAGTGCAAAAGGCTGGGGGGTAATTCTCTGACACAGAGTCTCAAGCAAAGTGCTCAGCAATCGCATTTGCATCAGTAGACAACACGCCATTTATGGCAACACCTGCTGGGGTCCGATACCTGAAAAGATGATTGATCTTTGCCCAGAGTTGGGAAGATGACATATGGCACCCAATAGTCGAGACATATCCCTCCCAACACTCCTGCTTCCGTTGTTTGAAAAGTTCACGAACGCAGGCACAGAGCCGTTTCAAGGCTATGAGGTGCTCCAGGGAAGGGTGCCACTTTAGAGCTCGCCAATGCTCCTCAATTGCTTCAGCGACTTCCGGCAACTGCCAAGCGACTGCCTTATACTGGGGGCACCCTAAAGAGCAAGGGATCACGGTTTCTGCTACAGAAACAATTGTTGTTGTCACCTGCTCAACCATCGCATCGACGTTACCGTGTGGGGGAGATTCAATGGTGACAGCAGAGGTTAAAGTTTCCCAGTCCGACTTGTTTAAAGCCCATCTGGGCAGGCATCCGTGGGCCTGACGCCAGGGCAGTGACAGGAAGTTGGGGAAGTGGTCACTACCACACAGATTATCATGTGCTCTCCAGTGGATGGATGGGAGAAGTCCCGGGCTGCAAATTGATAAATCAATAGCTGAGTAACTACCATGAGCCACACTGAAATGTGTGGCAGCCCCATTATTTAAGAGGCAGAGGTTGAACTGAGACAGTAAACTTTCGACATCTCTGCCTCGGCCAGTAAGCATGGTGCCACCCCACAAGAGGTTATGGGCATTTAAGTCTCCCAAAAGTAGGGAAAGGCTTAGGGAGTTGATCAATCAGTGCAGTTAATACATTCAGGGATACTACACCATCTGCATGAAGATATACATTGCAGACAGTATTTCCTGCGTTGTCCTTATTCTGACAGCTACAGCTTCAAGAGGGGTTTGAAGGGGCACAGTTTCACTACAGTCTCAGTTCAGGACAAACGCAAACTCCACCTGATACTCTATTATAGTTTCTACGGTTCTTGTAATATCCCCTATAGCCACAGAGGGCAGGGTCCGCATTGCCGGGAACCAGGTTTCCTGGAGGGCAATGAAGATAGCAGGTGTAGAGCTTAACAGTTGGTGTAGCTCAGCTTGGCAGTGGAAAAACTGCCACAATTCCACTGGAAGATGACATCATTGTGAGACTGGGAAGGCATGGAACATTCAATGAGGCAGTTTACACCTCAGAGTCACCTGCTACCACTGACTTATTGCCTGAGCAGTCTATATCCATTGTATCCGAGGGTCTGGCGAGATCTAGGTCCTCAGTGGATGCCAGAATCTCCACCCCATACTCAGACGCAGAGCTTGTAGGTAGCTGTGGTGTGGGTGCCACTGCAATTTCCTTGGTCTTTGAGGTCTTCTTTTTGCATTTCTCTCGCTGCTCCTCGGGGTTCCCTCGCTGGGAGTACTTCACTGGCTCAACTTTGGGACTGAGGACGAGTGTGAAGCCCTGCGACCAGCTGCTTTTGAGATCTTCAGCCACTGGTGGGTGCCATCTTTCCCGCGGGTAGAAACCTGGAAAGGGAGTGACCCAAGGGACCCCTTCCTAGCGAGAGAAGCCGAAGAAGACTTATGTTTCTCCAGCTTAGAAGTGGGGACGGACGTCCCCGATAGTGGGGGGGGTTGTCCCGAAGTAGGTGACTGGGCTTGGCGGAGCTGATTGTGTCAGTACTGTTGTAGTGGCAGCGTAAGATTGTGTCATTCGTACAGGATACAGGCGTTCAAATTTTCTCTTAGCTTCAGTGTAGGTCAGTCGGTCCAGGGTCTTGTACTCCATGATTTTCCTTTCTTTCTGGAGAATCCTGCAGTCTGGTGAGCAAGACAAATGGAGCTCTCTGCAGATGACAAAGATGGGAGGCGGGGCACATGGAGTATTGGGATGTGATGGGCATCTGCAATCTCGACGTGTGACACTGGAAGTACGGCAGGAAGACATATGACTGAACTTCCAGCACTTAAAGCACCACATCGGGGTATGGACATAGGGCTTTACATCACAGTGGTAGACCACACCTTGACCTTCTCGAGTAAGGTGTCACCTCCAAAGACCAGGATGAATGCACCAGTGGCAACCTGATTATCCCTTGGACCCCCGTGGACACGCTGGACGAAATGTACACCGCACCGCTCTAAATTGGCACGCAGCTCATCGTCAGACTGCAAAAGAAGGTCCTTGTGAAACATGATACCCTGGACCATATTTAAGCTCTTATGGGGTGTTACGGTTACAGAAACATCCCCCAGCTTGTCACAAGCGAGTAACATCTGTGACTGGGCAGAAGATAGTTTTGATCAAGACTGACCCAGATCTCATTTTGGACAATCCCTCCACCTCCCCAAACTTGTCCTCTAAATGCTCGACAAAAAACTGAGGCTTCATTGTCACGAAAGATTCCCCATCAGCTCTCGAACATGCAAGGTACTGGGGCAAATGAGATCTACTTCAATCATTAGCCTGACATTCCTCCAATGGTGTGGCCAGGGAGGGGAACGATTTGGTGTCTTACTTCTGTGTATTGAAATGAGCTCATGAACACTTAGAGACTGCTGGTGTTTCACCACCAGCAAGAGATGATGGACTACGCTTCGTGTGTCATCCACCCTGGCGCCACCCACTCCGACCAGGGGCCCTCCCCGCAGGTGCCACCTAGCCACAAATAAAAAGGCCACCTGGCAGGATGGCCATTGCCAGGGGTCACAATGCCCCAGGGAGATGGCCATCTACCCCTTGGCATACATGGGGAGTTAACGGTGCAGGCATCAGAAGAGCTATTCCTGTGTGGTCAGGTGGCTACAACCAACAGGGTACATGGCGACCCCACCACAACAGACTGGCTACCGTGCTGGAGATCAGGTGCAAAGAAGTCCATGGTCATCATCTATGCAGAAAGCAACACTGCGTAGTGCATGGTGGAAAACGCACCCAGGAAGGTGTCCTCACTCAAGAGATGGAGAATGAGTGGGGCTGAAATGCAACGACGAGAAAGTGGGCTAAAGATCTCAATCCACGATGCACCATGTAAGGCACCCTTCCCCAATTGGCTTGCTCTTCAGGAAAATTTTGAAGAATGGAGGTCAAACCCTACAGGGGACCACCACAAAGACCAAAACACGAGACTCCTTTTAGTCGTCTCTTACGACATGCAGCAATACCTCGAGCCGATTCTAACCCCCGGACCCACAGGGTGTTTCCTATACAGTTCTACGCAATACTTTTATCAGGAAACAGAAATTCAGCAGAGCTAGGAATTTTCCAGCATACTACAAAGGAAACTTTAAAACACGCTAGCATTTCCATGAGTCCAAAGAAGATGAAAAGTTACAGCATGTAATTCATTATGTACCAAATTTTGTACCTTCTAACCACTGAAAACCATCTCCAACTGCAGCTGATGTTCACAATGTACAAAAGCATCTACTGCTGGATACACCCTCCTTGATTTCATTGTCTCAGGTTCCCAGAATACTGCAGTCCTAAAGTCACATCAGTAATTTGCAGTCTCAGTTGTCTACACTCACAGCAGTGCGGTCCAGCTCAATAGACAGTAACAATAGATTTACAGTCAGGAGCAAGTCTGGTCATGAGAGAGAAATCTGGGAAAATGCAGAGCTCTGTATTTACATCATATAGAAGAAACAAGCAAAGTTCTCAAATGCTAACAATTTCCAGAGGCATTTTACAGATGTTCATTTTCACAAGCAGTTTCTTCTCCAATCACAACAATGCACCAACACATTTGTCAAACAGCAGCAAATAATACTCTATTAAATGGATGACGCTGTCTGTGGATGAAAAGCACTTGTGTAGACATCAGGATTTTGTTCAAAATACTAATTTTTTAGCTCATTTACAAATATCTCAGCTATAGTATTTTATGAAGTCTGCGAAAAAATTGTCTATTACAGACATTATGTAGACGACATCATACTACTGTACAAAGGTCATGAAAGAAGTACGTGAGGTAGCAGGAAAAATAGATGGGATGCACGAAAGAATTACTTCTTCCTCCTGTTCCACTGTGAATGTAAGTTAAGTTTTTTGGATATTAGGTGAACTAAAAGGGATGGAAGGCATAAGATTAGCATATTTAGGATGACAACAGCCACTGACACTATTAGAAATGTGAAATCCTGTCATGCTAAGAAGCATAAATGGGCATACTTCAGAGCTATGATCAACAGGATGCTAAAACTGCCACTCACCCCTAATGATGATGTGGGAGAATTAAGTGTGATTAGACAAGTAGCCAAGGCAAACGGATATAAGGATTGTGATGTAGTGAAACTTTGTTATAAACTAAAATCAAAAATGTGAGACAAGGAGACAATAGAACCAGAGGGGCAAGAAGTTTTCTGCTATGTCGTACAATGGTGCATTTTCCGACAGAATTGCGCAGGCCTTCAGAAAAACGAAATCGGTACACATTTAGACAGAGAAAAACATTCAGTAGGAAACAGAGAATAATATGAAAGTGTTGCACAGGGTGTCAAAGGGACAGTTACTGAACCTACTCAAGGAAATGGAGATTTATTTGCACAGAAAACAGCAACTGGAATTACTGCTGAATGAACGGAATGGGTTAAAACCTAAATGTTTATTTTGATGTATTCACAAACCTACTAGTTTGAGCAGCATCGAGTGCCCCAGTGGATTGGCATGGGGTAGTGTGCACCAGCCGCTGGCAATGAGGAGACTGGACTTGCCTCTGAAAGTTCCACCACAGGGAAGCCACGACGTGCCTCCATTGAGACCACACTCCAGATGTATTATCGACTCTTTAACTTTTAATTAATATTCACTGCTTCATTAATTACCTTATAATTACATTTATGGTAACTGATCTGTCAGGCTGGAAGGTTTTATTTATAGATGTTTTTAATCTTATACTTTTTATACTGGCTTTTACACAATTGTATGTTTTACCTTGACAGGCTAGGAGCATCACATTATTAGTATCTGCACTTTTTATGTGGATTTTAAGTATCCAATTCCACGTGTAGTATGTCAGTACATGTTTCATTGTCAATCATTTTACCATGTGAAGTAATTTTAATTAATGACTATGCATACCGCATAACTTTTGGCGCAAAACTGCTATGGTCATTAGCGCCCAGTCTGTGACTTAGGAAACGGTAAAAAAACGAAAATGGAAAGCAGCAGCAATGGGAACGAAACTCAAAAAATTGGAGAAACTAAAAGCAGAAGGAAAGCTTAAAAATCCACTACAGAAAGAGGTTGGTTATGCCCAAAAAGAGCTTCAAATGACTGACGTCATCTCACTGGCACTAATAAACTCGAGAACGCGATCGGCCGAGCGCGTGTCATCTGCAAAAATGGACGATATATCAGGCGACAGCTGTAGACTGGCGCGTAACGGAGTAAAATAGGGGCACTCAATTAAAAGGTGTCTTACCGTCCACAGCTGAGAGCAGGGGGGACAGAGTGGGGGAGGATCACCGCTTAAAAGATGTTGATGGCTAAAAAGACAGTGCCCTATCCGGAGTCTAGTTAAAATTACCTCCTCCCGACGACGCGTTCGGGAGGAAGAGGTCCAAGCACAGGGAAGAGCTTTCACGTCCTGCAATTTATTATGGGGAAGTGTCGACCAATGTGCGTGCCATAAATGAACAACACGACGACATAAAATGCTCCGTAGATCGGCGAAGGGAATCGATCAAATAGCTGGCCAAAGAAGAGAGACTGCAACCTTGGCCGCTATATCGGCCGCCTCATTGCCACAGATGCCAACGTGTCCTGAGAGCAAGAGGAACGCCACAGAGACGCCCCCCAAATGGAGCAAGCGCAGGCAGTCCTGAATCCGGTGGACCAGAGGGTGGACAGGGTAGAGAGCTTGGAGACTGAGGAGAGAGCTGAGAGAATCTGAACAGATAACATACTGTATCCGCTGATGGCGGCGGATGTATTGGACAGCCTAGAGAACAGCGTAAAGCTCCGCAGTATAAACCGAACACTGGTCGGGAAGCCGAAATCGATTTGGGGTGTCGCCAACAATATAGGCACTCCCTATATCTAACGATGTTTTCGAGCCATCAGTGTAAATAAATGTGGCTTCCTTCATTTGTGCACATAGAGCAGCAAATTCCCGACGATAAACAAGTGAAGGGGTACCATCCTTGGGAAATTGACAAAGGTCACGGAGCAGGCAGATCCAGGGACAGAGCCAAGGCGGTGCTGTACCCCAAGTTGTCAAGAAGGTTTTAGGAAAGCGGAAGGAAAGAGAATGGAGCAGTTGAAGGAAGCGGACTCCCGGTGGTAGTAGGGAGGAAGGGAGGCCTACATACCCTACATCCAAGGAGGCGTCGAAAAAAATGTCATGGGCCGGATTAGCAGGCATGGAAGACAGATGGCTAGCACAACTGCACAACTACTCAGAAGGACAGCTCGCCGATTGGATAGCGGAGGTTAAGCAGTCTCAGCATAAAGGCTTTCCACAGGGCTGGTGTAAAAAGCTCCAGACACTAAACGTAATCCATGGTGGTGGATAGAGTCGAGACGCCGAAGAACAGACGGCCGAGCAGAGGAGTAAACTATGCTTCCATAGTCCAATTTCGAGTGCACTAAGGCGCGATAGAGGTGGAGAAGGACCACTCGGTCCGCTCCCCAGGAGGTACCATTCAGGACACGGAGGGTGTTGAGGGATCGCAGACAGCGAGCCGAAAGATAGGAAACGTGGGAGGACCCAAGAATTTAGCGATGTCCGAAAATGGAAGGTTGACAGGTCCTAGATGTAAGGAGGGTGGAAGAAACTCCTTACGTCGCCAAAAATTAACACAAACGGTCTTACTGGGAGAAAAACGGAAGCCGGTTTCGATGCTCCAAGAGTGGAGGCGATCGAGACATCCTTGAAGACGTCGTTCAAGAAGGCTGGTCCGTTGAGAGCTGTAGTAGATCGCAAAATCGTCCACAAAGAGGGAACCCGAGATATCAGGAAGGAGACAATCCATAATCGGATTTATGGCAATGGCAAACAGTTCAACACTCAGCACGGAGCCCTGGGGTACCCCGTTTTCTTGGGAGAAAGTACGGGAGAGAGTGGTGTTCACCTGCACTCTAAATGTGCGCTCTGCTATAAATTCGTGAAGAAAAAGGGGCAGCCGGCCTCGAAAGCCCCATGAGAACAGTGTGCGGAGGATGCCTGTCTTCCAACCGGTATCGTATGCTCTCTCCAGATCAAAAAATATTGCTACTTTTTGGCGTTTCCGGAGAAAATTGTTCATGATATAAGTGGAGAGAGCAACAAGATGGTCAACTGCAGAACGATGCTTTCGGAAACCGCATTGGGCAGGTGTTAAAAGACTGCGGGACTCCAGCCACCAAGCTAAACGGCAATTCACCATACGCCCAAAACTTTACATACACTACTCGTGAGAGAAATGGGGCGATAGCTAGAGGGGAGATGTTTGTCCTTTCCAGGTTTCAGAACGGGAACGACGATAGCTTCCCACCATCGTCTCGGAAAAGTACTGTCGGTCCAAATTCGATTATAAAGGCGAAGGGGGTAACGCAGACTATGGTATGATAAATGCAGCAACATTTGGATGTGGATACCATCCGGTCCTGGGGCGGAGGAGTGAGAAGAAGAGAGTGCATGTTGGAGTTCCCGCATGGAGAAAACAGTATTGTAGCTTTTGCGATTTTGAGAGGAGAAAGAAAGAGGTCGCACTTCTGCTGCACGTTTCTTCAGGAGAAACGCTGGCGGGTAATTTGAAGAGCTCGAAATCTCAGCAAAGTGTTGACCCAATGAGTTAGAAATTGCGATGGGGTCCACTAATGTATCATGCGCGACAGTGAGCCCAGAGACCGGGGAGAAACTAGGCGCGCCTGAGAACCGTCGAATCCGACTCCAAACATCCGAGGAGGGAGTGAAGGTGTTAAATGAGCTAGTAAAGAATTTCCAGCTTTCCTTCTTGCTATCGCGGATGACGCGACGGCATCACGCTCAGAACTGCTTATAGTGGATACAGTTGGCCAAAGTAGGACGGTGGCGGAAAACGCGAAGAGCACGTCGCCGCTCACGTATTGCGTCACGGCATGTCGCGTTCCACCAAGGAACTGGGGGGCGCCGGGGCAATGTGGAGGTGCGTGGTATTGAATGTTCTGCAGCTGTAAGAATAACGTCTGTAATATGTGTGACCTCATCGGCGACACTAGGAAAGTGACAGTCATCGAATGTCGCTAGAGACGCAAAAAGTGTCCAATCAGCTTGGCCAAACTTCCAGCGTCACGGGCGCATATATGGCTGTTGAGGCTGCAGTCTAAGGACACATGGAAAGTGGTCACTCGAGTGGGTATCATCAAGGGTGAACCATTCGAAGCGCCGAGCTAGCGGAACAGTACCGACCGAAAGGTCCAAATGAGAGAAATTTGTCGTGGAGGCAGACAACAATGTAGGGTCCCCAGTGTTGAGGCAAACTAGATCCGCTTGGTGGAAGACGTCGAGCAATAGTGAGCCACGCGGACAAGGATGTGGAGATCCCCAAAGCAGGTGGTGGGCATTGAAGTCCCCAACCAGCAAATAGGGGGGTGGAAGCTGACCAAGAAGATTAAGGAGATCAGCTCATGCCATTGGTGTGGACGATGGAATGTATACAGTACAAAGAGAAAAGGTATATCCAGAAAGGGAAAGACAGACAGCGACAGCTTGGAAGGAAGTGTTTAAGGGGATTGGGTGATAATGGAGAGTATCATGGAGAAGAATCATGAGTCCTCCATGTGCTGGAGTGCCTTCAACAGAGGGGAGATCAAATCGGACGGACTGAAAATCGGGGAGAACAAAGCGGTCATGGGGCCGCAGCTTTGTTTCCTGAAGACAGAAGATGACCGGCGAGTAGGATCGTAAGAGGATCGACAATTCATCCCGATTGGCTCGAAGGCCACGGATATTCCAGTGGATAATGGACATAGGGTGAACGTAAAATGGGGGAATGTGACCAAGGTTGCCATCAACTCAGCGACTGCTCAGAGCTTGCGACCGACAGCATGGAATGGCATTCAGCTGAAGGCAGAAGATCCTGATCCATAGGTTGTTCAGGAGCAGCTCCTGCCACCAGCGATCGGCCGGTTGATCGGCCGCTAGCAGTGCGCCTCAGCGACACAGAAGACGGCCGAGGGCGATTACTGCCAGGTGGTGCTGTAGATGAGACACACCTTGGCGGAGAAGGAGATGAACTGAGTTTCTTACTAGCCTTCTTGGAAACATGATGTTTAGATGAAGGAGGAACCGATGACTGTGAAGTTGGGGTACGTAAAAAATCTTCACAAGTATGCTCTGTTTTCGAAGTCTTTGTGTCTGACTTTTGGGCTCGAGATTTAGCAGAACCCGATGAAGGGTGAGCCATAGAGTGAGCAGGCGAAAGTGGGGAGGTTGAATGGGCAATCTTTGCGCTGGCCGATCTGACGACCGTGACACTAAAGGTAAGATCACAAGTCTGCATGGCCACCTCCTTTGTTGGCCGAGGAGAGGCAAGGACAGTGCTGTATTTTCCTGTCTGAGGCACAGTGGGCTGTTGACTGGCGAATAATTTTCGAGCAGCAAAGGTCGACACCTTTTCCTTCACTCTGATTTCCTGAATGAGCTTTTCGTCTTTAAAAATGGGGCAATCTCGAGAGGAAATAGCGTGGTCACCCATACAGCTGATGCAACTAGGGGATGGAGGTGGACAAGCACCCTCATGGGCATCCTTGCCACACGTAACACATTTGGCCGGATTGGAACAGGACTGGCTGGTGTGATTGAAACGCTGACACCGATAGCAACGCGTAGGGTTTGGGATGTAAGGGTGAACGGAAATTATCTTCTCATAGCCTGCTTTGATTTTTGATGGGAGTTGAACTTTGTCAAATGTCAAGAAGACAGTACGGGTTGGAATGATGTTCGTGTCAACCCTTTTCATGACTCTATGAACAGCCATTACGCCCTGGTCAGACAGGTAGTGTTGAATTTCCTCGTCGGACAATCCGTCGAGGGAGCGTGTATAAACGACCCCACGTGATGAATTTAAAGTACGGTGCGGTTCCACTCTGACAGGGAAGGTGTGTAGCAGTGAAGTACGCAGCAATTTTTGTGCCTGGAGGGCACTGACTGTTTCTAACAACAAGGTGCCATTTCGTAATCTGGAACAAGACTTTACAGGACCTGCAATTGCGTCGACACCTTTCTGAATAATGAAAGGGTTGACCGTGGAGAAGTCGTGACCTTCGTCAGACCGAGAAAGAACAAGGAACTGTGGCAACGATGGAAGGACTGTCTGTGGTTGAGACTCAGTGAACTTACGCTTGTGAGCAGACATAGTAGAAGATGAGGAAACCATTGCGAAAGTATCCCCCATGATTACTGGCGTCTCCGATGGCGCACTCCTTCCTTGTGGGGGCCCTCTCGGAGGGCACTCCCGCCTTAGGTGATTATTCACACCTCAGGTCACACCTCCCGAGAAACGGACGGAGGGACCAATCGGCACTTTCGGAAGGTATCAGCTCGGGTAATCACCCCTCCCTGGGCCTGGCCGTTACCAGGGGGTACGTACGTGTCCTACCTGTCTAACCGGGGTGGGGAATTACGCGTTACCACGTCACCGGCTACGCATAAAAGTGCATGGGTCAGCCTTCAGACACGCACAGGGAGGAAAAAAGAGAATGGGAAAAACAAAGAAAGGGAAAGGAAAGAAGAGAGGTCTCAAACGCCGCAGCGGAGAAAAGGTAAGGAAAAGAGGACAAAGGAAGGACGAAGACGTGCAAGCGGAGAAAGCAAAGAATTTGTTACTGTTTCAAGTGTCCGTCTCCGGACGTAGGCACAAAACATACTCCCAGAGGGGGAGAAAGGGAAGGAAGGAGGCGGTGGTGAGAGGGGGGGGGGGGGGGGATGGGGGATAGGAAAGGATGCGGAAAAGGAAGGTATGCAGCCCGCACAGGAAGGAGGGCCACATTAGCTCGGGGTCCCGTGCTCGCTATGCACGTATACACAACAGAGTTGTGGACCCCTGGGGGGATACCGCATAAAATGCGTTACATTTGCGATACTGATTAATCAGATAACCTAGGTATAGTGCCCTCTGCTGGCCTCAGTTTCCTGGTATAAATATCAGACGCATTCTGACCACCACCAGCACTTACTATGTGCCAAGATTACTATGTACCAAGATGTTTAGTTTGACATTTATACATCACACACACGCACACAAACACCTTTACCATTGCTAGTTGCTGTAAGTAGTTCTGTAGTGCTTTTCTTTGAGATTGTTAAGAGTTTTAACAAAATGCTTAAAATCATCTGAAGTGCATTAAAATAATTATGCTGTTTACACATTTAGGAAACATGTGCACGTGACTATCTCTCGAGGACTCTCCACAAATGTGGTAAGTTGGAAATTTCCAAGTACTTTCACCTCATCTGTTTGTTTGTTTTAGATTTAAAAAAAAAAAAAAAAATCAGAAATGTTACCCAAGCATTTGGGAGTTTCCACTTTTCATATCTGTGGAGAATATGAGCGAGCATCCCTGTGGACCTGTTCTGTTAGGAAACTGAAAATATAATGCAGAATCTTAAAAATTGTGCTCACCTTCTCTCAGTAGACAGCAGCAATATAGTGCTGCTATGCTATGTGTGGGATTTAAGGAAGGCCCATAATGGAGTACTCATTACACTCATTCATTTATTTTTAACCTGACTATATGCATGTACATGGGAAATCAATGTAAAACATCACATATCTTTTCACAACATATAGCATTGCTGAACACAGTACCACAACAAGTATTGGTATTTTATGTGAAACAGGGGTTTAAGTGTTTAATAATATCAATTTGTGTGGACAGATGACTATGCCCTGGCAAGTATTTGCACTTAAAAAGCTGAGGTACTCACAAGCACTTGCCTTGTTAGCTTCTTTTTCTTTAATCAGACCACACAAGTATACAACACTTGATTAATACACATTACTACACAATGTCCATTTAATAACAAGGAAGAATTTTTACAACAGTAATTAAAATAATATCTTACACAACTATATAATACCATGATAACCTCTCCATCAGAAAAAAGTCTGTACAATTACTAATATTCTACTGGCAGTCCACCAACATGCAATCTGTCACCATCCACAGCCACAATAACCACTGATTAATAATTACTCACTTCCATCACATGATATCCAGCTCACCTACTTGCCTCTGATTTGCAGCATTAGGCATTTACTCTAGCTTACAGATTCTGCATGTTAATTTATTCCCTGATAGATAAAGTAACAGCATTTGAACTAATTCATTTCTTCTGGTGAATTTAAATCTCTTTTCTTTTTTGATAAGCCATTATTCTGTCTACTTTGTTTTCATATTATGGCTTCACAGTTACATATTTCAAATACAAATCTATCTTACTCCCATTTGCTGGCAAATAATTTTAACTGCATATTTGCAAATTAAAACTACAGTATTCTTCTGTCCTCCATTCATCTTAATATTGAAAGGCTGCAATTATTAATAGTAATGGAGGTCACATACTTGAAAGAGGTAGTACACATGTTTAGTTGTACTACATGGAGCTTTATACTAGTGTTGCAATAATTTAATAAAAAAGAACACAAGGATATGTCTCACACAGTTTCCACTACTATGAACAGGCAGCATTAAAATATTTACACAAAATGAGAAGTATCATTACATAATCAACAACAAAAAAATCATGAACCAGCAATTCCATAACCAAGAAACTACTGCACTAATAACTTAATGGAATGAAATATCCACATTTATGCATAAACATATTTAGTCAGCAAACTTGCGATTCGGGTTACGGCCAAACAGTGCACCTCTTATCTCAGGAATAAGCTGTTGTGCAATTAGTTCTAGCCGTGCTTCCAAAGTATTAACAATTTTAATTCTGCTTTTCTGTGCTAGCAGCTCTATTCCACCAGTAACTTCTGGGTTCAAGAAGGATTCTGTGTCCACTTTTATTGATATATCCTTCCCACCAGTAATTTCTTTGTACTTCTGTGTAATAGCTGGCAAGATGCTATCAACAATACGTTGATCAACCTCACGTGTCCTTACAGTGACATTTGGTTCCAAAAGCTGCAAAAACAGTGAATGGTCAGTATCATAATGACAACAAAACACACAAGAATCATGACATGTAATTACATTTGCTATAAAGCATTTATTGCTAAATAATTAAAAGAAAACAATTATTTAAAAGAGGAAATAAAATAGTTAAACACTACATTTGTAACGTGCATCAAATAAACTAAATACCAATTTTCCCCAATTTTATTGCAACTGAGTGACTTTGCTGTGATTGGTTTTACTACATAACTAACACAAAATGGAAATTCATCTGGTTAGAATGTTCATTGTTTTGTATAATGGAATTTATTTATGAGGCTTATGAAAAT
Organism: Schistocerca americana; assembly: GCF_021461395.2. Taxonomy (NCBI): domain Eukaryota; kingdom Metazoa; phylum Arthropoda; class Insecta; order Orthoptera; family Acrididae; genus Schistocerca; species Schistocerca americana. The sequence continues at coordinate 817,309,965 of NC_060130.1, read as the reverse complement.
TAAACTACAATTTGAGTATTTCATTACACTCTACAATATTCACTTTAAATGCTTAAAAATCTTGCATCCTCTCACAACTTTTCACAAAAAGAGGTATCCATTTTACATTTCTATACGATAAAGTTGTGTTGCCACCTACATGGGATATTACAAAATTGAGGCAAAAAGGCTCCTAAAGTTCAACCAAATTTGTTCAATACAATATCAATTTCTGTCCTTGGGTGACTGACAGTCTCACATGTTATACTAATATATGTACCTTCCCACTCTTCCACTCTCAAATCTGCCACTGTGTAAGTTATTCTACAACTAAAAACTACAGCAATTGACTTTTTCATCAACACTACATCTCTTGCACGTTTTCATGTGGTAAGCAAACATTTTATCTACCTTTGCATTAAACGTCACGTAGTGCCGTCATCTCCCCCCCCCCCCCCCCCTGCATTTTTTGTAGTTCGTGGTTGGGAGTAATATGGGGCTAAACTACAAGGTCATCAGACCCTTGGCCAAGCGTTCATTTGTCCAGAGGTGATGTCCACCAGGAATGTGCTCTGATGAGGAAAGTACATGGGAGTGGTAAAAGAGAGGCACTAAAAGCAATACTGATGCCAGAGCTGAAAAATAATTTACAGAGAAATAAAAGTATGGTCTAGAGTGAACAAGTGGGCTCCCAGGGCTCAGCCATGCTGAGAGAAACCCCACCCGCATCCGACCCCCGTCAACCTGATTGATGGAGTAATTGATTAATTGAGGGGGGTTATGGGACTAAACGGTGAGGTCACCAGTTCTGCAATTCCAAAGTTACACACAGAAGAGAGGGGTCCCGCTAAAAATGGACAGATCCAATCAGAAGAGCCAAACTACAAAAAAGAGGAAGTTAAAACACACCAGAGAGAAGGTATAAAAGGGTAACACAAATCTAAAACTGGGAAAACAGAGGGATAAAACAGCAGTCTTTGCAAGGGGGAGTGGTCATGGATCCCAGACCGGGAAAATGTGTAGAGAGGCCCCAATCACAACCACCCTGCCCTTCTACAGGAGTAAAGCAAAACCCTGTCTGAAAATATAAACCACTTTCATGGAGGAAATTGAGGACCAGTTCAACCATCCAAGAATCATCTGCTAATATTCAATTCAAGGAATCTTTAACACTACACTTAGTATGAAGGACCAAGAGAAGGGGACATTCCACCAATATATGGGATGCTGTCAGTCTGGCTCCGCAACCACACTGTGGGCATGTTTGCTGCTCAGGAAGAAACAATGAATGAGCTGGGTATGACCAATGTATAGATGGCACAAAACGTTGGACTCCTTCCAACAGGAGTGGAAGGAAGAGTGCCAAACTGCCATAGGCTCCTTGATTGTTTGGAGTTTATTACTATGAGCAGTAGTGTACCAGATGTCATTCCACTTTTGGGTAAAGAGAGATTTGATGTAGGTTGGTTGGTTTGTGGGATTGAAGGGACCAGACTACTAGGGCCATCGGTCCCTTTTTCCACAAACTTGAAACACCCACAAAGAATAAAAAACAAACAACGGAGATGACAAGAGATGACACAGGTCAAGAAAGACACAGACAGAGACCAGAAAAAAGGAATTAAAATCACACCGAGTGTGACAGTAGTTGGCCGACCATAGAAACAAGAAAGGAAAAGCCAACCCCAAGAAACACACTAAAAACCCCAGTCTAAAATCGTAGGCCAAAGGCCATGCTCAACACAAAAAAAGGACAAACACTTAGATCAAGCGATAAAAACACCCTGCATGAATAAAACTCAAAACTAAATCTGCCATCGCAGCATCATCTGATAAAAGTGCAGGAAGCGTATCAGGCAGTGCAAACATCTGCCTGAGCAGAGTTAAATGCGGGCAGTCCAACAAGATGTGGACCACCGTCAAAGCTGACCTGCAGCGACAAAGGTGGGTCCTCGTGGCGCAATAAATAGCTGTGTGTTATCCAGGTGTGGGCAATGCGCAGCCAGCAGAGGACAACAGAGTCCTTGCAAGAGACCCGCAAGGAGGAGCGCCATGCACCGATAGCCTCCTTGATGGCCCGAAGTTTGTTGGGTGAAGGAAGGGTGCGCCATTCTTCACCCCAAGTGCGAAGTACCTTCTGCCACAAAACTGACCTGAAGCCACTCTCTGAAAGGCCAATCTCCAAGGCTGGTGCACCGACAGCCTGTTTGGCCATCATGTCAACATGTTTTTTCCCGGGATGCTGACATGACCTGAGGTCCACACAAAGACCACAGAGTGGCCGCAACGGGTAAGAGTATGGAGGGACTCCTGGATAGCTATCACCAGTCAGCGAGCGAGGGAAACGCTGGTTGATAGCTCGTAAACCGCTCAGGGAGTCACTACACAACGAAGGACTCACCCGAGCAGGAGCGGATATACTCCAGGGTGCAAGACACGGCGACCAGCTCGACAGTGAAAACACTGCAGCTAGCCGGCAATGAGTGTTGTTCATAATTATCCCCTAGAGTAAGAGCATAACCGACATGACCAGCAACCATCGAACCATCAGTATAAACAACGTCAGAGCCTTGAAACGTGGCAAGGATTGAAAGAAAGCGGCGGCGGCGTAGGGCCTCAGGAGGGACTGAGTCCTTCAGGCCCTGTGCCAAATCAAGCCAAAGGCATGGGCGGGGCACATACCATGGGGGTATATGCAGAGGGACCCAGAAAAAAGAGGCGGAAGAGGGAAAAACTCAAGCCCAGAGAGAATAGCTCAATGTGTATCACAATCATACACCCTAACCAGGGCCGCCGTTCCAGAAGATGGACGACCGACTGAGGAAAAAGGGGACGATAACTGGGATGCCCGGGCAAGCTACAAACATATATAGCATAAGCGGCCAGTAATCACTGGCACCGGAACTGCAATGGAGGGACACCTGCCTTCACAAGTATGCTGTTGACGGGGCTTGTACGGAAAGCTCCAGTGGCGAGTCGGATCCTGCTGTGAAGGATGGGGTCCAGCAACCGCAATGCAGAAGGCTCCCATAATCTAGATGGGACTGAATTAATGCCTGGTATAGCCGTAGAAGGGCAGACCGATCGACACCCCAGCTGGTGTGACTCAAGCAACGATGAGCGTTAAGATGCTGCCAGTAAGTCTGTTTAAGCTGCCGAATATGAGAGAGCCAAGTCAACCAGTTATCAAAAACCAATCCCAAAAACTGATGCGTCTCCACTACAGCAAGAGGTTCGCTGTCAAGATAAAGCCGTGGCTCAGGGTAAACAGTGCGATGCCGGCAGAAACGCATAACGCAGGTCTTGGCAGCCGAAAGCTGGAAGCCATGCGTTACGTCCCAAGACTGCACCTTGCAGATAGCGCCCTGCAGCTGCCGTTCAGCAGCTGCAATGCTAGTGGATCTAAAGTATAGGCAGAAGTCGTCAGCATACAAGGAAGCTGAGACAGACGTTCCCACCGCTGCAGCAAGCCCATTAATTGCAATTAAAGAGGCAGACACTTAAGGCAGAGTCTTGAGGTACCCCATTCTCCTGAACATGGGAGGAACTATGGGAGGCTGCAACTTGCAGACGGAAGGAACGAAGCGACAGAAAATCGGGAGCGGACCCCGAAGACCCCAACCATGAAGCAAAGATAGGATGTGATGCCGCCATGTCATATTGTATGCCTTCCGCATGTCAAAAAAAGACTGCGACCAGATGCTGACAGCGGGCAAAGGCCATACGGATGGCAGACTCCAAGCACAGCAGATTACCAGCGGCAGAACGACCCTTACAGAACCCAACCTCCGACAGAGCCAGAAGGCCCTGAGACTCAAGTAGCCAACTCAACCTCCAGCTCACCATTAATTCGAGCAACTTGCAAAGAACATTGGTGAGGCTAATGGGGTGGTAGCTGTCCACCTCCAGTGGGTTCTTGCCAAGTTTCAACACGGGGGTTACGATGCTTTCCCGCCATTGTGACGGGAACTCACCCTCAACCCAGATACGGTTGAAGAGGTGTTTGAGCATCTGACAGTGGATGCGATCTGGCCTGGGAGCCAGTTCATTCCCTGGGATGCTCACATGACTTGGGACCCAGAGAAGGTAAACTGAGCAGGCAGTACGGCCAAGGGCACAGAGAAGGTCATGGATAGCAGAGACCAAAGGGTGATGAGAGTAGCATCATTTGATAGCCTGCAGACTGCTCATTGAGTTAGTACATATGAAAACACTGTGGTGGGAGGCCTGAGGTACAAAATGCAAGACCCTGTTGATGACTAGTAGCCCTGCTGTGAACACACTACACGATCCCGGCAACAAACGGTGTTCAAAGCAAGTAGGAGACTTAAAAGCATATCCTGCCTTGTATATTGTCTGAGAAACATCAGTGTAGAAGGTGGTGGCACCCTGGAACTCTGCACGGATGGAACATACAAGATGTCAGAAAGCCATAGGGGTGACAGATACCTTAGAACCCTGAAATAGATCAGTCCTAATTTGTGGTCTAGGAACCATTCAAGCTGGTATATGGGAGGGAATACATGGTGCACATGCCAGTGAGTGGAAATGGAGATCCAACAGAGGGAAGTGAGACGCATCCCAACTGGCAATCCTAACTGCAGGCAGTGATCAGAAGCAAGACATCCCTCATTCGCAAAGAGGGCAGGGTACACAGGATGGTCAGGGAAATGACTAGTGGCAACTACATAAGAAACCAGGAGTTGACTGTCGTATTTGTAGATCCAGAATCCCCACTTCTGTGAGGAGACTGCCAAGGTCAAATATTTTCAGAGTGGAAGGAGCCGCTGAGCCGTAAACCTGACTACCATAATCTAGTCTGGAGAAGACCAGAGTGCAGTAAAGATGGGGAAGAGTAGCACGGTCTGCGCCCCAAGATGTGTCGGCCAGGAGGTGGAGAGCATTAAGCTTCCTCATACACAGGCTTCAGGTGGTGAACATGGGGGCAGGCATGTCAGCTTTTCATCAAAATCAAGGCCCAAGAAATGGAAATGTGCTGCAACATTGAGGAGCCGGGCGCCTAAATAGAGTTCTGGATTGGGGTGGTCTGTAGGTCAACGACAAAAATGCATAACACGTGTTTTGGAGGGAGAAAACTGGAAGCCATGGGAGACTGCCCACACAGAGGCCTGTCGGATGGCAACGAAATCTGTGCTCAGCAGATGCAACTGAGTGGGAGCTGCACCAGATGCAAAAATCTTAGACAACGCTGGGGTAACCACAAGCCCAACATAGGTTACAAGCCCATCAACACTTATGAGGAAGAGTGTAACACTTAACACAGAGCCCTGTGGGATATCGTTCTCCTGAACCAGACAGGGTGCTGAGTGAAGTGCCAACTCGAACCTGGAAGAGCCGGTGCATAAAAATTCACGGATAAAAATCTGAAGGGGGCTGCGAAAACCCCAGTCACGGAGGGTCACTGAAATGTGAGGATGCCAAGCTGTGCCATATGGTTTATGTAGGTCCCTGTCAACCTGAATAAGAGAAAAAGTAATGAAGGCCTTCTAGTGAAGATAAGTAGAGCAGTAAAAGGGAGACGACTAAAAATGTAATGGACATCAGTTGGACTGCCAATAATAGAACAAAATGTAAGAGAGAATTAAGGCAGCACACAGGCTTCCGCTGGGGCTCTCCGTGTGAGGAAGGGGACAGGCTCTCCCACAGCTGTCCCATCCCCTGTCAGTCATAGACAAAGCATTGAAGAGGAGGATAGAGCCCACTAATCAACATAGTACTACTCCAAAAATGGGAAACAGGGTTCAGCAGAAAGACACAAATTGCCTAAATGAAGTTAAAACAAGAGGGGAGGACGGATGGCAGAGGCAGCAGGCAGAGGAGGCCAGGCAGTGTTGTATGCCTTATGTAGATCAAAAAATACTTCAGTGCTGGTGTTTAAAAAAGCCTGTCTGACTGCTCTTTCTAGCAAAATGAGATGGTCAATAGTGAATTGTCCCTTCCGGAAACCATGCTAATACTGGGACAGCAGACCCCAAGATTCAAGAACTCACATAACTGGAGGGCAACTACCCATCCAAGCACAATGCAGAGCATGTTGGGAAGGCTAAATGGCCAGCTTAAGAATCACAATTATGATTCTATCTCCCCATAGAGAGCATAAGACACCATCAAGCCAAATACAATTGAAGACCCTGAAGAGATGGAGCCATTGAGTACTGTATTATCTGATTGTGAATGGGGTCAGGGCCTGGAGCCATAGTGTGAGGCAAAGCAAGAGCCTGTTGCAATTCCCTGTTGGCAAATGATTCATTATATAATTTGTCATGCTGAGAGATGAAGAAAGAGGGGGGCCTTCAATTTGTCCCTTACACATCCAGCAGGCAGCAGTGTATGAAGAGAACAATGATGTCGCAAAGTGTTCAGTAAGAGCTGCTGCATCAGTACAGAGACACAATGGTCGTTGGCAGGAACCATGATGCCCCAGGAACTCTGACATCTACTCCTTAGCAGGCGTGGGAAGCTAACAGCTCAGGCATCAGAAGTAGGATCCCTGTTTTGTCAGGGATTTGACTGAATGGGTATATAATGACCCCACCATGTCAGATTGGCTACCACATTGGATTTGAAGTCCATATAATAGCCTAAACAGGTACTGTGCACAGATGATCTTTAATACTGTATATAGTAGGTGCTATTTGAGGTGGTGTTCCCAGTTGGTTCACACTAAACAAAATATTTGGAAAATGATCAAACCCAGGTCTCAAAAATTACTTCAGCAAAAAGATGGACAAATGAATATTCTGAGAAAGGAAGTCAGAACCTAGGGAACAGCAGGTTCAACATTAAAGACTGCCACCATGAGGAAGAGTAAGAGAATTAAGGACAGTGAGATTGCAACACAAGAAAGGTAGGTGCTGCAGTATCCTGGAGCCCCTTGCTCACCTCACACATATTTACAAGAGTCACAAGCCTACAGTGGGGTTTTGTAGTTTAAGTATGATACATGTACACAATATATACAATATGCATCAAAATACTTGTGGGAGATTTGTCCATTATCTAATATAGGTTCTCTGATTTTGTTTTGCAGTTTTATGTCATGACAAAATGCACTAAATATGGTGTGAACATAAATGTTACGTTATGCTACAGACCAATATGTTACTACACCCTTTTTGACACTCACATTTGATGGTGTTGCAAACCACAACCAAAGTAGCACCTCCAATCTAATCTAGACCTCGAGCTACAATGCTGTTTTCACTGTCATAGGAGGAGGTGGAGGGGGGGGGGGGGGAGAAATTTTTTGCATACATGCAACCCGCCCCTCCCAAACACACACACACACACACACACACACACACACACACACACACACACACACCAGGGTAGACTGGGCCGGGTTTTATTGGGGGGGGGGGGGGGGAGGGGGGTAGGGGGTGGAGAGTAGATTGATATGCCAATCATTATACAAACCTTAAAAATTTCCACCTTAAAAACTTATAGTTCAATATCACTTTTACAATGTACCTCTACACTTCTCCCCAACCAAGGAAATTTTTAAGCAAGTAACCCCATTCAGAGCTGTTCTCTCTCACCACAATATGAGAGTTACTTTTGAAATGTCAAAAAAAAATGTGTATTTTATATGACTTATGTCCCAGTAAAAGTTGGTGTCCCACCAGGAAACCATGTATTTGAAGCCAATGTTCTCTCCAATGTTCCAATAACCATGTGTTTATTTTGGAGAAATTAGTATTGGATTGTTACTTTTGCTCCAGTGAACCGTCAGAAACTACAAAGTGGAACACACAGCACGGATGCTACAGCTAGTAATATTCCGAAAGAAAATGTTCCAAGATTGAACCAAGCCTGCACTCTAGCATCGTTTGTCAGTTATATTTCAGTGCAGCCATTAACGCTTTAAGAATTACTTTACTGTTATACATGCTTAAATAACTGGTGGAAGAAGAAAAGAAGTGGAGTTAGCTGAACAAGGAGAGTTAATTAGCTGATAGATATTTTAATAAATTTACAAGTCTCCATGTTGATTTTATATTAACTTATCCATCTACTTTTTGTTCTCTCTCCAATTGAACATGCCCTTGTTTACTTTTTTATACACAGTATATTATTTACTCTTATTTTTGGAGAATAAACACCAAATCTGAGGCATCTGTGGAAATGAAATTAGCCCAAGACTTTTAATATTTGCTACTTCATTATTGTACAGAAGTCTTAAAAATTCACAACCTGCAGTCCATGCAATGTTTTTCTCAGGATGTGATTTACTTAAATTTCTATGTTCAACACTGTGAATTCCACACCACATTCAATATGTGCAGTGAAGATTAATGAAATTGTTTCATTGCCAACAACATTATATATTAATGAAACATAGCTGGTGAAAACCTCAATTACACAGCATTTTTGCTGCATAAAAGTGTCACATGAACATTAAGAGAGGACTGTCAGATTTTCAATGCAAAACCAGATTTTACTCTCTCCTCTGTCAACTTCATTTTACCATTCATATTTTATGTATTTTGGCCGTGATAAGTTGACGATTCGCATGGTGTCTGTCGCCAACAATAGGAGGTGTGCCTTATCCGCACATCGGCACTGCCGAGGGGAGAGAAGCAATGAGGGGAAGGCACCATCAACTCCTTCCTGCAGTGTTTGTATCATTACTCGTGTGTTGTTCTCCAGGGGATTATTCTAACCACCTCGGTTGTGTTACATGAAAGCAGACATGACACATGGAAATTTTGACAGCACTTTGAGACAAATATCTTCCAAGCAGTGCCTATTTTCTCTGCTCTTGGTAGCACCAGTGAAAATTGTTAGCTTATTGTGATCAAACTGCATGCAACACCTCATATTTGACAGTATTTAAATCCCAGTCCAACAAATTAGAATGAAATTTGAACAGATACTTACATTTACAATTATTTTTTCACATTTACAGTTATTCCATTATTGGTTCGTTAATAAACTTTAAGCACACCAAAGAACAAGTTACAAAGTAATACAGTCATACCTGCAGGAGTCCTTGCATTATTAACTGGTGGAGAACGTGGCTGTATCGAGACTGATCCTTTGTGATCTCTCCCAGTCTCTTTCTCGCGTCTTCAAGTACACTGCGCACATGATCTTCACGAACTTTCAGAGCTTTCAAACGTGCCTGGTTTAGCATGTTTGATGACTGACTGCAAGAAAATTTCTTTGGTTAATTCAACATTCCATTCAAAGAAATAAATCCTTACAATTACAAAGCATATCAATACACTATTTATGTAGGGAAGTACAATGTAATTTTAATCCATTATCATTTCATTAATTTAACATATTACGAAATATATACAACTGAGTCCCTGGTGCTGCCTAGCATGTATTTACTCCAGTCTTCTATTATTCTCTCTCTTCCTCCTCCTCCTCCTCACTTTCTGTCCACCCCCCCCCCCCCAAATTCTTCCATCCCCCTACTATGTGTCTATGTGTCTTTATTCATCCTCACTCCCCCCACCCCTCCCCTTAACTCCGTCCATCTCCTCCTCTTCCCAGTCTCTCAACTTTCCCTCTCCCCCTCTAAGTTCACTTCCTCTGTGTCCATCTCCTCCCTCCCCTTTCTCTCGTCATGTTGCCACCACCATCCCAATAGGTCGTTGGTTTTTAATGCCACAGTACTTCTTTCCAGACAGTAAGTAATATGAGCACCAAGTCTGGTTGAAATTGATCAAGTGGTTTAAGAGATGTCGAACATACATACGTAATGCACTTTTACGCTGAGGTGACAAACGTCATGGGATAGCGATATGCACAGATACATATTCCGGTAGTATTGTGCACACCAGTTAAAAAATGGCAGTGCATTGTTCTTGGGTGATTGTTGCGAAATGGTTTCCGAAATGATTATGGCCGTATGACAGGAATTAACAGACTTTGAAGAAAGAGTGGTAGTTGGAGCTAGATGCACAGGACATGCCATTTCAGAAATCATTAGGGAATATATATTCTCTGATCCACAGAGTCCAGAGTATGCTGAGAATATCAAATTTCAGGCATTACCTCTCACCATGTACAATGCAGTGGTCAACAGCTTTACTTAACAACTGAGACCAGCAGCGTTTTCATTGTGTCATCACTGCCAACCGGTAAGTGACACTGCATGAAATAACCACAGAAATCAATGTGGGACATACAACCAATGTATCCGTTAGGACAGTGCGTCAAAATGGCATTAATGAGCTACAGCAGCAGATGGTCGACCTGAGTGCTTTTGCTAACAGCACAAAATCACATGCAGCACCTCTCCTGGGCTCATGACAATATAGGTTGAACCCAAGACAACTGGAAAACCACGACCTCGTCAGATGAGTCCCAGTTTCAGTGGGTAAGAATCATGGTAGGGTTCAAGTGTGGTACAGACTCCATAAAGGCGTGGACTCGTGTTAACAAGGCACTGAGCAAGCTGGTGGTAGCTCCATAATGCTGTGGGCTGTATTTACATGGAATGGACTGGATTGTGTGGTCCAACTGAACTGATCGTTGACTGCAAATAGTTATGTTTGGCTACCTGGAGAATATTTGCAGCCATTTGCAGACTTCATGTTCCCAAACAATGACGGAACTTCTAAGGATGACAATGTGCCATGTCACCAGGCCACAACTGTTCGCGACTGGTTTCAAGAACATTCTGCACAATTCGAACGAATGGTTTGGCGACACCAATCACCCAACATAGATCCCATTAAACATTTATGGGACGTAATTGGGAGGTCAGTTTGTGCACAAAATCCTGCACCAGCAGCTCTTTCGCAATTATGGGCTGCTATAGAGGCATCATGGTTCAATATTTCTGCAAGGGACTTCCAGCAATTTGTTGAGTCTGTGCTACATCAAGTTGCTTCACTACAGTGGGTAAAAGGAGGTCTGACATGATATTAGGAGGTATCTTATGATTTTTGTCACCTCAGTGTATAATGTGTATTAATTTGAATGAATAAAAGAAATTATAATTTCATATATTATGGATTGAATTTTAAAACAAATTAGGTGCAACATTGTTGCCGTTGTCAGTAGATGTGATAGGTTTTGCTGGGACCTCATCAGATGGTGTTTTAGTGTCAGGCTGTAGCCACCTAAGACTGGGAACAAAGAAGCAATTTGTGACAACATATTTGTCTGAAACTGAAATATTTGTGTGTTACAGTCCTGTAAAATTTCTTAAACAACTTGTCATCAGGGGTGTTACGTCTAAAATCAAACTTTTGCTGTAATCTAAAAAAGGCATTAATTAACCAATATGAACCAAGTCATATGGTGTTTATTTGTACACCTTTTCCCCCCACATATTCACATACCAAACCCTTCCCAGAGTTTCCATTATCTATTCCATTACTTCCTACTGTGAAATACCTTATGTTAAATAAGCTATATCCCAATCAAATGACTGCTACTTTTGCAGCAAAGCAGTTTAAATGGGTTAGTGTAGTTTTACACTGACCGGCCATTAGTACAGACAAAATGAAGTTTTGAGCTCAACATCTTACAAATGTAATTATACTCACTCGCCAATAACCCTGCTGAATGATGGAACAAGAAATTAGCCGTATCCTATTCAAATATGAATGGTAGATATGGACTTTAAGCCCACTTCTTTGCAAAAAGAAGTCCAGTGTCTTAACCATTCTGACATACAAGAAGAAAGATGATCAAATATCCCATAAACCAGGTCATACAGATGGAGCACAAGATTGGATTATGAAAGGCTGGGGAAGAATATCGGCACTGTTGTTTTTAAAGGAACCATCCCAGCATTTGCTTTAAGTGATTTAGAGAAATCACAGAAAACCTAAAGCTGGATGGCTAGATGCTGATTTTAACCATTGTCCTCCAAGTGAGAGTCCAATGTGCCAATCCCTACACCACCTCATTCAGTCTGACGTAAGGAAAAAAAAAAAAAAAAAAAAAAGACATTTAAACACTACAGGAGGATAATCAGTGTGTTAGGGTCCTTCCACATATTAAAATATATTTACGAAGGTGCTGTGCTCACACAGGAAGTAGTTTTTCTAACAATATGAAATACCTGCTTGAAAGAATGTTTTCTAAAATGTATGTTAACAGTAGCACAAGAATAATCTGTCACACAAATTTCTGTCCAGATGCTATTTACCTGAACAGGCTGTTTGTCCACACATACCCAGTTCTTTGCAACAGGTATATTTTTCCATGTATTGACAAATGACTGAGTTATTCTATGTGAAACTAATTTAATTGTTAACAGCAAAACCACATATATACCAGCTATGACTATTTTACTTATGACATCCTTTTGCGATTTGTACAGAAAAGTAGGGTCATAGTCACATACAGATTTTAGACCAGCAGTTTAGCTACCATGGAGCTACCCTCAACATTGTTATGGGCAACCAAGACGCAAAGAGAATGCTGTAGTGGCTGTAACTAGTGAGATTCTCTCTCTCTCTCTCTCACTCACTCATACTCTTATGGAAGTATGACAAAATGTTCTCAAAACTTCGGCTTACATTTTCTTCTGAAGTTCCACTTGTTTTTCCTTTCTTTCATAATATTCCATTATTTTTAACCGTTGTTGCTGCACCAATCGGCCTTTTTCAATGTTGAACTCCTCTTCAGCTTTAGCATCAATTTCTTCGGCTTTTTCATTTGCCTCCTGCTCGATAAAGGCCATCATGTGCTTGATCTGCAATAGAATATACGTCACATTATGAATAAACGTAATCTAAATTATTTAAAAGATAATTCTAATGAAAAGTATGATTAAATGTGCACGTTTCCAACGAGCACATCGGATAAGTATGCCCGCAAAGAAATAACGACCAAACTTTCATGGTAATAATAACTCTTTCTCTCAGATACGTCTGTGCAATTATTTTCACCTGTTTTTGAACGTCTGCGTCGCTTAAAGCCATGGTTAATTACAATTTTTGTCTGCAAGTACACGAAACAACCAGTGACACAGATCTGTCTGCCACTCCTATCTCCTGAGTCTCGAGACAGATCATATGAGTTACTCGCTAGTCAACTGTTAAACCACATCAGGTTATTGAGTGGATGTTCATAAAATAGAACGAACTGTTTTTTGGTAATATAATTTAAAAAATAATGTATATCATTATTAGAGAGATCAAAAATTGAACGAAATCAAATTACACACATAAATATATACCCACATTTGACTACGACCTGAACGTAGTATTTGGAGCGTACTTCAAATGCAATAATGTATACCTCTACAAATACACGACTTCCAGTAACTTTTTGCAAAAAAATGTATAATTTTGGTTCTAACAATGTTGCATTATCTCAAAATCATAGCTTATCTTTAAGTCGATTCAGAGTACCATAGAGAAAAACTGAGAATTTCGTTTTAACGTTACGTAACATTTATTTTAAATTTGTGCCCTTTTTTAAAATTGTCGTTTTTTATCATTTAAATTCAACAGTAAGTTGGACAAGCGCTGCAGTCACATAATTGAAATCCACGCTCATTTCTGACGCTATCTCGAAACTACTGCGGCCGTCTGCATGCACATTAATTCGATAAATAAAAATTTGCTATTGGAATAACTGCAACCTGCCTTCCTAGTTTAGTTTGAAACTATTATTTTTGACATACTTGTTCGCGCTGAACATTGTAATTTCTGAGGCAAGTCTCGCAACTCAAGTTGAAATCAATTGTTGTTCCCCCAGTTTTCCGACATCCTCAAATTTATTAACTTCAAGCAACGTGAAATAAGAAATTTCTATTATTAGACATACACAAATTTATTTTCGACACAAATAATTTTCGTTGGCCATTCAGCGCTCATGTAGAAAATTTAAGTCACCGTTAAATACAGGAACATTAATCCATCTTAAAAAGCTCATACAAAAGCACCTACCTATAAATAGGACACATGTGCGTCCGCAAAAATTTATCTATGAGGCGGCAAGAACTCGAGAAACTCTACCACTTATTAAAAAAATACGTAGAAGTGCAACTGATTAATTATCTTGGAAAGAAACAAAAAAACTCTGCTTACAAAACTTCACATCACATGTTAATGGATTTATTGAGCTATTTTCATTCCTTCTATTTTTCAGATTTGATTGGCATTATTAAAGTTTAATAAAATCGTTTTTCAAGGCTATATTTTTCGGGTTGTTTGGGTGAAACGTAACATGGGCCTGTGTTCAAAGAGACGAATGTGGGAGACCTCCCAAACCAACTTCAAACTGGCCAGTAGTACAACGGCCTCTTAAAACATCTTCGGACTAAGATGGTTCTTGTCTTCGCATTTTGACACTTTATTGTGCAACCATGAAAACTGGATTGCTGACTTCGTAGTTCTATAACTAGAGCTCGAACTGTGTCTTATTCCACGGAATTTGAGAAGGTCCCGATTCCAAGAGTGGAGAACTTTTCTGCGTTGAAAGTATCATTTTTCCCCTCTATTCTAGCATGAAAAATGGTATTTTTTTTTCTTTTCGGCTGATGCATTTGGGTCCTCAGGCGAAGGGTAATATACCAGTATATTTTGTTAAGTGTGAAACAGCTAAATGTGTTGCAACCTTTGCAATCAGAGATAATGCAATTGATGTATTACTACTATTGTCTGCTATTATAAAAATTACATACTGTCACGTTGTAACCCCACCTCAAGTCCAAATCCAAAGGCAGGGTCGTCACCCCTGTCGAAGCTTCGCGGTTGTCGAGTAGGTCCTCAGTTTCCTTGAATCTCTCACTGTAGATATGGAGAACATGGATGATGTTTCTACTCTTTTGTGTTCTTGATGAAGGGCCATAATCCTCGTCTTCATACGGGTCATCCAACATGCGACAGAGGATACGATATGGCCCAAAGTATCTCACTGGCCGATTCTGGGTGCTACAGTGCTGTCAGTCTTTCTCCTGAGTGTTCAGGGTCCACATGCGAGTCAGCTGCCTTGCTTCTTATATCCTGGTGATGCGGTGTTTCACTTAGCCATCCTGAGTGTCATCCAGTTGAAACAGAAACAGTGTGTCCATTGTCATTTTGGTTTTAGACTGTGAAGCGGAAAGAATGATGTGAAACATGTATTATCTTGCTTCGCTCTGTTGTATGCAAATATCTTGATGGGCAGTGTTGTATCTCTATCTCTCTGTTTATCATCAACGTACAACGAGAGCATATATACCAACATCTTATTACCTGTTGGCGGTAGGTAGTTGTCATCCTGTAGGTGATGCTGCAAAGTCAAATTACTCATGATACTAGCTTTGAGTGGAAAATGTTTCCACGAGATCATCACATAGGGTACTCTGTGCTTCAAAACGATGTCTCCTACAAGGAACTTCACAATTTCCGGAGCTCTGAAGTCAACACATTTTTGGTGATAGTACAGCAGGTGAGATAGTCAGTGCAGACTATTGTCTCATAATCTCCCCACTCGCATATTCCCCTTCCCTACGATTTTTCATCATTAAAAATTATTTTATTAATATCGCGCATAATTCCCTCTCCTGATTCGTTCTTACTGGAACGGTCTTCAAATGACATGACAATGGACAATGTACACAGTGGCACTTGACATAAAAATATTTCCAGTGTCACAACATAATGCAAATTTGAGAAGTGAAGTTGCAGACGTATTTCTAGATCAGTTCATTAAAAATCGCCACAATGTCGAAACATTCAGACTGCACCTCAAAATTTAAATTAAATGTGTTACCTTAAACTGATACAAATGGAGAGAAAGTTGTAGGAAGACATTTCTCCATTGGTCCTAACTCAATATGGGATTGGCGGAGACATGGCTGCAAAGGCAATCTCGAAATTTTTCCATGCGCCTCAAACATGGAAATATCTCGAAATTGATAACTATGTAATTGCTTATGTCAATGAACTTTGGAACGGTGGTTGTGCTGTCTCTTAGGAAATGATTCAGTACAAAGCTCGAGAGATAGCTGCCGCCCTCAACATTGACAGAAAGGATTTTAAAGCAAGCATTGGTTGGGTGATTCGTTTTACGAGATGGTAAAATCTCAGTCTAACAAGGAGAACATCTTTGTGCCAGCGTTTACCTTCAGACTACACAGGAAGGTTGACAGTCTGAGGGAAGGGGACCAAACAGCGAGGTCATTGGTTCCATCGGATTACGGCAGAATGGAGAAGGAAGTCGGGCATGGTGTTCCAAAGGAACCATCCTGGCATTTGCATGAAGCAATTGAGGGGAAATCAATGCCCAGATGCAGGTTTGAGCCGCCATCATTCCAAACGCAAGTCCAGTGCGCTAACCACTGTGCCACCTTGTCCGACAGACTACACATATAAGGTAATCGGGTTCCAATGTTACGTAATACAAGTGCGACAACACTATGACTATTTGCTCTCCCAGGCTCCTAACGCTGATCAGATGTTATGCCGAGCACCAACTGGCTCAAAAAGTGTCCTTGTGAAAATGACGAGAGCGGAGAAACTAAGATGCACAGTGATGTTGTGCATTACAGCAGACAGCATTGAACCTCCACTGTATGCCACCTTTAAAAGGAAGATATTACCAAAGGAGACTACCCCACATAGAATTCACTGACAAGTTCAGGAAATGGGCTAGATGACAGCAGTTTTGATGGTGGATTGGTTCGAGGAAGTCTGAGGAAGACAACCAAGTGCATTATTACAAACAAAGTCCCTTATTGTCCAAGACAGTTTCCAGGGTCACCATGTGGAAGCTGTGAAGGAGAAAATGAAATGGAGGTAGTCCCATCCTGTCATTATCCCTGGAGGTTTAAGGGTCCATTCTTCCACCTTTAGATGTAAGTGTCAACAAACCTTTCAAAAATAGTGACGATGTGCACGTGGATATTTCATGGACGGGACAAAATTAGAGTCGATATTGTTAGGAAGAGTTTTAAAATAAACTGGAATTTCTTTTGCCATTGACAGTTCCAGAAGCAACGTGTTGTGGAAAGGTGAAAATGAAGAAGAAGTGTGAGCTGAACCTCAAACTAGAGGTGGTAGAGATGAAAGCGAGATGTAGAATAGTGAGAGAAAAGAAACGATGAAATAATGCATTGCTGCTCTTCATTGTGGGCATAATGAAAGCATGGTATGAATCCAATTCTTTTGTGTTAATTGAAAATAAGTACCTGTACCTACCACTTTTTTCACAAATTATCGTAAATATAACTGTTACCTACATAATACATTGTTTCCCTTCCTTCCTGATTTCCTAGATGCATCACTCTCCTGCTTGCATAATTTCTTCCCTAGGGTTTTCAAGAAAATTTTTCCAGAAAAAGGGGGGAGGGGGGGGGGGGGGGGGAAATTATGTGATAAAATGTGGTATCAATAGATTTCTGTTTATCGACTGTAGACCTCCGCAAGAGATAGATTCCAATGCAGTAGATGGAGCTGTTGCAGGCAGAACTGGTACCCTGAGGTAATTGTAGCACATACTCCTGTTGTTGGCATTTCTTACAGTGGCTCACATAGTGTCTAACAGATCGGTAGATATCTGGCCAGTAATACCTGCACCTGATTCTGTCTATAGTCATAACGAATCACAGGACCAGATGTTGGAGCATTGTGAAAATATGTCAGGATAGCTGATCATAGATGAGTTGGGATAACAAGCAACCAATTCTGCCACATTAAATCATAATTCGTATTATGCAACATTCTGTTTACTAATAGGAATTCTCCATTGGTCAGTTCTTCCTTCTTCAAGGCTTCTATGGTATTCAGCAGTGATGGATCTTCCTTTTGTACAGAAGCAATGTTATTTAATGCAACGATGACTAAGTTTTCATCTATGCTGCCATGTTTCACCAAACGACTGTGGAAAGGCTTTTGTTTGCGTCCACATATGTATATCACTGTGATGCCATACTTGCAGCTGTACCTAACAGTTTTCTGCTGATGAGTTGCTCTTCTAAACAGCATCCCATATTTGCAGACCAGCTACAGCTTTACCTGTGGTTACTTGTTCTTGAGGTAAGATACTTGGGCTATGCACAGCTCTGTCTAAAAAGAAAAGCTCGATGTAGTCATTGAGTCAGTGATGTTTGGGATCACTGCGTAGAGTAGAGCTGCGTCCATCTGCTTTCATGTCCCATGGCTAATTTGCTGCTATAATAACCTGTAGCTGTGATCCTGTGGTCAAATAGCATATGCATTGGCTAGAACTGCGAGTTAATAAAATACACAGAAATACAAAATAAAAATTAAATGAATAATTTAATAACAAGAGTTCTATTCTAACATCTGTAATTAATGTAGATGAAAAATAATTATTTTGAATAATGTTTATAATGTTTATTTAAGACAGGAACTCCCCAGTTAATGGGAAGTGGTCATACGATATTTATTTAAAATACAGACAGAAAATGCCCGTATCAAATGCAGTACAGTTACACTGATAGCATTGCGAGAATGGTAGTAAAATAACCAAACTAAATTGTAATCAAAGATACGTGAAAACTAAGCTCATTTTTTCAATCACAATACATGAAATATTCTCCAGCTCAAAACAAGTCAGAGTTTAACATGAAGATCTACAAATTATCACATGCAGTACAAAGAATAGTATCTCTGTCTATCCACAGTTCGATAGTACAAGCAGATAGAGTGCTGCTCTGGAGCACATTCAGACCTCTCAAACATAAAATCACTTCAGCCACACTGCTCCTCTCTGCACTTGGTTGGTTGGTACCAGACACAATGTGTTCTCTACCCTGGAGCCACACAGGTAGTCCTCAGCCCCACAAGCAAATTCACCTCCCCTCATACCAATTGCTTACCTACATATGTGTTAAATTACACACCTCTGCTTAATGCGGCAGTGGCCATTAACCACCAAGAATCAAACACCCCCATGAATAATACCACTCGTTACCACAGGCTGGTCTGCCTCCTTTTATACCTCAGGTAAAAGTACCCAGAATCACTCCCTTCAGCTCTTCACTTGAAAAGCCCCAGTCTTCACTTGACTCCTATAGTGTTCTGCTACTGTGGACTTTTCCATTGGCGTAAGGCCGTCCCGCCAAAATTACGTTGTTCTTACATTCTACTGACATCATTTGACTCAACTCGACCACTTGGTGAACTAAACTAATATATTACAGCAACATTTAAATAAGAAATGTTATAAACATTTAGTCACACGCACACCATCACAATAAATATAAATAAAGGTTTGTCCATAAATAAATAAACCAGTGCTCTTGTGCAAGTGCACTCATGACAAATGACAACAGATTGTTGTTAAATTGTTCTAATTACTTGGGCTTGTTTGTCAGAAGCGTATTTTGGCACAGTTTACAAAGGTGGTGTCAGCTAACACATGTGACTGACTACTTCTTAAAAAATGTTCAGGATTTTGTATTATGAATTGTAATTAGTATTTAAACAATGTGGATGGCAAAATAGTAAACTGTTCATTAAATATTATACACAAGTATGACAAAATGTGAATTATTCATGCTGTACTCATTTTATGAGTAATTATGGAGGATACAATGTTCCAACAAACATTTGCATAATGGTAAAAGATATAAAGATGTCATGGGTCAATAAATGAAATAGATACAAATTAGTGACTTTATGGGAAGATAGCTTTCATGTAATGTTGTCATCTGACATATCATGGCATGAAGCATTAAAAATTGTTAATTCAGAGTTTCATTGTGAAAATGTTTATTCACTGCAAAACATTAATTTCTGTAGTTTTAAATATATCCAAAATATTGTTGTGTCATTGGATGTGCCTCATTTTTCTGAGACTGCAGATGTATTCAGATTTGCTTTCATAATTGACTGTAAATTATTGTAGATTTTCAAAGAGCTGTAAGAAGTCATCTTTCACTTTGTCTCAAAGCCTGCCATTGCTGGCCATTCTGCATTCTGCTGAGTGAGGCATCCATTGTCAAAATTCCCAGCTTTAGGATTTACCCACATCCAGCCACACTTTTCCTCTCTGCACTTGATTGGTTGGTACCAGACACAACGTGTTCTCTATCCTGGAGCCACACAAGTAGTCCTCAGCTCCACAAGCAAATTCACCTCCCCTCATACCATTTATTTATTTATATACTTGTTCCATAGATCTGTACATGTGAGCAAGTCACTCAGATGTGGAACGTGTCAATGTACATAATAAAATACATAGAATAAAGACATTGTTATAGTATTAATAACAGTGCACAAAAGTCATACTTATTAGCTTAAAAACTAGTCAACATAAATGTGAAGATAGCAGTTTCATATTTAGGCATTATTGCATCTATTTTAACCTTGAACAGTAATCAAAACTTCCCACTTTGGGTTTAAAAGTGACCCAAAAATGGAAATGAGAAAAACAGGAATTTTTACATTAGGGCATTACTACATTAGTTTAACAGTAAACAGTGTCAAAAAATTTAAAAACATCTTTCCAATCTGGGTTTTACTTATTTCTCTGAAAGAATTCCTCTAGTGAATAAAGTGAGGTCTCAAGTAAATAATTTTTCAAGCTACATTTAAATACTGATGTACTACTCCTTACACTTTTGATGCTGTTAGGTAGGGAATTGAAAATTTTCATTCCAGCGTACTTTACCCCTTTCTGAATAAGTGTCAAGTTCTTTAACTCACAGTGGAAATCCTCTTTTCTTCTGGTGTTCATGATGTAGGCAATTCGTTTCATACAGAGTGGGGTTATTTATTATGAAACACATCAGTGAATATATGTACTGAGATGTTGCTGTCAGTATTTCAAGTCGTTTAAAAAGATTTCAGCATGAGGTTCGTGGGGGTACACCACAAATGATTCTTACTGCTCTTTTTTGTGCTGTGAGGATTTTGTTTGCGGCAGGTGTATTGCCCCAGAAGATGATGCCATAACACATGACTGAATGAAAATAGCCAAAGTAAGCTGACTTTGAGATGGTAATGTCATTGAAGCGTGACAAAATTTGTAAAGCAAATGTTGCCGACATCAGCCGTTTTAGTGTTTGTAGAACGTGATGTTCCCAGTTCCCAGTTCAGCTTACTGTCCATGTATACGCCTAGGAATTTTGATAAGTACACTTGCTTTATCATCTGATCATTCTGTGTGTTAACTATTTCTTTTGGGTTTTTGTGGGTTGTCTGGAAATGGATAAAATTGTTTTTTTTTTCAGGTTTATTGAAAGGGAGTTAATACTAAACCAACCCAGAACTTCTTTAAGGATATCATTGACCTCGAATTATAAGTCAGTACTTGACACATTATCCACCACAATGCTCGTATCATCAGCAAACATTGTAAATTTACACTGCTTATTGATGGATAAAGGCAGGTCATTAACATATATGAGGAACAGCAAGGGCCCAAGCACTGATCCCTGTGGCACTCCATACTGCACAATTCCCCACTCAGAGTCCACTATATATTGTGATACACTATCTGAAACATCTAGAATAATCTTCTGCTTCCTATTTTCGAGGTACGATTTTAACCAGTTCCCTACAGGTCCTGTAATTCCATAATGACAGGCCTTCTTGAAGAGTATCTAGTGATCTACACAGTCGAACGCCTTTGATAGGTCGCATAAGACACCAATTGGCAGCCTCTTGCTGTTTATAGACTCTAGAACATCATTTGTGAATGAGAAAATTGCGTTATCTATTGAAACTCCCTTTTGAAAACCAAACTGCTGACTGTTAATGATGTTCAGGTCACCAAGGTGTGCCACAATCCTGTTGTACAGAGCTTTTTCTAGGACTTTTGAAAATGTTGTTAATAGAGAGATAGGGCAATAGTTTGACACATTTGTAGCATCCCCTGCTTTGTACAGGGGCCTGACAACAGAGTATTTCATTCTGTCTGGAAACACTCCTTGTTGCATGGATGTGCTGCAGATGTGAGACAAAACTTCGGTCAATTCACTACAGCAAGCCTTCAACAGCTTGCTTGAAATATCGTCGATACCAGCAGAATGTTTATTTTTCAAAGACTGTATGATTTTTTTGATTTCATTGGCAGTAATGGGAAGCACACTTATTTCACTGAAAGGTTCTGGAAAATTATTTTTCATTATACAGGCAGCTTTATCTACAGAACCATGGCAACCTATCTGTGTTGGGACAGTTAAAAAATGTTGGTTAAAGATTTCAGAAATTTCCTCACTATTAGTTATCTCTGAGTTGTCAACAGTTAAAACAATATTTTTGTCTTTGGTGTAGTTTACAGTCCCTGTTTCTCTCTTTATCACATTCCAGATTGTTTTAATTTTATTTTCAGAATTAGTAATTTCAGATGCTATACACATACTTTTAGAGTTTTTAATTACTTTGGCAAGAATTTTACAGTGGAGTTTATAATTTTTTAGCTGAGCAGGGTTGTTAGAAGTCTTTGATGCTATGTAGAGTTGTCTTTTTCTCTGACAGGAAGCTATGATGCCCTTAGTGAGCCATGGTTTTTTTGCAGACCTAGCAGGTTGGACTCTGTATGACTTTTTTGGAAATACACTTTCAAAGGTACCTGCTATCTCATTTGTGAATAAATTGTATTTTGAATTAGCAGTTTCTGCTAGATAAACAGGTGTCCAGTCAGTATGCTGAAGACGTGATCTGAACGTTTGAATAGCTTCCTCACTTATTTTCCTTACTGTTTTCCATCTAAGTGAGGTGTCACTCAGAGGAATTCCCAAGCTGTTGAAAGTAACTCGTTGTCCGTCATGGTCAGACAGACCATTTATAACCACTTCAAAATTAATATGGTTGACTTTACTCTAATCAACAAAAGCGTTATCAATGAGAGTACTGGAAGAGGTTGTGGTTCTGGTGGGCGAGCTAACCACGGGAACAAGGTTGTACATGCACATGAGATTTTCAAACTCCACCTTGCAGGGAGAATTAACCAAGAAATCTACGTTAAAATCCCCAACAACTACCATGCCCCTATTTTTTCTACTTAAGTACAACAAAAGAGTATCTAATTGTTTAACAAACACTTTAAAATTACCAGATGGTGCCCTGTAAACTGCCACAACTGTTAATCTGGAGACAGTGTCTGGCACCTCTATAGCACATACTTCAAAATGTAGCTCAAAGCAGAATCTTTGTACATCTATTGCCCTGAACAAGACATTGTTTTTTACATATACAGCTACTCCTCCTTTGTCCATGTAGTTCCTGCAATAAGACGTTGCCAAAACATAGTTGGGAATAGGGACCACTTCAATACCAGCAGTGATGTGGTGTTCTGTTAGACACAGAATATGGGCACTGTTTATACCTTTTGTGTCTTCTATATTTGCTGTGAACTGATCCAGCTTGCAGTATAGGCCTCTTATGTTCTGATGAAACACTGTTAACTTTTGTTTGTCTTTAATTGTATTGCTGTTTGAGTGAACTTTCGTTTGTGTATTAATTACTTGTTGCAGATTTTTGTTACTGGACCAAATCCTGCTACAGTTGGCCCAGCTCACTAGTTTCCCTCGTTAGTTAGGGCTATGACTGGTCTGCTTTCATGATCGTTATTGTTTAGGCCTATTATTTCATGAAAAGCTTTTCCAATGTCTGCTGCTAGTTTATTTTTGCCAAACTGATTTAGATGTAGTCCATGCTTTGTGAAGCAGTGTCTCTCATACCTGTCTGTATCCAGTAGTGTCACATTCGTAAACTTAGTGCAAAAGTGTTTCAGTTTACTATTCGTTAGGCGAATTTCTCTGTTCACACAAGACCAGTCTGCCAGGTCATATCTCGTGGGCACAGTTGTTAGTATTATGTTTGTATGCTGTAATGCTTACCTACATATGCGTTAAATTACACACCTCCGCTTAATGTGGCACAGTAGCTTACTTACTAGGCACAGTAAGTAACACCAAATTTGACATACACAACACAACATAAATAAATAGAATACCCTAATACATGTCAGAACAGAAACAGCATGTATCTCCAAGGATATGTCATAACATCTATTATCAGGTATGATTTACTAAATCCAACATAAATTATAAAAATTATGGCATGTTAATTAAACACCAAAATAAATGTAAATGATGTAAATTTATGGAAAAGTTCAAGATAACTCGACTTTTGCCCATTTGAAATCACATTGTGCTTTGAGCACTTCTTTGTAGCACTTCACTAACACAAACACAGCACACGATCAGTGTTATGGCATTGAGGTTCAGGTCATTCATGGTTCAGCCACCTCTGAAGAATTTCATGACCCCTTTGGCCATGAACTGTGCTGAATGTGTGTCACTCCACAGTCATTGTCAGTGCTGAAGGACTATAGCTGTTGAAATACAACTACAGCCACTAATAATCATATGATTTCCCATATCCCCATAGATCAGACACTGAACGCCTCCCCAGTGGAATCGATACATTCACAAATTGGATAGAAAGCAAAAAACTGATTTATAGTGTAGGCAAAACACATTTGATTTGGCTCAACATTTCAAACACTCTGTCCATGCTCCCACTAGATAATATGTCTTTAATGGTATGAAATTTGTTCGACACCATAAATCAACAAACACTTTATCATTTTTCTATAATTTTAATCTATAATTAGAAATTTTAAGACTAATACTACCCTGTGCAGAAATCACCCATTTAACTATCATTTTATCAGCAGCTAAATTGCACTATAAATTTATCGTTATGCTATTTTCTTAATAAAACACTTATCGCTAGAATTATTTTCATGAGCTTTACACAAACTTATACCCAACATTTACTTATGAAAATATATTAAAAACCGTTCGAAAATAATATATATTACACAATTAACCTCTTGAAATATACCCCCAAAACTTTGCTTTACTTTGCACCTGAACACATGCGCTACTCTCAATAGGAATTTAAAATTTTACTGAGGTCTGGTGACATACACACTCCAAATCTTGTGTGAAAAATAATTCAAATAAACTGCATATACCACATGAGAAACCCATCCAAAATACAAGTAACACATTTAAATAACCCCTTGAAATTTTCCTCCAAATCTTATGAACGGTATAATTTATTCCTCTCCTTCACTAGTAAAGAAATTAATTACATTCTGCCAACCTCCTCACACCAAGATTTGTGCAGCCAATGTCGACATTCTTCTTGCACTAAGTTGTGTCTACATACATTTTACATACATCTTAAATTGTCAAAATTTACTCTTTACACCAAACACAACTAGCCCAGAATTTTTTTTTTTTTCCTGCTACACATGAAATTCTCTTATTTACTTACTTACTAATACATATGCCATTCTTCTTTTACAAGGTGCAATTCTGCCAATTCTGCCTCTTATAATATTTATCTCACCAGTATCAATATCTCTTGAATCTCACTTTTCTATGTTTTTTGGATTTCTCAAATTTGAGGCCTCTTTCCTCATTCATCAATAGACTCTTATGTTTACAGATAAAATTTGTGAGCCCAACTGGAATCCATTTTTAGATTCGAGAACATACACTTTCTTTCTTCATCAGCATTGTTTATTTCACTTACAGCCTGCACATTTTTAAATTCACTCCTCTCTAAATACTGTCCCCGCAAAAGGTCATGTTATATATCCTTTCCTTTCTCCTCCATATCTATTGTACATAGTACAATATAATACCAAACCTTAATTTCATTATCACTATCAAACATGTGAGCTAGCTTTTGGTGGTGGCTGTTCTTCGTCTGCCAAATGACTAAAATGTCATAACCATCACACTCAAGAGGTGCCACATTTAACAATAGCACAAGGAAATCTGTCGTCCATAAGTAGTGGCCCTTGTGTGGATCACATAATAAGTTGCCTACTTGACATAAAATTAATTTAATGCTTTCAAACCCACAACAAAATTAATGACATCATAGGGAATGAGAATCGGTGTCATTGAAAAATTAATAACAAGGACCTATGGTATCACAAAGAGATTTATTAAGATCAACGTCAAGAGAGAACAAACATAGAAACTTCAATGGTATAACATTTCATTAACATAAGCTTAGGTTGGTTGGCAACAGACTTGGGGAACCTAACTGGAATTTATGTGTAGATGAGACTGGCTGATGTGAGTCGAAGAATGCCAATCTAGGCAAGCACACTCTGCTGTATCATTCCACTGATTGGTCTCTTGTGTCAAAATATAATTAAGCATGCAATGGACACTGGGAATGACTATTGTGAGTACACAGCTGCTATAAAAAAAAAAGATACCCATGAAAATGATTGATAAGCTTCTGAATTTGCTGAAGCTGCACAATGTTACCGATATAGTTGATGAAAGATGAGAAGCTGTCATCTGCGCACAGATGCTGCTGAAGCTGCTAGGTTCTGAAGAACAGCCATTCCTACCTATCATGTCCCAGCAGTGGTTACTGTGCCAATCATGTTTTCTAGCAAGGAGACCCATTCTTTCTCAACCAATCACTCCAGTGCAGTACACATTCTGTTCTCCGAAAAAACAGCACACATTGCCTGGAGGTCTTGCAACAAACCCCTAGCACACTTCACAAGGTGAGGGAAGCTTCCTAGTGAAAACAAGCTCCATCTCATCCATAATATGATCTAGTGGGCACTGTTTTGGTGAGCCATGGCGGCATCTAAGAAACACGACATCCAGAGAAATTCATTGTTCCATCTCACAGGGTACCCTGTTCTTGTAATAAGCACATCAGCCAGGCGCCAACCCAATGCCATTTTCCGGGACCTGCACACAGCATTAGGGGACAAGGCTCCCACACCACTTGCTAATAAAGCAGTTAGGCTGGCGCCAGGATGTCTGGCGCTGTCAGTTTCTAAAGAAGTGTCATTTTGTATTCATCCACGGCATTCCCATCCTCTTGCTTGGCTGACAGCAGAACAAGGCTGATTTCCAGAATGGCAGCCCATAAACCACTGCCCTACAGGGCCCACGGCCAGTTTCAATGACTACAAAGACAGGGTAGCAATGAGAAGGCTCCGCGAAATCACTTGCTGCTAGGGGAAAGCTCTAAAGCTGCCTCTAGTGCGATGTCATCTCCAGCGCCCAAAAATCTGTCTCTATAGCCGAGTTTAATTCTACTACTGCTACTCCATTCATGCAAGCACTGTGAGATCGATCAGTGATTTACCCTAACCCTAATAGTCCATCAGATTACTATCAATCAGGGAAAATTTAGATACACCAAAGGCAAATGAAATAGTATGATAATCACCAATACAAAATGAAAGGGGAAGTGCCTGATGGGTGTTACCAAGGCAGTGGCCTGCCTGGAAGACACCGCCATCTTTTAAACAATTCATTAAACACTTTCTTTGACCCATTTTTGCCTTTTCTCCCTTCAAGACCTCTTGGTATTTTATATTTCTCCCATGACCATGAGTGAAGCAGTAATGGCTTCTATATTTTTCTGTACCATCTCCAATCATTATAGAGTAGTCACTTTCATCCTTGCAGTGCCATTCAGTACTAATGTCATATCCTAAACAAATACTTTCCCCATTATCCACTTCTATATTATCCCAATCCGCCTCTAAATAATCTGTAGGCTTTAATTCACCCTCAACATTCTTCATTTAATAATATTTATTTGTTTATTTATTTATTATCATCCCAATGATCACATTTGTGATATAGGATTTGTCAGGGTACATTTTAACAACTATATAATATCTTTACAAAATTTGTATTTGTGCTGAATTCGTACTAATCTATCTTATGTTTAATACAATATACAACTAATAAGTGTTTTTATAACATAATTTATTATGCACTGATGTAATTTCATTTGTCACATGAACTTAAACATATATTTTATACAGTTGCGCAGAGATATTCACTTATGCTGTAATAGCATTTGTCAAGCATGTGGTTCTTTAGAACAGTTTTAAATTTATCCTCATTTTCCAGCTCTTTGATATGTTTTGGTAGTGCATTAAAAAGTTTGATGCCTTGATTATATACATGTTTCTGGCTTCGGGTCCTTGTTACAGCTTGTATGTGGAGATCTTTACATTGCCGTATATCGTAATTATGGAAGTCTGTATTGGTTTTCATTTTGTCCTGATTTCTTTTGATCACCAACAGACATTTCAGAATGTATAATGATGGAATTGTTAAAATTTTCAATGCTTTAAAAAGGGGCCTACAATGTGTTTGAGGTGGGCTGTGGGTCATTATCCGAATAGCACGTTTTTGCAATTTGAAAATCTCATTTAGACGACAATTTGTTTTTCCCCAAAATACTATCCCATAGGATGCAATGGACTGAAAATAGCCAAAATATACTAATCTGGTACAGTCATTACTACAAACTCTTGAAATTATTCTAAGCACAAAACATGCTGAATTTAGTTTTAGTGCTAAGTTCACCACATGGTCCTCCCAATTAATCTTCTCATCAATGTGCATACCCAGGAATTTTGCACACTGTACTCTTTCAAGTTGTTTGCCCTCCATGGTGGGATTTAGGTCATCCTGTTCACTTATTTTTCCATATTGCACATAATTAGTTTTTTTTTTTTTGCATTCAGTGTTAGCTTGTTAGCACTAAACCATTTTTGTATATCTTGTAGAACATGGTCCACAGTACTGTGCAATGACTGCTTCATATCACTAACTATCAGTGGCTGCATCATTCTTGCAATTAACCACACAACTTAAAACTTTGTCTCCCATATACAAAACTTCACTTTTTTTCTGCCAAGTCACTACAGACGTTATCACAATTAACTCCATTAACATCCACCAATAACTCATAAACTTCTTTACTTAAAACATCCATTATTTCAGTCAGTACATCACAGAATTCACCAACAACCTCCACTGATACACCATATAAATTGCTGCTACTGCATCATTCCATATTAGAATTCACAGTACACTCGAATTGTGGCAAACTTGGATCTACCTCCATCTCCATTACATTTTCTCTACTCTCTGATGCCTCCACCACTTCATGCTTTAACATACCATCTAAGAAATTTTCACATTCATCCTTCTACATCCACTCACATTTCATGCTTTCATCAAGAGCCATTGATTCACAAATTCCTTCCTCTGACATATATTAGACAGTAGCTTCATGCTTTGTAACTTCAGCACCTAAAACATAACCATTACTTCTGTTTAACAATAAATTACCCACTTCCACCAAAACATAACAGAATCAATCACCAGCTGATGAGACTATTGCTATGCCATCTTCACGAATACCTTCAAATACTTCTGTGAATACATCACAAAAGTCATCCCCTGCTAATGAGACTACAGCTTCACCACCTTCACAGATGGCTTCATCTACTTCTTCTGATACTAAATCATCTATATAACTTTTACCTGCATTACTATAATTGTTGCTACCGTCTAGTGTCTCATTAGAATTCATCATACATTCCTCCTCTACCAAATTCAGATCCACATCTGCCTCTCTTTTGATCACAAAACATTTCAACAAACATACATTCATTCCATCATTCACTTCCCTTTCACACAATAAATTTTCCAGCCTCATGTCATCGTTATCGAAGTTCTCAGCATATTTTGTCATATTTCTTGTGCCCTCTTTATGGTTGCACTGCATAAAATTATTCCTAATTCTATTTTTATTTCTTATAACCTCCATCTCCAACATTTTTGAGTTCTTTTTGACACCCACAGAATTTATAAAATAATGTGTCCTTTTCAACAACAGTTTATTTCACCCCCTCTGGACGCAAGATGTGCTGATTAATTTCCGGAACTCGTATGCTGATGTTGCATTTTGTGAGGCTCCTGATCTTCAAATCTTCATTTCCAGTTTTGATTTCCATTGTGAGAATTTCCACTTCCATTTTTCCATTGAAAATTATTATTATGGTGATAATTATTTCAGTTGTGTTCATTATAATTATTGTGTATATTACTGTTGTGGACATGCAGAATTGCAGACCAATGTCCCTAACTTCTGTTGGCTGCAGAATCCATGAACATAGTCTCACTTTGAATATAATAAACTTCCTTGAGACTGAGAACCTTATGTCCACAAATCAGTATGGTTTTAGAAAGCATCACTTAAGTAAAACTCAGTTTGCCCTTTTCTCACAGGATATACTGTGAACTATGAATGAAAGGCAACAGGCAGGTTCCATATTTCTAGATTTCTGGAAAGCATTTGACACAGTTCCCCATTGCAGGCTGTTAATGATGGTATGAGCATATTGAATAAGTTCAAAGATATGTGAGTGGCTCGAAGACTTCTTAAATAATAGAACCCAGTATGTTGTCCTCAACAGTGAGCATTTATCAAAGGCAAGGGTATCTTCAGGAGTGGCACAGGGAAGTGTGATAGGACCACTGTTGTTCTCTATATATGTAAATGATTTGGCAGACAGGGTGGGCAGCAACCTTTGGTTGTTTACTGACAATACCATGGTGTACAGTATGGTGTCAAAGCTGAGTGACTCTAGGTAGATACAAGTCAACTTAGACAAGATTTGCAGTTTGTGTGATGAATGGCAACTAGCTCTAAATTTAAAAAAAAAATGCAAGTTAATGCAGATGAGTAGGAATATCAAACCTGTAATGTTCAGATAAAGTATTATTAGTGTCCTACTTGACGCTGTCAAATTATTTAAATATCTTGGTGTAACATTGCAAAGTGACAGGAGATGGAACAAGCATGTGAGAACGGCAAGTGGTCAACTTTGGTTTATTGAGAGAATTTTAGGAAAGAGTTGTTTATCCATAAACGAGACAGCATACAGGATGCCAGTGCAACCTATTCTTGAGTACTGCTCAAGTGTTTCGGATCCGTACCAGGTTGGATTGAAGGAACACATCAAAGCAATTCAGAGGCAGGCTGCTAGATTTGTTATCTGTAGGTTCAAACAAAATATCAATGTTACAGAGATGCTTCAGGAACTCCCTGGAGACAAGGCAACATTCTTTTCCAGAATCACTATTGAGAAAATTTTTGAGAACTGGCATTTGAAGCTGACTGCTGAACAATTCTGTGGCCGCCAACATACATTGCACATAAAGACTATGAACATGAGATACAAGAAATTAGGGCTCATACAGAGGCATATAGAAAGTCATTTTTCCCTCGCTCTATTTGAGAGTGGTACAGATAAGGAAATGACTAGTAATGGTACAGAGTACCCTTCAACATGCAGTGTATGGTGGCTTGCGGTGTATCTACGTAGCTGTAGAGGTAGAAGTGTTGTTCCCATTATGGTACCCATTTCCTTGTTTAGTTCTCATTATGTGGCTTGAATTTCAACACATGTTCAAGTTTCTCAATAAAAGGAAGCCCTGAAGTCAACTAGTATTCAGAAAGTTGTCCACTGATGATGACATCAATGAGTTTTCCTGACTTCTTGGTGATTGTTATTCATGAAGGATTTTCATATGTGGTGGCCTCACGTCCATAGATAGCCAGTTCACTTACTTTTTGTAAATTCAGCAACTAGATGAGTGGCTGATACCTCTGTATGGTGAGTGGAAAATGGCTATGATGTGTGGGGAAGTGACCTCATCCAGGATATAGTGCTGGGTTTAGTCTCACTGGCCAGCTATGATTGTCAGCTGTTGATTGGTGTGAATAGAACTGTTGTGATGGTTGACAGCTGGAAGTGTAGTAGTCATCAATATCTTGCCTTCTTCCTCTGCATTAGTGTTCAATGTGTCCAGTGTGTCCACAATGCAGACACACCAGCATTTTGTCCTTTGTCCTCCAAGTGTCTATTCTTCAGATGGAACTGAAGTAGTCTTTCACAGCTGCTTTAGGGGCCACATTCAGGAGTTGGTCATACTTCTTTCTTCTGATTCTTTTCTATTGAAATCCTTGATGCACTGACACTACTTGACGAATTCCCCAGTTGCTGTGAAATCATATACCAGAAGAGCTTGGTGCATGCCTTCTGCAACTCCTTTCATTGAATGTGAGATTTTGTCAGCTTCTGTAATATTTGGATTCACAGTGTGGCATAGCACCAAAATATTCTGCATGCAGGACTGTTTTGTTCCCCTTTTATGCTGGACCCTGTTCTTCAATTGTTCTACAACTAATTAGAGTTGCTGCTGAGTTGCTAAATGGTCTGTTCAATTCAGCTTGGAATTTATCGCTACTGAGCTTCTCTTTGTTGTTCTTGAACCACTGCTGTCCAACTTAAAAGTACACATCTTCCAAACACATCATGCCATCCAACCTGTTGCATTTGGTGACTCAGTTGAATCCTTTCATCCATTTGTTGGGACCTGACCATCATCTCCAGAGAATACTGATAGATGCCTGATGTGCAGCTGACTTATTGCTGACCTGTAATCCATCAATGTCTAGAATATATTGTATTCTGGTTTATGTCCATGTAGGCAACAGCTTTTACGTTGTCTAGTTGGATCCACAGTGATATACACTCCTGGAAATGGAAAAAAGAACACATTGACACCGGTGTGTCAGACCCACCATACTTGCTCCGGACACTGCGAGAGGGCTGTACAAGCAATGATCACACGCACGGCACAGCGGACACACCAGGAACCGTGGTGTTGGCCGTCGAATGGCGCTAGCTGCGCAGCATTTGTGCACCGCCGCCGTCAGTGTCAGCCAGTTTGCCGAGGCATACGGAGCTCCATCGCAGTCTTTAACACTGGTAGCATGCCGCGACAGCGTGGACATGAACCGTATGTGCAGTTGACGGACTTTGAGCGAGGGCATATAGTGGGCATGCGGGAGGCCGGGTGGACGTACCGCCGAATTGCTCAACACGTGGGGCGTGAGGTCTCCACAGTACATCGATGTTGTCGCCAGTGGTCGGCGGAAGGTGCACGTGCCCGTCGACCTGGGACCGGACCGCAGCGACGCACGGATGCACGCCAAGACCGTAGGATCCTACGCAGTGCCGTAGGGGACCGCACCGCCACTTCCCAGCAAATTAGGGACACTGTAGCTCCTGGGGTATCGGCGAGGACCATTCGCAACCGTCTCCATGAAGCTGGGCTACGGTCCCACACACCGTTAGGCCGTCTTCCGCTCACGCCCCAACATCGTGCAGCCCGCCTCCAGTGGTGTCGCGACAGGCGTGAATGGAGGGACGAATGGAGACGTGTCGTCTTCAGCGATGAGAGCCGCTTCTGCCTTGGTACCAATGATGGTCGTATGCGTGTTTGGCGCCGTGCAGGTGAGCGCCACAATCAGGACTGCATACGACCGAGGCACACAGGGCCAACACCCGGCATCATGGTGTGGGGAGCGATCTCCTACACTGGCCGTACACCACTGGTGATCGTCGAGGGGACACTGAATAGTGCACGGTACATCCAAACCGTCATCGAACCCATCGTTCTACCATTCCTAGACCGGCAAGGGAACTTGCTGTTCCAACAGGACAATGCACATCCGCATGTATCCCGTGCCACCCAACGTGCTCTAGAAGGTGTAAGTCAACTACCCTGGCCAGCAAGATCTCCGGATCTGTCCCCCATTGAGCATGTTTGGGACTGGATGAAGCGTTGTCTCACGCGATCTGCACGTCCAGCACGAACGCTGGTCCAACTGAGGCGCCAGGTGGAAATGGCATGGCAAGCCGTTCCACAGGACTACATCCAGCATCTCTACGATCGTCTCCATGGGAGAATAGCAACCTGCATTGCTGCGAAAGGTGGATATACACTGTACTAGTGCCAACATCGTGCATGCTCTGTTGCCTGTGTCTATGTGCCTGTGGTTCTGTCAGTGTGATCATGTGATGTATCTGACCCCAGGAATGTGTCAATAAAGTTTCCCCTTCCTGGGACAATGAATTCACGGTGTTCTTATTTCAATTTCCAGGAGTGTAGTTGTTGGCTGGTTGGTTGATTTGGGGGAGGGGACCACACAACGAGGTCACTGCATTAGGGAAGGATGGGGAAGGAAGTTGGCTGTGCCCTTTCAGCATTTGTCTGAAGCAATTTAGGGAAATAACAGAAAACATAAATCAGCACGGCCAGACACGGGTCTGAAATATTGTGCTCCCGAATGCAAGTCCAATGTTCTAACCACTGCACCACCTCGCTCGGTGATGTAGATGTTTTATTTATTTTTTTATTTATTTATTATTTGTCCCATAGATCAAATCAGTACAATGGCTTGTACAACTGATATGGGATAAGTCAATACAAATATATAGTTTACAGGAGTCTAAAACAGTAAACAAGAACACAGAAGAATGATTATTTTACATTACCTACAAAATTATGTTACTCAAAGTTACAGCTTTACAGAGAATTGTTACATGATGTGACAAAATTGACTTAACAACATTCAGCTCTGATACATTATCATGCACTAAGACAGTTTTGATTCCAAATATTCTTGGATGGTATAAAATCAGTCTTTTATTAAAAGAGATTTCACTGTCTGTTTGAATTTATTTATTTCTTGGATTTCTTGTATAAAAGTTGGAAGATGATTATATAATTTTATTCCCATGCGCTTGACACCATCACTGTACAGTTTTGTTTAGTGGGGAAGTATTCTTAGAGAGGTTTTTGATCTTGTGTCATAATCGTGGTAATCCATATTTTTGCTAATTTTGTTGATACTGTTTTTGGTAAAGAATAATAATTCTAGTATGTATTGGCATGGGAGGGGCAAAATATTTAGTTTCTTAAATAATGGTTTACAAGTGTCTCTTTGTTTTTTGAACATAATTGTTCTGACTATCTTCTTTTGCAGTTTGAATATCTTAATTGATTCAGAATTTTGGCCCCAGAAGATGATTCCGTCGTTAAGTGCAGAGTGAAGGAGTGCATGGTACATTGTGGTTAGGGTACTTGTGTTAGTGACGTTCCTTATTGACCTAATCATGAAGCATACTTTACTAAGTTTTGTGCTGGTAACGTCAATGTGCCTTTTCCATGTGAGCGTATCAGTAATAGTGACCCCCAAAAATTTTATTTCATTTTCAAGTTTAACATTATTTTTTTCCATTGATATAGTTGGTAGAAATGGATTTCTGTTTTGGGCAGTGTGGAAGGTTATTCCAATTGTCTTTTTTGCATTAAGCAGCAGCCTGTTACTTTGAAGCCATCGACTTATTTGATCTGTGGTCCTATCTACACTCCTGGAAATTGAAATAAGAACACCGTGAATTCATTGTCCCAGGAAGGGGAAACTTTATTGACACATTCCTGGGGTCAGATACATCACATGATCACACTGACAGAACCACAGGCACATAGACACAGGCAACAGAGCATGCACAATGTCGGCACTAGTACAGTGTATATCCACCTTTCGCAGCAATGCAGGCTGCTATTCTCCCATGGAGACGATCGTAGAGATGCTGGATGTAGTCCTGTGGAACGGCTTGCCATGCCATTTCCACCTGGCGCCTCAGTTGGACCAGTGTTCGTGCTGGACGTGCAGACCGCGTGAGACGACGCTTCATCCAGTCCCAAACATGCTCAATGGGGGAAAGATCCGGAGATCTTGCTGGCCAGGGTAGTTGACTTACACCTTCTAGAGCACGTTGGGTGGCACGGGATACATGCTGACGTGCATTGTCCTGTTGGAACAGCAAGTTCCCTTGCCGGTCTAGGAATGGTAGAACGATGGGTTCGATGACGGTTTGGATGTACCGTGCACTATTCAGTGTCCCCTCAACGATCACCAGTGGTGTACGGCCAGTGTAGGAGATCGCTCCCCACACCATGATGCCGGGTGTAGGCCCTGTGTGCCTCGGTCGTATGCAGTCCTGATTGTGGCGCTCACCTGCACGGCGCCAAACATGCATACGACCATCATTGGCACCAAGGCAGAAGCGACTCTCATCGCTGAAGACGACACGTCTCCATTCGTCCCTCCATTCACGCCTGTCGCGACACCACTGGAGGCGGGCTGCACGATGTTGGGGCGTGAGCGGAAGACGGCCTAACGGTGTGCGGGACCGTAGCCCAGCTTCATGGAGACGGTTGCGAATGGTCCTCGCCGATACCCCAGGAGCAACAGTGTCCCTAATTTGCTGGGAAGTGGCGGTGCGGTCCCCTACGGCACTGCGTAGGATCCTACGGTCTTGGCGTGCATCCGTGCGTCGCTGCGGTCCGGTCCCAGGTCGACGGGCACGTGCACCTTCTGCCGACCACTGGCGACAACATCGATGTATTGTGGAGACCTCACGCCCCACGTGTTGAGCAATTCGGCGGTACGTCCACCCGGCCTCCCGCATGCCCACTATACGCCCTCGCTCAAGGTGCGTCAACTGCACATACGGTTCACGTCCACGCTGTCGCGGCGTGCTACCAGTGTTAAAGACTGTGATGGAGCTCCATATGCCACGGCAAACTGGCTGACACTGACGGCGGCGGTGCACAAATGCTGCGCAGCTAGCACCATTCGACGGCCAACACCGCGGTTCCTGGTGTGTCCGCTGTGCCGTGCATGTGATCATTGCTTGTACAGCCCTCTCGCAGTGTCCGGAGCAAGTATGGTGGGTCTGACACACTGGTGTCAATGTGTTCTTTTTTCCATTTCCAGGAGTGTAACGGCAGCGGTGCACAAATGCTGCGCAGCTAGCGCCATTCGACGGCCAACACCGCGGTTCCTGGTGTGTCCGCTGTGCCGTGCGTGTGATCATTGCTTGTACAGCCCTCTCGCAGTGTCCGGAGCAAGTATGGTGGGTCTGACACACCGGTGTCAATGTGTTCTTTTTTCCATTTCCAGGAGTGTATATTAGATTGGAGAATTTGTTAAGGCACAGATATGAGTATAGAGGTGTCATCAGTGAACAAAAGGGTTTTTGTGTCTGGTAGGCTGTGAGGAAGGTCATTTATGTAAAGTAAGAACAGCAAGGGGCCCAGGACGGAGCCTTGGGGAACGCCTTGCTTTATGGTATGTATGGAGGAATGTACAGTGCTAGCTGTACCTGAGAGCTTAGTTTCATTTAATTCGACATACTGCTGTCGATCTTCCAGATAGCTTTTAAACCAGTCATAGGCATTTCCTCTTATTCCATAGGAATGCATCTTTTGCAAAAGTATACTATGATTAACCATTTCGAATGCCTTTGTTAGATCTAGGAAGATACCTATGGCTGGGAGTTTTTTGTCCACAAGCTCCAGTGCATGATCTAGAAATTCTTGTATTGCATCAGTTGTAGCTTTTTTACTTTGGAAGCCGAACTGAGCAGGTGACAGGATATTTTCTTTGTCTAGAAAGGACATGATTCTGGTGGCCATTATATATTCAAATACTTTACTAAAAGTTGAAAGCAGTGCAATGGGTTGATAATTACTGGGATCCTCTTTGCTTCCTTTTTTGTGGACAGGTATAATTTTTGCAATTTTGATCATACCAGGAAATGCACCATTCAGGAATGAGAAGTTTATTATGTGGGCTAGGGGTTTACTGATGAAGTTACTGCAATTATGAAGGAGGAAGCATGGAATTTGATCTTGTCCAGCAGATGATTTTTTTTTAACTTTGCTATGAAGTGTCTTTTCTATTTCAATTTCAGATGTAGGCCTTAAAAATAGAGTCTCAGAGCATAAGTTTGGTTCTAGTTGTAAGGGACAGCTATTTTTAAGATGGTTAGCCAGGTTTTCTACTGTTTCTGTAAAGTAGTTATTGAATTCCTCTGCTGTTTCTTTCCCACTGGAGACTAATTTTCCATTTATTTTTAAGCTAATATCACTTTGTAGTTGCTTTCCTCTATTAGTATTCATATTAATAAGTTGCCACATGCTTTTGCTCTTATTTGATGACAATTTGAGGTAGTTATCATTCTGTAGCTTTTTGGCTGCATTTACTACGTTCCTTAATATCTTTTTATATAGAGTAAAGTATGACTTAAATGCTTCACTACTGCCTAGTTTGGATTTGCTAATGTCAAAAAGTTCTCTTTTTCTTTGTGATGATCTAATGATTCCTGGGGTGATCCAGCTGGAGAGTTTTCTATCTTTGTTGATACATTTTGTTTGTAAGGGAAAGTGGCAATTAAAATAATAACAGAAAATATCCAAGAATGCTTCATATTTGCTGTCTACTGTTTGAGCCTCATATACATTTTGCCAGTTTTCATTTTGTATATCAAAGAGGAAAGTATGCATGTGGGTTTTATTGAAGTTTCTCCTCTGTCCAGTGATTTTATTGTGTTTGTGACTGTTATTTTGCAACCAGACCTGCATAATTAATGCATTGTGGTCTGAAAATCCTAGTTTGACGGAGGATACAGTACAATTTATATTGCTTGCTACTTGATCCAGACAAGTGGTACTGTGATTTGTTATCCTGGTTGGAGTGTTAACCATTAGGTCTAGGTTGTAGCTGTTCATAAAATTTTTAATGCTTAGATGGCTAGAGTTTTCTGAGAGAAAATGTATACTATAGTAACCACATATTAGAACACTATATGATTTTGTATCAGTTTGTATCTATGTACAAAATTGACGAAGAGGAGTAATAAAACAATGCAACACAATATAATGAAGTACAGCTACAACATTTCATAATCACAGTTTTCAGAGTCTATGCCAATTGCTCTGTGAATGTAAAACAGAAATTGTATCAAAAATCCATGATGGATCTTCTCTGACTCCAGAAAAATCATAAACCACTGTTGTGGTTAAGTTGTGTAGCAGCAGGAGGGGTGTCCTTGTGTAAATTGGGGACAGATATTGGGCAGGTGTACTGCAGCTATATTTATTTTGTGCTGATAATAGGGCTAGAATTTATACATCAGTATATTTCTGCAGCTCAGTAAGTGCTGTATGAGGAAATGGTAGAGAATATACTGGGGATTATTTTTCCAATGTTCTGCAAATCTCTGCATTCACAATGGCTGCAGGACTGCACCAAAACCACCAAAATGCAAATGAAAAGGCACAATTTCTCTTGACCAGTCTAACGACCAACAGACCCAAATTATATAGTCATTGCTAAAGTCACATTATTTTCCATTGTATCTGGCAGTGCCAGATCTATGGTGCATTACAATCACAGATAACGCATCTCTCTCTCTCTCTCTCTCTCTCTCTCTCTCTCTCTCTCTCTCTCTCTCTCTCTCACACACACACACACACACACACACACACACACACACACAAACACACACACACACTCACTCCGTCTTGTGGACACACACACTCCCTCCGTCTTGTGGACATGTATGCTAGGACCCAACGTGGCTTCTGTCCCAAGTACTAAGGAGATGATCACCCCCTCTACCTTATCACCAAAATTCTGTACAAGTGAACAAATGCTGTTCCTCTCCTTTGTCTCCTTGGCCATTGAAAAACTTTAGACTAGGTATTGTATTCTGGCCTCCTATTTAAGGTACAAACTTACACACTGCCAATTAATTATGTTCTTCTTCTGTCTTCCTTTCTGACACATCATTTCTTCTTTGTCACTATCATACATGCCCCGTCACAGTTCTTACATACATTTGTAGGAGTGCCGCAAGAATGGTTGCATCTCATTCCTCTGCTTCTCTAAATGGCTGATATGCACAAGCCACCTACCCCTCTTCATCTATTACAATATTCTGACGACATCACTTCCCTTCCCATCCACCAAACCATTCAGGCTCCTTAATGGGCCCTCCAGACCCACCTAAGTAATGTGATCATCTGATTCAGCCTCTTCTCCTTTAATATCAGCCTTATTAGAATCCAAATACCAATCAAGGGATGGATTACACACGATTTCCCTATCATTTATTCCTTCCCCCTTCCCCCACCCCCACCCTGCACTCCCATCCAAATCATCTATAAACTTACCATCAATATGACACACCAAATATCTTGAACTGCCCTTGACCACAAACTAAACTGGTACCCCTATCCAGAGGCCACCTAACAAAAAGCCTATGATAGGCCAAAATAATTTTAGTAATTGTTACTAAACTATTGGGTTGGTGAGTCAGTTTGCAGTGTTTTCGTTTTGCATGTTGGTATTCCAGTTGCTGTGAGTTTATTTATCTATAGTAATTTTTTTATTTGTAGTTCACTGTTCCTATTTGAGTTCATATACTGTCATTGTATCATTTGAAGGTAGTGAGTGGAGCTGCAGATGCTAGAAAATGGAGTGCCAAGTGGAGAAACCTGGACATTTCCGACATATTCTTCTGTTTGAATTCAGTAGGGGGTTGTCAGTAGCAGAGGTAGCCAGAAATATTTGCGCTGTGTATGGGGATAATGCCACTTGATAGAGCATGAAAATACAATGGTTTTCTCATTTTAAGGAGGATGATTTTGATGTTAGTGACTCTCCACATTCAGGAAGACCTTTGGGGTTTGTGATGACCATTTAAAAGCATTAATCTACAATGATCCATGTCAATGTACTCAAGAACGAGCAAATGGGATGAACTGTGATCATTCCTCCATCATGCAACATTTGTATGTAATGGGGAAGGTTCAAAGCCAAAATCACAAAAATCAGTGGTTAGCTACATGTGCATCTCTGCCTGCTCATCGTCAGCTGGCTCATAAACAACATTGACCATACCTGTTGTGTCTTGTTACTGCTGATGAGAAATCGTGTTTTTATGCTAACATAATGAAAAGAAAGGAATGGTTGGGCCCAAACAAAGAAACAGCTCCCCGCAAAAAGACCTATGTCCACAAAAGATAATGTTATGCATCTGGTGGAACAGAGATGGTGTGGTGTACTACGTATTGCTTCCCTGATGTGTAACCATCACTGCTGACATTTATTATCAACAACTGAGATGTCTTGCGGGTGCAGTCCAAGGAAAATGACCAGGAAAACTATGTGAAATGATACTACTCCATGACAATGCCTGCCCATATTCTTCTAGACTGATAAAAAACATTGTACAGGTATTGAGTTGGGAAGTCATTCCACAACCACCTTATTCATCTGATCTTGTGCCCTCAGATTTTCATCTTCTCAACTCTCTATCAAAAAAACCTGTAATGAACTTCCTTCCTACATGAAAATGTGCTCCAAACATGGCTCAATGAGTTCTTTGCCTCAAAATCATGTGATTTCTACAGTCACAGAATCAAAAAGTTATCCCAGCATTGGCAAACTGTTGTAAATAGTGAAGGAGAATATATTATTGGTGACAAATCTCTGTTATGTGTATCTGTTGTGTTTATTATACTTCTGGAAAAGTGCTATGAACTTATGCACCAACCCAATATTAACAGGAGACACATGGCAATTACATTATTTCATCGCTATCTACATTTACAAAAGTCTATTAAACTTCAACAGGCTTTCTCTTTGTAACTCAGAACTCTGTGCAGACATCCAATATCCTATCAGCTGTAGCCTTAGCCCTCCTATCCTCTCTTCACATCCTGGTTCCAATATCCCTCCCAGCCTTCTGACCATAACCCCACTTTCACTATTTCCTCTTCCACTTACTGATCACGCACTTCCTAGGTGATGTCATTCTCCTTCCCCACCCCCCCACCCCACCCACCCACCCATCCCCAGAACACCATTTACAGATGCCCCTCACCCCAACTGGACTCGCATTCGGGAGGACGACGGTTCAATCCCGTCTCCGGCCATCCTGATTTAGGTTTTTCGTGATTTCCCTAAATCGCTTCAGGTAAATGCCAGGAAGGTTCCTTTGAAAGGGCATGGCCGATTTCCTTCCCCATCCTTCTCTCACCTGAGCTTGCGCTCCGTCTCTAATGACCTCGTTCTCGACGGGACGTTAAACACTAATCTCCTCCTCC
Organism: Schistocerca americana; assembly: GCF_021461395.2. Classification (NCBI taxonomy): domain Eukaryota; kingdom Metazoa; phylum Arthropoda; class Insecta; order Orthoptera; family Acrididae; genus Schistocerca; species Schistocerca americana. The sequence goes on along the minus strand of NC_060130.1, from coordinate 817,268,393 downwards.
TCCTCACCCCACCATTCTCCATTCCTATCCTTCTGCACTTAGTGGGAGTTGACCTCCAAGGACTTGCCAGAAGTAGCAAACAAAATTTAGGTGTACTTTCAAGTGATATCCAAAGATCATTAAATATTATCATTAGTTTCTTGACCTCCTACAATTCTGACACTTTGTTAATTCACTTTTGTTTCACAGGACCTCTTTTAGTCATTAATACTAATAACTGCTACTGAACCACCTTCCGCTGTCTTATAATTCTTGTATTATCACTCTAAATAAAATATCATTTTATATTTGTTGTTGTAATACCGTGAGATGGAGAGAAGAGGAGGGTTGGCAAATAGATAAATCAGCAACCGTACCAAAATACCTAGAACCAGCCATGACTTCACAGTTTGAATTATCTTTCTCTTCTGCTCAGGACTGCCACACAGGTCTCACAATGTAATCAATATTTTATAGTACTCAGCTAATATACTTTGTGTAGCTTCTTTTCCATATTATTGACTTCAATGATCCACTTTTGTATCTCCATTTGTCTCTGCTTCTGTGCTGACATTTAGCACATACACAAATTTTTGTACAAATTACAACATCAAGAGGACACACTAGATTGGAATGAACAGATTGGATACATGAAAGTATACAGGGTAAAGAATAAATACCAAGCTTGGATGTGGGCATGTGATTCCTCATACAGATTCAAGACAAAAGTTTATCTGGCAAAATCAGATTGGGTGCATTTTGAAAACATGTGTATGAAAATGAGGAACGGGCAACATTTCACATCATGCAGTGCATCAAAATGTACAGAGAAACCTGTATCACCCCACACTACTGTACCAGCTGTCGTAGCTCACTGAATAGACTGCTGGGACATCAGACCCACATCCACCATGGAGCTATGGTTTGAATCCTCATCAGGTTCCTTTTTTATTTTTTAGAAGTCTGTTCCCTAGTTCTCGTAGTTTATAAGCAGGACATCATTTTGTCACATGACAATAGCCTATCAGATGACAGTAGGATCTATTACAATGTACGCATGTCTCTAATTACAGCACGGTGCACAACCATTACTGGTCCTGTCAAGTTCATGTAGAATGTCTTCACAATGGAATACACAAATGACGAATATGTAGATATGCTTTTGGTGCTGGGTGCAGTCTGTAACCAAGTTGCTGCTGCTGTTGGTCTTGCATATGCTTCAAGATACCCTCAAAGGTGCCATCACAATAAGAATGTTTTTTGTCACCTGGAGCCTTTGAGAAACCGGTAATCTTCATCCACAGGTAATGGACAAAGGCCATCCAAGGACTAGACATACTTTTCAAACAGAGGATATAATTCTTGAAGCCATCCACCAGTCACCTCACTGCACTACTCATGATATTGTAAGGCAGTTCCAGATATCTCAAAGACTGGTTATATCACTACAGCTTCACTCAACAGCAGTGGCCAGAAGACCACATTCAATGAGTACAGTTTTGTGAATGACTTTTGCACCAAGTGGAAGAAATGAACACTTTATACACTCCTGGAAATTGAAATAAGAACACCGTGAATTCATTGTCCCAGGAAGGGGAAACTTTATTGACACATTCCTGGGGTCAGATACATCACATGATCACACTGACAGAACCACAGGCACATAGACACAGGCAACAGAGCATGCACAATGTCGGCACTAGTACAGTGTATATCCACCTTTCGCAGCAATGCAGGCTGCTATTCTCCCATGGAGACGATCATAGAGATGCTGGATGTAGTCCTGTGGAACGGCTTGCCATGCCATTTCCACCTGGCGCCTCAGTTGGACCAGCGTTTGTGCTGGACGTGCAGACCGCATGAGACGACGCTTCATCCAGTCCCAAACATGCTCAATGGGGGAAAGATCCGGAGATCTTGCTGGCCAGGGTAGTTGACTTACACCTTCTAGAGCACGTTGGGTGGCACGGGATACATGCGGACGTGCATTGTCCTGTTGGAACAGCAAGTTCCCTTGCCGGTCTAGGAATGGTAGAACGATGGGTTCGATGACGGTTTGGATGTACCGTGCACTATTCAGTGTCCCCTCGACGATCACCAGTGGTGTACGGCCAGTGTAGGAGATCGCTCCCCACACCATGATGCCGGGTGTAGGCCCTGTGTGCCTCGGTCGTATGCAGTCCTGATTGTGGCGCTCACCTGCACGGCGCCAAACACGCATACGACCATCATTGGCACCAAGGCAGAAGCGACTCTCATCGCTGAAGACGACACGTCTCCATTCGTCCCTCCATTCACGCCTGTCGCGACACCACTGGAGGCGGGCTGCACGATGTTGGGGCGTGAGCGGAAGACGGCCTAACGGTGTGCGGGACTGTAGCCCAGCTTCATGGAGACGGTTGCGAATGGTCCTCGCCGATACCCCAGGAGCAACAGTGTCCCTAATTTGCTGGGAAGTGGTGGTGCGGTCCCCTACGGCACTGCGTAGGATCCTACGGTCTTGGCGTGCATCCGTGCGTCGCTGCGGTCCGGTCCCAGGACGACGGGCACATGCACCTTCCGCCGACCACTGGCGACAACATCGATGTACTGTGGAGACCTCACGCCCCACGTGTTGAGCAAATCGGTGGTACGTCCACCCGGCCTCCTGCATGCCCACTATACGCCCTCGCTCAAAGTCCGTCAACTGCACATACGGTTCACGTCCACGCTGTCGCGGCATGCTACCAGTGTTAAAGACTGCGATGGAGCTCCGTATGCCACGGCAAACTGGCTGACACTGACGGCGGCGGTGCACAAATGCTGCGCAGCTAGCGCCATTTGACGGCCAACACCGCGGTTCCTGGTGTGTCCGCTGTGCCGTGCGTGTGATCATTGCTTGTACAGCCCTCTCGCAGTGTCCGGAGCAAGTATGGTGGCTCTGACACACCGGTGTCAATGTGTTCTTTTTTCCATTTCCAGGAGTGTAGATAATGTGATATGGACTGACAAATCTAGCTTCCCTCGTGAAGGTATTTTCAACCTCCACAACAGCCATTATTGGTCAGAACGCAACACACATCACCTATGAATGTGACTTTTAGGTACACTTTGGCATAAACCTGTGGGCTGGAATCATGGGAGGAGTTCTTTTTGGCCTTTATCTATTGCTGGAAAAGTTGAACGCACCATTGTATAATATGTTTCTTTGTCACACTTTGCCTGATGCAATAGAAAACATTCTACTTGCTGTTTGGTGACAGCTATGTTTCCAGCATGATGGTGCACCGCCACACTTTGGAATTAAGGTGCATAACTATTTAAATGAAGCAATTACATGGAAATGAATTGGTGATGGAGATCCAGTGTTCTGCCTGCCATGTTCCCCAGAGATTTTTATTTGTGGGGACATTCAAAGGACAAAGTTTTTAATACTCTTCCCACGGATGTACATGACCTAATAACTTGTGTGCATGCCACTCAGCAATGGTGGAAACAGGTGTATTGAGTAGGGTCCAGCAAAGTTTGATCCAATAATAGGCAAAGTGTTTGCAAATGCAAGGTGATTGTTTTGAACATCTTCTCAATAGCGAATGTTGCTTTTACATATGCCTACCAGCTCTGTGAAGATAAGCCTGGATATCAAACATACAGAGTAGAATTATTATGTGTAGCATAATGTACAATCTAGTGTAGCCTACCTGTTGTGTTTTTAGTACATCATTGGAGTCAGATGATGCTACTGTATCCACTAATATTTTCTGTTGGCTTTATTTGTGTCAGTGACAAGATAAAGTGGTCATTTACATCTGTAAGAAGTTCATGTTATGTCTGAATGTTTAAATAAAGGTAACAGAAACAGAAAGAAATACACAAGATACTACATTGTGGAGGTTTAAATTGAATATAATTTGATACTTTAACTGAAAAAATGTTTAACTTGAATGTGATTTGAACATCAGCAGGTCATTATATCCATTTTCCACAACATTGCCTTGTCTCACTGAGCTAATGGGACAGCTCCGACACTGCACAGCATTCACACTACCTATTATTGGCCACATTGTGCACAGTTACTGCATTGCCAAAGTCTCTTTTGTTAATTCACATTTCTATTAGACCTATTGGTGGGAATTAGTTTTGCTAGATGCACTTTTGTCTTGGTCTAGGATGAGGAATTGCATGCCAACTGTCGAGTGCAGCATTTTTTCCTCAACTTGTATAAACTATCAGAATGACATTGCTCTACATGATCACTACTTTGAGCCTTGAGTGTGGTGTGAGGTGCTAATATTTTGTGATTAAACTCCCATTATGTCATTGCATAGAATGAAAAGGATCTGGTTATGTTCTTGGGGAATTTTCCTCCACATGGTTTGTATGCAAATCCAAAAAGCATCAGCAGTGGATACTGTAGGAGAATGGTAGACAAGTTAATGGCAAACAGTAACTTGGACATGTTTGATGCATGATATGACAAGCATTGGGCTATGAACATGCCAGGAATGCAGCAGTTCATATCATTCTAAGAACAAAACCAGCCCTCTCCTGATCACATGTGGTTGGACATTGTCTTCCTGGAATATGAATTGCAAAGTTGCGTAGGAAGGAACCAAAATTAGAGTTTAATCTTCTGTCAATGATGAGGGCATTAGAGATGGCTATCAAGCTTGGATTTGGAAAAGAAATCAATCATTTCCTTCAAAAGGAACCATCCAGGAATTTGGATTAAGATATGTAAGAAAATAATGGGAAATTTAAATCTGGGTGGCCAGGTGACATTTGGACAACCACCCTCCAGAATATGAGTTCAGTGCCTCACCAGAACAACACCTCTCGTGGTGAGTTTCCTTCAGGAGAGGCAGTAGCTTGGGCTCTGTAAGTATCCCTGATGTACCATTCACTGCTCCTATTTCCTATTGCATTAAATGTGTAGGAATTGAGTTTGCACAACGTATCCCATGGCACTCAAAACATCCACAGGCCATCAGATAAAGTCTACTATATTGACACCTGACATGTGTGGAGCCATTTCTTTAGGATATGCTGAAGAGCATCTCATGCAAAAATGCTTCTGCACATTTTGCCACTCAGCATGCGCATTGCAGTCACAAGTCTTTCCCATCTATGAACAATAAAAACCAAATTAAAAAAATGAAATAATAAATATTGTAAAATCTTACAAGTCAGGATGTATTTGGGATTCCCACTAATGTCCTCAAGAAAATTATCCATGATATTGCTGAACCATTGACTATGGTAATTAATAGTGTCTATCTGCTGGTTTATTTCTGGCCTTTATGAAATTTGCAAGTACCAGTTTATAAAAAGGGTGACTCAGACATGGAAGCAAGCTTCAGACCAATCTCAATAATTCTAGTCTTTGTTAAAGCCATTAAGACTACAATGAAAGACCAAATCTCAGATCACTTTGAAATTAATGAACTCTTCTCAGATGCATAGCACGGTTACTGGAAAGGCAAATCTACAACAACGGCAGTACTAGATCTGGTTACTAGGATAAAGCATAGTTTTAAAGAAAAAGAATCTTTAGCAGTGACTTGTAAGGTGTTTGATTGCATTCCTCATAATTTCCTTCTAAAAAAGCTCAGTCAGTATGGAGTTGGAGGCACTGTTCTGGCAACCACACATCGTAACTGCTCAATAGAAAACAGATCATATCAGTCCAAGGAGCACTGTCACGTGAACGTAAGCTGGAATATGGTGTGCCACAAGGCTCAGTAATAGGCCCCCTTGGTTCAAATGGATCTGAGCACTATGGGACTTAACATCTATGGTCATCAGTCCCCTAGAACTTAGAACTACTTAAACCTAACTAACCTAAGGAATGAAATTTTGAAACTTCCTGGCAGATTAAAACTGTGTGCCCGACCGAGACTCGAACTCGGGACCATTCCTAAGGACATCACACAACACCCAGTCATCACGAGACAATAGGCCCCCTCCCATTTCTAGTTTATGTAAATGACTTAAGCTCTTATGGACAGTTCTTGCAATTTGCAGATGACGCAACTTTGTACGCAAAAGGCATTAATGCCAGAAAGTCTCAAGAAGGTGCCTTGTTTGATGTGACAAAAGAATGATTTGTTATAAGCAAAATGAAAATCAATGAAGAAAATATGAGGAAACTGATATGTAGCCTCAGTGACAAAGGATACCTAAACAGAGTAGGGGTTGTGAAACTTCTAGCATTCATGGTAGACAGCAAACTCACTTGGCAAGATCACAGTGCACGAGTGTGTGACAAGTCATAAATCATATACCTCCTGAAAAAATTGAAACATACGATAACTGAGCAGTAAATGTTAACAGTGTTCACTATTTTTATAGCCATTATGTATTTTTGTGCTCCCTTCACATTAATGAAAACCTATATTCCTTCAGCAGGAGGCATGCCATACATTACCACAACACCTGCAACAAAGAGAGCATAACCATACCAACCTGTCAACTGTCAAAAACAAGAGACAGCATTTTGAACATTGCCGTGAGAATGTTCAGAGCACTACCAGTGGAAGTGTAGGTCCTGTCACTGAAGAAGTTCAAAAACAAGAGACAGCATTTTGAACATTGCCCTGAGAATGTTCAGAGCACTACCAGTGGAAGTGTAGGTCCTGTCACTGAAGAAGCTCAAGAACAAAATTGCAAGAGACTTGAAACTACTCCACTCCACTTCATCCAGCAATTTTTTTTAGTGTGAAGAAAGTGAATGGATTTACTGAATTTTCTCCAAAACCAGTGAATCTTTAAGAGAACCCAAACGTTAATTGCAGATTAAATGTATATACAGTAAAATGCTAAATCTGTTAAAATATTTTTTTATTATTACGTATTATTTGTATGCATCAATTTTATAATTTTTTATGCAGTCTATCCAGCCATGACTGGTGAACAACAGACTTGGTAATAAAAAAGTAATGGAATTGTATTTGTGCCACCAGTCATACTGCAAGTACAGGGTGTCTCATGAAAGATGCCTGGGTGGGTTCCATGGATAGTGCTGCATGGTCACTAGCCGCCACCACAGCATCCATTGGCCGCCGCTGCACCTGACTCTCAGACACTAATCTGCTGGTAATCAGCTGTGCACACATTTCCCCTGAGTTAAGCATAAACAGTGTTGCCATCTGATTAACTTAAGCTTACTTTTATTTACGGTAGGTGCTCAAGATGATCTCCCTCCGTGGTAAGAGCAGCCTGACATCTGCTGAACACGTTAGTAAACACTCGACAAATTTCAGCTGCCAGAATCTGGGAAATGGCTAACCGAACCCTGTGTTCCAACTCTTTCAGTATGTGGGGATTGGTTGCATACATCTTGGGTTTTAATGTTCCCCAAAGATAAAAATCACACGGATTTAGATCTGGAGAAGAAGGAGGCCAGTCAACTATCCTATCATCAAAAACACTTTGTATTGCTGTCATAGAAGCATTGGCAATGTGTGGTCTTGCATTATCCTGCATGAAATAACCATACATATTTTTGTTAGGTGTTAGTTCTCCAAAAAAAGGCTGCAGTACATTGTTCACATACCTGTTGGAACATATTGTTTCATGGAAATAGATTGCACACCACATTCCTGTTTTCACATCATGCAGAGGTTGCTGATGTAAGTCATGAGGATTTTTGGAGCTCCAACATTGTTTGTTCTGAGAGTTTATGTACCCTGACAAATGCAGTCATGCTTCATCAGGAAAAAAAGGATCTCAGGATCAACTTCCCCATTGTGCACAGACTGTAACAGACAGTAGCAACAATGACATTGAGTAACAGTATGTGAGATCCTAAGTTGATGCACTACTATTATTTTGTATGGCTTCAGTTTCAGTTTGTGCACAGTTGTGTGAGCAGATGCTCTTGACACACCAGTCTGAAGTGCTAAATGCTGCAGAGATTTTCTTGGACTTCTATCCAAGCCCTCCCCTATCTCATCTAATTTATTTTCTGTTAAAACATTAGGTTCTCTAGGCCTTTGTTTGTGTAATACAGATCTACAGGGTGTTACAAAAAGGTACGGCCAAACTTTCAGAAAACATTCCTCACACACAAAGAAAGAAAATATGTTATGTGGACATGTGTCTGGAAATGCTTACTTTCCATGTTAGAGCTAATTTTATTACTTCTCTTCAAATCACATTAATCATGGAATGGAAACACACAGCAACAGAACGTACCAGCGTGACTTCAAACACTTTGTTACAGGAAATGTTCAAAATGTCCTCCGTTAGCGAGGATACATGCATCCACCCTCCATCGCATGGAATCCCTGATGTGCTGATGCAGCCCTGGAGAATGGCGTATTGTATCACAGCCGTCCACAATATGGGCATGAAGAGTCTCTACATTTGGTACCGGGATTGCGTAGACAAGAGCTTTCAAATGCCCCCATAAATGAAAGTCAAGAGGGTTGAGGTCAAGAGAGCGTGGAGGCCATGGAATTGGTCCGCCTCTACCAATCCATCGGTCACCGAAACTGTTGTTGAGAAGTGTACGAACACTTTGACTGAAATGTGCAGGACCTCCATTGTGCATGAAGCATATGTTGTGTCGCACTTGTAGAGGCACATGTTCTAGCAACACAGGTAGAGTATCCCGTATGAAATCATCATAACGTGCTCCATTGAGCATAGGTGGAAGAACATGCGGCCCAATCAAGACATCACCAATAATGCCTGCCAAAACGTTCACAGAAAATCTGTGTTGATGATGTGATTGCACAATTGCGTGTGGATTCTCGTCAGCCCACACATGTTGACTGTGAAAATTTACAATTTGATCAGGTCGGAATGAAGCTTCATCCATAAAGAGAACATTTGCACTGAAATGAGGATTGACACATTGTTGGATGAACCATTCGCAGAAGTGTACCCGTGGAGGCCAATCAGCTGCTGATAGTGCCTCCACATGCTGTACATGGTACAGAAACAACTGGTTCTCCCGTAGCACTCTCCATACAGTGACGTGGTCAACGTTACTTTGTACAGCAGCAACTTCTCTGATGCTGACATTACAGTTATCGTCAACTGCACGAAGAATTGCCTTGTCCACTGCAGGTGTCCTCGTCATTCTAGGTCTTCCCCAGTCACAAGTCATAGGCTGGAATGTTCCGTGCTCCCTAAGATGCCAATCAATTGCTTCAAATGTCTTCCTGTCGGGACACCTTTGTTCTGGAAATCTGTCTCGATACAAATGTACCGCACCATGGCTATTGCCCCATGCTAATCCATACATCAAATGGGCATCTGCCAACTCCGCATTTGTAAACATTGCACTGACTGCAAAACCACGTTCGTGATGAACACTAACCTGTTGATGCTATGTACTGATGTGCTTGATGCTAGTACTGTAGAGCAATGAGTCGCATGTCAACACAAGCACCGAAGACAACATTACCTCCTTCAATTGGGCCAACTGGCGGTGAATCGAGGAAGTACAGTACATACTGACGAAACTAAAATGAGCTCTGACATGGAAATTAAGAGTTTCCGGACATATGTCCACATAACATCTTTTCTTTATTTGTGTGTGAGGAATGTTTCCTGAAAGTTTGGCTGTACCTTTTTGTAAAACCCTGTATAGTCTCTTGAAATTTCTTCACTAATCAAATCATTGGGAACATGCACATTGGGAAATTTTCATACAAATTCAAGGCAACATTCTACCTTTCTGTAAAACCCTGTATAGTTTCTTGAAATTTCTTCACTAATCAAATCATTGGGGACATGCACATTGGGAAATTTTCATACAAATTCAAGGCAACATTCCACATACAGTTCTGCTTTTGCATAGTTCAACACAAGAAACACTCATTGATCCTTTGTGTATATCATACCAAATGGAAACTCATCAGGAAATTCAAAATAAAACAACTGAACACTCAGTTGCACAGTACAGAAGACATGTGCATGGTGGTTCTGTTTGAGGACCAGATCCAGTGACATACGGGCAGGGGAAGCCCCAGACTTGGCACAGTTGCAATAATGATGTCTAGCAACAATATTTGAAGCAATTAAACTTGACAAAAAAACTGAAAAGAAAACACCAGTATACTCAGTTGCACAGTGTAGGAGGCATGAGCAAAGTACTGGTGTCCAATAACTACACATAGCGACAACTGGCAGATGCAGCAGCAACAGCTTGTGAACACACTGTACAACCCATGGACCCCTCACAGGTGTCTTTTGTGAGACACCCTGTAGATGGGATCAAACTGTCAACACATACATGTCACTCATTATAGTGTTCTAGAATCAAGCCAGTATTGTGTATGACACAGTACGGTCTGATAAGCCATGTGTACATGATGCTAGTTATCTGATGCTGTGGTCACATCACACAATCCAGTACCCACTCGTCACTCTGTACAACTATTTTCTTTCAGTTGATTCCACATATGCATCAGTATCATAGCAGCATTCCCTGTTTGAGCCAAAAGTCACTCTGTGACAACTTAATTTACCTGAGATCAATCACTCTTCCCCATCAAAACTCACTCACTCGCTGATATTGTGTTGTTTGACTTATCTTCACATTTTTACTTTACTTTACAGCTCTCCATTGAATGATTCTGTCATCATAGTGACCTTTTCAGTCACGTAATAGAAAGCACTCCTGGACTTGTGTATAAGCTATCTTAAGGATATATTGTTGGCATACTGTTATATATCTTCTCTGAGTTTGCATTTTCTCTGGTAATTCTTTCTGGATGTTGTAGTATTTGCAAACAATTATTTAAGTCCTGTCAGCATAAACAAGAGCTTTCATTTCTTTTCCACTTCTGTTCTAAAGCAGACAAAAAAATTAGTAACATGACTTGAGCAGTAAACAAATTCCTTACAGGTTTTACTCCAAATATATGGTGGGATTAGCTTGTTTTTGAGGTAGTATTTATAAAGAATTTCTTGTGCAGGATTAATGACTATATGTATAGGAGGGCCCCATCATTGTAGATAGTACCTGTAAAGAAACTTCTAAAGAAAAGCCAATATTGCAGAACAAGAGTTAAACAAATGACTGTATAGGGCTGCAGGCTGTACATAAAGTGATCCATATTGAGTCAGTAAATTAACATTATTCGTTTTTCAAAATGTGACATGTATAAATTCATAAGCAGCTTTTTAGGATGTAGGCAGCATTTTACAGCTTCCTGTACATTTATGTTTATACATCCCCCTCCCCCAAGTCACTCTATGATGTATGGCATCAGGTATCTGATGTTATTGTTGTTTATCCTCCTTCATATTGCATTTATGGATAATCCAAAGAAGAAATAACTGACTTTTGCTTGTACCCTGATATCTTTATTTTTTGTTCTGTTGTTACTTTATGGCTTTTATTTTGAGAGAAATAGTCACTTCTTCAAACTATCTCATTTCATAATTTGAGAAATAGCCCCTCACAAAATTCAAGATGATTTTCATACATTTATGGTGATCATCAACATCGAACTTGTAAAGATCAATTGTAACAAGAACTACTGCAGTGTACTTTGTGGTGATCTTTAACTCAGTTGGGTTACAACTGCCATGGCACATATTACTCCAATTATTGTATGGTACTAACTTGCACTCAGTTGTATGTTGGCAATCTCCTCTCTCCACAAATTTGTCATGGGACTAGGAAGTGCCACACTGGTGACCCCTGACATCTTTAATTTGACTGTGTTTTCATGTGACACATTTATGTCTTCATGCCCGAGCTTGCACAATGGACTGGCAACAATTTTGTGACTTGGACTTTGCCACTGGTGCACAGAGAGTGTTTTCTGCTAATGACACTCCTACCATTCAGCCTATGCAAATTCCACACTCATGTGTGCCTACCAGTCTGTATACATCTGCAAATATGAAGTCTAACCTCTCCAGGTTGGAGCCACCCTGGCATGAACCACAAAATGTGCACTTTCACAATGTGGGACAATACTCCAACTTCATTCGATACCAAATGAAACAAGATGTGTCTTTACATTCCCCAGTGCCACCCCACCTAATGTATGTATGAGGGTTGTTGCGAAAGTAATGCCTCCTATGCTTATTTATGGAAACTACAGGTGATACATAAATCACAACAGCACAACTAAATGGAACAATATTTCAGCTACGAACTGTCATTGTTCCAGACAGTCACCACGGCTGGGTTCCCGGGTTTGATTCCCGGCGGCGTCAGGGATTTTCTCTGCCTCGTGATGACTGGGTGTTCTGTGATGTCGTTAGGTTAGTTAGGTTTAAGTAGTTCTAAGTTCTAGGGGACTGATGACCATAGATGTTAAGTCCCATAGTGCTCAGAGCCATTTGAACCATTTGAACCAGACAGTCACCACCATTCATTATTCACTTTTTCTATCATGAACCAGAGCCAATGTGCAGTGCTCATAAAAATCTGAACCAGCTGAGGCTAACTAATTTCTTACGGCTTTGACAGCAGCATCTGAGCCTTTAAAATTTTCGCCACATAGTCCATCTTTCGAAGGCCCAAAGAGATGGAATTCTGAAAGTGCTATGCCAGGACTATTAGGTGGATGTGGTAAGACAGTCCAGACGAATTTTGCAATGTGTTGTGTGGTCACAGAACTCGTGTGGGGCCAGGTGTTATCATGTTGCAGGTGAAAGTTGGTCTTCTACTCTGGTATTACCCTGGAAATTCAGGCTTTCAGCTTAGTCAGTGTTGTCTTGTAGTGTGCTGAATTGATAGTTTCTCCGGGCTCCCGGACATCGAAAAGAACCACACCATGGCTACCCCAGAAGACTATGTGCATCACTTTGCCTGCAGACATCTGTGCGTTGGATTTCTTCTTTGATGGGAAATTTGCATGTCGCCATTCCATGTACTGTCTTTTGGATTTCCAGCTCACTGTGGTGACACTGTGTCTCATCTTTGGTGAAGATACTATTGAGCAAATTGTCACCTTCAGCTTCATATTGGTCTAACAGGTGCCGACAAATTTCCATTCAATGAGTTTTTTGTTCTTCTGTGAGAACCCATGGGACCCATCTTGCACAGACCATGCAATAACCAAGGTGTTCCAACATTGTTTCCAATCCAATGCATTACAGCTGACATTCAGCTTTGCACACAATTATCTGGTTGTTATTTGCCATTCAGTACAGATGAGATGATCAACATACTCTTCATTGTGAGGGATGGCAACTGTGCAGGGTCGACTGGGCCATCGCTTGTCACGCACGCCCTTTTCACCATCGCTGTTTTATATGCGCGTCCATGTCAGACTCAATTTTGGAAAATTCCTCTGCTGGCACCAACTACTGCAGAACAATGGAATCACCTGCAAATGAAAGAGAAAGGTTCAAGCATTAGCACTACATCAATGACATCTGGTGCAGACATCCAAAGCCACCACAAAAAAAATAGGAGGTATTGCTTCCAGAACGATCCTTGTACATAATGTGGACTAGCTACCCTCTTCCACTAAACACGTGTACCTTCGTGCAATCCTTGTGCCAACAAAGTTACTGTTTGCCCATTCATAACCATGGTCGTAGCATCATGTTAACCACATGCTCATCCGTGCCAGCCATGGCATGTACCTCATGTGGGTAGTGTATCCCTAACCCCTTCATGCAGACCCTGGGTGACACACCACTTCCTGCACCTGTGTCATCACCATTGTCACCACACAACCTCTAGCCTCTTCCTGCAAGGCTGCAACAAGTGCCTGTCAGATGTTTTCCTAAGCTACCTCGCTTGCAGAAAGAGAGCCCCAAAATGCAATTTGCCTTGGTAGATAACCTGCTGGACATTCATAGAATTCTGAATGATGATGCATATTTCACACACTTAGTTAGCCACTTATGTGATGAGCCAGATCTCATTAGCGACCTGCTACTGAGTTTACCCTTTTACACAAACAGCAACAGCTCAGTTCCACATTATCGAGCACCTGTTGTGCCCTGCTGCCAAAGTGATTCAGTACATTATATAGGACGTACAACCACAGGACTGGACTACTTCAAAATTGTGCCATCATCTCTGTGCCCAAGTCATGCCTGTAGAGCTACCTGATTTCTCCATATGGATCCTCTATCCTGCAACTACATCTCCTATCTCACAAGTCTGCTGTTTTAGAAGAGAAACTCCATCTCACTGACCAGGCCTACAGTATTATTCGACATTGCCAACTCCTTCCCTCTGGCAGCTCTCACATCAGTTCAGAGATTGGCAACATCCCTCCCTCTCCAGTCCAGGTGCTTTCTCACCCAACAGGTAGAGGTCTGGTGTGTGGTGTGCACTTCTAAAAGCTACCTTCCGTGCCATCTGGGGGCCAATCTCCAGTACTACCTGCTCTGCTGTCACCCATTCACCTGTGGCCAAACAGGAACATAGTGCACCCAGCAGCTCAGGTAACACACAGCAGATGTCACATCCCACATACCCATTATGTTGGTACCATATGACTTTCAGCGACACTACGTGGTCTTGCTGTGCCCCATGCGCATTCACAAATTCCTGCTGAGGGTTTGTCTGGGCACCATGACTCACAGCGACACTGCAGCATGCTGCTCTTCTACCCAGTTGCCTGACACACTGATATCACCTGCAGGCAGGCTGTATACTTTTGTCCCCACCAGCACACTCAATGTCCTCATCAAAACTGCCAGTGTCATTCCACCGTCATGTGCTCCTTCGCGCCTTCTTTCTGCATCACTGTTTCTTTGTACACCTAACAACTCTGACATACCTGTCCACAACTTGGCTGATCTTCATCTCCAACTTGGGCCAAACCTACTCTTCACTTGGACCTTCCAGGTTGCTAATTTTGACTGCCCCATTCTCAAGGTCAATTTTCTCGAACATTGTGGTCTCTCTCTGGACCTCCAACTGGCTGTACTTCTTCACCATGCATCAAGCTGCCACAGTCCAGGTAAATTCACCCATTCACCAACTCCCCCCCCCCCTCCTCCCCTCCCCACTCCTCCACTCAGTGTGATGCACTCATCCATGCTTCCTCTAAATGCTCAAGTCTGATGTCTGATGATGGATCTCATCAACCTGCTGGCTCAGCTTACAACTTTTCTTTGAGAGATCACCACCCTCTGCTCTGACAATGACAAGCTGCATCAGCTGATCACCCATGCTTCAGCCATCCTGATGCACGATCTCCTCATGGTCTCCAACTTCATTGCATTGCAGACACATGATGTCTCCGACGTTTCTCCTGCTCTTGAACTGCCTTGGCCTTTACCTTTGCTGCAAACACTGCAGGTCAGTGACATTCAAACTAACCGTGTTCCATGTGTCCCAACTCTTTTGTCCAGTGCTGTTATATGTGTGCTCTCCTCCATTATAGGCAGTATTATTAAAGGCAACTGCCATAGGCTAGTTACTACTGAGGGCCCCCCTGTCCACTATAAGACACACTGCTTCAATGTCACCAAACTTCACCATGCTAAAGCTGCTACCCAAGACCTCTCAGATTCCAGAACTGTGTGCCCTTCAGGCAGTAATTGGTCATCCCCTACACACCTTGTACCTAGAAAAGATGCTTCTTTTTGCCTGTGTGGGGTCTATTGCAGAGTCAATGTTGTATGATCCTTGACAATTACCCGATACCGCACATCCAAGATTTCACTCAACAACTGCATGGTGCATAAATTTTCATCATTATTGGCTATTGAGAGGCTTATCACCAAATCCCCATGTAGAGTAATGATACACCTAAAACAGCCATTATCACACAGTTCAGCTTATTTGAGTACTGCTGCATGCTATACAAACTCAAAAACACCACACAGCCATGGATACATTTATCAACTCTGTTTTGTGTCCACTCCATTTTTCTTACACTTACCTTGAAGATATTCACATCTACTCCCCTCACATATACTCCCCTTCCCCTGAAGAACACAAGCTCTATTTATCTTGCATTCTCAAAGCACTTGCTGACAGTGGTACTCAGGTAAACTATGATAAATCTCAGTTATATGTGACCAATGTCACTTTCCTGGGCAGTAATGTGTATGCTGATGGTATTTGCCCTCCGTCTAACCATGTCGCGATCATTCCTTGGAATGATTAATTTCTTCCTCCATCATATTTCTCATGCTGTGTCACCACAAGCCCCTCTGATAGATGCCATGACTCACAAGAAAACTTCCAGCACTTGCAAAGTGATATGGTCTGACAACATGTGGCATGCTATCAACATGCTTACAACCAAATTGACCAATGCTGTTACGCTTGCTCACCCCATTGCTGATGCACACATTGTAATCACTACCAACATGACTGAGTTTGATCAGCACCATTGCATAACAGCACATTTACAACTTGCAGTTCCTTCATTTCTTCTCCAAGAAACTCTCCGTCTCACGACATAAGTGGTCTGCCTTCAGCAGGTAACTGTTCGCAATGTACGAGGTGGTTCACCACTTTCATGTGGACATAGAAGGCTACTCTGTAGCTGTCTATGCAGCACACAAACCACTCAAGGATGCCATCCATAATCCTGCTAATGACTTGCTGTCCAAAGCTTTTGTCACATGGACCTCATCTACCAGTACACCACTGACTGCTATATCAAAGGAGCCAAAAATATCATCAACTACATGTCATGTGCCCACACCATAACTTTGCATTTGGACTTGTATGAACTGGTGCGCCTGCATCAAGGTGATCCTTATATGTGCCATTTACAATAACCCTTTACAACGAGACGATACTAATAGTTTGACTATTGAGACATGCCGCCTACCTGGCTCTTAACACTTGGTGTTATGTGACACCTCCACAGGTACCCTCTGTCCCCTCATTCATGTCTCTCTGCACCATGAAGTCTTCTCAGTGATTCATGACCATGCTCATCTGGGCATTAAGACCACTACTAGCCTTTTCACTAGACGCTTCATCTGGATGTTCATCAAGTCAGACTGTTGTGCCTGTACACGTGCATGCCTTCCATGTCAATGCATTTAAGTTAGATGTCATGCCCACCCTCCACTAGGTTAATTCGACATTCCCAAATGACAGTTTCTTCATGTTCATCTCAAGCCTCATTGGTCCTTTCCCCCTTCAAATGGTTGCAAATACATCCTGTCTATTATGGAGCGCATCACCAGGTGGGTCGACACTGTGCCCCTCTTGGGTATTACCACAGATACTGTTGCTTGTGCATTTTTTTCCTCTTGGATTGCTCCACTTTGGTTGCCTCTCTTCTATTACCATGGATCAGGGGTGAAAGACACAATCCATTTTTTATAGCAAGCTGTGCAACTTATGTGGTGCCAACAAATTTTGCACACCTGCTTATCATCCCAAAAGTAATGGGTTAGTACAACACTGGCACTATATCTATAAAACAGGATTAACATGTCATTCCATTTCCTGGTCTGAGCCCCCACCTCCTCTTGGGTTTCAGGCTTCATTGGCCAACATACTTTATGGCAAACCTCTAATCTTGCCTGCTGAATTGCCCAGCTTCTGAGCTCTCAGCTTTGGCCAAGCATGTCCATGCTCACATTGCTTATATCCGCACTCTGCATCTGTACGCCCACACTGCCCGATACATCTTTATTCACAAGAACTTAGAGCACTGTGACTATGTAATGCTGTGTGATGACACTGTGCGGTCTGCTCTACAACAGCCTTATTCTGGCCCTCACAAAGTGCTCTGTCGATCCACCCGTGCCTTCAGTATCCTCTTACATGGTAAGTCACAGACTGTCTCCATCAACAGAATCAAACCAGTTTGTATGCATGATGATGATTTTCCTCCCATGGATACCTCAGTGTGTTCTCCAGCTCACAAATTTTCTCCTGCACCATTGAACCCTCACTGATTGACTTCCCCAGTGTCAGCAACACATGTGATCCATGTAATTCATGTGTTCTGGGTGCTCTAGGTACTGCATGTGACATTTTTGCTCTGATATTCCCACCACAAGCACTCATCTGGATCTTCCCACATCTGTCTCTCCCCTCTGTGTCGCACTCTTTAAAGTTGACATTTCCATGTTCTCTGTTGAGGATCTTTCATTACAACTATGTGACAGCAGTCTCTTCATGCTCCATGTAGCCCTCCCCCAGTCAACTCCCCCCCCCCCCCCCCCCACCTCCCACACACACACTCACTTGACAACTCTATGTATCACGTCACACTACTTCATGCTTTCACCCTTACTCCCGATGTGCTGCCTCAATCGATGACCACGGCTGCCTCTCCATCCTCATGCCCCTTATCATGCCTGACTGTCATGATACAGGACTAATGTTTCCCTGTCTCTCACACTGGTTGAGCACTCCATTCTCCAGTATGTCTTCCAGACTATATTTGTTTTGGACCTACACAGCTAAGCACCTTTCCTCTGAGTGAGAAATGGTCCAGCCGTGGCCCCCTTCTGGGCTGGCCATGATGTGACTGGTCAGGTGAACTTGCCACACACGTTGTCTAACACTGAGTGACCACCACATCACCTCTTCAACCTCAGTGCTGTTCCTTCATTTCCTCACCCCTACTTTGCACTACAGGAGCAGAGGAATGAACTCTGTGGCAACCACAACCATTGAACATGTAATGATTGATTGTAACAATAACTACTGTGGTGTAATTCATGATGATGTTTGACTCTGTTGGGTTACAGCTGCCATGGCATATGTTCCTCTGATTATTATATAGTGCTAATGTTAATAAAGTGTTTTCTCCACACATTCAATTGCATGTCGGTGATCTTCTTTCTACATCAGTTTCTCCTGGGACTAGGAAATGCCACACATTATTTGCTATTGAAGTTTGATGAGTATCTCTATAAAGGTGTCATGTTGACCAAATACACCAGCTATATAGCATGGAGCCCAGCTCTGAATATTGTTCTGGACACAGTTATTTCAGATTGTTCATGCAAACTGAGCAGTCAGTTGTTTTCTCTAGTACCTTGTAATCAAGCCTATTGCAGATTTCAGTACTTAGGTAAGTCTTACTGCTGGCATTAGGCTTTCCACCAAGCTGTGAATCAGCTCACTCACCGAGTTCAACCTAGAAATGTAACCATTAAATGACTTAGTAGATATTCAGTGCTTTCACATAACTCTAAAAGTAAAAGAAAATGATTAAACCAAAGATGGATGTGTTTCCTGTTATAATGATAACACTTATAAAAAGAGGCAAATTATTGCAGAAAAAGAATATACACAACTATTGTACCAGATGGCAATTAAATATTCACAAGGGTATTCCAGAACATGATCCTGTCAGAGAAGTACAATTAACATTGGTGTCATACTACATCGTAAGATAACAAAGGAAATAAAAATTGCTATATATCCAACATTTAAAATGAAACTAATGGCATTTCTAATAAAACACTGTTTTTATTCTGTAAAATAATTTTTGAATATGTAAAAATGAATGTTATTTAAACAACTACTGATAAACTTAGATTATAAGAATATATACCTACTGACTATGACTTAATTTTTGTTGATGCTAAATACTGTTGTCCTCACTTTGATCTGCCCAATATCACTTGCAAAATTTTGTGCTGTATGATACTATTGGACCAATAAAAATCAATAAATCAATCAATTTCAGCATCTTTCAGTTAATCAATATGAGACTGAATATTGAAGCAAAAATTGTATTGTAACATTTCTTTGTGCTGAACTCAGGAGCCAATGTTGTATGCTTTGTGCTTTGTGCTTGGTAGTCTCTTTCATGCTTGAAATCCAATTGAAGAATCTTAGAAGGTATTCTGCCATCAAATATACTCCAATATCTCCAACACTATAATCTCTTCCATACCAGCCAGCATGAATTCCTAAAACACCTGTCATGTGAAACCCAATTCAAACTGTTCTCACATGATATCCTTAAAACCGTGGATTGAGGCAACCAGATGAATGTAGTACTATGTGACTTCTTGAATGCATTTGAGTCAGTACTCCACCAGCACTTATTAATGAAAGCACAATCAAATGGGATGTCAAATGAAATTTGTGAGTGGATTTAGGATTTCTTCATAAGGAGCATACATTGTGAAATGTTATATTGGATGGAGAGTCATCACCAGATGTAGAAGTAACATTGAGTGATTCCCAGGGAAGTATGTTGGGATTCTTGCTGTTTGAGTTGTATGTTAATGACCTGGTAGACAATACTAATAGCAACCTCATATTTTTTTAGAGATGATGGTGTTACCTACAGTTAAATACTAGTTGAAGAAAGCTGCACAAATCTCTGGTGGGAATTTGATGGGATTTTAAAGTGATGCAAGATTGCCAGTTCACTTTATTTGTTCATAAATGCAAAAATTTTCGCCTCAGAAAAGACAAAAATGTAATGCCTTACGACTATAAGATCAGTGATTCTTAAATGCAGTCTAACTCAAAATGTGGAAAACTGTAAGTTAATGTGGGTCAGCAGGAAGAACAAACCTGTAATGGTTGGTTACAGTATTACTAGTGTCCTGCTTGATGCATTCAAGTCATTTAAATATCTGGGCATAACGTTGCACAGTGATACAAAATGGGAAGAACATGTGAGAACTGTGGTAGGGAAGTTAAATGGTCAACTTCAATTTATTGGGAGAATGAAGACTGCATACAGGATGCTGGTGTGAACTATTCTAGAGTACTGCTTGAGTGTTTGGAATCTGTACCAGGTCAGATTGAAGGCAGACACTGAAGAAATACAGAAACAGGCTGCTAGATGTGTTAGCAACAGGTTTGAACTCAAATGGGAATCCCTGGAAAGAAGGTGATGCCCTTTTCGAGAAACACTATTGAGAAAATATAGAGAACCAG
This sequence comes from Schistocerca americana, assembly GCF_021461395.2. Lineage (NCBI taxonomy): Eukaryota > Metazoa > Arthropoda > Insecta > Orthoptera > Acrididae > Schistocerca > Schistocerca americana. The sequence continues at coordinate 817,247,662 of NC_060130.1, read as the reverse complement.
AATTTGAAGATGACTGCTGATCAATTCTTCTGCCGTCAACATACATTTGCGCGTAAGGAACATGAAAGTAAGATTCAAGAAATTATGGATCATACAGAGGCTTATAGATAGTCATTTTTCCCTCACTCTACTTGCGAGTGGAACAGGAAAGGAAATGAATGACTGGTAGTGGTACAGGGTACCCTCCGGCACGAACTGTATGGTGGCTTGTGGAGTATCTATGTAGATGTAGATGTAGATGTAGATGTAGATGTAGATCTAGAACTCATACAAATACCTGATTCATGTGACCCACCCAAGAATATTGCTCAAGTGTGTGTGATGCATGCCAAATATGACTAATGGGGAGTATTGTATGTATGCATAGAATGACAGAATGAGCAGTCACAGGTTTGTTTTACTTGTGAGAGAATATCACATAAAGGCCAGAAAATATGAACTGGTAGACAGCTGAAGACAGACATCAGCTATCACTCCTATGAGGGGACATCAAAAAGTATGTTGCTCATTTTGTCCCACACTAAGACCATTGTGCAACAAGAGTGACACATTTCCAGAAGAGAGTACATGTTCCAGGTTTCTTGCAGACACAGATCTACCGTGGTACAGATAACAGATGCATCACAGTGTGGGAGTTGAGTAGTGCAGCAACTGGAAATGTACTCCAAATTTGAAGTATGCAGAATAGTACAGTTCCTGTAGACAAAACATCTAAATTCAACACAGATTCACAATGAAATTCAGGTGATGTAAGGACAAAATGCAATAATACTTCCAGCCATTATGACATGGTGTCAGCAGTTTGACTGAGTCTGCACAAATGTGGGTGATGCCAATTAAAATGAAGGTCATCGATATCAACCACAGATGACAATGTCCAGGCAGTCAAGGAACTATTCCACAGCAGCTGCATATTTTCCAATGACTGGTTTGCTCAGTGATTCTCAAATGTCTCCATGACCTAGGAACAGATTTCTGTTGCTAAGGAACTGAATGAATGATATTGAAATTTTGTGCCATAGAACATGGAGGCTTGAGCCAAACTATTCAAACTTCAGTCTGTAGTGCCCAGTACAGTCATAATATGGGGGCTCGTCCGGGATTGTCTTAATTGAACAGGCTTGGTAGGCAGTGCAGGACTGTGTTTGAAAGTGAAGAAGATTTGGAGAAATGTATTGCCATTCACCGGGCAGTATGCTGAGTCCGACATCAACCAGCAAAGTGGGAGTTGAAATGCTGCTGGCCACCAAACATCGAGCACCGACTTTGTCGCTGCACTCCAGAGCTGGGGCTGTTTCCACTACCAACTTGCAAGACATTTCACGTTACACCACGCCACACCTCACCACATGGCAGTTGACAGCATCAGGCAACAGTTGTCATGCAGAAGCAGTCTCAACAAAGCTAAGTGTTGGCAGCCAGCACATTAAATTCTCTGTTTTCTTTCTTACAGCCAGTTTAGCTGTGGACTCAGAATTTAGTGAGATGGTGGTAAATGAGTCAGATAGTGATTCTGAATCTGCAGGGAGTGGGAGTGAGCCTCAGAGCCCACACAGACAGGGAGAAGGAGCAGAAGCTAGTGTAGTGCACGGAAAAAGCATGCGAAGTTCAGAAGAACACGTGAAATTCCGAAGATTGGCTCAAATTTACAGACGTGCGAAATTTGGCACGGAGTTCAATGCGAGGAGCCTTTAATAGGTTCCACAATGAAACATGGTCTCAAAATTTGGTAGAAAATCCAAAGAAATTGTGGTCATATGTAAAGTACACAAGCGGCAAGATGCAGTCAATACCTTCGCTGCGCAGTGCTGATGGTACTGTTACCGACGACTGTGCCGCTAAAGCGGAGTTATTGAACCCAGGAATTCCTTCACCAGGGAAGACGAATGGAATATTCCAGAATTTTAAACACGAACAGCTGCTAGCATGAGTTTCTTAGAAGTATATACCTTAGGGGTTGCGAAGCAACTCAAATCGCTTGATATGGGCAAGTCTTCAGGTCCAGATTGTATACCGATTAGGTTCCTTTCAGATTATGCTTATACAATAGCTCCCTACTTAGCAATCATATACAACTGCTGACTCACCGATAGATCTGTACCTGCAGATTGGAAAATTGCGCTGGTCGCACCAGTGTTTAGGAAGGGAAGGAGGAGTAATCCATCGAACTACAGACCTATATCATTGACGTCAGTTTGTAGTAGGGTTTTGGACCATATACTGTATTCAAACATTATGAATCACCTCAAAGGGAACGATCTATTGATACGTAATCAGCATGGTTTCAGAAAACATCGTTCTTGTGCAACGCAGCTAGCTTTTTATTCGCACGAAGTAATGGCCGCTATCGACAGGGGATCTCAAGTTGATTCTGTATCTCTAGATTTCCAGAAAGCTTTTGACACCGTTCCTCACAAGCGACTTCTAATCAAGCTGCGGGCCTATAGGGTATCGTCTCAGTTGTGCGACTGGATTCGAGATTTCCTGTCTGGAAGGTCACAGTTCGTAGTAATAGACGGCAAATCATCGAGTAAAACTGAAGTGATATCAGGTGTTCCCCAGGGAAGCATCCTGGGACCTCTGCTGCTCCTGATCTATATAAATGACCTGAGTGACAATCTGAGCAGTTCTCTTAGGTTGTTCGCAGATGATGCTGTAATTTACCGTCTAGTAAGGTCATCCGAAGACCAGTATCAGTTGCAAAGCGATTTAGAAAAGATTGCTGTATGGTGTGACAGGTCACAGTTGACGCTAAATAACGAAAAGTGTGAGGTGATCCACATGAGTTCCAAAAGAAATCCGTTGGAATTCAATTACTCGATAAATAGTACAATTCTCAAGGCTGTCAATTCAACTAAGTACCTGGGTGTTAAAATTACGAACAACTTCAGTTGGAAAGACCACATAGATAATACTGTGGGGAAGGCAAGCCAATGGTTGCGTTTCATTGGCAGGACACTTAGAAGATGCAACAAGTCCACTAAAGAGACAGCTTACACTACACTCATTCATCCTCTGTTAGAATATTGCTGCATGGTGTGGGATCCTTACCAGGTGGGATTAACGGAGGACATTGAAAGGATGCCAAAAAGGGCAGCTTGTTTTGTATTATCACATAATAGGGGAGAGAGTGTGTCAGGTATGATATGCGAGTTGGGATGGAAGTCATTAAAGCAAAGACGTTTTTCGTCGCGGCGAGATCTATTTACGAAATTTCAGTCACCAACTTTCTCTTCTGAATGCGAAAATATTTTGTTGAGCCCAACCTACATAGGTAGGAATGACCATCAAAATAAAATAATAGAAATCAGAGCTCGAACAGAAAGGTTTAGGCGTTCGTTTTTCCCGCGCGCTGTTCAGGAGTGGAATGGTAGGGAGATAGTATGATTGTGGTTCGATGAACCCTCTGCCAAGCACTTAAATGTGAATTGCAGAGTAATCATGTAGATGTAAATGTAATGGCTATGCTTAGATTATTAATGAGGCAAATGGGGGAATTCAGAACTGAATTAAAACTGATAGGGAGATTTCAAGACTGAATTCAAACTAATATAGGGGATATGGAAAGTTCTTTGGGGACAAAAATCAGAGAATTAAATGATCAGTTGCGGGATTTATCAGAAAAATTTGAGGAGATAGAAGGAAATTTGAATGCTAAGATTGATGCAGTTGCTGTTGAATTAAGGGGTAGAATTGATTCAGGCAGGCAGTTGTGGGAGTCAAGGAATGATGAGACAAGGCAAGCTCTAATTGATGTCGAACAGAAGATTGTTGCTAGCTGTGATAAAACCAGAATTTTATTATTAGGTCACATGGCAGGAACAGCTAACGACCTAAGAAAGGGAATTGAAAATGTGGCTGCTGTTTCTATAAAGAGTAATGTAGAAATTGACAAAGTTAACAGTATATTAAGTAATATAGAATTATGTGGGGCTAATGGAAGTATGTGGTGGCCTATGGTACAAGTACCCAGTGGTAAGACTTTTTCAGGGGAAAGCAAAAACCATGCTGTAGATTTTCTGGCAGCATGCAAGGATTGTTTTATTGATGGTATGAGCAACAACAACAAAATTAAACTGGTAAAAAGATTGTTGGAGGGCTCTGCTCAGATATGGGCAAATCAATGTAGTGAACAATTTAAATCACATAATATATTTGAACAGATGTTTCTAAATAGGTATTGGAGCCAAGCAAAACAATGCAGATTACAGAGCGATTTTGTGAATGGGCCAGTTTACAGGGGAGGTAGGCAAACATTGAGAGAATTTTGTGCGGAGGAATTAAAAAAGTTGGTACATTTGGATAAGCCATTGGGATTTTGACTGAGATTTCTACTCAATAAGGAGAAGGTTACCCAAAAATGTACTGTGGGAACTGATACGTTGTCCAACAGATTGTACTGAAAATTTCTTGGATTTTATTGAGAGGATGGACCAAGCAATGTGCTATAAGCCAAACTCAGGGGGTAATAATTCAGGAAATAATCAGAGGAATAATGAAGAGAGAAGAAATAGTGTTAGTTGGGGTAATAACCACCATAATTCAAGCAGGGAAGGAAATCAGAATGGTAATTGGAGAGAAACCAGAGAGAATTCAAAATGAAACTTGGAGGGCTAACAGGGAAAGATTTAATGATAATGTCAGGTACCAGAGAGATGCATGGGGAAACAGAAACAGGAGTGATCAAAAGCCAACGCAAGAACAGAGAGATGGGAGGGGAGAAATTAATGCAAGGGGACAATGGGGACAAAATTCTTTAAACTGAGATTTGTCCCAAGCAGTGTCTAATTTGGGACAATAAATCATGCAGGAAATAGGACCATGAGAAGGAAAAATAATTGTGGGAGAAATAATGGTGGATCTTTTAATAGTTTTAGGCAAGATAATGGGAGCTATTTTAATGAAAGCAAAAGCAGTGAAACAAGGGAAGAGAAAGTATTGAATAAGAATTATACAAAACCAACAGAGGGTTTGTTGATCATGATAAAAATAAACAAGTGAGGGAAGAAAGGATTTGTGGAATTGCCTAATTATGGGTAATGATGAGATGTTTGGAGGCTGGTTTAATCAGTATGGTAAGAGGAGGGCCTTTAGAAATTAAAAAAAAAAAAAAAAATAGGAAATGTAGGAATCAGGAGGGAGAAATAAATGTTCGAGCTGTGTTAAAAAAAAAAAAGGGCTCAAAATGTGGCAGATAATGATTCAAATAGTATTGGCTTGGCAATTATGTTAAGTAATGAGCCTGTATCAGCTGTGCAAGAGAGCTGTGAAGAGAGAAGAAAATGTGTGCTGTGATGCTGAGAGTGTGTATGTGAATGACAACAGATATAGCAGTGTGTTGAATGCAATGGAACTTTCACCAGTGGTGAGAGGTATAAATTATGTGGAGGTCACAGTGCCTGATTCAAATGTTGTTGTAGATGGAGATACACAGGTAGGTATGTACTCCAGCAGTGTGAATGTATTAAATAGTGAGCAGACAGTATATCCTGTATCAGATGCTATCATGGGTAATGATGTTGATATGTGGCACAAGACTGTAGAATGTGTTGTTAATGTATGTGGAGGCATTCACTCCAGTAATGATAGGGAATGCACCAGTTTGCAGGCTATAGTTCCTGTAACTGATGAACGAGCAGTAGTTGCGGATGAAGTTTTTAATGTGCAGAATGGAGCTGCAGGTGTTGATATTGTGGTTGAATCTGAGAGAGATTCTGTTGATTCAAGTAAGTTTATATCTGTTGCTAATGATATGAGTGAAGAAGCTGGACAGACACATTTTTTCAAGGAAGCATGGGAGAATAAGGTAGAGAGTGATTTTGATTTCGATATTGGGTAGCCTGGGCAAAAAGGTTTCAAAAGTGGGCACCTGATGATTGGGAGATTAAAAAGCATGTTTATGCCAGGCAAATCAGGGATTTATGTAGGGAAAGTGAGGTGTTCAAACATGCTTACAAGGGAACAGTTAATGTGGATAAATATGTTAAATCATTAGATGAAGAATATGTATTTATGATGGGAAAAGATGGTATAGGTGATAATAATATTGTGAATAATGATAAAATTAGTGAGGAAGATGAGGACATTGATGAAATCCATAATTTCATAGTATATAATGATGAACAATAGATATCCATGCATGAGGAACTAAATACTGAATGGATGGGGAAACATGAGTGTGATTATGATGCTGATGACTGGGTTAATTCTGCAAAGTTGCACCAGTAGTTGATACCGGAGACCTGGGAGGAAGAAAAATATAGAGTTGCTAGAAAGCTAGGGGGTTGAGTGTAGGAAACTCTGGAATTAAAGAGGCCTTTGATTTAATATTTTCAGAGGATAAGGATATTGAGTCTTTTAGTGAAGAGCAGGTGTGCACCATGACTAAAGATTGCATACATGAGATGGAGGAGATCTTGTTGGCTGAAACAGAACTGAAGCATGATTTTATTGAAAAGGTGCAGCCAATAATAACTGTTGGTGTGGCAGGGGTCTGCGAAACTGTTTTGGTGGATACTGGAAGTTCTGTGTCTGGGGTGGTAGAGGGCTTTTATGATTATATTAAGAATAGGGAAACAGTGGAATTTTCAGTCAAAGGGTGAGAATTAAAAACACTACAGGCACTTTCAGTGAACCAGTGAGAAAGGAGGTAGTTCTAGAAGTAAACATTGGAGGTGAAGTATTTAGTCACTCATTTTTGGTGGTTCCAAATTTAAGTATGAATCTGGTGTTGGGGATTGATTTCCTGAGTAAATATAAGGCATATGTAGATTGTAAGGGCCAGATGGTGGAACTGAATACTGTTGAGGGAAGAAAAAAGATTAAATTCAAAAATTCACTCTATGATGAAGAATTGGTGGCTAGTTTGCATGTAGCACGGTGCTTAAGGGATGAGATGGAGGCTGAGAAAGAGATAAGAAGTGAAGTAAATGGTACAAGGGGGATTTCTGAGGATGAAAAGGCAGAATTATATCAATTATTGAACAAAAACAAAGATCTGTTTTCTGAAAAACCAGGGAAGGTGACTGATTTTGACTATTCACTCAGGGTGAATCCACATGAACCCATTAAGGTCAGTCCACACCCTACAGCACTGGCAGGCAGGGAGGCAGTTAGAGGAGAACTACAACGTATGTTAGAATGGGGAATCATGGAGCAGTGCGGAAGTGCTTATTGCAACCCAATAGTAGTTGTGAAGAAGGACAAATTGGTGTGCTCAGTACTAGATGCTAGCAGATTCAACAAAATATTTGTAAGGGAAACCGACCACCCTTAGAACATGGATGAATTGATTTTAGGGTTCAAAAACGTAAAACTATTAACAGCTATGGATTTAACGGCTGGGTTTTGGCAGGTGCCTTTAACAGCGGAAAACAGAAAGTATACCGCCTTCCTATTTGAAGGCATGGCCAATCAACACAAAGCAGTCCCTTTTGGACTATGCGTATCTGTAGCTGTATTCGTGAGAGCTCTCAGTCATGTGCTGGGAAGTGAGCTCATGAGATGACCATCAATTTACATAGACAATATCCTAATTGCAACATCAACTTGGAGAGAGCACTATGTTTGTTGCAAGATGTGTTTACAGCTTTGAAAAATAGGGATATGAGTCTGAAATTGAAAATTTTTATTGCATGTATTGTCATCAGAGGCTCTTGTACCCAACAAAGAAAAGATAAAAGCCATAGCAGAGTGTGTCAAACAATGAAATTTCAAGCAATTGACATCATACCTCAGAATGGTAGGGTTCTAAGCCTTAATTCACCAAACTTATCATGACTGTTAAAGAAAAATGCACCATGGGTGTGGACAGCTGACTGTGATATGTACTTTAATAAAATTAAGAATAGTTTAAGCAACAGTAGTCTACTCTATTACCCAGATATGTCACTATCATTTTACCTTGCCACTGACTGCTCAGACTATAGGATAGGTGCTGCTCTGTTTCAAAATAAGTTGGTTGAAGGAAAGATGGAACACCGTAGAATATCGTTTGCAAGTAGGATGCTGACTAAGTATGAGCGAGCCTATGGTATATCTGAAAAGGAATTGCTGGCAGTAGTGTGGGGGTTCGTGAAGTTCTGAATATACTTAGAAGCACATGAGACCATTGTAATGATGGGCCACAAGGCCCTTAGTAATACGCAGGATTTTAACCTGTTGAATAAGAGGCTCACTAGGTGGGCAATGTTCTTACAAAGGTTCCAGTACCAGATAGAGTATGTTAGGGGCACTGAAAATGTGGTCGCGGATGCTCTCTTGCGCTTGCCAATTGGAAGTGATGGGAACAGTGAAGAGGAGGTAGAGAGTACAGAATTTAAGATGATGTATGTGAGGGGTGTGGAAGGAGGGAAACAGATCAGGAGCACATACAAGAACATGCGGCGGATACAGAATGTGGATCTAATTTTGAAGCTAGTTAAGACCAGACTGGGTACAAAGGGCCATGAGATGTTGGAGAGATTTTACAAGATATTTAAAGGCGTGTTGTTCCACAGTAAGAATGAAAACAAAGAGGAGTTGTGACTATGCTGGCCTGAGGAACATGTCTAGTGACTCATTAATTATGTGCATCTGATCCATGGTCACTATGGGGCACAAAACTGTATAGGGGTACCACAAGACTATGTGGTGTTCAATAACATGGACCGTAGGGTGAGAAAGCAACAAGGTGTGATGTTTATGGCTTTCCCGGTATACTGATTGTTCCATTAAAACATGGGAGAACTGCTGGATGTCAGTAACGTCCTGCCACGATATTTCAGTGCAGAGTCTTCTGGCCATCTTCAGATGAGTACCACTGTAATAGTACTGGTGAGTACGTGCTGAACTCTACTATTTAAAGCCATACTGAGGTGACATTGCACATGCGCTGCTCAGCATGTGCGTTCATAACAACTTCATGCACTGTGCCTCACACCCTCCACAGTGAAAGCTTGGCGTATTGATATCAGGTCGATTTTCATCTTTATGCAGATAACTGCATCGACTACAAAGTTTCTCTATAACAGGATTCCAAGCAGAGTTTAGCTGATAACCGCTACCTCGATTGATGAGAGTCTCATTGTCAGACAATCTTATTTCCTCAGATTCATTGATAATCGAGCTCCAAAAATTTGATGTATGGGCCAAAATTTTTGTGTCGTTGTAATTCATGGAGTGGTCTGTGGAAATACAATGTTCGGTGATTGTGGACTTGGTGAGTTGGAGAAGGCGAGTATGCCGTTGGTGTTCCACATTACGTACCTGCACAGTTTGTGTTGTTTGCTCTATATATGATTTGCCGCATTCACATGGAACCTTGTAAACACCTGATTTACACAGGCCCAGGTCATCTTTAACGGATCCCACCAGTGATGAGATTTTGGAAGGAGGGTGAAAGATGACTCTCACTTGTTACTTTCTCAATATTCTGCCTATCTGTGAAGAGATATTCCCAATAAATGGTAGATAAGCAGTCCACCTGAAGGCCTCTTCTTCTTCCTTGTTCTGTCGTTTGTAGGTCTGCATCATTCTGTTCACTTGCCTAGTTGAAAAGCCATTCTCAGAAATACTTTTTGTAGGTGTTCCAGTTCCGCTTGAAGACTGTCGGCGTCAGAGATGGTATGGGCATGGTGAATTAAGGTTTTGAGAATGCCCATTGTTTGTGCTGGATGGTGGCAACTAGTAGCTTGCAGATACAGGTTTGTATGAGTGGGCTTTCTGTACACCGAGTGACCATGTGTGCCATCACACTTACGTCGCACCAAGACGTCTAAAAATGGCAAGCAACCATCTTTCTCTATCTCCATGGTAAACTTTATGTTTTCATGTATGGAGTTCAAGTGACATAAAAATTCTTGGATATGGTCCAAACCATGAGGCCACACTATAAAAGTGTTGTCAATGTATCGCCAAAATACTGTTGGCTTAAAAATGGCAGAGTCAAGTGCTCTCTCCTCAAAATCTTCCATAAAAAGATTTGCCACCAGGGGAGAGAAAGGAATCCCCATGGCGACACCATCAGACTGTTCATAAAATTTGTTGTTAAATATAAAACATGTAGAGGAGAGAGTGTACTCAAACAACACTGTAATGTCTGCACCAAACATATTGCCAATGAGGTGTAGTGAGTCCACAAGAGGCACCTTTGTAAAAAGAGAAACCACATCAAGACTGACCAATAAGCCATTACTTTGCAGCTGTAGTGACTGAAGTCGGCTGATAAAATCACTAGAATTCTTTATGTGATGTGCACACTTGCCTATCACTGGTTTGAGCAAAGATGCCAAGAATTTTGCTAGGTCGTAGGTGACTGCTCCAATGTTACTCACAATTGGATGTAATGGCACATTTTCCTTGTGGATCTTAGGCAGTCCATATAGCCTAGATGGAACTGAACTGTTTGGTTTCAGTCTCTTGATGACCTCCTTTGGTAGAGAACTATTTGACAAAAGTTCTGCTGTTTCTCGCACCACTCGGCTCGTGGGATCCTTATCGATTTTGCGATACGTTGAGTCATAAAATATTGATCTTATTAATATAGTCATCCCTTGGAATGAGGACAGTAGTGTTTCCTTTGTCAGATTTTAAGACTACTGTATCCACATCTGCTCATATGTTATGGAGGGCTATCCTCTCCATGGGCGAGATGTTACTCATCATTGGTGCTCCTCTGGTCAACACACGGCAAGACTCTCAACGAACTTCCTCCACTTCATCTGTATCAAGACAGCATACAGCTTCTTCGATGGCACTAACAAAATCCACCAGTGGTGGTGAAACAGGTGTGGGAGCAAAATTCAGTCCTTTTGCTAACACAGACACAGTCACATCATCTAAAGTTTTCTCTGTCAAATTAACAACAAATCGTTGAGTTGGAACTTCCTACTGCATCTGTGTAGAAGGTTTGTCAATCTCGGCAGTTTGCCTCATCACAGCTTTATCATGGATCCAGTTTGCTTTAGCCCATGTCACACCATCCACCCAGTCTCACAACACAGAAGATAGTCTTGCCGCTAATTCCAAATGTATGTGGAACATGTCCTTTGACACAAAATCCAATTCAGGCCAACTGAAACGAATCCTTTCTCTCACCAAAGCCATGCTTGCTTTATGTTTGATGTTGTTTGCAGCAGTGGTATTTATGAAATGTGCAATTTTGACAAACATTGGATACTGCCCTTGTCTCTGCAACTTAATAAGAATGTCAATGAACTCAGCAGCCTTGCTCTTCTTTCACATAACTTGTCGAATCTTCAAATACATTCCATCACTTACTCCCTGTAAAGTTGCTTAATGTGATGTTTAAAGCTTTCCCGGCGTGCTGATTGTTCCATAAGAACACGGGAGAACTGCCGGACGTCAGTAACGTCCTGCCACGATATTTCGCTGCTGTAACTTATTAAGTTGCAGAGACAAGTGCATTATTCCAACATTTCGCAAAATTGTGCATTTCATAAATAGCAGAGCTCAACACGTACTCACCAGTACTACTACAGTGGTACTCACCTGAAGATGGCCAGAAGACTCTGCGCCGAAATATCGTGGCAGGACGTTAGTGACATCCGGCAGTTCTCCCATGTTTTTATGGAACAAGCAACTAGGTGCTTGTGACAGGTGCCAGTGAGTAAAACACAGCACCATTAACAGTCAAAGGGAGATGAAAAAACATTTTGCCCAAAAATGCTAAAGAGCTCCTAGCAATTGATGTGTTCGGCCCGTTACCAACTAATAGGGGTCGACAAAAGTACATTCTGCTGACAGTTGATGTATTCTCCAAACACGTAAAGGTGTATGAGATGAAAAAGGTCACTAGTGGGACTGGAGTCCTACTACAATGAAATTGGTAAGCTAAAAGCAATGCTCTCTGACAATGGGTCCCAATTCACCTCCAAGGCATGGGAGAACTTCATGGAGCAGCAGTGGTAACACCAGTTCCCATCAGATCACCAAAGTTAAGGAAGTTAAGCACTGCTGGGCTGGGCTAGCACTAGGAAGGATGACCATCCAGTCTGCCAAGTGCTGTTGGCAAGCAGGGTGCACTTTGTCCTTGTGAGGAAAACTGAGGAGGTACTGAATTGAGTAGTGGTGGCTCTGGTCTTGTAAACTGACATAAGGCCAGGAGAGCAGGGTGCTGACCGCATGTCCCTCCATATCCGCATCCAGTGATGCCCGTCAGTGGAGGGTGACATGGTGGCAGGTCAGTATTATTGGGCCTTCATGGGTTGCTCAGGTGGAGTTTAATTTTTTAGTATCGGAATTGAAAAACAACTGCTATCACTTAGTAGCGGAAAAGCATCCGGACCAGACGAGATACCCTTAAGATTCTACAGTGATTATGCTAAAGAACTTGCCCCCTTTCTATCAGCAATTTATCGTAGATCGCTGGAAGAACGTAAAGTACCTAGCGACTGGAAGAAAGCGCAGGTCGTTCCCATTTTCAAGAAGGGTCATAAATCAGATGCGAATAATTATAGGCCTATTTCGCTTACGTCAATCTGTTGTAGAATAATGGAACATGTTTTGTGTTCTCGTATTGTGACGTTCTTAGATAATACAAATCTCCTTCATCATAACCAACATGGATTCCGCAAACAGAGATCATGTGAAACTCAGCTCGCCCTATTTGCCCAAGAAATTCACAGTGCCGTAGACACTGGCGAGCAGATTGATGCCATATTCCTGGACTTCAGGAAGGCATTTGATACGGTTCCGCACTTACGTTTAGTGAAAAAAATACGAGCTTACGGAATATCGGACCAGGTTTGTGATTGGATTCAGGATTTCCTAGAAGAAAGAACACAACATGTCATTCTTAACGGTTCAAAATCTGCAGATGTAGAGGTAATTTCGGGAGTACCGCAGGGAAGCGTGATAGGACCTTTATTGTTTACAATATACATAAATGACTTAGTTGACAACATCGGTAGCTCCGTGAGGCTATTTGCAGATGACACGGTTGTCTACAAGAAAGTAGCAACATCAGAAGACTCGTACGTACTCCAGGAGGACCTGCAGAGGATTAATGCATGGTGCGATAGCTGGCAGCTTTCCCTAAACGTAGATAAATGTAATATAATGCGCATACATAGGGGCAGAAATCCATTCCAGTACGATTATGCCATAGGTGGTAAATCATTGGAAGCGGTAACGACCGTAAAATACTTAGGAGTTACTATCCGGAGCGATCTGAAGTGGAATGATCACATAAAACAAATAGTGGGAAAAGCAGGCGCCAGGTTGAGATTCATAGGAAGAATTCTAAGAAAATGTGACTCATCGACGAAAGAAGTAGCTTACAAAACGCTTGTTCGTCCGATTCTTGAGTATTGCTCATCAGTATGGGACCCTTACCAGGTTGGATTAATAGAAGAGATAGACATGATCCAGCGAAAAGCAGCGCGATTCGTCATGGGGACATTTAGTCAGCGCGAGAGCGTTACGGAGATGCTGAACAAGCTCCAGTGGCGGACACTTCAAGAAAGGCGTTACGCAATACGGAGAGGTTTATTATCGAAATTACGAGAGAGCACATTCCGGGAAGAGATGGGCAACATATTACTACCGCCCACATATATCTCGCGTAATGATCACAACGAAAAGATCCGAGAAATTAGAGCAAATACGGAGACTTACAAGCGGTCGTTCTTCCCACGCACAATTCGTGAATGGAACAGGGAAGGGGGGATCAGATAGTGGTACAATAAGTACCCTCCGCCACACACCGTAAGGTGGCTCACTGAGTATAGATGTAGATGTAGATGTAGATGTTATTTAATTGTATTACATTTTTTACCAAATCCCTACTCTATTATCTAAGAAATCCTTTAATGTACAGAATGTATCACTTAACAGGTTCTTTTGACTGCCTTTTTAAATAACAACTTTTTAACCTCCTCAGGTAATTTATTGTACAGTTTAATTCCTTAGTAGAAAATTCTGTTTTAAGTTTTATGTTTATTTCTTCTTGGTAAATATAAGTTCAGTCTAGATCTTGTTCCTGGTTCATGGACGGAGCAGTTTGCACAGTGATTACTACCTTTATTTGTGATGTCTACAACTGTTTGGTAATGTATTTTCACAATGCAGTTAAAATTCTGTGTTTTGAACAGATATTCACAATGGCTGCTATTTTTGGTTATTATTCTTATGGCCCTTTTCTGCAATTTGAAAATTGTGCATTTGATCCCCTGAAAAGAATGACGTAGATCAGAAATGGGTGTACATATGAATAGTATGTACCTAAAAGACAATGGCTGTTACACACTGATGATTGGACTCTAACGGTATAACATGCTGATGGATTCCGTTTGCAAGTATTTTTGCGCATTCACACCACTTCAATTGAGAATAAATATTCATTCTCACAGATTTGTCAACTGTTACACTGTCTGTGCAGGTGACATCTATATGTAATAGAATAATGTCTTTTTCCCCCTTTAAACTGAAATTCATGGCATTTGTTTTCTTTACGTTCAATGTCACTTTATTGCTTACTTATCAATTTTAAACTTGCTTTCTCTGCAAGGAGTTCTCTTGTTTTCTCAGTGATTATAATATTGTTGTCATCATCAAAGAGAATTTTTTCCCAAAAAATGACTTTGCACCATGAAGAAATTATCCAAATGGGACAGGAATTGGTAGTTGTGATGTTCATTGCTAAATTCAATGATAATTACCTTATAAATGGTGCAGCATATCAGTTTTTATTTGTGAACGATAATTTTTCAGCACAACATACCCTGCAACACTCTTCAAGTTTTCAGACTGCTTCTAACCATTCCATATATGTCAGTATCATAAATTTCTTATTTATTCTTATTTTATGGCTCTGAGCCCTATGGGTCTGAGTTCATCAGTCCTTATTTTATGTACCTGTGCTATAAGTAGTGAAAACATTGTTGTATAATGATGACACCCATACAAAGAAATTTGTTTAAGGATGAATGAATAAATGTAAGGATTCGGTTTTATTTTAGGAACCATTTACTCCTTCTACTATGCAGTGTTGTCCTTCTACTCTGAATGCTGACCTCAAATATGTCCAGCACTGTTATCTTGCTTGTCCATTACAGGCTGTGCAAATGGTAATGTCTGTGACATTCTGAACCATGAGTAGAATGAATGGTTGCACCACAAAGTAGATGAATTAAATCTACACATATGGTACTGTATTTGTGAAGTACATAATTAACAGTATAAGAAGATTGTTTTTGATATTTGCTTTAGATAATTTTCATAATACTTCTGTACATAATTATGAGACTA
The DNA here is from genome assembly GCF_021461395.2 of Schistocerca americana. Taxonomy (NCBI): domain Eukaryota; kingdom Metazoa; phylum Arthropoda; class Insecta; order Orthoptera; family Acrididae; genus Schistocerca; species Schistocerca americana. Next base: position 817,232,413 of record NC_060130.1, on the reverse strand, counting down.
TTCTTTTGGCCCCTTGGGGAGAGCTATGCTTTCTGTAATATAAAAGTAAATGAGGTTTGCATTGAATCAAATTTTAGGCTACAGATATACCTATTCTATATTGCCCTCTCACTTGCAATGAAGATTAGTTAAGTTGTTGAGAAACTGATAGTTTTTCTCTTTAAGAAAAAAATATAAAGTAATATTTGGTAACATTAAAATAGACATTCAAAGCAGATTTGCATGTTATTAAATTAATACACCAGTATCACAAAATTTTATACTGTTTAAATAGGTTACCTACCAAGATGATTGCATGTCTTGAAAATATAAATTTTAATTTAAGTTAAATGAAATATGTCACATCAAGAAGAACTGTGACTTAGATTACCACTAAATAATAACATTAATAAATTTTTACTTTATGTCTCTTAGTTTTGTGAGTATGGTAAATAATTACACCAATAACATGTAAAATGCCAGGAAGTTTTGTGAGTATGGTAAATAATTACACCAATAACATGTAAAATGCCAGGAAGTTTCAACATGTAAAATGTTTGATGATGAATATATCCAAATTCAGATATGATAGTTTTATAGTTCAGTACAAGAAAATAATCAGACAGATCACTTAAAAAATCTAAACCAACTAACATCCAGTCTAATAGACTCTAATGAATTGATTACACACAATATAGAAGTAAATCAGACAACCAGTGCATTGCTGTGTGGGCTAATTGAAATCTTTGGAGATGTATATCTCCAATATTACAAGAAATATTGCAAATGTAAATCTCTGTTTTAAACCAGAAACTTTAAAACATTGGTACACAGCACAGATAAATAAAATAATAACTTTGCTGTTCCTGTGTTGTGAAAGGTAACATCGCAGTAAAGTGAAAAAGGAAATATAAGTTTTCCATGTGAGCAGCTGCAGCTTAATACATACATAGTTAAAAGATATTCTGTGGTATACACCACTTCTAACAAATACCGAACACGCACGCTCCCGTACGCGGACGCCAAATACATCGCTGGCCGCACTTCTCTGGGCGCCCCGCTGCTTACATCGCTGGCCGCACTTCTCCAGGTGGCTCGCGGCTACTATCGCTGGCCGCCTTTGCGCGCGCGCGTCTGTCAGCGAACAGTAATTGGCTACGCCAGGAAACATTGCGATTGGTTTTCCCTGGAAAACAGCGCCCCCAGTCGACGACTCCATTAACTAGCAAGCCTTATATAAACCTGGCCGCCGCCACACGCCCTGGAGGAGCGGAGCAGGCCACAGAACCTCTGCGCCCAGCACACGCACCTACCAGAACCGCTGCGACAGCAACACAATCGTCTCAGCCAACACACGACACTGCAACCACACCGGTACCAACACCAGCCCCCAAAAACAACACGACCCCGCCCCCTGAAACCACTGCCTGCGAACCTACACATGACACACAGGAAAACATACTTACACAAGGAACCCCAGAACCAAAAACCCAGAGAAGGCGTAGGCGAACACGCGGAAACAGGAGTGGGAACACACGCGCACCACAACAACGTATCCAGCGACAACAAAACACTTACACACAGACACACAGTCAGCAAGCCAGTGAGACCAGCACACACACTACCCCACCCCCCACCACGTATGACACACAGGCACCACAAAATGTTCCACATAACAACGTCACAAGCGCCAGCCCACACATAATGCCAACACCCGCACCAGCGGCCGCTAACACCACAACCGAGCCACAGGCCGACACACACAACGCCAACACAACATCTGGGGGTTTATTGGAAACAATATTCCCCCGTCACACGACCACCCAGATCCATCAAAATATCATGGCGGTCGTCGCCACACTCTTCACACAGCTCACGACTGCTCAACCCGGGCAGTACTGGGCTGCCATACAAACAGCGCTCACCACACTGATTACACCCATACATAGATAACACGCCACACCCCGCCCCCATCGCAAACAACCAGACACTGACACAGATCCTGTTCTGGAATGCAGCCGGGATCAATAACAAAAGGGCGGAATTTGCCGCGCTCATGGAGCCTAAGGGTATCCTTATCGCACTATTGAGCGAAACTAAGCTCAAACCACGCAACCAACTAAACTTCACCGGCTACTGCGTCTATCGTACCGACCGACCGGACGGCTCCGGTCACGGCGGAACAGCCATCATCATACACAAAGACATAGAACACACAAACATAGTGCTCCCTGAACTTGAAAAACTAGACGCAACCACCGTCGGGGTCATGTTCAACGGAGCCTACACTACACTGGTGTCAGTATACAACAGCCCTAAAAACATCAAAACACGCGACATCAGCACAATACTCAACATATCACCACGCGTAATAGCCACTGGAGATCTTAACGCAAAACACCTGTACTGGAACTCACGAATACGAAACTCCAACGGCAAGAAACTATACGAACACGCACTAGGACGAAACTACATCACACTAGCGCCGACCGAACCGACGCACATTCCCTACCGGAGGGGACACAGGCCAGACGTGTTAGACATGGCCCTCATCAAGGGCATAACAACGACACTCAACGTTGCCATTGAAAACGATCTGCCCTCAAATCACCAACCCGTTACACTGTACATTGAAGAAACACTGCAGCACATGGAACAACGCAGGATGTTAGACTACAGGCGCGCGAATTGGACCCAGTTCAAGGAAACGCTTGACAGTCGCATCCCACCCACCCACGCGATTAACGAGACAACCCAAATTGACGAGGCAGTCGAAACCCTCACCGGCGCCGTCCAGGACGCAATAGCCGACACCATACCAATCCGCACACCACAACAACACAGTGCTGCCCTACCCCAGGAAATCCTGGGCCTAATCTCAATGAGGAACCGCCTCAGGAGACACTGGCAGCGTACCAGGCGCCAGCACTTCAAACGGCACATTAACAGGCTCCAGGGTATAATCTGGGAAAAAATACAAACATTTAAGACACAACAGTGGGACCAGAAACTCGAAGGGCTGGACACCACACGACCTGGTGTGTGGCAGCTAGACCGACACTTCACCAGGGAGAAACTGTACACCCCCACGTTACAAGGGCCCGACGGACCAGCATATTCTGCGGAAGAAAAAGCGGAACTGATGGCCCTCACACTCGCAGCGTCATTCTCACTGAACCTGGATCCCTCAGACCCAGCGTTCACACTTGCTACGGACCAGGAGGTCACACGCATCTTGGCCCAACCAGCGCGCAACAACATCCGACATGCTAGTACAGCAGAAGTCAAATGGGCCATCATGCATACCACTGCTAGGAAGGCCCCTGGTCACGATGGCATTCAAAACCGTGTCCTCCAGGAGTTCACGGACAAAGCTGTAGACTACCTAACACACATTACGAATGCCATACTCAAGCACCAAAACTTCCCCGCCTTTTGGAAGACGGCCAAGGTCCTGATGTTCAGGAAGCCGGGGAAAGACCACTCCCTCCCACAAAATTACCGTCCCATCAGTCTGCTGAGCGCGCTCAGCAAGATCGTTGAGAAGGTAATATTAAAACGACTCACCAGGCACTGCATCACAAACGACACCCTGAGACTGGAGCAACTCGGTTTCAGGAATCACCACTCAACAACACAACAACTCCTCCACGTCGTTGAATACATAACACACGGATACAACACAAGCAAGGCAACTGGGGCGGTGTTCCTGGACATCAAAAGGGCTTTCGATCGTCTATGGCACAACGGCCTAATACGCAAACTTAGTGACGCAGGGTTCCCCGACGGGCTCGTACGTCTCATACACTCGTATCTCACGGACAGGAGTTTCAACACCGACGTGCAGGGCAAACAATCGACACGACATGGTATACAGGCAGGAGTACCCCAAGGAAGCATCCTAGGGCCCTTACTGTTTAACCTCTACATTAACGACCTCCCAGCTACACATAACACGACGGTAGCAATCTACGCAGATGACACTGCCATCCTTGCGCAAGATTGGAAGCCGTCTAACATTAACTCACGACTACAGACCGCCCTCAGAACGGTGGAGCCTTGGCTGGTGAAATGGCGTGTTAGAGTAAACGTCGACAAGTGCGAGGCCGTTCTGTTCACTAGAAGACCGAAGCAACTGTGCAAACATCAGCACTGCAACCCAATAACACTACACACACGCCCAATACGTTTCCGCGAGTAGGTCAAATACCTCGGTGTCTGGATGGACAGGAAACTACTCTGGGGGGACCACATTCAACACGTGACCAACAAAGCTAACGCGAGGCTCAAACAACTCTACCCTATACTTAACAGGCGTAACACACTAAACAGGAGGGTGTCTAGGTCCATGTACATGACACTTATTAGACCCCTGATGACGTACACAGCCCCTGTCTGGGGATACGCTGCGCCAACTCGCCTGCGCCATCTGCAGCTCATACAGAACAAAGTACTCAAAATCATAAGCAACGCTCCGCGCTACACACGCATCGCGGACCTTCACCAGGAATACCGGCTAGATACTACGAGTATCTTGCAGGTATTCCAAAAACTCTCCACACGACTGTGCAATAACACGAGACACTCGCGCAACCCGTTTATCCTTTCTCTGGGTAACTACGACCACAACCATAGATGGAAGCATAACAGACCAAAGACATTGCTGGCTAGGAACTGAACATCTATGGTCTATAGAACGCTAACACGACAGTACTGGCGAGCCCCTGCAACACAGTTATTACTGGAAACCCAGATGTGCGACTAGCCGAAAAACAGGCAACCGCAGGGAAACCGTACTGTACACAGCACGCAAACCAGCCACACACACCCCCTACACCGTCTGTGAGCCGATCTATGACCAATCGCCCACTAATCCACAACGACCTTGAACTGTTGCAGGGATGCAGCAACTGCAGCAAGCGCCACAACAAGCTCCAACAACGACAAAGGTAACGATGCACGATACCTCGAACTAACACAACCACACCTTGCATGCACTGTCGCAGATAGCAAGCCGCTACTGCCCTTACTACCCGTCCTACTGTCGCAGAGGTTTTTTTCCCTTGGTTCTTGCCTTGGCACTTTTTTTTCCTCTGCCCTTACAACCGCTACCCTTCAATCGTTTCAGACCACTTCTATCTCCTGATGGACCATGTTAATGAGTAATCTTACCCAGATGCATGGACAGCATCACAGCCCGCATCCTGTGATGCCTGATTTAAAAACTAACATGTTTACGGAGGTGACAGTAGAACTTTTGGTTTGGTCACCACGTTGGTGTGGGCGTGGAGGGGCCCCATCCTTGGTTGGCAAACGACAGTTCTCATCGGGAAGTGCAGTACGCCGTGTTCCAGCTGCTTGTGGATGACTCGCCGCACCACTTGAGGTTACCTGGCTGCTCGGCGGAAAATCTTGCGACTTCACTTGGAGAGACTGAACTTCACTGGACTTGGAAATAATTACGGGAGGTGCACCCCACCATGCACATTCGGACATTGGTATAACCAAACTTTAATTCTGCATTACTTCTGAGTGTGAGCCTGGGTACACGCTTGGCTAATATAATTGTTAAAAAGTGATTTGTGATTTAATAAACCAGACTGAAGAGGTTATTGTGTTATTACTGGTTATAACATATTCTAACAATTTTTTTTATAAAATCTTCTAAGAAATTATAGTTTATTGTGAGATTAAGGTACAACTGGTTTCGCAAAAATGAATTCAGGGGAAAAAAATATATGGTGATGTTTAGAGTACAAATATGTGTACAAATTAATTTGAAAAATGAATGTAAAATGACATGTTTCACATCACGAGGATTTATCATGCAAAATGATCCATGGAACATGAAAGTAACTAACTAATTGCATCTGCAGGTTAGTTTGGCTGGATTATATTAAGTTAAAAAAAATGGTTCAAATGGCTCTGAGCACTATGCGACTTAACTTCTGAGGTCATTAGTCGCCTAGAACTTAGAACTAATTAAACCTAACTAACCTAAGGACAACACACACATCCATGCTCGAGGCAGGATTTGAACCTGTGACCATAGCGGTCGCTCGGCTCCAGACTATAGCATCTAGAACCGCACATCCACTCCGGCTGATGATTACAGTAAGTGATTAAACCAATATGACATCCCAATATCTATAAGGCATAGATCCTGGTAACATCAAATGCATGTTGAAATGGATGTTGGAAGATCTAACAATAATCTAAGATAATTACAAATCATCAGTGAGGGACACACCAATCTGGACCTGTGTTGAAATCCTGATGGTACATAGAAAAAAATGGTATCTCGCCTGCGATGGGTAAACGATGACATTGTGTGCATATGGAGCCACTAGTAAGCCATAGTGGTATGACTTACATCAATTCATTTGGTGAACAGAAGGTCTCATTACCCTTCTGTCCTAATTTTTCACCTATTTGGAGATTTGTGTCATCACTGATGGCAGTGGCTCTATATCAGAACCAGGTTTTCTGAAAATTCTCAAAGTGATGACACACATAGTGAATGGCATTCGGCCAGTACTAAGATTGAAAACTTTTCACCTGTCATGGCACCCACACCAGTTTGTGATGAGTGCATGAGGACCAACATAGCCCACACAAAACATTGTGGGCTGTATATTTTGGATCCGCAAGACTTGTACTATGGCAGATGAAGACAACAGCTGTGTGTGGCATGTGAGAGACTACTTGTTTCTTCTGATAAAGTATCTGCGACAGGTGAACTATATGTAATTTCCAGTGATTTCCTTTGTGCACATTTATTGAATGAATTCCTCGCACTGACAGACCCACTCAAAGCAAAACAACTACAGTGCCACACCATGCAGCATCATGTAAAAACTTCTGGACTGCCTGTTTCCTGCCATGCACATTGTCTACTTGCAGAAAAATTTGTTGCAGCTTAGAGGAAGATGAATAAAATGTTTACTAAAGACATTGTTTCCACCTCAGGCAGTGATAGGGCCTCTCTACTCCACATGGTGAAAAAGAAAGATAGTATTTGGAGATTATGCAGTGACTACAAAGCACTGAATGCTCATGCAACACTGAATCGCTATCTGGTACCAGCACAGGTGACTAGCTATGCTATCAGTGCAGCACCTGTTTTCAGTGTAATTAATTGCACAATAACATTCTCACAGATTCTGATGGCCATTGTAGCACTATTCAAACTATTTTATTACAATTTTATGCTGTATGGTTTATGCAACTCTGCACAGATGTGGTAGAGATTTATGCATAGTGTGTTACGTGGTCTCAAATTTGTTTCTTTGATGAGATATTGATCTTTTCTAAATCCTTGCTAAAACATTCCCAACATTTGTGCCAACTTTTCCAATGCCTTCAAGAGTTTGGAATCCTCATTAATGCAGAGAAATGTGTGTTTGAAGAATGAAGGTTTCTTTTCTGTGATGCAAGGTCTCCTCCAATGGATTAGTGCCACAACATGATAAAATTTTAGCCATTCAAAATATGCTGCACCCTACAAAATACAAAGGCCTTATGCATTTCCTTGGCATGATAAATTTATATTGCCATAATTTATCACACATAGCAGTTGTGCTGCAGCCATTTGATCTGCTTCTCTCCAGTAAAAACGGTTCTGGCAACAGAAAAATTGTCTAGTCTGTGGTGTCATCTAACACATTTGAAGACATGAAGACAGTACTCACAAATGCAACACTGCCCACCACACATCAAAAACTGGTGCCCATATCGGACTTTTCATCAACACCAGCCAGGTAGCAGTGAGTGTAGCCCTACAGCAAAAATACATGGATCTTGGCAAACCCCGACATTTTTTCTAGGCATCTTACAAAGGTGCAACTTAAATGGAGTGCTATAGTTAGGGAGCTGCTCACTATGTTCCAGGCTGTCAAACATTTCCATCTCATTTTGGAGGGTATACATTTTGCTGGTTTTGCAGACCATTGACCACTCACTTCTATTTTGCAGTGACCAACTGAACTTTTTTCACCAAATTAGTGTTGGCACGCCAGATTTGTGGCTTAGGTTACTACAGATGTGTGCCACATCAAGGACAAAGACAACACTGTGGTGGATTGGTTTTCCTTGAATATCGCCAATGTAACAATGCTGGATTGGGTTAAAACTGCAGATTACCATCTGATGGATGCAGTTTGTCCATGATGGCACATCAAAACTTCATTTGGTTCATGTGCTGGTTGACGGATCTTGTAATGATATGTAGTGTGACTGTAGTGACTACTGTTGAAGGCCTTTAATCCCGTAAAAACTTTGCCATGAAGTTTTAATGCCATTCACAATTGACTCACCCTAGCATCAAAGCTATGGTGAAACTTGTGTCAAGCAAGGTAGTGTGGCCTGATGTTAAAAAAGACAGCTGAATGTGGGAGTTTTCTCGCCCAATGGCATGTTTTGCACACTTACATATGTATCTTTCCTTACTTACTACCACTGATCATTATACTAGGTGGCCGGATGCCATACTGCTCGCAGATATCATGGCTCAATCCATTGCCAAACCATTGAATTCCTCTTACAGTCACCATGGAGCACAGCCATGAGTTTCAGGGTTCTCTTTACAATGAGCCTTTGTGATAGTCAGCATATTCATACCAGTAATGGCATGGTGGAGCTCATACACCATTCCCTGAAATCTGTTCTCATGTGCCACAAAAATTCTTGGATTGATTCATTGCTGTGGGCTCTGCTTGCCCTACAGAAGGCTGTAAAGGATGATTTGTCTTGCTTGCTGTCACAATTGGTACTCGGTCAACAACTATATGTTTCAGGTGACTTTATTAAGCAAACACTCCCTACAGCACAAACACAGCCGTCCTGTGACCACACAGGTTTTCTAAAAAAAAAACTGAGTTGCTCGTACAAAAAATTTGGCCTCATAACCCACAAAACCACAGACATCATCATTCTATAACCTCAACACATATTTGGCTACATGATGACACTGTACATTCGCCTGTTACTCCACCACATTCCAGACCGTAAGAAGTAACATTGAGAGGAATGTCATTCGCAAAGGAGGTGTGAATGGCGTCCATTGAGCGACTTAAATCAGCTTTTTTGATACTCTGACAGACAACAGTGACAGCAATTCTCTGGCATTGGCACCAGCACAATAACAATATGCGCTGGCCATACCTCCTCCACTCTACATCCAGCAACATCTGTGCAGCGTCTGTTGTACTTTTCTGCCCTCCTCATTCTTCTGTTGTACTGACTCACACATGTAGATCAGCCGTGTACATTTCTGTGCTCTCTCTTGGTCACTCCCTTCTTCCACCTTCCACTCATTCTGAAATGGCGCAGTCATGTCCCTGCTCTGGTAGCCTCCCACACTTGCATGTGATGGTTGCATCTCTCATAGTCCTTAGAGAGGGCTGAAGAAAGTTGAGACACAACGTACCATTCGTCTGGCTGTAGCTCTACCGCTTTTCAAGGGGGCAGCTACTGCAGTGATCATGAAAGGGACTGATCAAACTACATTGTGTAATGTGGTGCGAAGCGATATATTTACTTTTCTGGTATCTTTCATGTCTGTAACATGCTTATGTTACTGGTGTCTCTTTCAAAGTGTATTTTCTAAAAACATTGTGGTTTTATGTTATTGTATACCATTTCATTATTCGCAGTCAGAGTAACACCAAAAAAGGAATCCTAGAGTTCTGTCAAGTTCTCAGGTATACATTCAGATATTAAGTTATCATAGGGACAACACATAAAATGTGGTAGTGGTGAATTCTCTAGAGTAATTTGTTTGTTAAGGCATCTAGTGAATTGTGTACCTGAATTCTATGTTGGAACACCTTACTTTGTTCTTTTGCAAAGCATTGTATCATATTGTATTGTTTTATGAGGGTACTTTCTTTATGTTTGGTTGAAGATATCTAAATGAGGTTTTCAGCAAATGATAGAAAGCAGAGAGGCACATAGTTTTGATGCATAGTTAATACTCTTGTATCACATATGAAATGAGATACTGAATCAAGTACCACTATGGTTTTTAAATAGCATGTGTTACCTTTTTAACAGCACTCAAAATGCTTGTTGATGTTGAAACTTACTGAAAAGTATCTGAGAAATATGCTAAAACTGAAAAGCAAGATGGCTAGAAATGGCTGTTGAGTGTAAGAGCTGCCAAGAGGGGCTTTCATGCACCAGGCTCTGTTGTTATATGCAGCGAAGCTAACTTCTAGCATATCAGAAGGGGCTTAGTAGAACTATTTGATGAGTGTACATATCCAAGTTCAACTGAAAAGCTTTTGCAGAAACAAGTAAATACTGCACTGTACCAGTAGTCAATAGGCTTTATGAAAACAATACCGAGCATGAGAGCCACCATTCTGCGGTACTTACGTCAACATACTGATTTCAGCCACCTTGCAATTCAGTTTTAACATACCGGGTGATGAAAAAGTCAGTATAAATTTGAAAACTTAATAAACCACGGAATAATGTAGATAGAGAGGTAAAAATTGACATACATGCTTAGAATTACATGGGATTTTATTAGAACAAAAAAAAGTGTTGATAGACGCGTGAAAGATCTCTTGCGGGCGTCGTTTGGCGATGATCGTGTGCTCAGCCGCCACTTTCGTCATGCTTGGCCTCCCAGGTCCCCAGACCTCAGTCCTTGCGATTATTGGCTTTGGGGTTACCTGTAGTCGCAAGTGTATCGTGATCGACCGACATCTCTAGGGATGCTGAAAGACGACATCCGATGCCAATGCCTCACCATAACTCCGGACATGCTTTACAGTGCTGTTCACAACATTATTCCTGGACTACAGCTATTGTTGAGGAATGATGGTGGACATATTGAGTATTTCCTGTAAAGAACGTCATTTTTGCTTTGTCTTACTTTGTTATGCTAATTATTGCTATTCTGATCAGATGAAGCGCCATCTGTCGGACATTTTGGGAACTTTTGTATTTTTTTTGTTCTAATAAAGCCCCATGTCATTCCAAGCAAGTGTGTCAATTTGTGCCTCTCTATCTACATTATTCCGTGATTTATTCAGTTTTCAAATTTATGCTGACTTTTTGATCACCCGGTATTTCTCGGACACTTTTTTTACAGGTCCAACGCAGACAGCAAGAAACGTTATATCACTGAACTCAGCCTTTCGAGAGTTTTTGATTGCCATTAAATAAAGTACATCGGTCAATTAAAATAAAGCCATATTGCTTCAGTTCATCGACTGACACAATATTTTAGAGGATTAAATGTAAAACAGAACTAAATGCCGTTCTATGTACTATCATTTGGCGAAACTTCGTTTCAGTATTTCAAACTGTTCACAAGATATACAGGGTGAGTCAGGTGAGTCAGGAGGAAAGGTATATGCTTTGAGGGGTGAAAGTATTAGTGATTCTGAAAAAAACTCCGTATGGACGTATGCCCTATTCCGAATGGTTTCCGAGATAGAACACATTTAATATCACTTTTGTACGTTTTTCTTGAATAACTCGAAAACCGCACCCTCCAGTGAAAACGTGTCGAAGTACAAAATTTAACTCTGTTAAATTTCCTACAAAAAAGGTTTCTCTAGAACTGATGGTTTGTGCGAAGAGAGCGCGAGAATGTTGAAAAACTCGCTCGACGCGCATGCTTGCACTCCACTGACCCCAAACCACCACCATTTGTAACTTCAGTAGTGTCATGCCTGAGCTCAATGGAGAGCAGGGTGGAGGTCTGTTGTGTTTCCCAATGGAAGTTACCTCTGCCCCGGTGCCAGTGATAGTGCTGGCCGTTTGCTGGTTAGAAAGAGGCCATTTGAGGTCCTGTAACCAACTTGACTGCGTGCTAGACACGGTGGAGCTAAACCTGGAGTTATGGTCTGGGATGAGACTTCGTATGACAGCAGGAAAACTCTCGTGGTTATCCCACGCACACTAATTGCAAATCTGTACGTAAGGCAGGTGATTCACCTTGTTGTGCTGTCATTCGTGAACAGCATTCCAGGGAGTGTTTTCCATCAGAATAAAGCTCGCCCACATAGAGCTGTTCAAAAATGGTTCAAATGGCTCTGAGCACTATGGGACTTAACATCTATGGTCATCAGTCCCCTAGAACTTAGAACTACTTAAACCTAACTAACCTAAGGACATCACACAACACCCAGTCATCACGAGGCAGAGAAAATCCCTGACCCCGCCGGGAATCGAACCCGGGAACCTGGGCGTGGGAAGCGAGAACGCTACCGCACGACCACGAGATGTGGGCATACAGCTGTTCTTACCCAACTTGCCATACAGAGGATCGACATACACTATGTGATCAAAAGTATCCGGACACCCCCAAAAACATACGTTTTTCATATTAGGTGCATTGCGCTGTCACCTATTGCTAGGTACTCCATATCAGCGACCTCAGTAGTCATTATAATTCGCGAGAGAGCAGAATGGGAAGCTCCGCGGAACTCACAGACTTCGAACGTGGTCAGGTGGTCAGGTATCACTTGTGTCATACGTGTGTACGCGTGATTTCCACACTCCTAAACAACCCTGGATCAACTGTTTGCGATGTGATAGTGAAGTGCAAAAGTGAAGTGACACGTACAGCACAGAAGTGTACAGGCCGACCTCGTCTGTTGACTGACAGACAGCCGACAGTTGAAGAGGGTCGTAATGTGTAATAGGCCGACATCTATCCAGACCATCACACAGGAATTCCAAACTGCATCAGGATCCAAAAATGGTTCAAATGGCTCTGAGCACTATGGGACTCAACTGCTGAGGTCATTAGTCCCCTAGAACTTCGAACCAGTTAAACCTAACTAACCTAAGGACATCACAAACATCCATGCCCGAGGCAGGATTCGAACCTGCGACCGTAGCGGTCTTGCGGTTCCAGACTGCAGCGCCTTTAACCGCACGGTCACTTCGGCCGGCATCAGGATCCATCTCAAGTATTATAACAATTAGGCGGGAGGTGAGAAAACTTGGATTTCATGGACCAGCGGCTGCTCATAAGCCACACATCACGCCGGTAATTGTCAAACGACGCCTCCCTTGGTGTAAGGAGCGTTAACATCGGAGGACTGAGCAGTGGAAAAACGTTGTGTGGAGTGACGAACCACGGTACACAATGTGACGATCCGATGGCAGGGTGCAGGTATGGCGAATGCCCGGTGAACGTCATCTGCCAGGATGTGTAGAGCCAACAGTAAAATTCGGAGGCGGTGGTGTTATGGTGTGGTCGTGTTTTTCACGGAGGGGCCTTGCACCCCTTGTTGTTTAGCGTGGCGCTATCACAGCACAGGCCTAAATTGATGTTTTAAGAACCTTCTTGCTTCCAACTGTTGAAGAGCAATTCAGGGATGGCGACTGCAGCTTTCAACATGATCGAGCACCTGTCCATAATGCACGGCCTATGGCGGAGTAGTCACACGACAATAACATCCCTGTAATGGACTGGCCTGCACGGAGTCCTGACCTGAATCCTATAGGATACCTTTGGGATATTTTGGAACGCCGACTTCGCGGCAGGCCTCACCGACCGACATCGATACCTCTCCTCAGTGCAGCACTCCGTGAAGAATGGGATGCCATTCCCCATGAAACCTTCCAGCAACTGATTGAACGTATGCCTGCGAGAGTGGAAGTGTCATCAAGGGTAAGGGTGGCCAACGCCATACTGAATTCCAGCATTACCGATGGAGGGCGCCACGAACTTGTAAGCCATTTTCAGCCAGCTGTCCGGATACTTTTGATCACATAGTGAATCTCTTGGTCTGCGCGATCACCTGATCTGTCTCCAACCGAGCACATATGGGACATCATGAGACGAAAAGTCCAGCGTCATCCACAACCAGCATTAACCGTCCCCTTATTGACAGACCAAGAGCAACAGGCATGGAACTCCATCCCACAAACCGACACCCGCACTTGTACAACAGAATGCATGCACGTTTCCATGTTTGCTGTCAACATTCTGGCGGTTACACCGGTTATTAATGTTCCAGGATTTCACATTTGCAATGGTTTATGTCACGATTACATTAACTTCTGATCTTGCAATGCTTATCACTTAAATAAGTTATTTAGACAAATGTATTTCAGAAATTTCAGTACTCTACATTCACTATCTTTTGGTGTTGCGATTTTTTTCCGTCTGTATATAATGAAGCACTTTCTGAAGAAGGCGGCAGATATATCCGATAACTACATCTGCATCTACACTCTGCAAATCGTCTATACTCTCAAAATCACTGTTAAGTGTATGGCAGAGCGTACATTCCATTGTATCAGTTATTAGGGTTCCTTCCCGTTCCATTCACATATGAACCGCGAGAAGAATTATTGCATAAATGCCTCTGTGCGTGCTGAAATTATTCTAATCTTGTACTCACAATACCTATGGGAGCGGCACTCAGAGGATTTTAGTATATTTATAGAGTCATCATTTAAGGGTGGTTCTCGAAACTTTGAAAGTAGGCTTTCTCGGTATAGATTACATCTAATTTCAAGAGTCTTAAAGTTCAGTTTCCACAACATCTCTCTGACACTCTCGCTTGGGTGAAACAAACCTGCGAAAATTCGTGCTGCCCTTCTCTGTATATGGTCAGTATCACCTGTTAGTCCTATATGGTATGGATCCCACACATTTGAGCAATATTCTAGAATGGGTCACACGAGTGATTTTTAAGCCATCTCTTTTGCAGACTGGTTGAATTACCCCAGTAATCTACCAATAAACCAAAGTCTATAATCTGCTTTAGCCAAGACTGAGCCTATATGATTATTCCATTTCATACCCTTACGAAGTGTTACACCCAGGTATTTGTATCAGTTTGGCGATTCCACCTGTGAGTCACTGATATTACAGTCATAAGTTACCACATTTTTTCTTACTGTGAAGTGCATTATTTTACTTTTTTGAACATTTAAAGCAAGTTTCCGATCTTTGCACCACTTTGAAATCTTATTAAGATCTGGCTGAATATTTATGCAGCTTCTTTCAGACAGTACTTCATTTTAGATAACTGCATCATCTACGAAACGTCTGGGGTAAATGTTAATATTTTCAGCAAGGTCATTAATATACAACATGAAGAGCAAGTGCCCCAAAACACATCCCTGGGGCACACCTAAAGTTACTTCTACACCTCACGATGACTCTCCATCCAAGATAAATATGCTACGACCTCCCTACCAAAAATTCCTCAGTACATTTAGTTATCCATTACACTTTGGTGTTTATTGTTGCCACAACCACACTCATGGTCACAGATGTCAGTTTCGTTGTGGACATTCTCAAAGAGATTAGGTATTTTTTTGCCATTAGATTTACTATATTTCCATCAGGAGTGGGGATCCGAACTATCTGTTCAAAATGTTCAAATGAATGTGAATTCCTAAGGGACCAAACTGCTGAGGTCATCAGTCTATAGGCTTACACACTACTTAAACTAACTTACACTAACTTATGTTAAGAACAAAACACACACACACACACACACACACACACACACACACACACACACACACACACACACATGCCCGAGGGAGGACTCGAACCTCCGGCGGGATGGGCCGCGCAATCTGTGACATGGCGCCTTAAACCGCGCGGTCACTCCGCGCGGCGAACTATCTGTTTTAGGTAGGTTTTAGAAAAGGCATTTAGAAATGTTTCACAAGACATCTTGTCACGCCCACAACTATTAAAACTGTAATTTTTCCAATTGATTTTTGGATGATTAACACCACCGATAATTACTGTACAACTGGGGAACTTACGTAACAGCGAATTGATGTTTTTTCGGTTACATTAGGAGATGAGT
The DNA here is from genome assembly GCF_021461395.2 of Schistocerca americana. Taxonomy (NCBI): domain Eukaryota; kingdom Metazoa; phylum Arthropoda; class Insecta; order Orthoptera; family Acrididae; genus Schistocerca; species Schistocerca americana. Next base: position 817,216,628 of record NC_060130.1, on the reverse strand, counting down.
CTGGTGGGCGATAGCTGGATGCAGTTACCATTTTTGCCCAACCCTGATACTGCGTTTTGCATGCAGCTTCAAGTTCTATCTCGGTGGCTGTGAATTTCTTGTCTACTGCGACAAATACACCACCTCCATTTTCCACTGGTATACCCTTTCGACAGACACTTAAATTTTCCCCAGGAATCTCACTGCTATCAGTTTCAGATTTCTGCTAGTTTTCTCTACCTAGTATTAAGTGACATTCATTGCTTTTCAGGTGCGCTTCAAACTCTGGCGCTTAGTTGCTAATGTTTCAGCAGTTAACTGCTACGATTTTAATACGTTCGCCAGTGGTGGACATTCTTTTGGATCTTACACTTATATCTGTGTGTCTCCTGCCGCTGTCGTTATTTGGACTAGATGGACGGTCGCCGCAATATAAAAGATCCTTGTATACATACCACAGCTTTCAAACTGGTGAAAAGGTTTTCAACTAAATTTAAATATTCAAAAATGTAGAACTATATACTTCACAAAACATAATATGTAGCATTCTCTACATACAGTATCAAAGAACTACTACTGGAATCATTCAGCTCGTACAGATACCTGGGTGTAACAATTTCTGGGGATATGAAATCCAATTATCACGAATTCTCCTTCTTAGGTAAAGTGGGTATCATACTTTTGTTCATTAGTAGCAGCCGGCTGCTGTGGCCGAGAGGTTCTAGGCGCTTCAGTGCGGAACCACGCGCCTGCTACAGTCGCAGGTTCGAATCCTGCCTCGGGCATGGATGTGTGTGAAGTCCTTAAGTTAGTTCAAATGGCTCTGAGCACTATAGGACTTAACTTCTGAGGTCATCAGTCACCTAGAACTTAGAACTACTTAAACCTAACTGACCTAAGGACATCACACACATCAGTGCCCGAGGCAGGATTCGAACCTGCGACCGTAGCGGTCGCGCGGTTTCAGACTGCAGCGCCTAGAACCGCTCGGCCACACCGGCCAGCCCTCAGGTTAGTTAGGTTTAAGTAGTTCTAAGTCTAGGGGACTGATGACCTCACATGTTAAATCCCATAGTGTTTAGAGCCATTTGAACCATTAGTAGGATGCTAGGAAAATACCGCCCGTCTGCAAAGAAGACTGCGTACAGAACACCCATTCGATCCATCCTGGAGTTTTGCTAAAGTGTGAGGTACCCGTACCGAATAGGTCGAGGAGGGGGTACCGAAAGCCTTCTGTCCTGTGTGGTCTAGGTAGAAACTGTTTATTGCCTGTTGATCCGGTGGGTACACCGAATCACGGGTAAACGAACACAGATTCCTGCAAGACCACAACAGACTTATTTCACGAAGCCCTAACAAGTCCTGGACATAGCGAACTCGCCATAGCATTACAACAGTTTCAAATCAGCAACCACTCGAGATCGCGAGGCGTGATACGAACAGCTACAAAGTAGAACAAGAAGTGAGCGACGCTGCGATCCCTGGCCACAGGATCAGCGGCAAACAGTCGCGTGTATCTCGGCGGTGGCTCCTTAAGACGGCGGTCCGCAGCCGCCTATTGCGGCCTTACTACCTCTGACATGTCCACGTCTATGCTAGGCTGGGAATCCGCATCACCGTCGGATACATAAGAAAGTAAACAAGAGAGACCCCCGCGAGCACGCAGAAGTGCCGCAACACGACGTATCATGGACTCGACTAATATCTGAAGTAGTGCTGGAAGAAACTGACACCGTGAAACCCGCAGGGCTGTCCGACCACAAATCCGTAAGAGTACGAGGGGATCGAGATTTCTTCTGAACAGCAAGTTGCAAGGCATCCCAGATATGCTCAGTAATGTTCATGTTTGGGGAGTTTGGTGGCCAGCGGAAGTGTTTACATTCAGAAGAGTGTTCCTGGTGTCACTCCGTAACAATTCTGGACGTGCGGGATGTCGCATTGTCCTGCTGGAATTGGCCAAGGCCGTCGGAATGCATAATGTAGGGGATCAAACAGGATTCTTACTTATGTGTCACCTGCCAGAGTCGTATCTAGACGTATCAGGGGTCCCATATCACTCCAACAGCACACGCCCCACACCGTTACAGAGCTTCCAATAGCTTCAACAGCCCCCTGCTCACATGCAGGGTCCATGGATTCATGAGATTGTCTCCATAATTGTAAGCGTCCATCCACTCAATTCAATTTGAAACGAGACCTGTCCGACCACGCAACATGTTTCCAGTCATCAACAGCCCATTGTCGATGTTGATGGGCCCAGGCGAGGAGTAAAGCTTTGTGTCGTGCAGTCATCAAGGGTACACGTGTGGGTCTGCGGCTCCGAAAGTCAGTAACGATGATGTTTCGTTGAATGGTTCGCTCGCTGACACTTGTTGATGGCCGAGCATTGAAATCTGCAGCAATTTACGGAAGGATTGCACTTCTGTGACGCTGAAAGATTCTCTTCAGTCGTCGTTGGTCCCGTTCTTGCAGGATCTTTTTCCGGCCGCAGCGATGTCGGAGATTTGATGTTTTACCGGATTCCTGATTTCACGCTACACTCGTGAAATGGTCGTACGGGAAAATCCCCACTTTATCGCTTCCTCGGAGATGCTGTGTCGCATCGCTCGTGCGCTGACTTTAACACCACGTTCAAACTCACTTAAATCTTGATAACCTGTCACTGTAGCAGCAGTAACCGATCTAACAACTGCGCCAGACACTTGTTGTCTTATATAGGCGTTGCCGATCGCAGTGCCTGCTTATGTATCTCTGTATTTGAATACGCCTGCCTAAACGAGTTTCTTTAGCGCTTCACTGTAATTAAAACTGGCTTAAAGTCGTTCTTTTGCGCTGATCGCAAATGGAACGCGAAGGAACATTAATGCGAGGTACCCTCTGCCACACACGACACAGTGGTTTGCAAAATATAGGTGTAGATGTAGAAATCGTATCATACTGCATTTCTGTCCGTGACAAAGTGGTTATCACTTATTGTATTACTTCCAGTCCATTCGCGTACTGGGGTGGTGAGCAGGAACAGTGAGAGCTTAAATGCTTCTGTGGGCGCCGTAATTGGTATAATATTATCTTCGCGGTCGCTGCAGTAGCTGGCTGTCGTGCGTTCCTCGATTCCTCACTTAAACCTAGTTCTTGCAACATCGTAGTTAAGCTTCCACGGAACAGTTTGCGTTTATTTCCAAGTGTCTGTAAGTTCTGGCTTTTCAGTTTATCGCCGGCCGCTGTGGCCGAGCGGTTCTAGACGCTTCAGTCCGGAGCCGCGCTGCTGCTAAGATCATAGGTTCGAATCCTGCCTCGGGCATGGATGTGTGTGACGTCCTTAGGTTAGTTAGGTTTAAGTAGTTCTAAGTCTAGGGGACTGATGACCTCAGATGTTAAGTCCCATAGTGCTCGGAGCCATTTGAATTTTTTCAGCTTATCCGTGACGCTCTCCCAAGGTTGAAACAAACCTGCGACTATTCGTGCTGCCCTTCTTAGTATAGTTTCAATCTTCCCTGTTAATTCTATTTGGTTCTGGTCCCACACAGTTGAGAAATATTCTAGAATGGGTCACTAACATATTGTCTAAGTAATCCCCTCTGTAGACAGATTGTTTTTTTCCAGTACTCTATCAATGAACCGAAGTTTACCATCTGCTGTGTCCACAACTGAGCCAATGGGTTCGTCTCATTAAGATTCCCTACAGTTTACATGATTTGACTGATACCGATTGTACCTCACTGATATTATAGTCATATTTTTGTTTTGTAAAGTGAAAAATTTTACATTTCGGAATATTTAAACCAGTTGCCAATCCTTACGTCACATTGAAATGTTCCCAAGGTCCAACTGAATATTTGAGTACTTTTTTCCAGACGGCAATTCGTGGTGTATAACTGCAATGTCTGCAATAAATCTCATTAACAGACAACGTGAACAGCAAGAGTTCCAACACACTTTCTTGGGGCAGGCCTGATGATTCCTCATCCAAGATAATGTGAAACGTCCTTTCGATTGAGAAATCCTCAATGCAGTTATAAATTTCCCTTTATATCCCATATGATCGTAAATTCTTTACAAGTTATTTTCGGTAGGGGAGAGTGTTATACCTGAAGGTAGGAAATATTGATGTTTCCTGGCCAGTGAGTCAATCTAATGACTGATTTTAGAATCACACTAGAAACCGCCATGAGCACCATCCGGCATTTTCTGGTGTTATTATCGTTGCGCGACATGACATTGTGCTTAGTGCAGCATTTGTAAATATCACGAGTTCGACATAGTTAAATCCTGTAACATAATGAAGCTATTTGGAGGATATTGTTGTTTCTTCAGTTACAGATTTTTTTAGATGAGCAAAATTCAGTATTTTTCAAAACTAGTTATATAATAAATATTTTAAAATTTTTTAAAAATACTTTTAAAATATTCTAAACAACTTTTTGGTAGCCGCAGTAGTTGTTAGCAGTTTCTTTATTTCAGGACCATAGACAATCGGTTTCACGACGATTTAATCACATCTTCAGGTGTATATATGTATGATTAAATATAATATGAATTTTAAGATATAATAATGGTAACAATAAGGCAATTAACTAGGACAGGGGAACAAGTACTCACATAAGTAATTTAATAGTGGTTCGTTAAAATACACCGGTCTCTCAACGTTCGGATGATTTTCAAATTTCCGGAACCGCCTAAATTGGATGGTTACAGGAAGAAACATCAAAAATTTTAATGAGTAGCAGGCGAAGGCAGTGTAGCCGCGGGTATGGGCCTCAAACAGGACTGGAATAAGACCCCGCAGGAAAACTGTACGGAATAAACCTGTGTTTGGATAGAAAAATATAAAGACTCACCAGTGATGAAAAATCAACAGATTCCCGCAAAAGCCACACGGTGGAGACTTGACTGTGCTTGAAGTTTTGAAGTTGGAAGGCCAGGCCACGTAACGGCTCAGTTGACGTAATGTTATTGAAACCGCTGGCGCGCAATGTGCCCTAGAGAAGCTGTCGACGAGAGACACGAAAATATACCGCTGCAGGGTGCAAGAATGGAGACGGAAGACACACGATTACGTACCAAACGACGGCTGGGAACCGCTACAAAATAAATTAAGAAGGAAAAAGACAGTGAGTAAAACGGGAAATATGTAGAGGGGAATTACAGGGCACGCGGTAAAAGCCGTTAAGGTAACACTGAAATTAGAAGTACCGTAGAAACTTCCTTTGATAAAATATTAATAATCTAAAGATTACAGAGTGATCTATAAAAAGGGTTACAATTTGCAACAAAAACCATTAGAGGGACATATTAAATAGAGATAAGTAATCGTTCCATAGTCATAAAATAGTCCTAGTCATAGGTAGTACAAATACATCCATTGGCATGTTGTGGAGGGAACTGAACTTCCTGTAGTACATGATCAATATGAAATTGCAGTGTGATTTATATAATGGTTTAAACCATTTAGGGGAACGGTTAAACGGAGACAAATAATCGCACCATACTCATAAATTAATAATAGGCGTAGGTAGTACAAATGCATATAAAGATGGGCTGTGAAAGGGAACTGATTTATATAAACGGTGTAACTGTAAAAAGACCCTCATTAGGGGAACAATTAAATGGAGACAAGTAACCGCTACATAGTTAGCACTCCGTCTTCAAGCCACAAGTGGCCCATCGGGACCATCCGACCGCCGTGTCGTCCTCAGTTGAGAATGCGGATAGGAGGGGCGTGTGGTCAGTACACCGCTCTCCCGGTCGTTATGATGGTTTTCTTTGACCGGAGCCGCTACTATTCGGTCGAGTAGCTCCTCAATTGGCATCACGAGGCTGAGTGCACCCCGAAAAATGGCAACATGGTGGCCTGGATGGTGACCCATCCAAGTGCCGGCCACGCCCGACAGCGCTTAACTTCGGTGATCTCACGGGAACCGGTGTATCCACTGCGGCAAGGCCGTTGCCAACCGCTACATAGTCATAACTTAATACTAGACACAGGTAGTGCAACACATATAGCGGTGGGCTGGTAAAGGGACCATAAACTGTAAGGACCACTATGCAAAAATAAAACTAAAAACGATACCTAAAGGAAGAACTTATGGTGAGAAACTGCGGGAGAGAGGAGGGTACAGACAGCCAAAATTTGGGAGGATGCCGCGGTGTCTGAGTTGCAACTGACCATGCAGGGTATGGTCGGGATACTGTTTTAAAGAGTGAAAAATATGAACCTGCTCCAGTACATTCTACATCTATACCCTGCAAACTACAGTCAAGTGCATGGCAGAGGCTACATCATAGTGTATCAGTTTTTAGGGTTCTTTCCCGTGCCATTCACATATTAAGCCCGGCGAGAATGATTGTTTGAAGGCTTCTATGCGTGCTATAATTGTTCTAATCTTATCCTCGCAATCTCGCGATACGTAGGGGCTGTAGTATATTCCTCGAGTCATCATTTACAGCCGGTTCTTGAAACTCTGTTAACAGATTTTCTCAGGACTGTTTACGTTTACCTTGAAGAATCTGCTAGTTCAGTTTCTTCAGTATCTCTGTGACACTCAAACAAACCTGTGATCATTCATGCTGCCCTTATCTATATACATCCCATTTGGTACAGGTCCCACACACTTTATCAATATTCCAGAATCGATCGCACAGGTGATTTTTAAGCAGTCTCCTTTGTAGACTGATTGCGCTTCCTCATTATTATACCAATAAACCGAAATCTACCACCTGCTTTACCCACGACTGAATCTAGATGATCATTTCATATCATTTCCCTACAAAGTGTACATCCAGGTTATTTGTATGAGTTAGCCGATTCCAGCAGTAACTCAGTGATATTAGAGTCATAGGATACTACATTTTTTCGTTGTGTGAAGTGCCCTGTTTTATGTTTTTGATAATTTAAAGCAAGTTGGCGATCTTTGCACCACTTTGAAATCTTATCAAGAACTGACTGAATATTTATGCAGCTTCTTTTAGACAGTACTTCACTACAGATAACTGCATTATCTGCAAAAAGTCAAAGTAACTATTAATATTGACTGAAAGGTCATTAATGTACAACGCGAACAGCAAGTGTGCCAACATATTTCCCTGGGGCACACCTGAAGTTGCTTCTAAATATGACGATGACTCTCCATCCAAGATAATATTCTGAGTCTTCCCTACCAAAAAGTCCTCAATCCAGCCACGAATTTCACTTGAGACCGTATATGATCATACTTTTGACAATAGGCCTAGATGTGGTTCTGAGTCAAGTACTTTTCGGAAATCAAGAAATACTGCATCTACCTGACTTCCTTGATCCAAAGTTTTCAACATGTCGTGTGACGAAAGTGCGAGTTGCGGAATCGATGCTGGAGGTCATTCTGTTCGGGGTACCTCGCTATGTTTAGGCTCGGAATATATGCCAGAACTCTACAACAGATCGATGTCGAAGGTACTGGATGGTAATTTTGTGGATCACTTCTACTACCCTTAATGTAGACGGATGTGATCTATGCTTTTTTTTCCCAAGAACTGGGCACAGATTTTTGTTCAAGGGATCTACGATAGATTATAGTTAGAAGATGGGATAACTCAGCTTCAAATACAGTATAGAATATGATAGGGATTCCAGTAGGCCATGGAACTTTGTTAAATTTTAATTATTTCACTTGTTTCCCAACATCACATACACTAATACTTATTTCATTCATCTTTTCAATGTAACGACGATTAAACTGGGGCAATTTTCCTGGGTTTTTCTTTGTAAAGGAACATTATAAAAAGGAGGCAAGCATTTCAGATTTTGCTTTGCTACCCTCAATTTCAGTGCCTGTCTCATTTGCTAGGGTCTGGATACTGACTTTGGAGCCAGCAACAGCCTTTACATACGAGCAGAATTTCTTTGGGTTTTGTGAAAGATCTTTTAATAATATTCTGCTCCGGTTGTCACTGAAGGCTCCACACATTGCTCTCATGACAGCAAACGCATTTCTTTCAGCGTCTCTCTATCTATAACCCTATGCCTTGTTTGGTACCTATTATGCAGTAACATCTGTTTCTTTAGAAGTTTCTTTACAGTGACTGTATACCATGGAGGTTCCCTTCCATTATGAAATGTTCTACTGGATACATATCTTTCCAGTGCATGGTCAACTATTCTATTAAACTCGAGCCACAGTTCCTCGACATGTTCCTGCCCTGTGCTAAAAGTTTCAAGTTCCTCAATGACATATGACACTACTGATTTTTTATCTAGTTTACTGAACCTTTCCGCTTGTTTTAGTTGTCCTTTGTACTTTGGTAATCATTGTTGCCACAACTGCGTCGTGGTCACAGATACCAGTTAGACGCGAACATCCTCAAACACATCAGGACTATTTGTTGCCATTAGATTCAATCTCCATCACGAGTGGGATTTTGAACTATCTGTTCAAGGTAGTCTTCAGAGAAGCCATTTAGTAATGTTTGAATGGATGTCTTATCAGGCCCACCATTAAAAAAACTGTAATTTTCCCAACTGATTGGATGATTAAAATCTACATCGTTGATTACAGTATGATTGGGAACTTACGTACAAGTGAATTGAGGTTTTTAAAGTTTTCGGCTACATCGGGAGATGAGTCTGGTGGGCAACAGAAGGATCCATTTATCATTTCATGCCACCCCTGATACTGAGACCCACCCAAAACACTCTCACTCGCAACCGCAATTTCTGCTTCGGTGGGTTTGAGTTTCTTCTCGCCTGCTGCTACAAAGTAACCATCTCCATCGCCCATTTGCCTGTGCTTTCGATATACGCCTAAATTTTCGCAAAAATCTCACTGCTAACAATATCAGGTTTCAATTAGTTTTCTGTACTCAGTATTACGTGAGCTTCACTGCTTTTCAGGAGCACTTCAAACTCTAGCACTTTGTAGCAAATGCTTCGGCTGTTAACCATTAGGGTTTTAATACTCTCACCTCTGTGACTCATTTCTTTCAATCTCACACTGGTACTTCTGCGTTTCCTACAGCTATCGTTATCTGGAGTGGATGGAGTCTCGACTAATATAAAAATCCCTGAATAGTAGCTTGAGATGGGTAGTGTACAATCGTGGACAAAACGAGCGGGGCCCCTCGCCTTTTCGTTATGTTGATCCGCACAGCTTTAAAGTCTGCTACACAGCATAACAGGCAAGGCGACGAAGTGCTACTAACGTACTTTGCACAGGCGTGAAATTGAAAAACTATCCGAAATTTGTCATACTGTTTTCAATCATGTGTAAGACTACACTAATTCTGATTAGTGTGTTAAACACAGCACGTAAATATAACATATAAATGAAAGAAGAAACGCTAATTAGTATGAACTGTACTAATAAACATGAATTTCAGCTTATCGACATAACTGTTTTAGTAAGACAAAGTACCCCAGATCGTTACGAATTAGCAAAACATTACGTGCATTCGGCTGCGAAACTGTCTGTGTCAACATTCAGACCAGTCATACTGGATTACCCTTGCTGACCTACCATGAAAGTGTGCAAATTTAACAATGCGTGATGATTCATAGCCGGCCGCGGTGGCCGTGCGGTTCTGGCGCTGCAGTCCGGAACCACGGGACTGCTACGGTCGCACGTTCGAATCCTGCCTCGGGCATGGATGTGTGTGATGTCCTTAGGTTAGTTAGGTTTAAGTAGTTCTCAGTTCTAGGGGACTGATGACCTAAGATGTTAAGTCCCATAGTGCTGAGAGCCATTTTTTTGATGATTCATAACGAAATTCAGTTAAAAATCATTCAATTCAATTATTGACAGAAGTGGAAAAAGTAGGCAGTAACAAGTATGAAATTCTACTAGAGTTTCATATTGACATCCACAAGGCGCCGGTACAGAATAAAGGAAGCAATAAAACGTATTGGGGGCGCGAGAATTTCTTAAAATTGCTTTACTGATAGTCTATCTGCCTCCATCGAGATCGGAACCGAAAATAAACCAGACCTCCAAGGCAGTAGCAAACACCTTTCACTACGCTAGCAGATAACCCAGGCAAACAGCCCTCTATTATTACACCAGACATGAATAAGCCGACAATTTCGCAATCAAAATGGGAAAATGATCTGCAGTTTCTGCTGCATAGAGTTTATGGACTCAAAAAAATGAATTTTCTACCTTTATGTCATCGCTTATGTGACAATCATTCGGGATGTTTATGGAAATAACTAAATACTGTTATTAGCGAGTAAATTTAGTAGGGTAATTCTGTACCACCCCAAGAAATAAAGGGCGACATAGCTGCCTAACGTATTCTAAAATGTTTCCAATTCTCCATTAGACTCTCCACAGCCAGAAAAAGTTCATTAGCCGAAGTGTTTCATGAGATAGCTAGCAATGGGAATGCTCGCACTTCTAAAACGCGGTGGCATTAATACTGGGATCTGAATTACCTCGTGTATAGGCAAATGGATTTTATTTGCATTCCTGTAAACGTGATTTGGATCGAGAGCGTAGCTACGATTAATATGCTGATGTATAGACTGCAACTAGAATATTTCGAATAAAGAGTGGGGCGAATTATTTATGTGGCGCTCATCTTCACTAACTGTCGTAGCTATTTTCGTTGTTAGGATTTTGTCACATAAATCGGTAAAAATGGAACCCTATTAGTCTCACTTTCTTGACCGTCTGTCTACCCAACCCTTAAAACCCGTTTACCTCGAGTACGGGTAGACATAATAAGTGGAAATGTATCGCACTTCCTGCGGTATACGGTCCCTTGGTGGTGTAAAAAAGTGAGCTTCTATGTCAACGCAAAGAAAATTTACGCGGAAGGTCAAAAAGTGGCTCTAAGAACTATGCGACGAAACTGCTTAGGTCATCAGTCCCCTAGACCTAGAACTACTTAAACCTACCTAACCTAAGGACATCACACACATCCAGGGCCGGGGAAGGATTCGACCTGACGGCACAAGCAGCCGCGTGGTCCGTGATATGACGCCGTTGAACGCACGGCTAACCAGCGCAGGCAAACTGTTGATATCATCTGGTGTTGTTAAAAAGTTATTCACTTTTGGTGAATGATTTTCTGCGCAGTTGATTTAAGGTAGAATAATAAAATAATAAAATGCGGCGTCTTCGGAGTGCGAGCTTCGCCAGTGCAAGCCATCTCAGCACATATGCTGTGGGAACGTTTTCTTCCTTCTGCTAGTCTAAAGGACAATGGCAACACCGTAGAAAAGTTTGACAACTATGTGACCATCGCTTTACGTTCTTGAATGGTTCATAATTATGTTAGTTAATCCACTCGATATTTTTATGTATTTTAAATTACTTAGGAAATGTATGTTGTTTGGTCCGGGAAGCACGTTTTAACAGAAATTGCTGCTTGCATTGATATTTCTGTTGCGAATTAGTTGTCTTATCCATCACATGGGCAACGAGGATGCTCTGTTTTGCTACAGCTGTTTCATAGATTAGTGGTATTGTGTGTTGGTGGCGTTGCCAGTTTACATACTGCACATGTAACACACAATAAACGCGTTGGTTGTTTACAGTGCGCATGGAGTGCTATTATAGCGCCCTTGTCTGCCTGTCAGATGGGCCATTTAGCGCTAACTGAATGATTCGCCGCGGTTAAAACAGCGTCAGTAGGAAACAGAATGACTCCCCCACGACTGCAGCCACAACGCATTGGTCAAATATGTGTAGCACGGGAAGCGATGGCAAGCCTGTACCCGTGTCATTACATAGTGGAGCAACTCAGAATCTGTAATTTTTCTCAGAAGGGACTGGTCCGCTCTTGTCATGTCTTATCCTGATAAATATTACATGATATGAAATGTTTGGTTTTGCATATACGGCAGGCCTAATGCAAGAAACATTTCTGAAATATCTGAGGCAACTTGAAGAACACTCCGTGAATTTTAGCTGTAGAAGGTTGCCTTATAAGAAGGAAAACCTGCTTATCCTCGCTCGCAGTGTTTCCAAGTGACGCAGTTTACTCTGAGGTATAGTTCTCGCCGGGCGTAAGAAGCGACTCGACTAACGAGGGGAACTCGCCAGGTGCCATACGCTGATTGTCCGGAAACTTCGCTCAGTGAAGGAGAGGACAAAATAAGCGAACATGTGTTTCGGCTTTTCTGCAGACACTCGACCGTTTCCGAGAAAACGACGGTCAAAGTTATTAACGCGCTGTTGCTATAGTGTAGATACCTTTTGAGCCCGAGAATGTAATTGAAGCGGTGGCTCAGTGGTTTCCGTCGTTCCTTCTTAACTTTTATTTCCGAGCTCGAGACCATATTGCTTTTTTCAATAATTATTTTTTCCTCTCCATCTGTCAGAATTATCTACGAATGTTTTTTGCAATTTATGTTGAAATAATGTTGTCGTTATTCGTCAACTAACTTTCTGTGTAATTAATGAATTAAAAAAATAAGAAACGAATGAGAAAATAATGTGAAATATTTTTGAACCTCCTTGCACGTCATTTTCTCATTCGTTTTTATTTTTTTTTATTTTTTACTTCTTTCATTACACAGTAATTCAGAGAGTGAAGTGGCGGAGGGGAGGGGGTGGGGGGGTGGGGGGTGGGGGCGGGGGAGACAACCGGGTTTCGAACTCGCAGCGCCACCGGTTCAATTGAATCCTTACACGCTAAAAGGTATCTAGGTATCTACACTATAGCAACAACGCATTGAAAACTTTGACCGTTGTTTTCTCAGACGCGCCGGCCGCTGTGACCGAGCTGTTCTAGGCGCTTCAGTCCGGAACCGCGCTACTACTACGGTCGCAGGTTCGAATCCTGCCTCGGTCATGTATGTGTATGATGTCCTTAGGTTAGTTAGGTTTAAGTAATTCTAAGTCTAGGGGACTAATGACCTCAGATGTAAAGTACCATATGTTTGGAGCCATTTGAACCATTTGATTTCTCAAAATCGGTTGAGTGTATGCAGACAAGCCGAAACACGTGATCGCTTATTTTGTCCCCTCTTTCACTGAGCGAAGTTTCAGCAAGATCGGGGTATGACACTTGGCGGGTCCCCTCGTAAGTTGCGTGCGTTGCGATTCAGTAGACAGAATGCGTCCACTTTCCTCGACCACGCGCTGACATGTTTGGAAAATTTCGTTCTTGTAGTGGCAGTTTGCATTGTGAGGGCTGGTTTTCCTGATAACGATCTACTAATGGACTTTGCTCCTAATTTACGTTACTGTGTATTAGACCTACTGCAACGACTTGGACCGGAAATGTTTGCTGATTTGGATAGTCCGCTTCTTAGTTTCCATATTTAGCTATAACATATTCCTTTGTTTCAAAACGGCAAGTTTAGATGACCACTGCAGCTTGGTAACATCAGTAACAACTTAATACTTTGAAACAGTTATGTGTGGTGTACGAGGAGTTTACTCTGTGGAATGGGGAATACATTAAACACGAAAGCTGCGTCCAGTAACAATAATTAACTTTCTGTTACATGAAAAAACACAAGACGAAATACTGTCAGTTCATCTCAGTACCCAGTAAAACGTAAACTGTAACAATGGCAAACATACTTTTGTGGGGAAGGCAAACGAAAGACTGCGTTTTATTGGCCGCACACTAAGAATACGAAACAGGTCTACTGAAAACACTGCTATACTACGTTTGTCCGTCCACTGCTATAGTATTCCTGCGCGGTATGGGATCCTTGACAGCCGTGATTGACGGTGCACGCCTAAAATGTCCAAGGAGCGGTAGCACGATTTGTAATGGCACAAAATAGGGGAGAGAGAGTCCCAGATTTGATAAGCGAGTTGGGATGACATTCATGAAAACAAAAGCGTCTTTCGTTGCCGCGAGATCTTTGCACGAAATTTAAATCACCAACATCTGTTCTGAATGACAAAAGATTATTACAATGGGAACTTACATAGGAAGAAATGACCATACTAATAATGTAATTCAGGGCTCGTAAGAAAAGATTTAAGTGGTCCTTTTTCCCGCACGCTGTTAACGAGTGGGACGATAGATAAATAGTCCGATGGTGGTTTGATGAACCCTCTGCCAGGCACGTAAGTCTGGGTAGAAAAGAAATGCTGTAGATGTACTCATGTAGATGTAACAACGAAATTATGCGACGTGTGAGTTACTTTTAATCTGAACATCGAAGTTGTTTGCTGTTTATTTATTTTTGTTCTTTATTTTCAGCCATAGACAAACACCTAGATGCGTTAAATTGATATTGAAATAAAGTGTCATGCATGGACCAATAACAATAAGTTCTTAACTACTTGTTAGGGTACTGCAGTACCTGCCAGCGCCTTCAGAAGTGTTTATAAGTGGATATTGCAGACAACTTCGAACAAAATTTGAATGTAGCTTCGTAGAAGTTCCGTAATTAAACGATCTGAGTTGCTGGCAAATACAGTTTATCCTCACTATATATTATCATTATACATGAGGTGAAAAGCATTTCGCCGGGTGCGGTGGCACAGCGGTTCAAGGCGCTTCAGTCACGAACCGCACGGCTGCTTCAGTCACAGGTTGGAATCCTACCTCGGGCATGGATGTGTGTGATGTCCTTAAGTTGGGTAGATTTAAGTAGTTCTAGGTCTAGGGGAATGATGACCTAAGTAGTTTCGTCGCATAGTTCTTAGAGCCATTTTTGGACCTTTCGCGTAAATTTTCTTTGCCTTGACATAGAAGCTCACTTTTTTACACCACCAAGGGACCGTATACCGCAGGAAGTGCGATACATTTCCACTTATTATGTCTACCCGTACTCGAGGTAAACGGGTTTTAAGGGTTGGGTAGACAGACGGTCAAGAAAGTGAGACTAATAGGGTTCCATTTTTACCGATTTATGTGACAAAATCCTAACAACGAAAATAGCTACGACAGTTAGTGAAGATGAGGGCCACATAAATAATTCCCCCTACTCTTTATTCGAAATATTCTAGTTGCAGTCGATACATCAGCATATTAATCGTAGCTACTCTCTCGATCCAAATCACGTTTAAAGGAATGCAAATAAAATCCATTTGCCTATACACATAGTAATTCAGATCCCAGTATTAATGCCACCGCGTTTTAGAAGTGTGAGCCCATTGCTAGTTACCTCATGAAACACTTCGGCTAATGAACGTTTTCTGGCTGTGGCGAGTCTAATGGAGAATTAGAAACATTTTAGAATACGTTAGGCAGCTATGTCGCTCTTTATTTCCTGGGGTGGTGCAGAATTATCCTACTATATTTACTCGCTAATAATAGTATTTAGTTATTCGATAAACATCCCGAATGATTGTCACATAAGCGGTGACATAAAGGTAGAAAATTCATGTTTTTGAGTCCATAAACTCTATGCAACAGACAGTGCAGATCATTTTGCCAGTTTGATTGCGAAATTGTCGGCTTATTCATGTCTGGGGTAATAATAGAGGGCTGTTTGCCTGGGTTATCTGCTAGCGTAGTGAAAGGTGTTTGCTACTGCCTTGGAGGTCTGGTTTGTTTTCGGTTCTGATTTCGATGGAGGCAGATAGACTATCAGTAAAGCAATTTTAAGAAATTCTCGCGCCCCCAATACGTTTTATTGCTTCCTTTACTCTTTACCGGCGCCTTGTGGACGTCAATATGTAACTCTAGTAGAATTTCATACTTGTTACTGCCTACTTTTTCCACTTCTGTCAATAATTGAATTGAATGATTTTTAACTGAATTTCGTTATGAATCATCACGCATTGTTAAATTTGCACACTTTCATGGTAGGTCAGCAAGGATAATCCAGTATGACTGGTCTGAACGTTGACACAGACAGTTTCGCAGCCGAATGCCCGTAATGTTTTGCTAATTCGTAACGATCTGGGGTACTTTGTCTTACAAAAACAGTTATGTCGATAAGCTGAAATTCATGTTTATTAGTACAGTTCTGACACATGACTGAAAACAGTCTGACAAGTTAGGATAGTTTTTCAATTTCACGCCTGTGCGCAGTATGTTGGTAGCACTTCGTCGCCTTGCCTGTTATGCTGTGTAGCAGACTTTAAAGCTGTGCGGATCAGCATAACGAAAAGGCGAGGGGTCCCGCTCGTTTTGTCCACGACTGTACATCTGACCCACTTAGGGGGGCCCTACATTTCTCAACGTATTTGTGAAAGTCCAGAATTTCGGAGCCTAGCTTGTTACAGGATCTTCAGAGTCTCTTGTCCAATCCTTCCAGTCGATTCAGAACGAAAGGGCCACCATCAGTTCTGTAGAGAATGCTGCAAATTGTCAGTTTTGTTGAAACTCCATGTGCAAGGCTGGCCTTCTCAAACTTCTTTGCCACTCGCTGGAATGACTCAAGTATGACCTTGGAGCCCAGACGACTGGCATCATTTGCTGCAACGTGCGCCACAATATGCAGCTGGTTGCATCCTCTTCACTCAATAACTGCCGGAATAGGCTCTTCAACATGTTAAATGAGGCTTCCGGCACACACACTGTGTCCACCTGGTGTCCTTTCCTGTCTCTTGCACCCACTTCCCTAAGGGGTACCGTCATTCGCTGTACGTTTGAATTGCTGACGATCAGTAGACCCGCTACCGTTTAGTATTTGCCTCCTCCTGACGCCGGATAAAACAGGTTTCCCCAAAACAGGTGAAGTGAGTCCCACTGGCTCAGTTTCAGTTTCAGTGCAAGGCAGCACCTCAAAATTGTTAGTTAGTGGGATTGGCGTAACAATCTGAGTCCTCCCCAGTCCTCGTCCGTCTTGCACAGGATGACTAGCTCTACCATTTAAACATTGTCTTGGAAATTTATTTGAAGTGCGATTTCACATTTTCTTTCCATTTATTTTTTAGAATTCGTATTCAAATATAGATTATCACAACCCTAGTATACTGAACTCTTCAAAATCCGCGACATCTGTGCACTGTAGGTAGGCAACAGATGCATTTTGAGGATGAATGTAATGCTTATTTATTAAGAAAGGAATCATCAGTATTTCGTACACCATAGTTTAAGACGATAATAATAGGGACAATTTCTTTGCATAAGTCTAGTTTTGCATCCACTTACTATGATATCTGGTTATAGCTTTTCAGTATCTGTGAAGTTAACGTAAATCTGAAGGTTGGTTTGATATTTACCCTGGCTGGTCCTATCAGAGCTGGCCTTCTTCCGACTTTTGAGCTGACTTAGCCATCAATTTACAGAGGGATGTACAATTTATCGCGCAATCAGATCTATCGAGTAACTAGGCGGAGGGGTACACTCAGCCAATGTACACAATCATTAAAGCCATATCTGTGTTCTGGAGCACTATACCATTCATATCTCAGCTTGTGACTTATGTTCTACTTCAATTTTGCACTAAATATTTTTCTAAGAAATTGATGTAAAAATTACCTGATGTTTTCGCATTTGCTGTTAGAATCACAGGAAACAATAAGAAAAGAAATTAATGTCTGTATCAAAGTGGCAATTACTGATTTAAAACTGACCAGTCTCATGCGGATCTGAAAACATACAAAAAATTTCTTTCCTCGTTGTTATAAAGTTATTTGTAGCATCCACTGCTCTTCAAAATTTCTGTTTCTTTCCTTACACTCTGTTCAAATTTGCAACACATAACGTTTCCTTTGTTTATTTAGTCAATAAACGTGCGAAAAAAGGGACAAATGTAGAATGTTAGGTTCTATATTCAACATTATTAAGTTTTAAAATGTTGTGACTAATGAAAGTTTGTGCCAGATCCGAATTTCATGTTTTTCACGAGCAGTCGCCTTAGCCATTTGGTCATCTGAGCACACGTTCAGATTGAATCAAACTTTCCCTGGCACTGATATTTTCAGTGATGATTTCTGAACACTATAACGAGGATTTCACTTCAAAGAGTATAATTAAATTCATTGCTAGCTTTGTATCATGCTTGCATTTGCAATTATGAAACACGTTTACTCTGGTAGATTTCAGACAGTCCGGATTCCCTACTCAATTCGATCACAAAATCCTCCTAAAACTTATTTTTTCCTGTAACTATCGGGCGTATCGCTTTTGAAGAAAGTCCTGGTGCATTAGGGTGGAGAATTTCTTGAGTTGATGACCATTAACCCTTTCAGGGGAAGTGGTTCCGTTTGAAACCACCTACAATTTTCTCATTTTGTGGCAAAAGGGCAGTGGCTACATTTGGGACACCATTCAGTAGCCTAGTTGGTGCTGCCTTCTAGTGGCTGTCACTGGAACCTCTTCAAAACCTGTAAATATTAGCAAGTAGTGAGGCGAGTTGGATAGCCATTTTTGTACGCTGTGCGCGAACGTATTTGTTCTCAAATTGTGACTCTACTCTTCTGCATTAGGTAACTTTTAAGCATGTATTAAATGCAGAATACTGTTCTGTTTACATTAATACTATATGTACTGGAATAATAACCAAAATAATGCATTTATTTCCGTGAATGACGTGGTGGTTCCATTTGAAACCACTGCCCCTGTAACGGCAGCATTAGTAGGTGTGACGATTTTTTTTTTTTTTTCCAGTTTCACGTGATGTATTCTCACAGACTAAAGGATGAGGAAATTCTGTAGTGCCTTTTCGCAGATATTCCTTTAGATCCCGACTCACAGATGGACACTAGCAATGACAGTGAAAGTGATGTGCTAGCTGAAGACAGTGATCTGGATTTGCGAATGAAAACACCTGTTTTATCTCAAATTATTTTGGAAAGTGAGAGTGAGGACCATTTTGACAATGACAGTGATGATAGTTTCAGCATTAATGACGATTTGCCACTGTCTTCCATTGCGAATTTTTCATGGGGAAAGGACGTCAGTGCAATGAACTTTGCCGCCAATTTTTCAGAGGAAGCTGGTGTACGAGGAAAACTTAAAAATGACAGTGAAGGTATGCAACCAGTAGATTTTTTTTGTGTCTGTTTTGTGACACTATGTTAGAACACATAGTTTTTCAGTCTAACCTGTACGCAACACAGAAAGGTGGCAATTTCAGGCCTCTTTCTAAAGCAGAACTTAAAGTATTTCTGGCTATAAACATTCTAATGGGAATCAAGAAACCTTGTTATTTCGTGATTGCTGGTCATCACATAAGGAACTTCGAGATGAGTACATTTCCTCACTTATGTCGGTAAAAAGGTTCAGCTGGATTTTGACACATATTCACATCAATGACAACGCTGTTCAAGGGAGAGCAGACATTATGACGAATTATATAAAATCTGTCCACTAATCAATCAGATACTGATAAACTTCAAAGAATTCTATGCACCTACTAAGGAGCAAGCTATAGATGAATGCACGGTGAAGTTCGAAGGACGAATCGCATTAAAACAATATACGCCCCAAAAGCCAATCAAGAGGGGATCAGAGCTAATAAGCTTGGATATATTTGTGATTTTCAGATATATACTGGTAAAGTTGAAGGCATTGTGGAAAAATCCTTAGGAGAGAAGAATTGTGAGAGATATGTGTAAAGGCTTGGAAGGAAAGGGATACCACATATACTTTGACAATTTTTTACCAGTGTCTCAGTTTTACAGAAGCTAAAAGATGACGGACTTTTTTCCTGTGGAACAATTAGATCACACAGAAAAGGACTTCCTATGCTAAAAACAGACAAAGAGTTGCAAAGAGGAGAGTTTGACTGGTCAGTTCGTTCTGGTGGCATTGCCTGCATCAAATGGAAAGACAAATGTGTAGTCATATTGCTGTCCACAATTGATTCGCCTGTACATATTGAAGAAGTCAGCTGTAAAGAAAAGGATGGAAAAGGTACCTTGCCCAAAAATAGTGAGATCATATAATGCAAATATGGGATGTGTCGATAAGGCAGATATGATGAACAGTTTTTATGCAATAGACATGAAAGGAATTGCTTTTTACTGTATCATCAAAAGTGATGACATTTAGCAGGCAGTGGCTCCATTTGAAACCACCCTATATGTGTTCAGTTTATGTATATTTCATTTAATTTTTAGATTTTTATGTCTCACTGTATGAAAATTAATACAATAAAAACAAGGAAAAATTAAAAATTAATTTTTTATTTATTTTACCCCTGAAAGGGTTAAAGACAAACAGAGGGAAATTTTTCTTGACTAAGTATATATAGTTTAAATGCAGAAACGAACACCAGAACACATTCCTTGTAGTAAAATGTCACTAAATTTGAAGGTTAAACATATTCTCTTCACACTGTAAGCTGAAAAAATTTTCAGCTTGAGAGCGGACCAGGATAATACAGAAACGTGATCGAGCAATAAATAAAAAAATTTCTGAGGCTACCTGAAACTTAATAACTTTGCTGTTCTGTACGAGTCACTTACCATATATCGATGACTTCAGTAAAGCAACTGTGCAGCCCAAAGACCATTCCATCAACTGATTACCAGAATTCTATTCTCGCAGTAATTACCCCTCCCCCCACCACGCTTCTTCCCCTTTTACCTTCCTCCTCCACACTCACAATTTGCCCCACGCGTTAAGCCTCATTACCCAGCTGACAAATTTCTCTGACTCACCTCTTGCAAAACTAGGTTTCGGTTGACCGTACAGCTCAGTGACTGATTCAGGGGGGTGATCTCGATGAGAAACAGGTGACTGGTTTTCTTTGTGCCCACGTCGCTTCACTGCCAACATTGGTAAAGCCTTACCAAGAACTTGCTTCGATGATTAATCGACGTGATTCGTCCTGTGTATACAGATTCTTAGGACTTACAAGGGAACGTTCCCAAATGTCAGTAAACGATCATGACGAATCTTGGCGGGTGTGTACAGGAGGCAAAATAGTGTAATACACATTTTATTTTATTTGCATCCAGTTTCACTTTTAAGGCGTAAAACACATCCCAAAAGGTAATTTGGAAGTTTAGGTTTAGAGGGAAATCTTCAGAACGATGATACAGAAAAAATGTTTATCATATTAGAGTTGATATGTAATTAACGTTCTTGGAAACTGTATAATCAGCTTTTGTAATAATTTGAAATTTTTTTAAATACTCCTCCACCATTAATTAATTTTGAAAAATGAAACCTATTGTTACAACTTAAAGAAGCTTTCAAGCCACGTACACCCATGTGTAATAAAGCTGATTTCTGAAATACCATTTCTAGAAAATAAAGTATACACAACGTGTTGTTAGAGTGTGTTCACCATGTCTAAATACAAAATCTAAATGTTTGTTACTATTCCAATTATTTATTTTACTTATATTTGTTTTGTGTTCAAATGGTTCAAATGCCTCTGAGCAAGGGACTTAACATCTGAGGTCATCAGTTCCCTAGAACTTAGAACTACTTAAACCTAACTAACCTAAGGACATCACACACATCCATGCCTGAGGCAGGATTCGAGCCTGCGACCGTAGCGGTCGCGCGGTTCCAGACTGAAGCGCCTAAAATCACTCGGCCACACCGGCCGGTTGTTTTATGTTCTAAATTGTTATATTACGTTCTACATCAGTGACTTTTTTTGTTTCTCAGTTTACCGCCTCACTTATGTGTATTTTGTTTACTGAAAATAATAAGTAAGTCATTATTATGATGGAAAATAATTACAGTAAAGATAATCTGTCAGGAAATGATTAAAACATATGTTTTTACACCATGCACATAAAATGAACGAAATTTCTTCATGTAATATGCACAGCAGAGAAGCTAATATAAAAGAAAATTCAGCAGCATATCAAATTGTTACAGGTGATCCTTTAAATAATCTGATTTGCACAAGGCATAGTACGGTACATTGGTAAGCCATGGCGAAGCGAATTGACTATGTACTAGTGACTGAAGCTTGATTGTATTGTTTCTCAAGTGGAGACTGACACCGCAATCATTCACCAGAACTAGATCTGAAAATCGTCTGATAAAGTCCTTGCAGTATCGAAAGCCGAATACGTTGCACAGCTGTACCTGTGTCATCGAGCCCTTTGGGAACAGCAAATGTTTCTTGTCTTCGAGTGCGACGCTCAAAACGGTTCTTTTTCACATTGACCATCCACCTTTTCATAGTTTTAAAAGAAACTAATGGTAAGTTTGGACCGAGAATGCGAGAATCTCTCTTTGAAGCCCCAAATGTCCTTGTGACAGCATTGAAATATGGTAAACAAACGTCTGACCAGGTCAAAAGGTATTTGAAACATATTTCCTTCCCCTGTGATGTAGAAATATCTGTACTATTGTCACATTCTTGCAGTGGTCAGCGTAAAAGAACCACGGAGAGCATCGTACCTGAGGACATGCAACTCGTTCATGTGGTGATCCCAAAGGGCTCGACGGCACAAGTGCATCAGTGGGACGTATACAGCTTTAGTATTGGAAGAACTTTGTGAGAAGATTTTCAGTTCTAGATCTGTTGAATGATTATGATGTCGATCTCCACTTGAAAAACAATACAAACAAGTTGCAGTCACTAGTACATAATCAATGCTCTTCGCCAAGGTTTACCAATGTACCGAAATATGCCTGATACAAATTTTGTTTTATATTGCTATCTCCGTTGTGTGTATTACGTGAAGAAATTTAGTTCAGTTTATGAACACTGTGTAAAAACCATTATTTTTTAAGCACTTCATTGTAGATTATCATTATTGTAATTATTTTCTGTGATAATAACGAGTTACTTATTATTTTAACTTGACAGAATATACGTATGGTAACCTAACAAACAAAAAAATTTACAACTTATTTTCCGTAAATGGTATTTCAGAAACCAGCTTTATTGCACAGGGGTGTATGTGGCTTGAAACTTTAAATTGTAACAATAGTTTTCATTTTTCAAAATTTATCAATAGTGGTGCGATATTTTGCAAATTTTCAAATTATTAAAAAAGTTGATTACACAGTTTTCAAGAACATTAATTACATATAAATCTTTATGTGACAAACATTTTTTGTGTATCATCGTTTAGAAGATAATCCCTCTAAGTCTAAACATCAAATGCTAAATTACCTTTGGGTGTGTTAAAAGCGAAATTGGGCACGGGCAAAAAAATACGTATTGCACTATTTTCACCCTCTATACGTCAGACATGCTTAGTCAAGATCTATTATTGACACTTGGGAATGTTTCCTTGTGAGTTTATTATTTTGCTTCACACTTGAGACTTCCCGAAATAAGACACCAGAATACAAGTAAAATGCAACGACAGAGACGGCTGAACTGTGGTCCATCATTAACGCAGGTCCTTTATCCTGATATGCTCAGCAGTAGGTGTAATACAAACAGCTAAAGCGAATCGAAACATGCAACAGGACGAGTTGGGCAATAGATATAACAATCAGCTCGTATTCAGGACACTATCAGTAGTTGGGAGGTTACGCGAAATGCTTTCCGGAAATTCCAGTTTGGGTTTTTTATTGTTGTCTACATCTGCACATAAACATCGCAATCCACCTTGCGGTAATTCTGGTAGCACTATCATTTCACCTGCTTCACCTACCAATTGGCGCGAGGAAAGCACAATTTTTGGAAGGCCTCAATATAAACTGAGTTTAATTGATTTTTTGGTCATGGCCATGTCGCGAGGTGTTCAAAATGGTTCAAATGGCTCTGAGCACTATGGGACTTAACTTTTGAGGTCATCAGTCCCCTAGAACTTCGAACTACTTAAACGTAACTAACCTAAGGACATCACACACATCCATGCCCGAGGCAGGATTCGAACCTGCGACCGTAGCGGTCGCGTGGTCCCAGACTGACGCGCCTAGAACCGCTCGTACACACCGGCCGGCAACCATCCACACACTGGCCGGCACACCGGGCCTCGACACTAAACCCGCCCCTCGGATTCGTGCCGGGGACCGACACCCCTTCCAGCCCGCAAAACAGTGCGTTAGACCGCACGTCTAACTGGGCGGGCTGTCGCGAGGTGTATTTGGCATATGTTGACCGATTCAGCTGGGAATATACGCTCTCGGAATTTTAAACCGAGCGACCTGGCTCAGTGGCTAAGACATTGGACTCGCATATGGGAGGACGGCGGTTCAAATACCGCCTAGCTATCCAGATTTAGGTCTTCCGTGGCGTGGTTTCTCTCAGTTGCTTAAGGAGAATGCTGAGATTGTTCCTTTGAAGGGGCAGGTATGACTTCCTTCTCAGTCCTTCTCCATTCCGAGTTGGTACTCCCTCTCTAATTATCATGTCGTCGACGAGACTTTAAACCCCAAACTTAATAGTTTTCGAAATTTTAAAGCACCGGTAGGCTTCTCCACGATGTACAACCGCGTCTACCACTGCAGTGTGTTAAGTATCTTTTCTTACGAAACAAAGCCGCGATGAAAGGCACTGCTCCTCTGTTCCCCTCCCTTTAATGCTACCTGGTAATGATACCAGGTTGATGAGCAATAATCAAGAATCGGTGCAAACGACTTCCTTGGTGGTTGAATTACATTGTATTTAGATTCTTCAGACGAATCGGAGACTGAAACCAGAGTTTCCCATAGCTAATTTTACACTTAATGCCGCTGTAGACAGGTACTCCTAGGTATTTCATGGTTGATACTGTTTCCATAGATTTGTCGCCAATCGAAAAGCAATGGCTCTGTCAACCTATTTATGCACGATAGGTTAGATTCATATACGTTGAAGCAGGGCCAGTTTAAGGTCAAGCAGTTCTCGCAGCAATGACGGCACTATTCAGCAATATGTAGGGGTCTACTGATATATTTTCTAAGCCAGTTATTTTACTTCCGTTGTAACACGTGTATATGTCTATTGTCTATTGTCAAACCACAATTTATGAAAGATGTTTGTATTTTGTTAATAGGATTAAGTAGGAATAATTAATATTTGTCATTTTGGAAATAATTGTGGTAGGAGGGAATGTCTCCACCAAAGTACTGTTGGCGGGAGAGACCGCACATTGATATAATTTTAAAAAAGGCGGGAGAGACCGCTTGTGGATACATTTTAAGAAAAGAGCGGGAAAGACCGCGCATCGATACATTTTGTAATGGTAGCAGGGATTGTCTGCACCAGAAAACATTGTTGGCTGGAGAGACCGCACTTTAGCGTTCGTAGGAAGTCAGTAGCAAGCGAGATATGAAGCGAGTCGGTAGCAGGTCTGAAGCGAGAGGTTGAGAGGAGCGGTGTATCTGCCAGCCACCAGCTGTGATTTACAAGAGATTATAAACGGATGTACAGAAACATCAGCTAACTATTATCATAAGAGGAACTAATATTATTGAATTTTATTTTATTTTATTTTATTTATTTATTTTTTGAGAAACTCAAATACTAATTATTGTAAAAAAGTAAGTCCCATTTGAACGTTTGTAAAATCATTTCATTACCAACAAGTAAACATCTGAAGTATCGTTTTCAGAAAATAATTAATTTTTGCCAGCAATATTGCATTACTGATTATAATCCATCCCAAAAACCATCAACGTAAAACTTTGCAAAATTTTGTTGTTGTCAAGAAAAAGTGTAACTATGAATTACGTAACTTCAGTCAAATTAATTAAAGAATAACGTCAGCTTTGCTATTAAAGAATAACGTCAGCTTTGGTAATAGATACAGCCACTTATTATGACAGCCCACTTATTATGACAGCCCACCAACAGCTAATAGAGTATAGTAAAACAGAGTAAGTATATTCATGTTGCAGTTCGATGTAGCAGTCAGATGGCGATCCAGCAACAGTAAAAAATGTACGGAACGGTTCTGGGTTATTGCAGGTAATGACTGAGGGCCACGACGACGACACATTATATGTTTCGTCGAAATAATCAGCAAATCACTTTTAATAAGCAGCATTTAAATTTGTATGCGAAGATTGCACTTATTATTATTGAGAAAGAGAATTAATTTCAAAGGGAAGATTTCATTTGTTATTATTAAGCAAGAGATAGAAATCCTAAGGGAAGGTTGCGTAACAAAAGAGATATAGAGGAGACGGGAAGGTTTCACCATATAATACGTGTAGATACGGTCTAGTAAAATTTTGTGTGTCTCATTTACGCGCTAACAGGCGCTATGCACTACAATATTTGAACCATTATCCGACCAACATTCAGGGTGACTCCATGATGGTGTTATAAACTGGCAGGGATGATGGAGAAGGATAAATGTATCAATCTGAGGTAAGGGGCCCAGCTCCGGAAACGACAGGGTCGAAAGTTATAAGCGAAAATCGTTATGATACATCTGATAGTGGACCTCTTCTACTGCAAAGCTCTTTGCTTTTCATATTTTGATAGGAGGTAGCATGGACGAAAACAAGAAAGTCCAGTAAACATGGCCTCTAAAGTGCACACTTTAGGAGCTATGAGCACTTGGTCAGTAGAAGAGATGTTTCACAGTAGTAAAGATGAACAAGTGCTCATAGCTCTTAAGGTATGAATTTTAGAACCCATATTGGCTAAACAATTTTTTTCTTGTTTTGGTCCATACTATCTCTTCCCAAAATATCGAAAGCAAAGAGTCTGCCATAGAACAGGTCCACTGTTAGAGGTATCAGTACGATTTTTACTTGCAACTTTCATTCGGTCTTATCCCTTACCTCAAACTAATACAATTAACTTTCTCTATAATCCCTGAAAGTTTATAACATCATTACGGAATCACCCTCTATAAAAATCAGTAAAATGTAAATGTATGGATTTATTTGATGGGATATCCCAAGGTAGGTTCAGTCGGCTGTCGGAAAGGGTGCTCCTCCTCCGTGCACACCACTCTTTCCGTGTGTCCAAGGCATACATACAGGGTGATTATAATTAAAGTTAAACTTTCAAAGCGCTGTAGAAATGAGACCACTGGTCAGAATGACGTCAAATTGCAACGGAATATTGTCGGAGCAGGGGAAAAACGTATGGCAGAAGAAAACAAATAATGTGAAACTTGATCGATAGATGGCGCTGTATGTGTCAGAATACGTAAATGAAAACACCTGTCACGCGCACGACCCATTGAAGTTGGTATAAACACGCCGGGCACGTGGCTTTTCCCAAAACCCAGGCGATCATTGTAGGCAAAACCTCCCCTTCCTTCCGCCTCCTTGATTTCTATCTCACCATCTATGGCCGTCCTATCGCCCTCACTCCCACCCTTAAGTTCCTTGGCGTCACCCTCGACCGTCGCCTCTCCTGGGCTCCCCATCTCCGAACAATCTAAGCCAAGGCACGCTCCCGAATCCGTCTCCTCAAGCTCCTTTCCGGCCATACGTGGGGGCTGGACCCCTCCACCATCCTCCACAGGTATAAATCCCTCATCCGCCCTATCCTTTGTTACGCCCGTCCGTCCTGGATCTCCGCCCCCCCTACCTTTTATAAATCCCTCCAAATCCTTGAACGCCATGCTCTCCGCCCTGCCTATCGCATCCGTCTCCCCTCCCCCACGCGGATCCTGTATGATCTCATCCCCTTCCCCCACCTCCACCTTTTCCTTGAAAGGATACGGATCCTGTACACCTCCCACAAACTTGATCCTCCTCACCCGCTTGTCTCACCCATCCTCTCCCACCCCCGCCCACTGCCGCACCTCTATTCCCACATCCCACGTGGTCTCCATCTCTCCACCCTCCTTACCCTCTTCCAAGGTGGCTTCCGCCAGCTCCCCCTCCCTGATGATGTCCTCCTCCCCTCCATCTACCCCTCCTATCAACTTTGATCCTCCCCCCCACTTCCTGTGTCCTTTCCTTTAGGCACCCTCCCTCCCTTCTCTTTCCTTTTCCCCCATCCCCCTTCCTCCGCCCCTCTCCGCCCGGGCTTCCCCTCCCCCTTCCTCCCTCCCCCTCTCTCCCCTGCCCATGGCATCTCTGCTCACCCCTCTCCCTCTCCCACTCCCCTTCCTCCTCCTCCTCTCTTTGCAGGTCCCCGGACTCGCACACGCTCAGTGAACATTCGCGCGCCGGAGATCATCGCCATCAGTGTCTCGTGTGTGTGCCTTTGTTTGTGTTTAGTGTTCTTTCACCGTCACGCCACCACTGTTCACGTGTGGCGCCGCCGTCATCCATGTTATGTGTTATGTGTCAACTAGTGTTAGTGCTATTTCTCGTCCAGCGTGAACGGCTCCATGTTTTTTGTTTTTTAGTGTCTACATTTTTTGCCCGCCGTTTTGATTGTATTCTCTGTGCCACCTATATGTAATACTTATTGTAAAACTCAAGGCTGAAGAGCGGCGTACTATGCTGCTGACAGCCCGCCTTTGTGTAAGGTGATCAAAATCACAATAAAGGGAAAAAAAGTGGCTTTTCCTCCATTCGCGTCTGCGGCGTTCGCCATGACTTTCTCGATGCAGGATCGCGCTTTGCTTGTAAAGCTGTATTACAACAATGGTAACTGTGCACACGTTATTCTGCAGAAGATCCGGACACTGAAGGGTTTGAAAAAAGGCGTTGGTCCGATGACTGTCGTGGGTCTGGAGAAAATGATTCGGAAAGTCGAAAAGACGGGTTCTTTTCGTGCGCATCCTGGTAGAGGGAGGAAACGGATTGATTCGACGTCAGTGGAAGCAGTGGCCACAGAAATGCAGGAGGAGACGAGTGGTGGTGTGAAAACGTGTGGTGCTCTGAGAATTGCCCGAACATTGGACATACACGTGAGTACAGTGCGTAAAATACTACGAAACATCCTCCTTTGCTATCCATTCAAAATTAACCATGTGCTCTCGTTGCTTCCTGTTGACCTGCCAGCAAGAGAGACCTTTGCTTTAAAATTTCTTGCTCGCATGGAAGTGGACAATGATTGGCAGTGGATGATTTTGTGGACAGACGAAGCCCATTTCCATCTGGCAGGATATGTCAATATACAGAATTGTCGAATATGGGCAACGGAAAATCCACACACAAATCAACCAGTATCACTTCCATCCTGAAAAGGTCACTATGTGGTGCTGGTTTATGGCATCATTTATCATAGGGCCATATTTTTATGAAGAGACCGGTGCTTCCGTTCCTGTTACCTGTACCGTATTGGTAAGCGCTATGAGTGTCTTTTGCGCACCCACGCCATTCCAGCTCTCCAACAGCGTGAATGTGTGGATGGGATCATTTTTATGCAAGATGGCGCACCTCCGCACATTGAAAATCCAGTCAAGCAGCTGCTGATGCTAGAATTATCACCCGCCATTTCCCTACAGCCTGGCCGTCTCGATCACCTGATCTTAATCCCTGTGACTTCTGGCTGTGGGGCTATATGAAAGACGAAGTGTTCAGTGTTCGGATTGCAAACTTAGCTGCATTGAAGCCACGCATTACACAACACATTCTAAACGTGACCCCCGGAAACACTTCGATCAGTTGTGGAACATGCTGTTTCTCCATTTCAACTAGTTGCAGAAAACGGTGGACAGCATATTGAACATGTTTTGCGCCAATGACACGGAAATTAATAATTCCATTTGATTTTGATTGACGTCTTTTATGCGGTTTTTTGGCCTCAGGACAACTAAAAACCGATTTTTCCCATCCGATGTGATACGACCTTGCCGTGGTGGATGGGCTTACGTAACTAGCAGTATCACACTGTACACCCAAGCACACTGAGTAGTACAGTTTGTTTAACGTCAAACGTACACCTTAGGCATTGTCGTATGATTCATTTGTCATTTGTAGTCGATCACTATTAAATTGTGATGTTTACAGCGCCATCCATTGCTACATTTTGTAACTATTTATTTTTCTTCTACCATACGTTTTCCCCCTTTTCCGATAATATTCCGCTGCAATTTGACGTCATTCTGACCCGTGGCGTTATTTCTACAGTGGTTTGAAAGTTTAACTTTAATTATAATCACCCTGTACAAATGGATGTACGAGTACAGGTCGTAGACGCGTGGTTGACGGCATGTGGAATTTTGGGACTGACTACGAATCGTGCACGGATAGCCAAATGGTTTCGGTCAGAGGGTTAGTTGCTCTCTGCAATAAAAATTGAGTGAATGGACCAAAGACTATCTTTAACAGGTGTCATGAGACGTCCGCCCCGAACATATCCAACGTAAAATTAAGAACAAAATGAGATCAGGAAATACATAAATAATTAAAATGGTAAGGTGACCGCTCACCATAAGTGGGAAATCCGGGTTTGAGTCCTGCTCCAGTACAAATTTTCGTTGTCGTTATTCCGTTCTACAGCTGATGGTTGTCCTTATTCGCAGTTGCGAATTCATTTAATATGTTTATCTGATTAGGCTGGTGACCGTATTTATTTTTTATTTGTATGACCACAACTTACCCCTAGTGAGATAAGCCTCTACATCCTTACATTTATCCTCTAGCCATCCCTGCTTAGCCATTTTGCACTTCCTGTCGATCTCATTTTTGAGACGTTTGTATTCCTTTTTGCCTGATTCAAAATGCAGTAAATGAAGCAGGCAAAAAGGAATACAAACGTCTCAAAAATGAGATCGACAGGAAGTCCAAAATGGCTAAGCAGGGATGGCTAGAGGATAAATGTAAGGATGTAAAGGCTTATCTCACTAGGGGTAAGATATACTGCCTACAGGAAAATTAAAGAGACCTTTGGAGAAAAGAGAACGACTTGTATGAATATCAAGAGCTCGGATGGGAAACCAGTTCTAACCAAAGAAGGGAAAGCAGAAAGGTGGAAGGAGTATATAGAGGGTCTACACAAGGGCGATGTACTTGAGGGCAATGTTATAGAAATGGAAGAGGATGTAGTTGATGATGAAATGGGAGATATGATACTGCGTAAAGAGTTTGATAGAGCACTGAAAGATCTGAGTCGAGACAAGGCCCCGGGAGTAGACAACATTCCAGTAGAACTACTGACAGCCTTGGGAGAGCCAGTCCTGACAAAACTCTATCATCTGGTGAGCAAGATGTATGAGACAGGCGAAATACCCTCAGACTTCAAGAAGAATATAACAGTTTCAATCCGAAAGAAAGCAGGCGTTGACAGATGTGAAAATTACCGAACTATCAGTTTAATAAGTCACGGCTGCAAAATACTAACGTGAATTCTTTACAGACGAATGGAAAAACTGGTAGAAGCCGACCTTGAGGAAGATCAGTTTGGATTCCGTAGAAATATGTGAACACGTGAGGCAATACTGACCCTACGACTTATTTTAGAAGCTAGATTAAGAAAAGGCAAACCTACGTTTCTAGCATTTGTAGACTTAGAGAAAGCTTTTGACAACGTTGACTGGAATACTCTCTTTCAAATTCTGAAGGTGGCAGGGGTAAAATACAGGGAGCGAAAGGCTATTTACAATTTGTACAGAAAGCAGATGGCAGTTATAAGAGTCGAGGGACGTGAAAGGGAAGCAGTGGTTGGGAAGGGAGTGAGACAGGGTTGTAGCCTCTCCCCGATGTTGTTCAATCTGTGTATTGAGCAAGCAGTAAAGGAAACAAAAGGAAAAATTCGGAGTAGGTATTAAAATCCATGGAGAAGAAATAAAATCTTTGAGGTTCGCCGATGGCATTGTAATCCTGTCAGAGACACCAAAGGACTTGGAAGAGCAGCTGAACTGAATGGATAGTGTCTTGAAAGGAGGATATAAGATGAACATCAACAAAAGCAAAACTAGGATAATGGAATATAGTCGAATTAAGTCGGGTGATGCTGAGGGAATTAGACTAGAAAATGAGACACTTAAAGTAGTAAAGGAGTTTTGCTATTTGGGGAGCAAAATAACTGGTGATGGTCGAAGTAGAGAGGATATAAAACGTAGACTGGCAATGGCAAGGAAAGCGTTTCTGAAGAAGAGAAATTTGTTAACATCGAGTATAGATTTAAGTGTCAGGAAGTCGTTTCTGAAAGTATTTGTATGGAGTGTAGCCATGTATGGAAGTGAAACATGGACGATAAATAGTTTGGACAAGAAGAGAATAGAAGCTTTCGAAATGTGGTGCTAAAGAAGAATGCTGAAGATTAGATGGGTAGATCACATAACTAATGAGGAGATACTGAATAGGATTGGGGAGAAGAGGAGTTTGTGGCACAACTTGACTAGAAGAAGGAATCGGTTGGTAGGACATGTTCTGAGGCATCAAGGGATCACAAATTTAGTATTGGAGGGCAGCGTGGAGGGTAAAAATCGCAGAGGGAGACCAAGAGATGAATACACTAAGCAGATTCAGAGGGATGTAGGCTGCAGTACGTACTGGGAGATGAAGAAGCTTGCACAGGATAGAGTAGCGTGGAGAGCTGCATCAAACCAGTCTCAGGACTGAAGACCACAACAACAACAACGACCACAACTTTTACTTTAAAAACTACAGGGTGTCCACAATTAAGGTTCCAGTTTCAAAACGCTGTACAAAGAGAACTACTGCTCAGGACGATGTCAAATTTGAACTGCATGATATTGACGCAAAAAAAAGAAGAAAACTCTGTAAGCGTGAGAGCATGCACAGAAACAGACGCGCGGCACATGCTGTTTCTCTGTTTGCGTACGAAAACCCAAACACGACTGTCTCCATGAAGTATTGCGCGCTGCTGATAAAGTTTTTTGTTTACAAGAACGGAGATTGTGCGCCAGTAGCTGCACAGAAGTTCCAACAACTTAAGGGTACGAAAAGAAGCATTGATCTAATGTCTGCTAAGGATGTGGAGATGATGATGACAAAATTCCAAAAGAGAGGTTCTTTTGAAGTGCAACGTGGAAGAGGCAGGAAAGCAGTTTCTCCGACGTCCGTCGAAGACGTGGCCACAGCATTGCAGGAGGGGTCGAGAGGTGGTGTGCAAACATGCAGTATACGTGATTTGCCCGAACGCTAGACATACCTGCGAGCACGGTGCATAAAACCCTGTCAAATATCGTGCATTTCTATCCATACAAAATCACTCATGTTCAGGAGTTCCTTCCTGCTGAGCTGCGAGCGAGACAAACGTTCGCTCTGGAGTTTCTTTCTGTCATGGAAGTGAACAATGAATGGCTACGCAGCATTCCGTGGGCAGACGAAGCCCATTTCTATTTTTTGGACATATCAGTACGCAGAACTGCATAAAACTGGCAACAGAAAATCCGCACGCACACAACCGGTACCACACCATTCTGCAAAGGAGCGTGTGTGGTGCGGTTTGACGGCATCGTTTATCGTAGAACCGTATGTTTTCGAGTAAATGAGTCGTGCAGGTCTTGCTACCCGTACCGTCACTGGTAATCGCTGTGAGAGTGTTTTGCACACCAACGTCATCCACCCATTCAACAGCGTGGATATGTGGGTAGGATCATCTTTATGCAAGATGGCGCTCCTCCACACATTACGTAGCCAGTGAAGCGAATGCTGCACAGGCATTTCGGAAATGCTAGAATTATCAGCCGCCATTTCCCTACAGCCTGGCCGTCCAGATCTTCAATACAAAACACTGAGGCAAAGTCCCAGTTCCTTTCTCTTCATTGAGTGTAAGGTCTGTGTCAATTATGTGGATGCTGTAGTATACAGAGAAGTTGCTGCATTAGAAAATTGTAGCGAAATACAGGAAGATCTGCAGCGGATAGGCACTTGGTGCAGGGAGTGGCAACTGACCCTTAACATAGACAAATGTAATGTATTACGAATACATAGAAAGAAGGATCCTTTATTGTATGATTATATGATAGCGGAACAAACACTGGTAGCAGTTACTTCTGTAAAATATCTGGGAGTATGCGTACGGAACGATTTGAAGTGGAATGATCATATAAAATTAATTGTTGGTAAGGCGGGTACCAGGTTGAGATTCATTGGGAGAGTGCTTAGAAAATGTAGTCCATCAACAAAGGAGGTGGCTTACAAAACACTCGTTCGACCTATACTTGAGTATTGCTCATCAGTGTGGGATCCGTACCAGGTCGGGTTGACGGAGGAGATAGAAAAGATCCAAAGAAGAGCGGCGCGTTTCGTCACCGGGTTATTTGGTAACCGTGATAGCGTTACGGAGATGTTTAATAAACTCAAGTGGCAGACTCTGCAAGAGAGGCGCTCTGCATCGCGGTGTAGCTTGCTGTCCAGGTTTCGAGAGGGTGCGTTTCTGGATGAGGTATCGAATATATTGCTTCCCCCTACTTATACCTCCCGAGGAGATCACGAATGTAAAATTAGAGAGATTAGAGCGCGCACGGAGGCTTTCAGACAGTCGTTCTTCCCGCGAACCATACGCGACTGGAACAGGAAAGGGAGGTAATGACAGTGGCACGTAAAGTGCCCTCCGCCACACACCGTTGGGTGGCTTGCGGAGTATCAATGTAGATGTAGATGTAGACTAAGATGAGTATTGTGTTTTCATTTTTATGGATGATTATTGAAATGAAATGTAGGGAGGAGATGAGATATGACGTCAACACATAGCAGGTTACTCTCAAATAGAACAAAGGGTGCAGCCAAGAATAATATTCTTATCCAATAGTTGGATTGCTAACAGTACCCTTACTCCATGAAACAATGTAGAGAGATTTGGGACATAACCTAGAGCACTGCTGTTCCATTAGGTAATTATGAACTGTGTACCATCCACTCTCTATCCCGTGTTGGCCAAGTGTTAGCTAAGTAATGGTTACAAAAAATATCATCACAATTCAAACTGGCTATGTCCCAGTGGCTCCACATTCGTGGTTAGCAGCCATGATTACAGAGATGGGTGTAGAGGAAGTTATGTCAGAAATTCCTGAAGAAATGTTGGAAAAATTTCACATGACTCACTTTACAGACTCCAAGGAATCTCTTGCTCCTTGAGCTGGAAAGGTTTCCAATAATTTTTCAATTTTTGGGTGATGCCAGATCTCTCTGTGGTTCTGAAATTGTAGTTGGCATAGAAAAACATATTTATGTGAATGACTCAAGAAAGGGAATATGTTTTCAGTGGTAAGAGCATACCTGTCAACATTAACAAGGTGAAAATATGCTGCAAAGAAATTGGTGATTGTGTTCTTTTCCAGCAGTAATCATTACGGCAGCCTTACTTAACACGCTAGATATTGTTAACTGCAAAGTGGTATATGGCAGTTGCTCTGATACAAGTGTTTAAAAAATTCATGAAAATGACCAAGAAGTGTAGTAAAAGACTTTCTGCTACAGTCAACACAGTACGTCAACACATACTACACATCATCATGGACTAGTGAAGGAAATCATTTTACAGCTGCACAAAATGTGCTTGATATCCTTCCATAGTGCCCTTACTTGTGCGGAAGAGCTTACCCAAAGAAAAATAATTTTTCAGTTTGAAAAATTCGATTCTGTGGCGTACAAGAACTTTCATAAATGACAAAATGAGGTGGCAAAATGAGGCTGAAACAGAACTGATTCATATGTAATTATGCATAGTATGCACCCAGTATTAGTAAAATTGTCTGAATGAAGATGTGCTCAGTGCTTCAGTTACGAACGTAGCTGGCGCGCGTTGCGTTACGCATTCTGAACGTAGCCCTCGAGATACTCCGATCTGTTGTGGAATTTGCTGTCTCTCGATTTCAGCTTGTGTCAGAAAACAGTAAACAGTATATTGAGTACGTTATTTGCCAGTCTCAGGACAATTACAAATCGACGTCATTTTTCCCATCCGATGAGATAGGAGCCTGCTGCGATGGATAGGCCTACCTAACTAACAGTGCCACAACTGTTGGCAGCAGAACTTGTACAGTCTTGCACATTGAACAGTACTGATGGTATAATGCGCAACTCAAACCTAGCCGTCGTAATGTGATTCATGTGTCATTTGCTGGTGAAACTTTCGTTATTTTTATTTATTTAGTTTTTGTTCTACGTCGTTTCCCCCTCGGTCAATAATGTGCTTTTCTAATCTGTCATTCTGAACAGTGGTTCTCTTTCTACAGCGTTTTGAAACTGGAACTTTAATTACGGACATCCTGTACATAACGTAAGTTCGATTGCCCGCTCGAACAAAGCTGCATCCTTTCAATACATAACCGTTAAAGTGACGAATAACAATCTTGATATTTTCTAATGACATACGCGATCTCGGTTAACTAAAATCCCGTAAAAGGGCGTTTTATAAGGAGGATTTGTTATTTTAGTAACCCCTTAGAATATTATAGTTGGCTGACATGACTAGTAGTAAAGAGTGTTATAGACCTAGCCAGATCATCCTCATACAGGATATCCAAGTTGGCAAACACGCCGTTCGTGCGAAAGTTATCTCCAGTTACCGAAAACATACAGTCCCTATCAATTTCTCTTACACGTACTGTATTCGTACTCACAAGACAATACGACGTACTCATCTCGTTGGTGTTATAATGGCTCTGTAGTACGTAACATATCACTCATTAGGTTAGTACCAATACTCACCAAGACTACCATTTCTGTACCTCTAGGTGCTTTATCACGCGAACTGAGCTTTAGTGCATGCGTTTACAGTTTATTTGGTGCCACCTTAATGATTGTCGAACCTTTCAACGATGTAATACTTGCAGTGGTCATTTTCAGCTGACACGATGTCCCATTTAGTTCGATAGTGGACTTCGAAAGGTCAATTTTTGGGTAATTTTATGCTGAGAACGATTTTTGTAGAGCTCTGTTTTACTGGGAAAGTCGTGATTCCCACTGGCGTTTAACGGACGCTTGTCCCGATGCTGTCCATTGTACTTCTTATCCCGACAGTCTTGCCCGATGTCGCACCACCTCACATTCATAGCACTGAGGTTGGCGGCATTGTTTCCTAACGTGGTCCATATAACCACACCGACAGCAGTTCACCTCAGAGGAAAAACAAATTTAGTTCATCTTGTCCTCTGGCCTACTCTTCAAGTTGCGGTGGCAATCGTAATAGCGGCGGCTAAGTTCCACAGATTTTCTAATTTTGGCCACCAGCTGTAAGTCTGGCACTATAGAGCATCTCGTCTCCGCCTCAGTTGTTCATATTTAACAAATTATTTAAGCGATGGTTGATAATAGTATCAACATTACGTCTTTCTCATTTGTTTGAACTTTTTTGCCCACGTCCCAACTCTAATCCATTACACTACGTGTGGAAACATTTACACACTTCTTTCTTGCGTTCACAGCGCCAGATTTGCGGCTGGTCTCCAAAACTGAAGCCAGCATAAATAGATTCCGCATTAACGAATTATAATATGCACCAAGTTTAGCTGCCATACGATCATTACTGCTAGCAATGGACTTCTTTGCGTAGCTGCACTTTTAAACCACCCGGCAGATCTAGCATCCCGTTCGATGCATCCTGTAGCGTTCCGTCTGCTCCTGGGTTTTGTATTAACTCGTAGCTTTGAGCACTGACTTTCTTAAGTTTGTCCGAAAGCGCCTCTACCGACTCATTCCACTCCTGCGACAACCGATTAAGCTGTCCTCTAACACACCTTGCGCTGTTTTCCTTGTGATAAAATTGATGAAGCCTCTTTGTAAGCTTTTCAAATATCTGTGCTTTATTTAATCCCGCATGATACATGATGGGCGTTTTCGTGTCTCCAATTAATGGTAACTTGGTCATATGCAAGCACGTCTCACCTGACAAATTACCTAACTTAGTGGCAACCTAGTCCGCAGCTCGTGGTCGTGCGGTAGCGTTCTCGCTTCCCACGCCCGGATTCCCGGGTTCGATTCCCGACGGGGTCAGGGATTTTCTCTGCCTCGTGGTGACTGGGTGTTGTGTGCTGTCCTTAGGTTAGCTAGGTTTAAGTAGTTCTAAGTTCTAGGGGACTGATGACCATAGATGTTAAGTCCCATAGTGCTCAGAGCCATTTGAACCATTTGAAGTGGCAGCTTGCAGATTACTAATACACACTGACACATCCTCAGTCGATTTACCCGCGTTAACCAAAGCTTTTTGGCTCTACTGACATGGCTTGTGCACGGTCATTGACGGGTTGTGGAACGCCTACTTGTCTTTTCAGTGCCGCATTGGTTTTCTGCGATTCGAGTACTTGTCCTTTCAAAGCTTCAGTCACTGCCTGCGTCGTTGACACCCGTGCCTCCGGCATCTGTGCAACCTACATCTGACACTAAAAAATGAGGGACAACTAGAAATAACGTGCAGGCAGGGAAACAATGAGACTAGTTGTAGCGTCACAAGTTGTTCCGAGCGAACGTTTGTTTTAAGATAGGTTGCTGTATGTAACTTCAGGGGCTGACATCTAGCGGCCTACCCGGGAGACACACATGCATCTGTCATTCTCTGCCGTGCCGTGGGAAAGCTGTTCAACTTCTCTTACTGAACGCGTACATTCACCACCTGTAAGAATCTAAATAAAGGATAGTAGTTTCCGTGTAATCGCTTTCAAAATGTGTATACTGCACTTTGTTATTAATAGAAAGGTGGTGTGAAAAACTCAGCTTCCTAGCGGGCATATTTTCGGAGACAGAGAAATTTACTTTAAAGTTACAAAAACTACACTTAAGAAAGGAAATTCACCACTGAGCTCCGGCGGTAATCCGGAAGGATACCGCCCTTCGATTGGCCTTTCGGTTCTACTCGAAGCGTTAGGTATATTGCAGGTGCCAGCCAGCAGCCAGCAGCAGTCCCAGCCAGCAGCAGTTCCTGTCAGCAGCCAGCATTGGTTCCTGCCAGCAGCCAGAATCCAGCAGCGGTTCCTGCCAGCATCCAGCAGCGGTTCCTGCCAGCATCCAGCAGCGGTTCCTGCCAGCATCCAGCAGCCAGCAGCCAGTGCGGTTCCTGCCAGCAGCCAGCGTCCAGCAGCGGCCCCAGCCAGCAGCGGTCCCAGCAGCAGCAGTAGCAGCAGCAGCAGCGGCAGCGTCCCCACCGGCCAGCCAGCCAGGTCGCCTCCCCCGCCAGCAGCAGCAGAGTGGGGCTTCGGCCCCAGTCTCCTTCATCGTTTCTCCGTCCCTTTTACTCTGTGTTTCTTGTCGCCTTGTCCATCCCTCGTTTGCTTCTTTGTCCTGTCCTGTGCTTTTCCCCTTCACGTAATGTCGACCCCCACCACCACCACTACAGCCACCACCACTGCCATCATATACACCTCCCCCTCCGCCGCTGCCAACACTATCACATGGTGTGCCGCATCACTCCCCCCTCATTCCATCCCCCCGCTCCTCACTCTCCCATCTCCCTCACTATTTGTCGCCCCATCCCCAGCTCCTCCCTCCCGCACCTCCTCTGATCCCTTCCCTCCATTCCCTCCCTCTGCTCCTTCCGTTTCTGTAGCCCCCGCTAGGGTGGTCGCCCGGAGGACTACGGCCCACGCTCAACTCTCCCCTTCACCTTCAACATCATCGTCTTCACCGTCGCCTTCGCCATCGCCCTCACCATCTCCGGCGCCGACTCCAGCACTAGGACCTGCCACTCCCCGCCACATTCTAGTCACTCCCATCCCCCACACCTCCTCCACCGTCTCCTCCTACCGACCCATCAGCCTTACCTCGGTTTTCATCAAGGTCCTGGAATCTATCCTCACCCGACGCATCCACCAGCATCTCCGCCAGCACTGCCTCCTTCCCGTTACCCAGTGTGGCTTTCGGCCGTCCTTCTCTTCCGAC
Organism: Schistocerca americana; assembly: GCF_021461395.2. Lineage (NCBI taxonomy): Eukaryota > Metazoa > Arthropoda > Insecta > Orthoptera > Acrididae > Schistocerca > Schistocerca americana. Next base: position 817,177,364 of record NC_060130.1, on the reverse strand, counting down.
GACCTTCTCCTTCACCTCACACATCTCCTTTCCGAACAGCTTAATTCCCATTGCTCCGCAATCTTCCTCTCCCTGGACCACGAACGTGGTTATGACTGCGTATGGCATTCTGGTCTCCTCTTCAAGCTCCAAACCTTCTCCCTTTCCATTAACTACGTCCGTCTGATCGGCTCCTTTCTCTCCCACTATCCTTCCTACATCACCATCCGTAACACAGATTCCTACACCATTTTTCCCTCTGCCAGTGTGCCCCAAGGCTCCGTCCTCTCCCCCCTTCTGTACCTTTTGTATACGGCGGACATCCCGCCGCCGTCACCCCCCGTCCACCTTATCCAGTTTGCCGATGACACCACCTTCCTTGCCCTTGCCCCCACCCTGCAGCGCTCCCAACACCTTCTCCAATCCCATCTTGACCAATTCACCGCTTGGTGCACCAGTGGTTGCTCAAGGTCAATCCCTCCAAAACCCAGGCGATCATTGTAGGCAAAACCACCCCTTCCTTCCGCCTCCTTGATTTCTATCTCACCATCTATGGCCATCCTCTCGCCCTCACCCCGACCCTCAAGTACCTTGGCGTCACCCTCGACCGTCGCCTCTCCTGGACCCCTCATCTCCGGACAATCCAAGCCATGGCACGCTCCCGACTCCGTCTCCTCAAGTTCCTTTCCGGCCGTACGTGGGGTCTGGACCCCTCCACCATCTTCCACACCTATAAATCCCTCATCTGCCCTATCCTTTGTTACGCCCATCCGGCCTGGATCTCCGCCCCCCCTACCTTTTATAAATAGCGTCAAATCCTTGATCGCCAAGCTCTCCACCTCGCCTATCGCATCCGTCTCCCCTCCCCCATGCGGATCCTGTACGATCTCATTCCGTTCCCCCACCTCCTCCTTTTCCTTGAAAGGATACGGATCCTGTACACCTCCTGCAAACTCGATCCTCCTCACCCACTTGTCTCGCCCATCCTCTCCCACCCCCGCCCGCTGCCGCGCCTGTATTCCCATGTCCCACCCGGTCTCCATCTCTCCACCCTCCTTACCCTCTCCCAAGGTGGCTTCCATCAGCTCCTCCTCCCGGATGATGTCCTCCTCCCCTCCATCTACCCCTCCTATCAACTTTGATCCTCCCCCCCCCCACTTCCTGTGTCCTTTCCTTTAGGCACCCTCCCTCCCTTCTCTTTCCTTTTCCCCCATCCCCCTTCCACCGCCCCTCTTCGCCCAGGCTTCCCCTCCCCCTTCCTCCCTTCCCCCTCTCTCCCCTGCCCATGGCATCTGCTCTCCCCTCTCCCTCTCCCACCCCCCCCTCCTCCTCTCTTGGCAGGTCCCCGGACTCGTACACGGTTGGTGGACATTCGCGCGCCGGAGGTCAACGCCTTGTGTTCTGTGCGTGCCGTCGTTTTGTGCTTAAGTGGTTCAGTGTTATTCGTTCTGTGCACCTACGTTCACGTGTGACAATTTTCGTCCACGTGTCTGAACAAATTTTATCTTGGATTCTACGGCCGTGAACGGCTCCATGTATTTTAAAAAGTGTTTGTCTCCGTTTATACGTCCACCATATTTTTATCTCACATTGTCTTCATTTGTATCATTTGTGTTTCTCTGAGGCCAAAGAGCGGCGTAGTCTGCTGCTGCTGGCCTGCCTGTCACCAGGTTTAAATATAACAATAAAGAAAAAAAAAAAAAGGAAATTCACCTGGGAGCTTTTATGACTTGTTTTTGGTTGTCAATTGAAATACTCACCTGAAGTATCGGGGTATATAATTATTTAATTGAAATTTAATTTAAAAAATTTCAAATACCTTACAATTTTCGTAGTATGAAATAACTTCAGAAAGTACTAATAAAATCAGTACTTATTTTATTATGTGAGCTTGTGAGTAAATGAGTGTGTGTATGTGGGACATTCGTCAAATTTCAATATTGTATTACATACCGTCTTAAGTAACCTGCAAGAGTTACACAAGCCTGCCGTGGGAAAATGATCCTAGGGGATTTACCTGCTTTGCTGATGACGTGTGTCTAGGTGTGATTGCTATTCTAACAGAGCAACCAGAAAGTCAGCTGGAGTAAATAAAATCTGTATCTAAAGAATATTTCCAGAATTAATGTCTTTTCATTTTCGTTTATTACACATTTCTATAATACTTATATGACAGATTGACGCAAATGCGTCTATGTGTAAGGATTGGTGCAGACCAGTTTTGGCGCGAGTATGATCACGAGCGAGTATTCTGATTGGCAGTCAGTATGTTCAGCCAATCAGAATTGAGACGGTTCCCTCTCGTTACCTGATAGATACACTGGGAGTGAGGCTGGAAGAAGGAAGTCGCTCGCTAGCTTTGAACGCGGACGGTCATGTTACTTGGGCCAGTAAAAATAATGTGTAAGACGAAGAATTACTTAGTGTTTCATTTATTGGTGAGCTAAGTCGATAGCAGTTGCTGTTGACTGCTTGGCGAAATTTCGGAGACTATGACTAAATCTGTTGGACAGATATTCGCATGTGAAATATTGGCCTTCATAGAATCGGCGTGGCATGTTTCAGTATTCAACTACTGAGCATTTTTGGTGAGCAGATTCTTTTTTAGAAATCCACAAGAAGGACCGAATGTAGTAACTCATATTAGTCGTGAAATTAATGACTGTGAAAACGTTGTTTAATTTGGGTCGGGTTTGGACAGATTTCTGGCTGCTGTGCGTGTGAAATGTGTGTATGAATCGTGAACTGGAAGGAAATAGCCAATAGTTTAAATGTGGACTGAACAGTACCTTTCCTTTGGTTATCAAGGACAAAATAAACATTATTGTGTGGAAATTTCGGGCATTATTTTCTAGAAGCCAATCCATTTTCTTACTGCCCGATAAAATTGGATGACAGTATTTCTACAGAACTTTCTTTCATAACTAGAGTTGCGCAGCCTCGGTAATTGTAGGTATTAAGTGGTGTTTTTTATCAACGCTGCTTTTACATCATCTTGTAAGTATCTATGTTGCCTAGTGAAGGGACATTGAGCAGACGCCGTTCTGAGGTAGGTGAATTTTTATTTGCAGCCTACACAGTGACAACGACGTAAAGACAAGAAAAATTAAACCCCGACCCGCCGAATAGTCTTTACGTCTTTTGATGGCCCAGCTTGGTTCAGAGCACTGATGTGATTCATGGCCAAACCTTCAGCAGTGGTCACATGTAACTGCCTTCATACACAGCAACTCACGCCCAGCTAAATTACAGTACTGGCCTCTCACTGAGCACGAATACAATGCCCTACAATTAACGCAGACTTAAAAACGATACACAGCTTCTTTCGGCTTCACAAGTGTTACCTTTAAATTTCGATATACACTACAGGCCATTAAAATTGCTACACCAAGAAAAAGTGCAGATGACAAACGGGTATTCATTGGACAAATATATTATACTAGAACTGACATGTGATTACATTTTCACGCAATTTGGGTGCATAGATCCTGAGAAATCAGTACCTAGAACAACCACCTCTGGCCGTGATAACGGCCTTGATACGCCTGGGCATTGAGTCAAACAGAGCTTGGATGACGTGTACAGGTACAGCTGCCAATGCAGCTTCAACACGATATCACAGTTCATCAAGAGTAGTTACTGGCGTATTGTGACGAGCCAGTCGCTCGGCCACCATTGAACAGACGTTTTCAGTTCGTGAGAGATCTGGAGAATGTGCTGGCCAGGGCAGCAGTCGAACATTTTCTGTATCCAGAAAGGCCCGTACAGGACCTGCAACATGCGGTCGTGCATTGTCCTGCTGAAATGTAGGGTTTCGCAGGGATCGAATGGAGGGTAGAGCCACGGGTCGTAACACATCTGAAAAGTAACGTCCACTGTTCAAAGTACCGTCAATGCGAACAAGAGGTGACCGAGACGTGTAACCAATGGCACCCCATACCATCAGGCCGGGTGTTACGCCACTATGGCGATGACGAATACACGCTTCCGATGTGCGTTCACCGTGATGTCGCCAAACACGGATGCGACCATCATGATGCTGTAAACAGAACCTGGATTCATCCGAAAAAATGACGTTTTGTCATTCGTACACCCAGGTTCGTCGTTGAGTACACCATCGCAAGCGCTCCTGTCTGTGATGCAGCGTCGAGGGTAATCGCAGCCATGGTCTCCGAGCTGATAGTCCATGCTGCTGAAAACGTCGTCGAACTGTTCGTGCAGATGGTTGTTGTCTTGCAAACGTCCCCATCTGTTGACTCAGGGATCGAGACGTGGCTGCACAATCCGTTACAGCCATGCGGATAAGATGCCTGTCATCTCGACTGCAAGTGATACGAGGCCGTCGGGACCCAGCACGGCGTTCCGTATTAGCCTCCTGAACCCACCGATTCCATATTCTGTTAACAGTCATTGGATCTCGACCAACGAGAGCAGCAGTGTGGCGATACGATAAACCGCAATCGCGATAGGCTACAATCCGACGTTTATTAAAGTCGGAAACGTGATGGTACGCATTTCTCCTCCTTACATGAGGCATCGCAACAACGTTTCGCCAGGCAACGCCGGTCAACTGCTGTTTGTGTATGAGAAATCGGTTGGAAACTTTTCTCATGTCAGCACGTTGTAGGTGTCGCCACTGGCGCCAAACTTGTGTGAATGCTCTGAAAAGCTAATCATTTGCATATCACAGCATCTTCTTCCTGTTGGTTAAATTTCGCGTCTGTAGCACGTCATCTTCGTGGTGTAGCAATTTTAATGGCCAGTAGTGTAAGTGCTGCTTACTGTTCATGGATGGAACGACGAAACCAAAAAGTCCAAAGCAAGAGTCACTCACCAACTTGTACTGCTGGACTGCAAGCTGAGGCTTAGGTGGCGATGCTGGACCCACCTACCCTTGTGACACGAGATTTAATGACTGCTTGTTGGACTCTATGTTGGGTGGTGGTAGAGGGCAGGTCGAGGTCAGGATGGTGTCGACCACCACCCCAGGATGCAGGGAATAGCAGCTTGGCAAACGGGGGCCTATCTGACGGCCACTGTGTGTTGGTAAAACGGTATTAAAGAACCAAACATTTATTGTCTAAGAATGCCCAGATGTGATGGCACCCCAGGCTGCCCACGGCAGTAAGGCGCGCGCAGTGCACGGCCTGCCTGGATTGCGCTGACAGGAGCCCATATGGACGCTGTTGTGAAGACTGAGGCGCCGCAATGCTGCTGAGCTAGCGAGTGTGAGAAAACAGTTTCGAGTCACGTACCTGAAGACAAGAAACTTGTTCAGCTGGTGGTCCCAAAGAGCTCGCAGGGCACAGATACAGAACTTGAGAGAAGATTTTCAGATCTAGCAAAACAAAGCACGTGAGAATCAAAGTAAGTATTCGTTCTGGGGTGGTCGATTTTCTAAATGTTGTCGACTATATAATGAGACAGGAAACAATTATGAACAGTAATTCATCAAATCTGAAAAAAATAGAAAACACGAATAATGAAACGTGTGAACGAATACATCGTTAAGAAAATAAAAAATTAGTATGTCTTTACCCAACTTCGTCTTTCTTTCGTGTAGGTTCACGATATAGTTAACCAAATGCACCGCACTTTTAGTGGGTCCCGCCTCATACCTCATAGGCGGTGCGTCATTGGCTACCGCACTCGTCTGCCGCTTCCAGGTGGGAATGCCAGGCCGGCCGTGCGGTCCTGGGCGCTGCCGTCTGGAGCCGGGCGGCCGCTGCGGTCGCAGGTTCGAGTCCTGCCTCGGGCATGGATGTGTGTGATGTCCTTAGGTTAGTTGGGTTTAATTAGTTCTAAGTTCTGGGCGACTGATGACCTCAGAGGTTGAGTCGCATAGTGCTCAGAGCCATTTTTGTGAATGCCAATTGAGGCGTTGAGATCAAAAAGGGGATATGTCACTCAATTGATGTTCTGAGATATATTGAAAAAACTGTATAATTCTTAATAGCGTTATTCCCAAACATTATAGTAAGTCCCACAAATTCATGAGGAAGAACGCAAAGTTATACCAACAATCTGTAATCATAGGATGAAGGCAACTAATAGAAGATGGTAATAGAAAATGACTGACATATCCCCTTTTTGATTTAAACAACAGTCATTGTACTGAGATATTGACTTAAGCGACACAGTCTCTCCACTCGGCGTTTTGATATTCCATGGAGTGCAATAATTAAGCTTTCTTGAAAACCATAGTTTCCTTGAAGCCAACTTTAACCTGCAGATACAAGTGAATTATTATCATAAAACAAAAATCTACCTAATCGTAATACTGTAACCCTATTAAGTATATGCCTTAACTATTTGCCTTAAAGATTTTACAAAACGTGGATCAAAGATGTACATAATTCGGAAAGAAAACGGTAAATAAAACAATATTGCAGTTGTCATGCCAGTTATCTTATAATAATAATTTGCTGTCCTTCCACGATTGGTAATGGAATTTCGGCGTGGTCTCCTTGCTTTTGGAAAGAAGGAAAGATTGTGAGCACTCAAGTACGTAGCCATCCTGTCCATCTTTGTTGGGCATATTGTTGAATTCTGTCAACAACAGTTCCTTCTCAGCAAATGAGAACTTCTCAAAACATTTACGCCTGCATCTGTGAACAGATATTAGCGTATTATTAACCTATATATTCGGCGAATAACATATTTTTACCGATTTCCTGTATTACAACTAAAACATAAATTTAAACTTTGCGTCCATGAAAGGAACTTGTATTCACATTTAAATACAATGTTTCTACTGAACTTGCCTCTGCTACAGAATATTACATTATGTACAGAGAATTCAAACAGTGAACATTGTATGATTATTTACCTGCAATCTGAAGCTGTTTCCCTCCTAGGAACAATGTTTCTTTTCCAGTTGGCATTTTCCAAACCCTTGACCTTCTTCCACAATTCGGGGCGTCTTTTCTTCATTCTAAATTCACGTAAATCGTCTTCGGACTCGTCTGACGGTTCCGTCACCGAAGCCATTTGGAAGTCTCACAGCTGATTACTGCAAACCACTACAGTGCTGCCTTCACGCCTCACGTTCTTTCGTGCAGTATAGGGACTTGTCTCTGTGACAAGTCCTCTTTCTGCACGAAAAGTAATATCAAAACTGATTTCGACAGGGAAAAATCACTGAACAAGTCCCATTTTAGAACCAAAAGATGCGGAATCGTGCGAAAATACCAACGATAGTAATAACTCATATATCCCAAAAATGATGACAAGTCCCGTTTCTGCTCTCAACGCCTCAATTCCGTGAGCAGCCGTGTTACCGCAGGGAACGCTTGCCGTTGGCGTTGCCGCGTGCTGCGTTGGAATGGGATTCGACCCTAATGGTCACAGCAAAGCGATGCTAAAGGCCCTCGAAAACGATCAAACATTTTCTCAAACTTAACTATGACTGCCAAGTAATTTCGGAAATTTGTGGTAAGGTCTTATGGGACCAAACTGCTGAGGTCATCGGTCCCTAAGCTTACGCACTACTTAATCTAACTTAAACTAACTTACGCTAAGGACGACAGACACACCCATGCACGAGGGAGGACTCGAACCTTCGACAGGGGGAGCCGCGCTGACCGTGACAAGGCGCCCCAGACCATGCGGCTACCCCGCGCGGCGCCTGCGAAACATTTGAGCGTGTACGGTGCTATTTGACATGTTTGTCAAGCATAGATCCTGTTTGACGAGTTTGTGAGAAATTTTGACTGGCGGAAAGTTTGACAAGATGGCGAAAGTTGTTCAAATGGCTCTGAGCACTATGCGACTTAACTTCTGAGGTCATCAGTCGCCTAGAACTTAGAACTAATTAAACCTAACTAACTTAAGGACATCACACACATCCATGCCCGAGGCAGGATTCGAACCTGCGACCGCAGCGGTCACGTGGTTCCAGACTGAAGCGCCTTTAACCGCACGGCCACACCGGCCGGCTAGGCGAAAGTTGTCTGTGTCGGTGTTTCGAAACATATATTTGGCGAAAAATTGTTTTATTACAATTTATCTCACTGTAACTGTATTTCTACAACTATGGAAATTATGATCAAACAAGAAAACAGAAACAAAATAGAACTGACAATTGCCAAAATGGTAAAGGTGTCGCGTCTTTGCCAGCCATATATTAGCATGAACGGTCTCTTAAACTGAGATACAGCCAGGAAAGCGGTGTGCTGATTACATGCCCCATTCATATCTGTACCCAGTGACGGCTGTGGGCCGAAGATGACGCGGCGACCGGTCGCTTTCATGGGGCTTTCTTGGCCTGTTCGGGCGGAGTTTAGTTTTTCTTTTTTTTTTGTATTAGGGTTGGGTTGGGTCGTTCGGAGGGAAGAGACCAAACAGCGAGGTCAACGGTCTCTTCGGAGCAGGGAAGGATGGGGAAGGAAGTCGGCCATGTCCTTTCAAAGGAACGATCGCGGCATTTGCCTGGAGCGATTTAGGGAAATCACGGAAAACCTAAATCAGGATGGCCGGACGCGGGATTGAACCGTCGTCCTCCCGAATGCGAGTCCAGTGTGCTAACCACTGTGCCACCTCGCTCGGTTTATATTAGGATGAAGAGGTTATGAACAAAATCAATATTTTATGCATACGGTAACATACAGGCGGAAGTGGAATGAAATAAAAGAAATCGAAGTTCTCCGGTTCTTCCACAGACGATGTGAGCTGTATGTTCCCAAGTTGTGGTATTTTAATGAACTGTTATTAGAAGACCAAGTAGAAGAGAATACATTTTCACGTACTTGTGTCTTCTTTTTCAATGTGAGGGCAAAGCAACGCTAGACAAGCTATTAAAAGTAACACCGTCCATCAGCAGAAAGTTGATGTAATCATCAGGTTCTCAGCGTAACATTTCCTTTAACAGGTTTTCAGCTGTATATTTCTCTATCATTATAAACCATTCCCTGGACCAGCGTGTTGTTTGCTTCTTCTTTAAACACAGTACCAGAGTCAATGTTGTTGTTGTGGCTGTCAGTCCGAAAACTGGATTGATGCAGTTCTCCATGCTACTAGAAATGCCTTGTCTGCATTTGTAGCGATTCCCATTAGCGCCAAAATACAGCACACACGAAAAACGTCTGCTTCAAAAGTAAGGTTAAATTTATAAGTTTTCTTGGTACGTGTACAGGTTTGTTTTAACGCATCAGTGGACAGATAAGAGCGAAGTTGACAGACACATTTGCTCTTTTAGGAGGTGCTTAGCAAGTTATTAAAAGTTCCATTGTCCATTCGAAGAATGTCGATGTAATCTGAGAGTAATATTTCCTTAGGCAGATTTTCGTGGGTAAATATCACATTTAAGCCATTCGCTGGACCAGAGTCTTGTTTTCTTCCCCTTCTTCAAACACAGTGCCAAAGTCAATTCCAGAACTACTTTGTCTGCATTTGTGGCCGTTCTCACTACTGTCAAATACTCACGAACAGCGTCTGCTTCAAAGTGGAGTTAAAGTGACAAACATATTTGAACGCGAACGAGCTTGTCTGGCAAGTCCGTGGCTAACTAAGAGCGATTTTGTCAAACACGATGGATCGTTTGCGGGGCCCTTAACGGCAGTCTGCAGCGCGCTCCTTCTGCCAGTTGGGGCGCTGTTTCAAAAGTGCGGTTTCTTTTAGAACACACCTCGTATACGGTCCAAGTTTCATCGAGCTATGTTACTTGACAATGACACATCATCCGAAAATTACTTTCCTCTTACGTTTTTCTCACCAGTGTAGTCATTCTTCCCGCGCTCTATACGCAAATCAACGGGGGTGTAGAGCGAATATACGATACATCGGGAAGTGCCATCTGCCACACACTGCACCTTAGTTTGGAGCGTAGATGATTAAAGTGGACATGATTACTTAATCTTCTCCGGTATTACCGCTTTATAAATCGCAAGATAAGGACGACAGAATGAGAGGATAATTGATAGCAAGCGCTATCTCGGAGCTAACTGTAAGTCAAACTTATCGCACTTCAGGCAGTGCCAGGGAATCCATTGTCACAAGAAATGCGTTGTACCCAGCAAGTGTTCAACTGAAAATAAAATAAAAAGTGACGAATGAGAACAAGACTGAATCTGATTAGTATACACGCTAATGTAAAAACGACTAATTATTATCATGTGTACTCTTGTCATGTCAAAGATTTGCAAACATTTGCTTTCCTGACGGCACAAAACAAATTGGGTATTTTATGCTGTAGATCTGTAAAACGCCGGTGGATTATAAAAATAAGTGAAAGACATATTTCACATAAAAAACTAATTAATGTACTGTTTAAATCTTGTAGATATCTTTGTTTTGTTCTAAATACAATGGTCTCTTAGCTTGAGGAAAAGTTCTAAAAATAGCAATAAACCGAAAAAACGTCAAGTTATTAAAATGAAAACTAAGTATGCTATTACCATAGTAACGCGATAAACAACGCTCACTTTTTTTATCTGTGCCCGACAACTGCGCATTTCACAGTAGGACGGCGGTTGGTGCGGTCACAATGAGATAAGAGAATTAAGATAGCCAGCTTGGTCAAATGATGCTGAGGTATAATTTTCTGGCTATGTACAGTGAAGTATCAGAGGCACTATCCGGCATTGGACACCATTTTGGAATTCAACCCATCATTAAGGCTTAAGGGATAATGCAGATAAATACACTATAGCATGTCTATAACGCATAAGTCTACCTCTGTTCCTTATGCGAGCAGTTATTCTACTTGGCATTGATTGATAGAATCATTGCACGTGATCTTGAGGGATATCACGCTTTATTATGTCTAACTGGCGCATTACATTGTCAAAATCTGGAGCTGGCTGGTGAGCCATACCTTTAACCTCCAAACGTTCTCATCTGGAGAGAGATCCACTCGTCATGCGTGTGGGCGGGCGTTATCTTGATGAAATGTAAGCCCAGGGCGGTTTGCCATGAAGGGCAACGAAAAGGCGTGCAGAATATCGTCGGTGCATCCTTGTACTGTAAGGATGCTGGAGATGACAAACGAGGGATCCTGCTATGAAATGAAAAGGCATCCCAGACAGTAGTAGTGGGATGAAGACAGCATCAGGACAATTTGTTAGTGTGGGTTGCCTACATCAGGGGCAAGTACATTCAGCAGCAAACCTATTGTTCTCTTTTGATTGACAGGTCGTTAATCTATTATTCAGTTAAGTGATTTTCCATGTCACATCCCTGCCCCCTACCCCTCCTCCTATCCTCCTCCTCAACCCCTCTGGGAAATCTCCTTGCCAATGCCAGCACACTTTTTGTTATGTATGAGGCGGAACTATAAGCCTCATGGAAAAAGGGTGACCTAGCTGAGTCACGCGATTTTACTCTTAGTCTGATCACGAGGTGTGGCCATTAATTGCAAGCATTGATCACGTAGGCTGACGTGAGGATCAATGAACTATACTTGACGGTATGTATCTGCAACATCTTACGTGATTAGAAAGTTAGTAGACAGGAATACAATTAAATAGTTAGCTTTAATTCAGCATCAGCGGTGGATGTCGATCTTGACTTTGAACAATAATATTTACAAGTGCAGTTATAGAATGAACTCCGAATAGTTCTTTATAATTCTGATTGCACCACACATATAGATCAATTGTCAATGCATAAACTGTATGTGGCGCTTGGCTAGGTCGTAGCTGCTGACTTAGCTGAAGGCAATGCTAACTAGCGTCTTTGCAAATGAGATCTCTGAAGTTATAACAAGTGATCCATTCCTATTAAAGTCGGCTGTAGAACTGGCCAGTGTGCTAGCTTGTCTCGTAAGACCAGCCGAGTGGCAGTGCTCGGTCTGCTAGCGTCGACAGTGGCGACTCGCGGGTCCGATGTGTACTGACGGACTGTGGCCAATTTGAAGCCTACAACCTAGCAAGTGTGGTGCCTTGCGGTAACACCACACTTTTCACATCAATTTCATTGACTAATTATTAAAATCGATCAATTAACTAACCCTCCAGCTCTACTCCTCCCCTCCCCCACCTGGAAATTGGTGGGAAAAAGACTCAGTCGATTGGTGATTTTGCAGGAAACCGATATCAGTGTATGGAATATCGTTTATTTATACAGTTTATGGAAAACAAGGCAGTCTTTGGAATACAGTTTCATGACTTATCTAAAGAATTTGTCAGTAAACTGACTGCAGTGAATGGAATACTGTTTATTTAAACAATTTACAGGATACAAGGTTGTGTACAGAATATAGTTTATTTAAAGAATTCGGTTCTAGGCGCGCAGTCCGGAACCGCGCGACTGCTACGGTCGCAGGTTCGAATCCTGCCTCGGGCGTGGATGTGTGTGATGTCCTTAGGTTAGTTAGGTTTAAGTAGTTCTAAGTTCTAGGGAACTGATGACCACAGCTGTTAAGTCCCATAGTGCTCAGAGCCATTTGAACCATTTGAATTTAAACAATTTGTCTGGTTTTCGATCACCGTGTATGGAACTCTTAAACAATTGTGGCCTTTATTTCATCCCAATTGCATAAGAAAACACGTATTACACTATCACAGACCATTTAAACACATCTGAAAACTTTCATATTTCACCCCGTGCGCTGGAGTTGTGCCCACTGGAAGAAGCCATGTGCCGCACTCACAGCGCTGGCTGCCCCGACTGCGCACCCCATTTCCTGTGACGGCTATCCGCTGCCTCACCATGCAGACCTGTGCAAATAGCAGTGAGCTTGGGCTTATGAGCTGGGGAAATTGGAACCACCAGTGTCCAGGCCGCCGTTGCCAGTAGCAGTGAGCTAATCCCTAGGAACAAAATATTCAGGTGCAGCAACCATTCGATATTTGATACCTGAGAAATTCCTGTCGCCATCGCCGTCGCCACCATCTCAGGTGGTCTATATGCATGAACCAACCTGTCGGATACCGGCGCGTGCCAGAGGCGCCTTCCAAAAAATGGTTCAAATAGCTCTGAGCACTATGGGACTCAACTGCTGAGGTCATAATGAGAGGCACCCACACACCTTGCTCATACTGTTGCATCAAGCAGTCAGGCCTGCAAGATGAGTGGTCTGCCAAGCGAGTGGATTCATTCTTATTTATCGAGTAACATGAACTCTCGTACTCACAGTTAAGTCACAAATTATCCTCCTGTATGAATAATACGCAACAGAAACGCACATCTGACTATCAGTAGTTTACAGAACTCTGACTGTTCACTACGCACTGGCAATACCACATTTTCTTTCTTTTTTTTATTTAACGGCTTTTATCAACACGTGTCCATCGCACTGAATATGAGTGGCGCACACATTATAAATTCTGGATATCATGACAACATACAATTCGAAGGAAAAGGCCACCAACCTTTTTCTTTTCACTGTCTTATTTATTCCAATAAATTCTATAACCTAAACACACAAATTCTATAACCTACAACAATAACACGTGAGAAATTCCGCCCAGTGGGCATGGCTTTACATTGGTGAATCTCTATCTTATGGTCTCGTAATTATTTAACGCTACAGTGCACTTTCTGGATAGGATGGTGGATCTTTTGCTATATCTCACACTTCGACTCTCACAACCATCATCACGAAACTTTTCTCCAGACCGAGCGGTACAAAAGGAACATGCATATCCACTACCTCTGAAACTACCTTGCTACTCTCCCATGCAAACCACACATACTTAAATTACATGACATACACAACACTGCAACATGAAATACAAGACAGGGAATAGTCACAACATTATCACTTTCAGCTTTCCCACTTCAATTAATATTTATCCCAGTTTCACACGACTCTGCCCCACTTCGTAATTCTACTTTCCTACTATGAACTCTGGAGATATATGCACGTCTTCCTGTGTAATGCAAGCCAAGTGGCGTTGCTGGATAGACGGCTGACTCACCTTGTTTCTCTCTCAGAGTGTTATAGTTTGAATCAAGCGTCACACGGAAACATATCTCGCAAAGTAATATTAAGAACATATTCATCACACACACGAGTCCTCAACTGATACCATGGACGAGTACTTCTCTTTATCCTTTGTCTCATACACAGATTGAGACTCACACAGTACTCACCACGTGGAAGTACTCGCCTCTAATTTCAAGTCCTGCACATGCTATTTCTTAAATATTTCAACTTATAGTACACACGCTAGTAATTCAGTTTAACTTAAGCACACGGAAGTATTTCAACTTATTGCTGCACGTGGTTTCATTGTGACCATTGGTCACTTCCGAAGATTACTACGATCCCATTAATATTACCTGCCTGACATTTAATTCTCCCCACAAAAGTTCCTGAAATGGAGAAATTATTATTTCAAACTACTCTTAAATATTCCACATGCATACCATGTCTCCACTCTTTTGTCTTTACGGAGCACAACTAAGACAAATCTTAACAGCACAAGATCCAGCGGCAGAGTGCCGAAACATGGCCATTCTTCAGGTCCTCTCGCACCTCTGCTGAAGTGGGGGAGCACCTTGCCACCGAATTGGTCAGCCACATTTCAGGCGCTCAAAGCTCAGGTAAATTTCAGGTTCGTTTGAACAGTTACCAGAATGCGCCAGCCAACAGGCTGTATTCACTATCTGCGGTTAGCAGGCGACCATACATTCATTCATTTCACAGATCTCACCAAACTGGATGTAGGGATTTATTTTGTGGGAGTGCACATGTGACCAATGAAATAAATAAATTGTCATTCTTTCCCACACTGGTATCCGGCTTTGCTGTATTAATTGAAATTGATTTATTATTAGAAAAAATATGTTGTTCAGACAAGAATAATGAAGGATGTTGTACCTATTTTCAATGTCAGGCGGTACTGTACCCTTTCAATAAGTCCCCTAGAACTTAGAACTACTTAAACCTAACTAACCTAAGGACATCACACACATCCATGCCCGAGGCAGGATTCGAACCTGCGACCGTAGCGGTCACGCGGTTCGAGACTGTAGCGCCTAGAACCGCACGGCCACTCCAGCCGGCCGGCGCCTTCCAGTCCAAAGAAAATACCTGATGGGGAATCGATTCAGAAATACTACTGAAATTAATAAACAACTAAATTTCTGGTCACATAATCATGATTAGGGGCGCTTTCAGGTGGTAGACTTCATGTACTGCTCCAAGAATTATTATTATTAATGACATCTTGAAGATGTCACATATGTTGCTTCAGAAGATGTGCCATAAGAAATACTGATTAAACCTTTAGTACAGACATTCGGAATACTTGCTTCAAACAGGTTAAAACTACACAAAATAAAAAAAGATCAACGCTGCACAGTAATTTGTGCATATAAACAACAGCGTTCTTGATGAGAAATTTCATTAAATAATCTGAACCTATTATTATTTGACACCACAATTGGAAACAGCGATGATTTGAATGATAGTTGAATTTCACATTTCGACATGAATTTATACTTCCACGATTATAGAGCTCCCGATCACTACAGATCTGCTAAGTTTATTTTCTTTTTTAAAAGTACTATAGAATTCCGACCCGCCAGGTTAGCCGAGAGCGCTAATAGGCTGCTTTCTGGACTTGGGTAGGCACGCCGGCCCCGGATCGGATCTGCCCGGCGGCCTAACGACGGAGGCTGGTGTGCCGGCCAGCCTGGATGTGGTTTTTAGGCAGTTTTCCACATCCCACTAGGTGAAAACTGGGCTGGTCCCCACGTCCCGCCTCAGTTACAGGGCTTGCAGACATCTGCACACATTCGCACTATTCCATGGGTTACACTAGACACGGACAGTTGGGGTACACTAATTCCATCCTGGGGGTTACGGGATGGCGGCAGGAAGGGCATCCGGCCACCCCTTAAATTAACCTTGCCATATCCGATTAACCATGCCGACCCTGCGTAACTGTGGGAAAAAGGCACAAGCAAAAGAAAGAAAAGTACTATAGAATTCCAAAGTTTACTGGTTCTTTCGGCTACACCAAGATGGAGATGGAGGGAGGAAAGGGTCTATAGTGTGATAAGATAGCAACAACAACAAGTAGCACTGCGATGTATTGAGGAACATGATCCATTCGTGGCTAGATGCCTGAGATTGCTGAAACGCTCGCACATCCTATGTACTCGCCTTCTGGATGCCCACATGCAGGGCACAGTGCCACAGTACAACTCCAACACTCAGAGACTGAAGAAAACTACTGTTGTAAACGTGACCCATAGCCACAGCCGCAAAGCGTGTGTCAGCCAGAGAGAGGCACACCAGCTGTGGAGGCTCCTCCCCAGGCGGACCTCAGTCGTATGAGCCCGAATACTTTCAATACTTCCAGCGCAAACGCTTGCCATATTGAATCTTCTCAAATTTCCAAAGACTATATAACGCGGTCCTGATGGCGCAAACTTGGTGTTACTTCAGTATTCACCCGTCCAGGAGGAACCAGGACCCACATCATCATAAGCCGCGAGACTGGAAGCTTTATCTGACACTCCAAACTGGTCTACAAAGGATGGGGCAAGCCCCAGCCTGGAACAAAGGCGTCTGCTGACATATTGTTTCTTGCCCTGATCTGCTTGCTTGCTGCTATGCTTTCTACAGCCATCTCCAGACTCACAAGAATATTGGGAACCAGGCTCATATTTATCAATGTAACTTCAATTAAGTATGATGAGTGCTGCTGCAGTCTGACACCAGGTGATGCCCTGGAAATGTCTGCTCTTGATGGCTGTGGTTCTGGAACGAATGTCACGTTGATATGTCAATATCTATAGCGCACATAATTTTCCATGTAAAATCTCTCTCATACCCTTATGGCTATTGATGTATTGAGTCTATACCTCCATCATGATAGGACATAAAGTCATTTTCTCTGCACATGCCGGAATATAAGCCACAGTAACTTTACACTGCAAACAAATACACATTTCAGACAAGCAGTGCAGTTATCGTTCATACGAGGGCTATTCAGGAAGTAAGGAACGTTTTGACATTAAAAAAAAACTAAGTACAAGAAATACATTTTATTATATACATCTGAAAGAGCGAATGACATACTACTTTTCCACATAGTCACCATACACGTTGAGGCACTTATCATAGCGGCGGAAAAGCTCTGAAAGACCTTCGTCGTAAAATTCTGCCACCTGAGACTTGAGCCAGTGAGTCACGCCCGCCTGGAGTTACGCGTCGTCATCAAAGCGCTGTGTTGCAAGCCAGTTCTTCATCTTGGGAAACAAGTCGAAGTCGTTTGGTGCCAGATTGGGGCTGTAGGGCGGATGAGGGAAGATTTCTCATTTTAACGAATTAAGGAGTTCTTTAGTGCGGTTTGCAGTGTGAGGTCGGGCATTGTCGTGAGCCGGCCGGAGTGGCCGAGCGTTTCTAGGCACTACAGTCTGGAACGGCGCGACCGCTACGGTCGCAGGTTCGAATCCTGCCTCGGGCATGGATGTGTGTGATGTCCTTAGGTTAGTTAGGTTTAAGCAGTTCTAAGTTCTAGGGGACTGATGACCTCAGAAGTTAAGTCCCATAGTTCTCAGAGCCATTTGAACCACTGTTGTGAAAAAACAAAATTGTGGACGTTAGCTTTCCTCGGCGTTTGTTTTGCACTGCTCTACTAAGGTTGTGACAAATTTGACAGTACCAGGCAGCATTTATGGTTGCTCCACGTTCGAGAAAATCAATAAGAAGCACACCTTGCCTATCCCAAAACACTGTCGCCATCAACTTCCTTGCTGACAAGGTTTGCAAACATTTTCTTGGTTTGCGGGGGGACCTTGTGTGTCTCCACTCCATGGACTGTAATTTTTTCTCGCAATTGACGTGTTTCACCTACGTCTCGTCACCGGTTACGATTCGATCCAGTAATGAATCCCCATGTTTGTGGTTGGCCTACAGAAATGTCAACGTTGCCCCCATTCGCTGTTCTTTATGGTGCTCTGTAACATTTTGGGCACCCATCGTGCGCAAAATATGTGGCAGCCAGCTTTTGAGTGACAATTTCAAACAACAAAGTCCGTGAAACCTGTGGAAAAGAAAGCGAAAGCTCCGTCATTGTGAAGCGACGGTTTTCACGAATCGTTTCATCAACTTTAGCGACAAGATCGTGAGTCATAATGCTCGGGCGTCCACTCTTCTCTTCATCATGAACGTTGGTTCGGCCATTTCTAAACCGAATGCACCATTTCCGGACGGAACATTCTCTCATTACGTTGTTTCCGTACACTTCGCACAGTTCACGATAAATTTCTATAGGTTTTACGTTTTTTGCCAACAAAAACCGTATCACAGACCGCACCTCACAACTGGCGGGATTTTCAATTGCAGCGCACATTTCAAATTCGCATAGCGTATAAACCAGGCGTACAGAGACGTTCCCGCTGTCACGGATGGATGCCGACTGAGCTGCCGAGCACGCACATACCAAAATATACGCGATCGGCACGCGCCTAGCGGTATCAGACGGAAGCGTATCCTACTTTCTGAATAGCCCTTGTATGTGTACAGCACCTGAAAAAATTGTGGTTGCTCACATTCACACCAGCTAGGTGTCTGGAATCCACTCAGTTCTATGAAATTATTTGACGTTAAAGTCTTCCAGTCAGCGATTCCGGAAGGTGCTACATCCTGCTAAGACTCTCTCAAAGTGTTGCAGAGCACAGGCGTCCGGCACTATGTGTTAATCAACAGCGCTCCCGCGGACGAAATGGTTGGAAAGACATCACCGATATAGGTTGGTGTACTGTAATCAACATCGCAGTCGATAGTGAAACAAAGAAAACGTAAGGGTCTGCTTAGGGGAGACGTTGAGGAGACGTTCTGTGTGTCCATTTAGTTAAAAGCGTATTGCCCGTACTGTTTGTACACTACAGCAAATCCTGTTGAAACCTTGCACTGCTATATTGTGCAGCTGATTACTGAATGAAACTATTACCCATTAAGTTTGGATGTACTTCTCAATGCGTTGAAATCACAATTCTCCACGTCAAATCTATCCTCCCCTTACCACAAGACATACATAATTTTTTTACATGAATAATAGTTTGATTATTTCCCACAAACGTCTGGTGATAGGTCGGAACATAAGTCATAGTACATCTACGTTCAAGTAGCATAACACTTCTGACTATCATTTATAGGTGTATAAAAAAATTATGATACATGTACACTCACAGCTGCCCTGCCCAATAGCAAAAACGCCTCTCGTTATCACATGTTTGTTGATGAATAAAGGATGTAATTACAACTTAACAAAGTCCTAGCGTCTTTTTTTTTATTTTAACGATTTCACCACGTCTACGAAACCTTTTCGTATTTATGATACTTGTAAATCCAGCCAGCACACAGAAGCATCTTATTCAGACCACCAAGTCGGGGTTTGTGTCAGTGCATGGATGCATATTTACCGTAGACGTAACACCCAGGTCATATAAATTTCCCCTGATTGAGAAATCATTGTGAGTGCAATGTAAACTAGAGTACGTCCATTTGGAGTTAATTTTCAGGGTCCAAGCAAATGGATGGAAAAACCAGAAAACTGTTCATTGTCGAGTCTAAGCACATATTAAGTTCCTGTTGCTAAGCAGCGCACCTGTTTAACACTTCGGAGCAGGAGGAGGGTCACCGAGAGACGGATCTGTTTTTGCAGCTGGCAAAATTGAGTTTGTTACGAAGAAACAAAGGAGCCTGTTGGAGTGTCATACAAAGATTTTGTTTGTTACATGTGCGAGAAACGGCGACTTAATGATACATACGTGTTTCGATCCTATAACATGTGTGTATGGGAGCTAAATTTTCAAAAAGGAATACCATGTTATGTAGACACCTCCTATAAGCTTGAATGCAAAAAATGCTTTTCCAAGCGCACAGTAGACTTCTGTTTGTCCCTTTCGGTGCGGCAGCTGTATGTAACTGAATAATCACTACGAATCCATCGTCATTCAGTTATTCAACTTCAAGTGTGTGCAGGATATCTGTGGATAAGGTAACGTTAATTCTAATAGTGAATTTGAGGAGTGTTAGTGAGTGTATTGTGCAAAGTATGGTCATTCTTTAGTTATGGCTATTAAGGGGGGATAGTGTCTGCACACCTCTTCATATTAAAGATCACAGCTGTACCCACACATTAGAAAAAATATTCTGCACCTCTTACTTCCTCAATATGTTACGACAGTTAGCCTTGAGGACTACAGATTCGCTGGAAAAAGAGATTGTTACTGCTTATAACGTGTCTGAGCGGGTGAAATCAAGAAATATGTATAGTGACCTCGTATATTTATATGAAACTGATTGAGAGTCGTCGCCACGTGAACTCTTTTGATTACTACATGTTCCCCGCACAACGTGTACCATTACTATGTAATATATATCGCAGAGATTTTATTTGCTATCTGATGTGTTTAAAAGGGATGAACTCATTTCAAAGTATGGGTCCTGCTTTAAGCACTATGACTCGAATGCACGATGCCAGATTGGTGGACCACCATCAATGTCTCTTACCTCACTTTAGTTTAAGCTTTGCAGTACCGTGCTTCTCTGTTTCTCTGAGTCGCACCGCGGTTAATTTGTTATTAAGATGTTTAATTGTTTCAAGTGAACTAAAAATGCCGAAGAGGTAGTGTTCATTCCAAGATAAATATTCAGATGAATGGTTCTTCATAAAACGAGTGAGGCGCGACTATGAAGCAGAATGTGTAATTTGTAAGTGTTGTGATATTATAGCGGATGGGGGAAGAGTAGATATTAAGAATCATTTAACTAACATAAAGCACACATCAAACGTGCAATCTAGACCAAAGCCGCAAAAAAATGGGACGTTGGGCATAAAAAAATCAACTGCAATTGTAAAAACATTGTGAGCGCCCGACACTGTCAAACAAATACGCTGTACTCTTCAAAGTTCCGTTATTTTTGGTACAGCTGCAGCTGTTCGCAATTAAAAGAGGCATTTGCTCCAATCTTTCACTTTTTTAAGCTTAAGAGAAGTAGCCCACTTTCTCCCGTATTCTGCTTCCCAAATTACGTCCATTTTTAGTCAATCTGAGAGAAATATCCCGGCTTGTCAGACAGAAATTTTGGCCACCCTACATACACAGAAAGTTGAACGTAGAGTTATCGCGAAATGGGGGCGAGCATTACCTGTGTCTAATCTTACGTTCGATTTTGTCAAATAGCAAAAATCCCACAACCAGCAGGACGCAGGCAGTGGTCGCAGACCGGCACAGACTTGTCCAGTATACTCAGGTCACCACCGACTTGCCCAGCATTCATCTGTAGGTGGGGTAGAATTCTGCATTCCTATTGGCTCGCTGGGTAAGTGGTGGGTGGAGGGAGCAGAGGATATATAAAGGCCTCCCCACCCGCCGTCGCCCTCATTCGGTCGTCAACCACCGTAGTGGGAGGTCGATGGTCTTGTTCTCGCTTGTGTGCATTAATCGTTAGTTTGGTTCTTCTAACATGAAGCGTTCAGAGGCATCAAGCACCATCGGTAATGCCATACCTCACAAATAGGACTTTCTCCGCCAAAGTAGAAACTGCCACCTCCACCAGAAGGCGTATTCGTGCCGGGGTGCCACAGGGATCGGTCCTGGGGCCCGTATTGTACAGTTTGTACACTGCGGACACTCCAACGGCCCCCCTGGTGCACACCGCACAGTACGCGGACGACACAGCCTTCTACACAAGAAATGCGAACAAGGACCTGGTCATTCGTAGGCTACAAAGGGTTTTAGACGACACAGAAACCTGGGCCCGTCGCTGGCGCATCACCATCAATTCTGAGAAGACGCAGGCAATGCTGATTACCCGAAGGCTCGGAAGGCGCGAACCTCCTCAACGTCCCCCCCTCCACCTCCACCTAAATGGAACCCAACTCCCCTGGCGCAGAACCGCCAAGTACCTTGGCGTAAACTTGGACTCTCGTCTTACGTGGAAACCCCACATAGTCGAGGTCCACATGAAGGTCTGCGCCAGAATGTCCATCCTATACCCTATCCTGAACACAACCAGCTCCCTTCCCTGCCCAGTAGCAGTAAATGTATACCAGGCCTGATCCGGCCGGTAATGGAGTATGCGTGCCCTGTCTGGGGATACGCGGCAAAGCAGCACCTGGACAAACTCCAGAGGCTGCAGAACCGCGCCCTCAGAAGGGCGCTGCATCTACCTCTTGGATTCCCCACAGACGACCTGCACGCCGCAGGAGAAATCCCACTCCTGAGAGAGCGTTTCCAGGATCTGGCAAGGGCCTTCTATGAGGGTTCTTCCAGATCCGGAAATGCACTCATCCACTCCCTAGGTCGGTATGACACGTCCCGCGATAAGCACAAGCGCTCTATGACGATTAAGTCGAAGAGAAAATCCCAATACCCAATCCCTAGTCCAGTTCCTTCCCATATAACACCAATCATCTCGCGTACCTCAGGCAAGTACCAGACACATTCACAACAATTCATCACATATCACAGACAGCAAAAATATATAGAAAAATCACACACACATGTACACAGGGGAGTAAAAGGCAAAAGGCTACAAACTCCCCCTCACACTTCCCCAAAGAGGGGCAAGTAACAGATGAAAGCAGCAGCAGACCCGCCGTCGTCAACCACCGTAGTGGGAGGTCGATGGTCTTGTTCTCGCTTGTGTGCATT
Source organism: Schistocerca americana (assembly GCF_021461395.2). Lineage (NCBI taxonomy): Eukaryota > Metazoa > Arthropoda > Insecta > Orthoptera > Acrididae > Schistocerca > Schistocerca americana. Next base: position 817,154,822 of record NC_060130.1, on the reverse strand, counting down.
AATCGTTAGTTTGGTTCTTCTAACATGAAGCGTTCAGAGGCATCAAGCACCATCGGTAATGCCAGTGCCGGCGAACGGCAGAGACCGTTAGAGCAGGATGTAGCATTACCCAGTAAGTACAGATCCAGATCGGTGACTGTAACTTTTCTCTTCAACTAAGAATTTCATAGTATTGAATACATTTCTTCTTATTGTTTCAGTGCATATCCACCAACACCAAATCGTGTATGAAATGAATGCTGTGGCGCAGTAGCAGAGACAGTGGCAGCAGCTGCTGCAGCAACTGGTTCTAGAAGACGCTGAGAGGCAACAGATGCAGCAACAGCAGTGCAGCAACAGCTGCGGCTGCAGCTCAACAGCAGTGACAGCAGCAGCAGCAGCAGCAGCAGCAGTGGCAGGAACTGCAGCAGCACCAGTATCATCGTAAGTAGTATACAGGGTGTCCCATATATCTTGACCACCGTAAATAACTGTTTGTCCAGATACAAATTACAAAATATTTCAAGCAAATATTCTTTAGCCGTCAGGGGGAAATCAATCAGCATGATTGCTTTAGTTGTAGCTTTGTTTTTTACAAGGATATGACTTTTTAAAATGGCAACCTGTATTTTTTATTTGTAATTCATTTCCTCTCCTAAAGTCCTATTCAAAAATGTATCACAGTGTACCATTCACTGAAACACAACATTATTAATTACATAACACAACATTGACGTTGACGCTCCCAGTTCTTAGTGTAGATACTCAGGGTAATGGAACACATCCACGTGCTGAGGTTGAAAGAGGACAAATGTAAACGTAAGTAGAATGCACACCCGCCATTCCGCCAACCATCGTCAGTTGAAGAGTTGTGTGAGTAGAATGTACACCAACGAAGAGAAGGTAGAAATGCTACTCATCTATGGGGAATGTAAGTTAGCAGAACAGTAATTGCAATACTGTTTTCTTATGTACGGGTACATTTAGTACAGTAGTTTTGTCATTTTAAATGCTGTTGTGTACACTAGGCATACATATTTCATTCTCCAAACGAATGGCGCCGTGAATTACCTTTCGTTTCCTTAACACGCTACGTTTTATGTAGGCGCCACTTCAGAATTCGTTGGAACTCTATCTCGGGCGCTGCAGTCATGGACTGTGCGGCTGTTCCCGGCGGAGGTTCGAGTCCTCCCTCGGGCATGGGTGTGTGTGTTTGTCCTTAGGATAATTTAGGTTAAGTAGTGTGTAAGCTTAGGGACTGATGGTTCAAATGGTTCAAATGGCTCTGAGCACTATGGGACTCAACTGCTGCGGTCATCAGTCCCCTAGGACTTAGAACTACTTAAACCTAACTAACCTAAGGACACCACACACATCCATGCCCGAGGCAGGATTCGAACCTGCGACCGTAGCAGTCGCACGGTTCCGGACTGCGCGCCTAGAACCGCGAGACCACCGCGGCCGGCAGAGACTGATGACCTTAGCAGTTAAGTCCCATAAGATTTCACACACATTTTTTTTTCTATCTCGGGAGGATATGCACATCACTCAAGCTGCATTTCCCGACGAGCAAAAGTTTCAACTTTTGGCTAGAAAGGGGGTTTTCCCATACGAGAAAGCGGATAGTATGGCAAAAATCAACGAAACTAGGCTACCAGACATAACTGCATTCTCCAACATCCTCACAGGCGAATCCATAACGGATGCAGAGTATGAGCATGCCACGAATGTCTGGCGGGAATTCAACATCTCCACTTTAGGAGAGTAAGCATGGCTTTACATAGACACAGACGTGCTCTTGCTTGCAGACGTCGTCGAGAAATTCCGGGGTCTATGTATGACTGCATATTAACTGGGTCCCGCCTTTTATGACATGGCACCTGGGTTGTCTTGGAACGCAATGCTCAAGGGATCCGTGAGGGACTTTTCCAATGTGTCCATAGGCATCCCAAGTCAAATAACCCACGGATGGGTGACAGATTCAATGCAATCCTTGATTCGAGTTACATAATGTACTTGGATGTAATAACTTGCACAGGCACGCTATGGAACAACCACTGCCGATTGGTGAGCTTCAACAGGTGCCCAAAGACGAATGCAAGGGATTAGGTGGCAAAACTAAAGAGCAGACGATATCAGATATCAAAGGGTTGCTGCCACCTGAAGAGTTTGTTTTTAAACCTAACTAACCTAAGGACAGCACACACATCCATGCCCGAGGCAGGATTAGAACCTGCGACCGTAGCAGCAGCGTGGTTCCGGACTGAAGCGCCTAGAACCTCTCGGCCACAGCGTCCGGCTCCTGGGGATTAGCTCGCTGCTGGTCTGCCCTGATAGCTGAGTGGTCAGCATGACAGACTGTCATGCCAAGGGGCCTGGGTTTGATTCCTGCCTGGGTTGGAGATTTTTCTCTGCTCATGGACTGGGTGTTGTGTTTTCTTCATCATCATCATCATCTCATCCTCATCAACGCACAAGTCACCGAAGTGGCGTCAACTCAAAAGACTTGCACCACGCGAACGGTCTACCCAACGGGGGCCCCTACCCACATGACATTTCATTTTACAGCTCGCTACTACTTGCAGCGGTGGCACAGACACCGGCAGTTTCTAGTCCCCCAGCGCATAATCCTGAGCATGCTGCTATTTGCACAGGCCTGAAGGGTGAGGCAGCTGATAGCCGCAGTGGGCCCTGGGGTGAGCAGCCCGCGCTGCAAGCTCGGTACTTGGCTCCTTCCTGTGGACGCAACTCTGGTGCACAGAGCACGTCCTAAAAAGTTTTTCAGGTATGATAAAGTGGTCTGTGACAGTGTAATTACGTGTTTCCTTACGCTATCGGAATGAATAAAGCGCCACAACTGTTTAAATATTTCACATACAGCAGTAGGGTTTTGGAACATATACTGTATTCAGACATTATGAATCACCTCGAAGGGAACGATCTATTGATACGTAATCAGCATGATTTCAGAAAACATCGTTCTTGTGCAACGCAGCTAGCTCTTTATTCGCATGAAGTAATGGCCGCTATCGACAGGGGATCTCAAGTTGATTCCGTATTTCTAGATTTCCGGAAAGCTTTTGACACCGTTCCTCACAAGCGACTTCTAATCAAGCTGCGGGCCTATGGGGTATCGTCTCAGTCGTGCGACTGGATTCGTGATTTCCTGTCAAGAAGATCGCAGTTCGTAGTAATAGACGGCAAATCTTCGAGTAAAACTGAAGTGATATCAGGTGTTCCCCAGGGAAGCGTCCTGGGACCTCTGCTGTTACTGATCTATATAAATGACCTAGGTGACAATCTGAGAAGTTCTCTTAGGTTGTTCGTAGATGATGCTGTAATTTACCGTCTAGTAAGGTCATCCGAAGACTAGTATCAGTTGCAAAGCGATTTAGAAAAGATAGCTGTATGGTGTGGCAGGTCGCAGTTGACGCTAAATAACGAAAAGTGTGAGGTGATCCACATGAGTTCCAAAAGAAATCCGTTGGAATTCGATTACTCGATAAATCGTACAATTCTCAAGGCTGTCAATTCAACTAAGTACCTGGGTATTAAAAATTACGAAGAACTTCAGTTGGAAAGACCACATAAATAATATTGTGGGGAAGGCGAGCCAAAGGTTGCGTTTCATTGGCAGGACACTTAGAAGATCCAACAAATCCACTAAAGAGACAGCTTACACTACACTCGTTCGTCCTCTGTTAGAATATTGCTGCGTGGTGTGGGATCCTTACCATGTGGGATTGACGGAGGACATCTAAAGGGTGCAAAAAAGGGCAGCTCGTTTTGTATTATCACGTAATAGGGGAGAGAGTGTGGCAGATATGATACACGAGTTGGGATGGAAGTCATTAAAGCAAAGACGTTTCTCGTCGCGGCGAGATTTATTTACGAAATTTCAGTCACCAACTTTCTCTTCCGAATGCGAAAATATTTTGTTGAGCCCAACCTACATAGGTAGGAATGATCATCAAAATAAAATAAGAGAAATCAGAGCTCGAACAGAAAGGTTTAGGTGTTCGTTTTTCCCGCGCGCTGTTCGGGAATGGAATGGTAGAGAGATAGTATGATTGTGGTTCGATGAACCCTCTGCCAAGCACTTAAATGTGAATTGCAGAGTAATCATGTAGATGTAGATGTAGATCGATTTCCAGGCAAATTCTTTAAATAAACTGTTTTCCATACATCACCTTGTACCCTCTAAATTGTTTAAATAAACTGTATTCCATACGCTACAGTCAATGTTCTGACAAATTATTTAAATAAATGAGTAAACTGTATTCCAAGAACTGCCTTGTATCCCATAAACTGTTTAAACAAACACTATTCCACACACTGCAATCGGTTTCCTGCCAAATCACCAATCAACTGAGTCTTTTTCCCTCCAGTTTCCAGGTGGGGGAGGGGAGGGGGAAAAGTATACCAGGTCCAGAAACAGGAACACATGAGGAAGTATCTGATGAGGTGTTGTACTGGTAATTAGGGCCAGCATCTATCGCATCAAGAACCAGACACCTATCGCCAATCCACACGCCAGATGATGTTCGTCCATGTGCAGAGCAATACAAGCGACTCAAGGTGAATCTCGTTAAGGCGTGACCGGCATATTTTCCTCCTATTGACCATAAGGTACTATGCAGACTGGACGTCAGTGGCAGGGTATGGCGAACACAGCGATCATCAGATGGTACTCCAGTCGACATGGGGCTGCTCCCCCTCAATCATATTCGGTTGACCTGTGCTGCTGAAGAATGCCATAGATCGCCTTTGTGGATGGACGTAGCTCAGTTTGAGGAACAAATGGCGGAAGTAAAAGAAGGTCGGCGGGATGTCTGAAAGCTGTATATGGGCTGAGAGAAAGCGTGGTGCAAGGGCCTCCAGCAACAGTTTGGTAAGCAAGTAGGACAACGGCGCCACAACACCGTTTGGGAGCTGACAAAAAGGGCTACCACACTGTCAGGGACATGACAGAGACCTAAACCGTCCCTGCACCATGGGAAGGTGAGGGTCTCGTACCTTATCTCTAACAGTAAGCCATGGCAAACATATGAAACCAATGCCGTAGCATGCAGTGGGCCACAGATGGCGGAATAGGAAGTGTGTGTGCCACGTGGGGGACATGTGATGCCAATACACATTTACATACTCTATCCGTTGCAAAAGATAAAGTGATAATAAATGGTCATCTAGGAGCCCAGCTCGTAGTTGGGTTGGCGCCAGCAGTTGATGGCAATCGTACGTCGCAGATCACTTGCAAAACCGAACCCAAAGCATCGGATAATACCAGCTACACGCAGTGAAGTAGTGCTGTCCGCAGCAAGCCCCACGCATACAGCCATGGCACTCAATGTTCCGGTCGTTGAGGCAGTGACTACCTGACCTCAGCACCGCGATGAAGAACGATGACGAGATCGTCAGTACAAGCAGTGCAGCTGAACACATGGCCACAGAAAGGCATCCCAGACAGGCATTGGTGGAGGCTGCAGGGCAACGGTTCCCTGGCGAAAGCGTACAACAGTGCAGAGAGCGGGCAGCCTTGATACACCAAACGCCAGATCGAAATGGGAGGAATGAGATGATTATTGTAGAGTACACAGGACGTAGCTCCACGAAGGAGACGCATCACATCGACGGTAGTATCAGGATATCCCATATTACGGAGCACCCTTTCCGGGTAGTTGCGATCGAACACCTGACTAAAGCCAAGAGCTGCCAAAAGTCCAGGCACACGACGAGCATGAACAAGAGCGATTAAGTCCCGATAGCGACAGAGGGCAGTGTGATTATTTCTGGCGCTTCCCAAAGTAGTTCGATCAGTGGAAACCATCTATCACGCCGACCGTTTAAGTCATGCAGCCAACAGCCACGTGAAGATCTACGTGTCGCTGTTGAGTAACGTCAACATCACATATCCGTGCTGTACGCTGAGGCTTGTGGATGGGAATTAGGACACCATCAAGGAAACCATATCGGATCTGCATGAGGGGCGACATAAGGTCCCGACAAATTCCCGTGCATACCAGCGCCATTAGGGACTGAAATGTCCACTAAAACTCTAGTGCGAAGCCGTTCCATCAAGACCAAGTGACCTGTTTGTAGAAACCACCTGAATAGTATCATGGACTTCGTCCTTTGTGACATCGGCCAAATGAGAGGTGGGAGACTGCCGTAATGGCAGGCTGGTGATATGCAGAGTACAGTATAAGATAATGTTCCTGGAGAGTGGACCCTATATCGCTTTGGGCGCCATTCCGCTATCACATGGTGCGTAGTCGGATGCTCCTGCGCTAATTAGTGGTGTGTGCGCGACCTGACCATAGCTCCTTCATTGTGACATCGTGAGAGGGACGTGAGCTGTGCCTTGGCACGATTCACCATCGCCTGACGCTCTGGCGAATACGGCATCACGGTATATTCCTGGAGAGTGATGAAGTAGAAATCCTGGGTTCGTCGCTGCCACGCCGCGACCTCCCTTCCATAACCAATCAATGCCGGTTCAAATGGCTCTGAGCACTATGGGACTCAACTGCTGAGGTCATTAGTCCCCTAGAACTTAGAACTAGTTAAACCTAACTAACCTAAGGACATCACAAACATCCATGCCCGAGGCAGGATTCGAACCTGCGACCGTAGCGGTCTTGCGGTTCCAGACTGCAGCGCCTTTAACCGCACGGCCACTTCGGCCGGCAATCAATGCCGGATGGCAGGCTTTGCACAGAGCACTCACCATGACAAGGCCGACTGATGTGCATCACGGCGTCGATGACAAGCTGTTCAAATGCTGTCGGTGAGTTGTCAGCAGTCAGCAGTCAGCAGTCGGATGAAGTAAGAAGAATCATATTCAGTTTCCATGGCCCCTGGCCATGCCACACCCTAAGGCGACAGAAATTGATGGCGCAATATACGCAGGGCGTTTGAAAAGTCAATGCAAAAATAAAAACTATTTACGTGTTTGGGGTAAACCATTTTTATTTTTTGACATAGTCTCTTTTTAGACTTACACACTTCGTCCAACGCTGCTCTAATTTGTTGATCCCTTCAGAATAACAGGAATTGTCCAAGTCCACAAAATAGCTGTTAGTTGCTGCAATCACCTACTCGTCTGAATAAAATATTTGTTCCCCCAGCCATTTCTTCAAATTGGGGAACAAATAGTAGTCCGCGGGAGCCAAGTCTGGAGAATAGGGAGGATGTGAAGCGAATTGGAATCCTATTTCCATTAATTTTGTGACCACAATTGCTGAGGTGTGTTCTGGTGCATTGTCGTGATGGAAAAGGACTTTTTGGGGTCTAATCGCCGGCGTTTTTCTTGCAGTTCGGTTTTCAAACGGTCCAATAACGATGAATAATATTCACCTGTAATAGTTTTACCCTTTTCCAGATAGTCGATGAAGATTATCCCTTGCGAATCCCTAAAGACAGTCGCCATAACCTTTCTGGCTGAAGGAATGGTCTTCGCCTTTTTTGGTTCAGATTATTCCTTGGTAACCCATTGTCGTTGGTCTCCGGAGTATAGTAATGTATCCATGTTTCATCCACAGTGACGAAACGACGCTTTAAGTCCTGCGGATGCTTCCTGAACAGCTGCAAACCATCCTTGCAACACTTCACACGATTCCGTTTTTGGTCAAGTGTGAGCAATCGCTGAACCCATCTTGCAGATAGATTTCTCATGTCCAAATGTTTAAGCAAAACATTATGTACCCGTTTATTCGAGATGTCCACAGCATGGATTTTATCAATGATTTCTGGAGTCGTAGCCTTGACAGGGCGTCCAGAACGTTCAGCATCACTTGTGCTCATATGGCCACTCCGAAAATTTTTAAACCACTTATAAACTGTTCTAATCCAAGGTGCAGAGTCACCGTAATGTTTATCAAGCTTCTCTTTAGTCTCCTGAGGCGTTTTGCCTCTCATAAAGTAATGTTTAATCACCACACGAAATACTTTTTCGTCCATGTTTTGACAATCACTCGACTTCCTTGATTCACACAAATACCAAACACAAAGAAATAGACCAATATGTCTGAAACTTGGTGTGGGTTCTTTCCAAAGATGCTACTAACTAAACATGACCTTGATACGCGCCGGTGGTGCCATCTCTCGGACTTTGCACTGACTTTTCAAACGCCCCTCGTATGCGTCATAGTCAGAGAATGCAACAGGCCAGATTTCAGCAGCCTATACACCAACAACAACATCGTGGGAGACATAAACACGATCGAGGCGACTGGAAAAATGTCTAGTGAAATGAGTAAATTCCAGACGATCACGATGAACATGCTCCCAAGGGTCCATAAGGTTGAGATGCTGGAGTACTGGCTCTAGTGTTGTGCACGGAGAGTGATACGGCAGTTGGTCTTTGAGTGCCTGGGTGAAGTGGAAGTCGCCTCCCATGATCAATGCATCCTGCTGACCCAGGTAGCGAGGTGAAACTCCCTTGGAGAAGAAAGTGGAATTTTCGTGGCTGCAACTCGAACCAGATGGCACGTAGATGTTGATGATCCTGACGCTACTATATGAGAGCCATATCTCAGGCATCAGGGAGATAAGCAAATGTATCAGCATAGATAGCGTCTCATAAGAGGAACGTCACCCCACTACAAGTGGGGGAAGCATGGGAGACGTGTGCTGCGAATCCACGGGGAGTACAAAAGATTGCAACTTGAAGGAGGGCAACGTCGATGTCCGCAGCATACAGCATTTCCTGGGGTAAAGGAAGTCTGTGACGTATTGACATTGACATTGGATATGCGATAAGTTTGAAAAACTTACAGCAGCAGGAGGCAGGTGATGCAAACGTGGGGAAAGTACAGAGAGCTCCCTGTTGGGCCCCCATGGAAGAGCACATCATTGTGACGGGGAGGGAGCCAACCCCACGAAGGGGGTGCCATCACTGTGTGTACCTACAGAACTTACATCCTCAGCATCGATGTCGTCCGCCCAAGAGACAGACGTTTCACCTGGCTTTTTCAGGGGGCCGCCCACAGAAGGCGTCAGACACAGAGAGGGGGCAACCGCATTAGATGCAGGCGGGGGGAGGTCGTTGTCTGTAGGGGATCCTGACAGGAGTTAGAGGAATGAAGAGACGGCACGTCATTCAGTGCCAGGACGTCAGAGGACAACGTATCATCAGTAGCAGGGTCGTCATCCTGTGCACACATCCAATGGAGGCAGTTATCAGAAGGGGTACTGCGTTGTCTCTTCCATTTCCTCAGCGACTGTTGCTTCCTAACATGCTGTTCCATGTCGGATGGCGGGTGGCTGTCGTCTGACATGTGGCCAGACGGCAGAAAAGCGGAGGTCGGTACAGCTCCATGATCAACAACTGTGGAGTCGGAACGGACAGCTTGTGCCTGCTGACGGTCGTCGTTGGCTTGAACTCTTCCCGGCAGCAGTGTAAGATAGACAGGCAAAACGTCCATCACGTCGTCGAGAGGAGGCATTCAGAACGGACATTGTCTTCCTGGCCACAACCTGATTCAGCGGCGGCGTAGCAGGCAGCCCCGTCGCGGTCGCGTAAGATGGAGTGACACAGTGGGCGCCGCAGGGAGAGCGACGTCTCTGATCGGCCTCTGAACCAGTCTACGTGGAAGACATTTAGAACGGACATTGTCTTCCTGGTCACAACCTGAACAAGTGGCGACAGTCCTGCAGCCAGCAATAACCATGTGGGAAGGCACGTGTTTCCGTAGTTAATTTTTATCTGACGGTCACCATTGATGATACGGTAGGTTTCGAACGTCTTTCGCGTTTCAGCAAAGTGACTGACGTCGTTGACGTAAGGTTTAAAGGCGGCCACCACAATGTCCGACGTTAACTCAAATGGGAGTTCGAAATCCCTCAACATTCGGAGGCCAAAACCAGTGTGATCAACCAGTCCCTAAATGTCCGTCAGAGTGTCGGAGGTTTTAGATCTGCATCTACATCTACGTCCATACTCCGCAAGCCACCTGACGGTGTGTGGCGGAGGTTCAAAATTGTTCAAATGGCTCTGAGCACAATGGGACTTAACTGCTGAGGTCATCAGTCCCCTAGAACTTAGAACTACTTAAACCTAACTAACCGAAGGACAACACACACATCCATGCCCGAGGCAGGATTCGAACCTGCGACCGTAGCGGTCGCACGGCTCCAGACTGTAGCGCCTAGAACCGCTCGGCCACTCCGGCCGGCTGTGGTGGAGGGCACCTTGAGTACCTCTATCGGTTCTCCATTCTATTCCAGTCTCGTATTGTTCGTGGAAAGAAGGATTGTCAGTATGCCTCTGTGTGGGCTCTAATCTCTCTGATTTTATCCTCATGGTCTCTTCGCGAGATATACGTAGGAGGGAGCAATATACTGCTTGACTCCTCGGTGAAGATATGTTCTCGAAGCTTCAACAAAAGCCCGTACCGAGCTACTGAGCGTCTCTCCTGCAGAGTCTTCCACTGGAGTTTATCTATCATCTCCGTAACGCTTTCGCGATTACTAAATGATCCTGTAACGAAGCGTACTGCTCTCCGTTGGATCTTCTCTATCTCTTCTATCAACCCTATCTGATACGGATCCCACACTGCTGAGCAGTATTCAAGCAGTGGGGGACCAAGTGTACTGTAACCTACTCCCTTTGTTTTCGGATTGCATTGCCTTAGGATTCTTCGAATGAATCTCAGTCTGGCATCTGTTTTACCGACGATCAACTTTATATGATCATTCCATTTTAAATCACTCCTAATGCGTACTCCCAGATAATTTACGGAATTAACTGCTTCCAGTTGCAGACCTACTATATTGTAGCTAAATGATAAGGGATCTTTCTTTCTATGTATTCGCAGCACATTACACTTGTCTACATTGAGATTCAATTGCCATTCCCTGCACCATACGTCAATTCGCTGCAGATCCTCCTGCATTTTAGAACAATTTTCCATTGTTACAACCTCTCGATATACCACAGCATCATCCGCAAAAAGCCTCAGTGAACTTCCGATGTTACCCATAAGGTCATTTATGTATATTGTGAATAGCAACGGTCCTACGACACTCCCCTGCGGCACACCTGAAATCACTCTTACTTCGGAAGACTTCTCTCCATTGACAATGACATGCTGCGTTCTGTTATGTAGGAACTCTTCAATCCAATCACACAATTGGTCTGATAGTCCATATGCTCTGACTTTGTTCATTAAACCACTGTGGGGAACTGTATCGAACGCCTTGCGGAAGTCAAGAAACACGACATCTACCTGGGAACCCGTGTCTATGGCCCTCTTGAGTCTCGAGGACGAATAGCGCGAGCTGGGCTTCACACGATCGTCTTTTTCGAAACCCATGCTGATTCCTACAGAGTAGATTTCTAGTCTCCAGAAAAGTCATAATACGTGTTACAAAATTCTACAACTGATCGACGTTAAAGATATAGGTCTATAGTTCTGCACATCTGTTCGACGTCCCTTCTTGAAAACGGGGATGACCTATGTCCTTTTCCAATCCTTTGGAACGCTACGCTCTTCTGGAGACCTACGGTACACCGCTGCAAGAAAGGGGACAAGTTCCTTCGCGTACTCTGTGTAAAATCGAACTGGTATCTCATCAGGTCCAGCGGCCTTTCCTCTTTTGAGTGATTTTAATTGTTTCTCTATCCCTCTGTCGTTTATTTCGATATCTACCATTTTGTTATCTGTGCGACAATCTAGAGAAGGAACTACAGTGCAGTCTTCCTCTGTGAAACAGCTTTGGAAAAAGACATTTAGTATTTCGGCCTTTAGTCTGTCATCCTCTGTTTCAGTACCATTTTGGTCACAGAATGTATGGACATTTTGTTTTGATCCACCTACCGCTTTGACATAAGACCAAAATTTCTTAGGATTTTCTGCCAAGACAGTACATAGAGCTTTACCTTCGAATTCATTGAATGCCTGTCGCACAGCCCTCCTCACACTACATTTCCCTTCGCGTAATTTTTGTTTGTCTGCAAGGCTTTGGCTGTATTTATGTTTGCTGTGAAGTTCCCTTTGCTTCCGCAGCAGTTTTCTAACTAACAGTTAACTAATCCTTGGTATGGCGCCGCCCAATGTTGGTGCACATTCTGCAGCTTTATGTACGCAGTTTTTTTTTTTTTTTTTTTTTTTTTTTTTTTTTTTTTTTTTTTTTTTTTTTTATTCCCCATCGGGGCGGGCTGGCAGCAGCATATGCGCTGCTCTTCAGCCGAAAGACATAGAACAAAACAATAGAAGACATTTAAAAACAGCAAAGGAGAGAAGAAGGCGAACATAGATATAAGAAAGGGAGAACATCATGGAAGGCAATATACAAAAAACGGGGTGACTGTAAAATGGAGATAAAAAAAAACTGTTTAAAATTAGCACACACAAAAAGCCACACACTGCGACGATTAAAAGAACACAAGGCACAGTATGACTGGAGCATAAAGGTGTTGACAGATGGCATAGCACACAACGTAACACTGACGGCGAACCTCAAGGCAGTACACAATTAAAATCACACCTCTGGACGCACACGAGAAACAGCACGAAACACAACACTGACGTGGCACACTGATGATGATCAATACAGAGGATCTGCCAGGTTCAAGGAGATGAGGGAGACCTGAAGAAGGGAGGGAGGGGAAGAGATGGGGGAGGGGAATGGGTGGCGCTCGGAAGAGGGCCAGGTAGGGAGGGATGTGGGAAGGAGAGAGGCAAGTATGGGGTGCAGGGTCTCAGGGGAGGGGGGGGGATGGAGGAAAATCCGCTCTGGGAGAAGGAGGAAAGAGGAGAAAGGGGCCCTGGGGACGGAGGGGGAGGGGGGGGGGGGGGGGAACAAGGCCGGGTTATAGTTGGAAGGAAGGGTATATGTCACGGCGAAGTTCGTCATCCGGGAGGGGGATGTACGCAGTAGTGCCGACGTTCGAAAAATGAATTACGAGAACATGTTCTGGCGGGAGACGTATTTCGTCCGTATAAACCGTTCTACTTCATACGCCTTTAGTCGTGCATGGTCCAAAGGAAATGTTAATTTAATCTTAGCTAGGCGGTAAGGAAACGCCAAGACGGTCGATGAAGTCGGACGCAAAGACAAACCGCTACGGGGAAGTAAACAAACGCGCGCTCCCTCTCAAGTCCACAACAGGCGAGACGCAAACAGGGCGTGCTTGCCTCACCACTGCCAAACGCCGACTAAATTTAGCACAGAGGAAGTGTATTAATCAATACTTTCACCTCATAGCTATTCCCCTGACATGTGGGTCCTACGTGACGAGCAAACCTCAAATTCGTATCGTTGACGATCGATTCGAATCTCTTCAGAGCCGTTTGTATAATGATCCAGCTCGATATTCTTCAGAAGTCTGTGGCCATTAAAACAGCTTACTGAGTCGAGAAGGCGAGAAGACTTTATGTGTAAAGGATTTCTTCAGATTTCATTACAGAATTTCTTCGAGCTATTTTCAGCTCCATGAAGTAAAGCGGAAAAAAGGAACTTTCAGTGCTTTGGTACCCATTGCGATTACAACTCGTACCCCATATCGCTGTCGCATCGCACATATGTGGAGAACTACTGAGCTAACGAAACATTGCTAGCAGCAGCCGTGCCCGCATCTCGTGGTCGTGCGGTAGCGTTCTCGCTTCCCACGCCCGGGTTCCCGGGTTCGATTCCCGGCGGGGTCAGGGATTTTCTCTGCCTCGTGATGGCTGGGTGTTGTGTGCTGTCCTTAGGTTAGTTAGGTTTAAGTAGTTCTAAGTTCTAGGGGACTTATGACCACAGCAGTTGAGTCCCATAGTGCTCAGAGCCATTTGAACCATTTGAGCCAGCAGCCGTCTCAGATCGCAAGATCGGTCATTGGCCCTGATAACGCACCTATAAACATAAGAAGAGTTGTCACTTGTGTAAAATACGGAATATCTGAAGCTCAAAAATGAAATTATACTTCTCAGTGTCTCATCTTACATAAAGATTATACAGCATAAGTCATCGAGGTGGAAGATGAGTATCAAGTGAGTTTAGCGGGTCTACTCAATCAACATACACGGGAGAGTATTCTCTCATAGTGCTGCAAAGTATTTGCGGCGATGTTGCCAGTTCTTAGTTGTGCTAGAAGCAGCTACGTAGCGAAACGCTTGACGTCCTCATCTTATACCGGCTCTCAAAGGCGCGGCGCGCGCGGGTTTGGATTTACGCTGCGTTATTTCCTGATACTTCCCAACGTCAGCTTTTAGACTTTACGTGTTTAAGTCAATAAATTACATTTAACCAGAATTCGCCATTTTCTAACTTTTCCCGCGTGGAAGGAGACTGTTAAACGCGGTGTTATGTAGTAACAACGTAGGGGTATCAAATGGTTCAAATGGCTTTGAGAACTATGGGACTTAACTTCGGAGGTCATCAGTCCCCTAGAACTTAGAACCACTTAAACCTAGCTAACCGAAGGACATCACACACATCCATGCCCGAGGCAGGATTCGAACCTGCGACCGTAGCGGTCACGAGGTTCCAGACTGAAGCGCCTAGAACCGCACGGCCACACCGGTCGGCCTAGGGGTATCACAGCTAGTGATACTAGCTTCACTCATGCAGGACACGGCATGCGATGTATTGAGGTGTATAATTTTCCATCACGAATAAAATTCCGCCAAAGTAGAAAGGAATAAAACACGTACATGATAATCTGCAATGAAAGCTTCCTTCAATGGAATAAAAAGTATTGGAAATCAACCTTGTCCCAGACGTCACGAAACAGAAGGAAACCAAACTCTTTATTCCCGAAATCAGCTGTCCGTGTGCACTCTTATTTATGTTGTGGGGTGGAAGCACGAAAAAACTCAGTTAACTAATTATTCGGTAACGTGGGCAATGCGCAGTTCAATATATATATATATACCGAGGTGCCAAAGAAACTGGTATCGGCATGTGTATTCAAATCCAGAGATAGGTAAACAGGTAGAATACGACGCAGCGGCTGGCAACGCCTATATAAGACAACAAGTGTCTGGCTCAGTTGTTCGATCGGTTACTGCTGGTACAGTGGCAGGTTATCAAGAGTTAGTGAGTTTGAACGTGGTGTTATAGTTGGCGCACGAGCGATGGGACACAGCATATCCGAGGTAGCGATGAAGTGGGGATTTTTCCGTGCGACCATTTCGCGAGTGTATCGTGAATATCAGGAATCCTGTAAAACATCAAATCCCCGGCATCGCTGCGGCCGGGAAAAGATCCTGCAAGAACAGGACCAATGACGATTGAAGAGAACCTTTCAACGTGACAGAAGTGCAACCCTTCCGCAAATTGCTGCAGATTTCAATGGTGTGCCATCAACAAGTGTCAGCGTGCGAACCATTCAACGAAACATCATCGATATGGGCTTTTGGAGCCGAAGACCCACCAGTGTACCCTTTCTGACTGCGCGACACAAAGCTTTACGCCTCACCTCGGCCCATCAACACCGACATTGGATTGTTGGTCACTGGAAATATGTTGTCTGGTCGGACTAGTCTCGTTTCAAGTTATATCGAGCGGATGGACGTGTACGGGTATGGAGACAACCTCATGAATCCATGGGCCCTGCATGTCAGCAGGGGACTTTTGAAGCTGGTCGAGGCTCTGCAATGGTGTGGGGCGTGTGCAGTTGGAGTGACATGGAACCCCTAATACGTCTAGATACGACTCTGACAGGTGACACGTACGTAAGCATCCTGTCTGATCACCTGCATCCACTCATGTCCATTGTGCATTCCGACAGACTTGGGCAGTGCCAGCAGGACAACGCGATACCTCACACATCCAGATTTGCTACGGAGTGGCTCCAGGAACACTATTATGAGTTTAAACACTTCTGCTGGCCACCAAACTCCCCCGATATTAACATTATTGAGCATATCTGAGAATCCTTGCAACGCGCTGTTCAGAAGAGATCTCCACCCTCCTGTACTCTTACGGATTTCTGGACAAACCTGCAGGATTCATGGTTTCAATTCCCTCCAGCACTACTTTAGACATTAGTCGAGTCCATGCCACGTCTTGTTGCGGCGCTTCTGGTTGCTCGCGGGGGCCCTACACGATATTGGTCAGGTGTACCAGTTCCTTTGGCTCTTCAGTGTATAATGTATACGACATAGTCTGCTCACTGCTTTCTTAATGTTCTCCCCTCCTCCCTTGTTTGGTCTGCAAATGATAAAAAGAGTCCAAATCCATGTCACATATGGTTCCTTCGAATCATTCTAGGACTTTTTTTTCTATGTTGTTGGTTGGTATTTGGAAACTAGGACACTATACCTTCTGGCACGATATTGGATCAAGATGGCTGGGAGACTTCCTAACTGTATTCGAAATAGAATGTCGCCAGTGAAACACACACCTGATTATGTGGAATTTTAATAATACTTTAGATAACCGTGTAAACAAGTACAAGAAAACACTCTAATTTACGGACTGCCATGGCTCATTCGAATAGCAGCACAACGGAATTATCAAGCACAGTTTTCCATTTACAGTCGTTACTCTATAACCAACAGCTGAGTCAAGGGTAAACCATGGTTGCAGTCACAAATTCGTAGCTGTCTGTAGCAGAGTCCATCCATACTACACATTCTATTGCGGAGTAATACATCGGGATGTGAATTTATCCGTTGTCATGGTGTGAAATCAGCAGAAATTGTTGTAGATTTCTGCCTGCGTCATCGGTTGTCGTTTACTTTTATTGGGCTATTCCGTTTGCCCTGAACACAAGACGCGAAGCTAAATGTGTGTCATCTTGGTGGCGAAACATCCAACATTCCACTGCTACTGATTCACTGGTCAAGTGCACTGGCACAAAATGGCGATATGAAATTTCTTGCGACTGAGGCACTGACAATAATCATAGTAAAAATAACTAATCAATAGTGAACTAATTATAGTGCGTTATAGAAGAAGATGTCGATTGAAAATAAAAGTAGGCTGATCGTTTGGCTCAATGCAAAGGTTTCCTTCTCATTTTATTACTGAATTCCTTTCTCCATATACGCAAATAAAAACTAAAAAAACGACGCGATATACATCGGCAGTCCCAGATCTGAACCAGCAACTACCCTTACATTAGATTACGAGACAAGAATGGTGCACGGAACCAATGTGACGCTGCTGCTTTCACCTTCTTCCACTTCTCTGGTGGTAGTTAATGCAGACAGGTCACAACCCGAAACAAAGAACCAGTTGCAGTTTAAGCGTGTAATGACCTTCCTAGAGGAATTTAAAGCAATTCTCATTAGTTCATTATTTCAAAGAACTTTGGTTCAAAAATGGTTCAAATGGCTCTGAGCACTATGAGACTTAACATCTGAGGTCATCAGTCCCCTAGAACTTAGAACTACTTAAACCTAACTAACCTAAGGACATCACACACATCCATGCCCGAGGCAGGATTAGAACCTGCGACCGTAGCGGTCACGCGGTTCCAGACTGAAGCCCCTAGAACCGCTCGGCCACATCGGCCGGCTTCAAAGAACTTTGAAAACTTTTGTGTGCATATTAGACCATACCGTGTCTATGAAGCGCCTTTCAGTGTTTGATATTCTGAAGTTGAGTTTATTCGAAACTCGTAAATAAAATTGAGTTGCTGAACATCAAGTGACTAAGAACTTTTTCTCTAGTGACCTATAATAGCAATGTTTAGAGGTTCACGATTCAATATGTTTTTCTATGTGGTCACTAGTCCACACCTTTATCGTAGTGCAAGCAACTAAACCTTGTGCTGCTATATGAAAACTAAAAGGCAACACACGGATCTTTCAATATGGCCAGTTCAAGAATTCGCATGTGTGTTCCTAGCTAATGGGCCTGCATCGTTAGTTCCGACAACTGAAGCGGACTGTCCATAGGTCTTGACACGAATAACGCAAAGTGTTTCAGAGTCCGTGGGAAATTATCCGTGGCCAGTCGCATAAACCCGCTGAAGTGTGGGCAGCTAATGGTGCGTTCCATCACAAAGGTGACAGTCATGATGCAGTCGTAGTGGAAACGAGAGAGAAGAGTGCGAGGGACTACACTGATTGAAAATGGTCACTACTTTGTGTCAGAAGCTGGATAAAAGTGTGCAGTACCGGCAAGAACAGCTAGACGCTGGTGGAATCAATACCAGGACAGCGGCTATATCGGGCAGAAAGGAGGAAGTGGCCGACCCTGTGTGTCTGATGAAGCAGATGATCGACTTCTCTTGGAGAACGTGCGAGATACTCCATTTCTCAGTTGTCGTGCACTGAGAAAGATTTCTCTTTCCGGCAGCAGAAAAACAGTGACGAGGAGATTGAGAGATGCCTGTTTATACTTGTATTGTCGGACAGCATCTATCAGACAACCTTTGACCGACCATCAGAAAATTGACCGCATGGCTTTTGCGGCACAATATATCGACTTTGACTGGAGCAAAGTAATCTTCTCCGATGAAAAATTATTTTCTTCATGTAGTGATGCCCCTGTTCAGATGAGATACGGAAGTTAATGTTTAAAATTATTTCAGAACCAATTGTTTTGTGCCTAAATGGCCTTATCTTTGTAGTAGGTTAAAAATAATTGATATAAGCAGTTTCCTGTATCCTGGCTTCATTAGTGTGATCCTATTACCTGTTAAGTAAAGGCCGGCCGCGGTGGTCTAGCGGTTCTAGGCGCTCAGTCCGGAACCGTGTGACTGCTACGGTCGCAGGTTCGAATCCTGCCTCGGGCATGGATGTGCGTGATGTCCTTAGGTTAGTTAGGTTTAAGTAGTTCTATGTTGTAGGGGACTGATGACCACAGATGTTAAGTCCCATAGTGCTCAGAGCCATTTGAACCATTTGTTAAGTAAATGTAATCGTTGAATGTGTGCGTAATTGTTTTAACAAGCAAGCAGTTGGTTGGTTTACGTGTACCGACCACGGAGACAACGCTTCCATCCAGAGTATGTCCACGAAACACAAAGAAGTGGACGGTCCTCTGTTGAAGTATGGAGCTCTATCTCGGCTCATGGTGCGGGCCTTCTGTACAGAATAGATGGAATTCTCAACGGAGACGCCTATATTAACAAAGTCAATTCTGTCACGAAACCGAGTGCAGAAATGTTGTGCCCACAGGATGAAAAATAGTTTCTGCAGATATGAACAACAGAAACTCTAGAGTTACGAGTACTTTCAGTTTTTCCAACTGTTCTACTCTCATTTCTGTTCTTTTGATGTCTCCATAATAACTGACTTCTGTCGTGATATTGATAGCTCTCCCGGGCATCTTCTAAGTGCCTTTCTTAGTACTACGTTTCATAATTATACACTCCTGGAAATTGAAATAAGAACACCGTGAATTCATTGTCCCAGGAAGGGGAAACTTTATTGACACATTCCTGGGGTCAGATACATCACATGATCACACTGACAGAACCACAGGCACATAGACACAGCCAACAGAGCATGCACAATGTCGGCACTAGTACAGTGTATATCCACCTTTCGCAGCAATGCAGGCTGCTATTCTCCCATGGAGACGATCGTAGAGATGCTGGATGTAGTCCTGTGGAACGGCTTGCTATGCCATTTCCACCTGGCGCCTCAGTTGGACCAGCGTTCGTGCTGGATGTGCAGACCGCGTGAGACGACGCTTCATCCAGTCCCAAACATGCTCAATGGGGGACAGATCCGGAGATCTTGCTGGCCAGGGTAGTTGACTTACACCTTCTAGAGCACGTTGGGTGGCACGGGATACATGCGGACGTGCATTGTCCTGTTGGAACAGCAAGTTCCCTTGCCGGTCTAGGAATGGTAGAACGATGGGTTCGATGACGGTTTGGATGTACCGTGCACTATTCAGTGTCCCCTCGACGATCACCAGTGGTGTACGGCCAGTGTAGGAGATCGCTCCCCACACCATGATGCCGGGTGTTGGCCCTGTGTGCCTCGGTCGTATGCAGTCCTGATTGTGGCGCTCACCTGCACGGCGCCAAACACGCATACGACCATCATTGGCACCAAGGCAGAAGCGACTCTCATCGCTGAAGACGACACGTCTCCATTCGTCCCTCCATTCACGCCTGTCGCGACACCACTGGAGGCGGGCTGCACGATGTTGGGGCGTGAGCGGAAGACGGCCTAACGGTGTGCGGGACCGTAGCCCAGCTTCATGGAGACGGTTGCGAATGGTCCTCGCCGATACCCCAGGAGCAACAGTGTCCCTAATTTGCTGGGAAGTGGCGGTGCGGTCCCCTACGGCACTGCGTAGGATCCTACGGTCTTGGCGTGCATCCGTGCGTCGCTGCGGTCCGGTCCCAGGTCGACGGGCACGTGCACCTTCCGCCGACCACTGGTGACAACATCGATGTACTGTGGAGACCTCACGCCCCACGTGTTGAGCAATTCGGCGGTACGTCCACCCGGCCTCCCGCATGCCCACTATACGCCCTCGCTCAAAGCCCGTCAACTGCACATACGGTTCACGTCCACGCTGTCGCGGCATGCTACCAGTGTTAAAGACTGCGATGGAGCTCCGTATGCCACGGCAAACTGGCTGACACTGACGGCGGCGGTGCACAAATGCTGCGCAGCTAGCGCCATTCGACGGCCAACACCGCGGTTCCTGGTGTGTCCGCTGTGCCGTGCGTGTGATCATTGCTTGTACAGCCCTCTCGCAGTGTCCGGAGTAAGTATGGTGGGTCTGACACACCGGTGTCAATGTGTTCTTTTTTCCATTTCCAGGAGTGTATTTGATAGGAAAAAATCGTTTGTAAGAACATGACCTATGAATATGTTCTCATCCTTCCTTTTTCTCTTCTAAGTCTTTTATCCACCTTGCCTTGTCACAACATGCTGAGAATTTTTTTCTTTGCATCTAACATATTTTAATCATTTTCTACTACATTCAATCTCCCGTTGCCTCCAGATGGATCATACCTTGTTTCTGCAATTTACAAATTTCACGTCAAAAGAAACGTGTTCTCTACATAATCCATTTATAAGTGGGCTTCTGTATTTATACTGTTGGTATGTTTACTTGAAAGAGTATTATTCGTAACCATTGATGGTTTTCCCGTACTGTTATTCTCCTTAGATTTATTAAACATCTATTTTTCTCTGTAATTCCATTCCTAACTTTATTACTTCTATTGCCAACCGTTTTTATTTTTGCATTAATCTTTGTATTATTTTTTCTCGTTGCCATTACATTTGTTTCGCTTTTCTGTCATACAGATTTTACTGTTTTTGTTTTTAGTTTGTCGGCTAATACTTGCAATATTTTATTAATTTTGTTTCCAAGTCTGAACCTACTAAGTCATGTGATACAGTTTATCTCTTCATCGCTGAGTATAGTTCGTCGTGTTCTCCGTTCTGTCCTTTGTGCGGTTTATTCAAAGTACACAGGTTTTGAAAGAAAACGTATTCCAGATTTTGCAAGGTCGTAATATGGACCAAAGCAAGAAAAAACGTCTAGTACACGCGGGGTCTAAAATACGTACCTTCAGAGCTAACAGAACTTCTTTGGAAGAAAAGACGTGTTTTACAATAGTGAAGGTGAACCAGCGCTCATAGCTCTTAAGATATTCACTTTACAGCCCATGTATACTGAACATTATCAATCACCTCTAAAAACATGGGACACTTTTTTTTAACACCCTGTATTTCAAGCAGATCTGTAGGCACAGGACATCCACGCCTTACTCATTTCCTGACTTCATATTGCTCTTTTCCTTCATTTATAATTATTGTATTCTGGTTCAAATGGCTCTAAGCACTATGGGACTTAACATCTGAGCCGGCCGGGGTGGCCGTGCGGTTCTAGGCGCCACAGTCTGGAACCGAGCGACCGCTACGGTCGCAGGTTCGAATCCTGCCTCGGGCATGGATGTGTGTGATGTCCTTAGGTTTGTTAGGTTTAATTAGTTCTAAGTTCTAGGCGACTGATGACCTCAGAAGTTAAGTCGCCTAGTGCTCAGAGCCATTTGAACTTAATATCTGAGGTCATCAGTCCCCTAGACTTAGAACTAATTAAACCTAACTAACCTAAGGACATCACACACATCCATGCCCGAGTTAGTCTTCGAACCTGCGAGCGCAGCAGCAGCGTGGTTCCAGACTGAAGCGCCTAGAACCGCTCGGCCACAAAGGCCGGCACCGAGCGAGGTGGCGCAGTGGTTAGCACACTGGACTCGCATTCGGGAGGACGACGGTTCAATCCCGTCTCCGGCCATCCTGATTTAGGTTTTCCGTGATTTCCCTAAATCGTTTCAGGCAAATGCCGGGATGGTTCCTTTGAAAGGGCACGGCCGATTTCCTTCCCAGTCCTTCCCTCACCCGAGCTTGCGCTCCGTCTCTAATGACCTCGTTGTCGACGGGACGTTAAACACTAACCACCACAAAGGCCGGCTATTGTATTCTGGTTTGTGCACGAATTGTAACTAATCTTCCATACTCATTTCAGCCCAATTTTTTTTTTTGTAGTGGTAAACACCTTCCAGTTAGCATCACTTCTAAATCAATGAAAGCATGATACGTTCGTCCTGTTCTGTTATGTCTGTTTTTTAACGAGCACCACACACAAGACTGTATTGTTCCTACTTTAAAAATATGGTCCCAATACAAAGATAGATTTCTGCTTTTATTATTGTTATAACGCGTTTTCATTAGGTCGCTTTTTTGTGTCTGCATGTTTGGTAAAATTTTGCGCCTGGAACTTAACATGAGCTACAGACTTGCAACTTTCAACGCAGCTCAGAACTAGAAGACAGTGCAATATCAGCTCGTTTTCGTGTCTGGTATACGACGGAGAGTACTTTATTTCTCGGTCTGTTTGCTAAAAATTTTCCAACTGATTTAAACTGACTGCTCGATGAGCTAGAGACTAGAAATTTACAAAATACCTTTGAACTGAATGGCAATAAGATATTGCCTTGCTTTTCTGTCTGGTGTGTGGCGAAGGGTAGTCTGTATACCACTGTTATGCTCGTCCGCAGCTCGTGGTCTAGGGGCTAGCGTTGCTGCCTCTGGATCACGGGGTCCCGGGTTCGATTCCCGGCCGTGTCGGGGATTTTCTCTGCCGGGGGACTGAGTGTTTGTCGGCCGGTCCCGGCGGAGGTTCGAGTCCTCCCTCGGACATTGGTGTGTGTGTTTGTCCTTAGGATAATTTAGGTTAAGTAGTGTGTAAGCTTAGGGACTGATGACCTTAGCAGTTAAGTCTCATAAGATTTCACACACACACACTGAGTGTTTGTGTTGTCCTCATCATTTGATCATAATCGTCATTCGTGACAGTGGCTAGATTGGATTGTGTAAAAATTGGACTGTGTAGACATTGAGACTTGTACGGTCGGTGATGACCGCGCAGTTGAGAGCCCACAAACCAAACATGAACTGTAATGCTCCACTTTTCTTGTTCCAGTCCCGGATGTTTGGCAGTAAGAACGATTGCTGGTTAAGCCTCTGTGTAAAATTGAATCACTCTAATTTTTACCTTCGCCACCTTTTCTTAGGATATACGTAGGACGAAGGAATACATTGGTCGACTCAGGTGAAGGGCAACTGTAATTTCCCGCAAGTCTCTGTTGTAATCTGATGACAATGTTTGAAACCGACTGGAATATTTCACACACACAAGACTAAAAAATATATAACACTTGTTTAAATAGAAATATTTTTAATAAAATACGTTTTTTAACGGGCTAGGAGGTATCAAATACTTTCTCCTAGCCCCATACAGATTCCTACCCCCATACAGACACACCTGAAAATTTATACTTCCCAATTTCTAAAAGCTACGACAGCACTTGCAAAATTTAAAACCAAAAAGGTGTGGCCCATAGAACAGATAATAGAAAGGGGTGTAGAGAGTAACTGTCATTGAGAAAAATTACACGACAATTCATCTCATTTACAGTTTTAAAAAACTGTTAGTTTCTTAGGTGAACTATTCATGCTCCAATGATCAACTGCAAGTGACCAACGTTTTCCTTTTCAAATTTTGGCAAGTATTGTCATAGCTATCGAAAATTCACAAGCTCAAAGTTTCTTAACTATCTATATGAGGTAAGGGATTTGTATGGGTCAAGGAGAAATTATTTTACATCTTTCATTCCGTTCTAAAAACGTACTGTATTAACAACTTTTCTGTTGAAATAATTATTTACGAGATTCGTATGTTTCTTGAAGCTATGGAAGTGTGGGTAGTTGCCTGAATTTTATACTGTTAACTACATTAGCAGATTTTGATGCAGTTTTGATATAGATAATCCCAGGTCATTCATGCTCGCTTCTGCCAGACTGCCTGACAGGGGAAGTGTGAGAGGTCAGGGATAGGGATCAGAATGGAGTGAACGGTGATCTCGTTTCAGGTGCCAGATATCTCGCCGTAAAGCCGTTCACAACGGTGGGCCTTCGGTCAGAATATATCGCACTCGAGATGAGACAGCGGTATCAGTAATGTGGTGTGTGGGTTCGATTCTAGTCCTACAGGATATTTGTTTTTCGTTTATCTCTTTCTTTACTCTTCAGCTACTCTCGTTTTTTATAGGAGCTGACAGTTGCCATCATTGCGTTGATTACAAAACAGATGACAAAGAGATAAAATACAACCGATTTCATATTTAATATGCCGTAGTTGCATGCAGATGTATTGTTTGTCGTCATATCAATACTGGAAACATTAATTGTTTGAGGAGTACGCCTCACAGAGGCATTTAGTTATCACTGACTGAAAGGGAAACTCATTTCATTAACATTCTGAAATCATTTATTTACCTCAACTGCAGGCGTTTGTTCTGAGCACCGAGCCGCGAGTGACCGCGTTGACACGAGGCGTGAAAAGGCGACGGCGGTGGCCAGGGTCGTACATTGTGCGAGCGGGTGCAGAGCATAACTCCCCGTAAAAATGTGTCTGTGTCATTCTTGTATCTTTGTGACGCGAAAGAGAGAAATAATTATACTAAAGTAAAGGGTAGCTGACGATTCGAATAGTTGAAGCCATGAAACAGAGTCTAACAAAAGGTCAGCCGCCTTTCCACTATTTGCAGTAACATACACTAACGAATTTTGACTCCAACAAAAATAAAAAAGTACTCTTACACGACTCGTATCTACTCCAAGATTCCAAACAGGCTAGCCTAACACCAGACATTCTATGCTATCTCACCATTACTAGCGCGGATGCCATTTTAATGGAGGACGATATATTCTGAACGAAGACCTACCGGCTTGAGATACCTGCACCTTATTTAAACTACATCACCATTCATTCTGTATTCTGATCCCCTCCCCTGCGCCTTCCCCTTCCATGTGTGATTTTTTTCCACTGCTTTCATCCAAGTTTCATAGAATGTGAAACCCCTTCTCCTACTGTGACTTCTAAAACCCCTTGCTTAGACGCCACAGCTATTGCAGGGGCTGAATTTTTTCGCAGTATCGAAAGTATTAGTCAGTAATCTATTACTTCCAACCTAATATGTGATAATTTTTTTACAGGACCATAGCCCCATTCACAACAGCAGAGCCGTTTAGAATTGGTTTCAGCGGGAGAGAACGATAAAACTTCTTTCTTTCGTGCCGAAATCACCAAACCTCAACCCAACAGAAAATATGTGGTCGGAAGTTGCGAGGCCGCTGCCACCTCGAACAATGCGTGCAAAAAGACTATGGTCCAACATAGAGACTACGCCGTGAGAGATTAACAATCGGGAAAATCTCTGTAGGCATTTAGCTTTGTCAGTGCCCCAACGCCTTCGAGCTATCGTAGAAAACGACAGAGGATGGGTAGGATACTAAAATCAAAATAAGGGATAAATCAGCCAGTCAGTTCAGGCTTAATGTCCCACGGATACATGACGTCCTTCAGTCCTGTTGCCGCAGAAAGTTTCTCATTTCCAGGTCACTGAAAAAGCTCTGTAACTGCAACTGATGGTTGTATTGGCGCACATATTGTCCAAGAAATATAGATAATCTGTTTCACTGGAAATACGGGGATGTACACTTCGGCCTATCCGTATGATATAGCCTCCAGCCTCTAGGTGTTTTATTCAGTGTTCCACACATTTTCCGGCTTCTGGTGCGTATTAGCTTCTGTAAGAGATAACTTTTTAGTTTATCGAAGAATGAGTGAAACTGTTCGGATAGTCTGCTATTATTGAATAAACAATTTACAATTAGTTGTATTTTTTCTCCTTTTCATTGTATTTTGTGCCCAACTGATGACTTTCGCAAAATATTTGGCATTTTACTTGGGTGATACATTGACAAGAGACAGCGCCCTATTGACACTGCCACTCTTGAAAAGTGACGTGATCAGTAGCGTGAAAAGCTACCTGATGTTGTTACGTTGGCCGTAAGACGAACGCTGACGTAGCCACTGTGACACGAAAGATAGCAGTTCATTTTGGCTCTGATCACATCATTCGACTGCTCAAAAACTGACTCCTGATATACAAATCCAACAAAACAAGTTGAATCTGCGTTATTCGAATTCATATAGGGCCTAGTCAGGAAAAAAGAAATCTTCCCAGACGCTAAAAGACTTGAAAGTCTTCACTGGTAAACGAGTTTTTAGAAAAGCATATAAGTCGTGTCTGCCTCTTACGACATAAAACTTGTGTTACAATGAACCGGTAAATATACTTTTTTAGGATTCTGCGGCATCTTGTGGAGCCCATTGCCAGGACGCATTTTCAACATTATCACAGGCAGCACTCGCATATGCCTCCAGGAAATAGTCTATTTCCAGGTATGCATTGTTATCACCCAGAGAGTTTTATTCTAGGACTTGGTGTCATCAGACGCTTCATAGTCTATTTCCAGGTATGCATTGTTATCACCCAGAGAGTTTTATTCTAGGACTTGGTGTCATCTGACGCTTCATAATAAATGGTCCTTTATTTCTGAATCGCTGTACAGAACGACTAATAGCTAAAAACGATTTATTGCTCTACGACAGTGAACAGCTTCCAGCACGCCTGCTTTTACACTACTGGCCATTAAGATTGCTACACCAAGAAGAAATGCAGATGACAAACGGGTATTCGCTGGACAAATATATTATACTAGAACTGACATGTGATTACATTTTCACGCAATTTGGGTTCATAGATCCTGAGAAATCAGCACCCACAACAACCACCTCTGGCCGTAATAACGGCCTTGATACGCCTGGGCATTGAGTCAGAGTTTGTATGGCGTGTACAGGTACAGCTGCCCATGCAGCTTCAACACGATACCACAGTTCATCAAGAATGGTGACTGGCGTATTCTGACGAGCCAGTTGCTCGGCCACCATTGACCAGACGTTTTCAATTGGTGAGAGACCTGGAGAATGTGCTGGCCAGGGCAGCAGTCGAACGTTTTCTGCATCCAGAAAGCCCCGTACAGGACCTGCAACATGCAGTCGTGCATTATCCTGCTGAAATGTAGGGTTTCGCAGGGGTCGAGTGAAGGGGTGGAGCCACGGGTCGTAACACATCTGAAATGTAACGTCTACTGTTCAAAATGCCGTCAATGTGAACAAGAGGTGACCGAGGCGTGTAACCAATGGCACCCTATACCATCACCCCGGGTGATACGCCAGTATGGCGATGACGAATACACGCTTCCAATGTGCGTTCACCGCGATGTCGCCAAACACGGATACGACCATCATGATGCTGTAAACAGAACCTGGATTCATCCGAAAAAATGACGTTTTGCCATTCTTGCACCCAAGTTCGTTGTTGAGTACACCATCGCAGGCGCTCCTGTCTGTGATGCAGCGTCAAGGGAACCGCAGCCACGGTCTCCGAGCTGATAGTCCATGCTGCTGAAAACGTCGTCGAACTGTTCGTGCAGATGGTTGTTGTCTTGCAAACGTCCCCCTCTGTTGACTCAGGGATCGAGACGTGGCTGCACGATCCGTTACAGCCATGCTGATAAGATGCCTGTCATCTCGACTGCTAGTGATACGGGGCCTTTGGGTTCCAGCACGGCGTTCCGTATTACCCTCCTGAATCCACCGATTCCATATTCTGCTAACAGTCATTGGATCTCGACCAACGCGAGTAGCAATGTCGCGATACGATAAACCGCAATCGCGATAGGCTACAATCCGACGTTTACCAAAGTCGGAAACGTGACGGTACGCATTTCTCCTCCTTACACGAGGCATCACAACAACGTTTCACCAGGCAACGCCGGTCAACTGCTGTTTGTGTAAGAGAAATCCGTTGGAAACTTTTCTCATGTCAGCACGTTGTAGTTATCGCCACCGGCGCCAAGCTTGTGTGAATGCTCTGGAAAGCTAATCATTGCATATCACAGCATCTTCTTCCTGTCCGTTAAATTTCGCGTCTGTAGCACGTCAGCTTCGTGGTGCAGCAAATTTAATGGCCAGTAGTGTATAACGAGTTATTGCTCTACGACAATGAACAGCTTTCAGCATGCCTGCATTTAGTTCTGACCGTCACTTTCTAAAGTCGTAGCTTCTTTCGAAATCAGTCCCTAATTTGTTGCAACTGTTTTATTTTATTAATTACATTTCGCTATTACCAGCCATTATGATGTGTTATGACAAAGAAAGGAGCCTGTGACAACTGGAGGGAGTGTCGCAGGTTACTCCAAAGCGTAACACAACACACACATGTCATGCTAATACATTAAAATCCACCTGATTATGCAGGTTTAAACCTTTTCGCTACTTCTTTAACTGAACCGCCAACTACATCGAAAATCAGAGACGAATCTTAAGAAACGCTCTGTTTCATCTGGGTCCTAGCATCTAGTAGGAGATGTTAGAGTCGTCTGCTTTGCGAGTACAAAGCTATATTACCAACAAAACGTGTGAGTGTCTCTGAAATGATTTGAAGAAATTGTCAGAATCCGTATTTTGTCAGGATCCATTATCTATGGTAGACCTAGCGGTGAAATACGTATGAGAGTGCACAACTGCACATTTCCGTAAGTATTCTCCTTTTTTTCTGTATCAGGAGTCATTACATTCATTTTTTTCTTGTGAAGTCACAATTTGATTTATTACTCCTCGGTATTGCTATATTAAATGTATAGACAAGGAATCAGCCTTTGACAATTTACACATATGACAAGTCGTTCCACACAATGGTTTATTTACAGGAAAAAGAAAATGGCTCTGAGCACTATGGGACTTAACATCTGAGGTCATCAGTCCCCTAGAACTTAGAACTACTTACACCTAACTAACCTAAGTACATCACACACATCCGTGCCCGAGGCAGGATTCGAACCTGCGACCTTAGCGGTCGCGCGGTTCCAGACTGAAGCGCCTAGAACCGCTCGGTCACTTCTGCCGGCTACAGGAAAATTACCAGACGTATCAGTACGGATAGCAACTTTCGACTGAGTAATCGTGAATGCCCTATACGTAATTACATCACAAAGTGAGAAACTTTTCAAACCACCAACACGAAAACGTAATGCAGAATCCACACGCAAAAGTCGAACAGTAAACCGCGATTGTCCTGAAAGCACATCGACACTCGAAGCAAAGTCGAATCGCCCACCACGAAAACGGCCTGTCCGTATAACGTATCAAGGATAGTAACATTCCCTGTTACCATATTATAGTATCTCCACATTTTGGTGGCATTCCTGACTTAGTTATATGCGACATATTACCAGACGTCATTCAGTCCATTTGAAGTCAACACTCCACAGTATCTTACTGTTTCTTGACATTCAATTTTAGTTCTATTGAAGTAAGTTTTCGCAATAAAGCGAGCAGGATAAGTGCGCAGTTCATTTGAATGTTTCAGGGGTGTAATCTGCTGTCGATCTGCTGTCTTCTCTTAGACCAGCGTCTGGTAGCGCAGCTCCACTGAGGTCTGGCTGGAGCAGGCTGTGGATAGCAGCCAGGACGTTCTGAGCTGTTCATGAAGTTCTTCATAGTGCTACTGCAGATGCGGCTTGGAAATATTTCTGACGCTGTTTAGCACTTCTGTGAACGTTCACTCACTTTCGGTATTGGTGTTAAGTGTGCTAAATTCTACTAATAGTCTCTTTTCATACTGGTGAAGATACCTGATTAGTTACTATTGCCGCTATGTTTAGCGTGGGAGAACAGCAACGATATCGATATTTAAAACAAGTCTCAGTTACGCAATCTTCGAAAAAGTGCAATCGAGACCGGAGAATAAATCGGATTTGTTTTAAATCTTGTATAGTCATCGCGTTTATATGACATCAAAATCGTAAATTTAATTTTTCGACTCGCTTGTCACTTATCTGTATTAACTACCACCAGGGCACTGGCAGAGAGTGTGCTGCAGCAGTGTCATGTCAGCACCGTGGCGTCAGCCTCGTTTCTTCATCTAAGGGAAGGGTAGTTGCTGGTTCAAATCTTGTTGGATTACCGGTGAGTAACGCTTCACTCTTTTCTTTTATCTCTGCAGGTAGGCAGAACAGGGTTCAGTAACGAAATGAAAAGAAAACATTTGTATTGTTCTAACTAACGATCAGCCATTTTTATCTATTTTTATTTCTAATCGTCAACCTTCTTCTGTAATGCAACAAACCTCATTCATTATTAGTTTATTATTGTTCCTGTTATTATTGTTATTCCTTCGCTCGCAAGAAAATTCGTATCCCTATTTTGTGCCGATGTATGTAACCAGTGAGTTTGGAAGAATGAAATGTTGGATGTTTCGCCACCCAAAATACACACATTTACCGCCGGCCGAAGTGGCCGTGCGGTTAAAGGCGCTGCAGTCTGGAACCGCGAGACCGCTACGGTCGCAGGTTCGAATCCTGCCTCGGGCATGGATGTTTGTGATGTCCTTAGGTTAGTTAGGTTTAACTAGTTCTAAGTTCTAGGGGGCTAATGACCTCAGCAGTTGCGTCCCATAGTGCTCAGAGCCATTTGAACCATTTGAACACACATTTACCACGTCGTCTTGTAGTAGCCCAATAAACAAAGACGTCAACGGAAGGCAGATGACGCAAGCAGAACTCTACAACTTTCGCGGTACATTACTCAGCAGTCGAATATGCAACATGGTCTCTGCGTCTGCTATAGATACCTGCGAATTTGTGACCAAGACCGTAGCTTACCCTTGGCAAAGCTGCTGGTTATAGTGTAACAACTGTAACTGGAAGACGCTGTTTGTCCTGCAAAAATGTGTGTGAATTCCTAAGGGACCAAACTGCTTAGGTCATCGGTCCCTAGACTTACACACTAACTAAACCAACTTATGCTAAGAACAACACACACACCCAAGCCCGAGGGAGGACTCGAACCTCCGGCGCAGTCCGCTCAGTCCGTGACATGACGCCTCAAACCGTGCAGCCACTCCGCGCGGCGATTGTCATGCAGTTTGAGTGGGTTATGTCAATGGATAAACTAAAGTTTCCTATTGTTTTTATTTACACAGCTACGTAAAGTATCATTTGA
Organism: Schistocerca americana; assembly: GCF_021461395.2. Lineage (NCBI taxonomy): Eukaryota > Metazoa > Arthropoda > Insecta > Orthoptera > Acrididae > Schistocerca > Schistocerca americana. The sequence goes on along the minus strand of NC_060130.1, from coordinate 817,123,505 downwards.
ATTCCAGGTGATCAAGTGCGTGTTTCACTTGCGACATTAGATTTCGAATGCAGTTCTTGATCCAATACCTCGTTGGGTGCAGTCATAGTATTCTGCTTTCCGAATATTAAGGAACAACACAGATAAATTTGAAAAACGATATTGTTGCACCAGGCTGTGTTTCCTGTATTTTTTATTTACACCACTAGTTTCGGGCACTGCCCGTTCGCAAGTGCATCTGTAGTGATAGACGTGGACATATCATTGTCGTTGTTTCAAAAATCGCATGCCATGCATGTTTCTGCTCAAATATGCATGGCAAACGATTTTTGAAATAACGACAAGGATATCTTCACGTTTGTCCCTATAGATGCAATTGAGAATGGGCAGTGCCCGAAACTAGTAGTGATAATAAGAAATATTTACAACACAGAAAAAAAAATGTCGCTAGAACGATTCGAAGGAACCACAAGTGACCTGTATTTGGATTCTTTTCATCATTTAGAGTCCAAACAATGCAGGAGCATTAAGAAAGCAATTAACAGACTACGTATTTATATCAAGGTGAAAAATTAATGAAGGTGCTGAAATGCACATTGCCGACATCTGAAGTTTCGTATCTACATCTACATCATACTCCACAAACCATCTAATGGTGTGTGGCGGAAGGTACTATCGGTACCACTATCTGATCCCTTCAACCTTCTCGCGAATAGTGCGTGGGAAGAATGCTTGTCAGTAAGCCTCTGTGCTGTCTCTAATTTCTCGAATTTTCTCCTCGTGGCCAATACGCGAGATGTATGTGGGAGGAAGTAATATGTTGTCCGACTCCTCCTGAAAAGTGCTGTCCCGAAATTTCAATAGTAAATGTCTCCGTAATGCGCAACGCCTCTTTTGCAACGTCTGCCAGTGGAGCTTGTTTAGCATCTCCGTAACGCTCTCTCGCCAACTAAACGATCCCGTGACGAAACGCGCCGCTCTTCGTTGGATCTTCTCTATCGGTCCTACCGGATACGGATCCCAGATAGATGAACAATACTCAAGAATCGTGCGAACAAGCGCCTTATAAGCCACTTCTTTCGTGGATGAGTTACATTCCCTTAAGATTCTTCCGATGAATCTGAGTCTGGTGTTTGCTTTGCCCAATATCTGTTTTATGTGGCCATTCCACTTTTTTTAAGGTCGCTCTGGATAGTTACGCCTAGATATTTCACGGTAGACGATGTCTCCAGCTGTTTGTCATCAGTAGTGTAGATGTACAGTAGTGGATTTCTTTTCCCATGTATGGTTCAAATGGTTGAAATGGCTCTGAGCACTATGGGACTTCACATCTGAGGTCATCAGTCCCCTAGAACTTAGAACTACTTAAACCTAACTAACGTAAGGACATCACACACATCCATGCCCGAGGCAGGATTCGAAGCTGCGACCGTAGCGGACGCGCGGTTCCAGACTGAAGCCCCTAGAACCGCTCGGTCACACCGGGCGGCTTCCCATGTATGGGCAATATGTTACACTTATTTACGTTCAGGGTCAACTGCTAGAGCCTGAACCGTTCATCAAATCTCTGCAGGTCATGCTGCAAATTCTTACTATCCTCTGGCATTGATACTTTGGTATAGACAACTGCATCACCTGCAAATAGTCTTAAAGAGCATCCGATGCTACCTACTAGATCATTGATAACTATTGTAAACAGCAGCTGTCCTATCACATTTCCCTGCGGTACTCCGGATGTTACCTTTACATCTATTGATTTAGTTCCTTTAACAGCGACGTGTTGAGTTCTGTCTGCAAGAAAGTCTTGAATCCAATCGCCAGTCTGATCCGATACTCCGTAAGCTCGTGTTGTTTTCATTAAACAGTAATGTGAGACGGTGTCAAATGCCTTACTGAAATGCCTTACTTTCCGCGTTAAGGAACATATTTTTAAGTTTCTTCTTTTCTGAATCCTGAGATGAATCGATTATTGCGTAGCTTCGAATGATTAGTTAACTGCAGTTGTTTTTGCTTCCATCCCCACTAACATACACAGGAGATTTCAAGGTGCAACGTGTTTGATATCTTACTGTTTCGTGACGTGGGGCTAGGTTGATTTCCACTACTTTTTACTCCATTGAAATAAGCTTTCGTTGTTAGCTGTGAATGTGTTTTACTCGTTTTTGTTTTGTGCACATTGTAATATTTCAAATACCGTACCTTCATGAGTAGCTTAGATATCCCTACGTTGATATTATATAACACCGGGATTAACAGCCTCGTTCCACGTTGGAAAGCTTAAAAAGTGATAAACTCGAGATTAAATGTAATTGATTGACTTAAAACAGATAACCTAAAAGGGGACGTTAGAACGTATCTGGAGATAACAATATAAGACGAACACATAGAGCATTTCGTTACATAGCTTCTCCTAGAACAACTAAGAATCAGCAGTATCGTCGCAAATATTTGACAGCACTGTGAGAGTGCATATATTTCTGTGTATCGCTCTTAATTGACCCGCTAACTCCACATCACACACACCTTCCGCTTCGATGAATTCTGCTATATAACCTTCATGTAAGATGAGGCACAGAGATGTAAAATTTCATTTTTGGACTCCAGGTATTCTGTAGTTTATGTAAGTCACAAATGTTTTTATGTTTGACAGTGCGTTATGACGCTCATCGATGGGTCTTGCGATATGTTAGCTTAGTGGTTCTGCACACGTATTACGATGCCACACGGTCGTGGGTTGCCCGTAAGTTCAAATTGCAGTCGATACAAGGGCATTCAACATTCTTTTTTCTTTTTTACTTTATGGAGCTGAAAATTGCTGGAAGAAAGTCTTTAACGAAATCAGAAGAAAACCTTTACACATTCAACCTTCTGGCACTCTCGACTCCGTAAGCTGTTTTAAAGCCCATAGATGTCCGTTTTACGAATATCAAGCTCCATCAATATACCAACGTCCCTGAACAGATGCGACTCGACTGTCAACGATACTAATTTGAGTTCTGTTCGTCACGTAGAACCCACATGTCAAGGGGATTATTTATAAAGTGAACATGCTGATTAATATAGTTCCTCTGTGCTAAGTTTCTGTAATAGCAGCTAGGTACCCCCTGTAGACGTTTGCTGACACTGGCGTTCGCAACTTCCTTCCACACTCGATGACTTCGAATATGGGCGGATTTGTTGGTTTAAATCGAACGGAATACCTTAAATACACTTTCGATTAGAGTTAAGTTCTCCATGAAACCATACGTTATCCTCAAAATGTGCAGTGTGGCTGCGTTGCTATAGATCATGCACTGCAAAGTATTCACAGAGTTTATCACATTCATTTAATGTAAGGAATCAAACAACGACAGTAAAATGCCGTGCACCACCATTAGTCACTGTGCTTGACAGAAACAAACGAATTCCTGAGGAAGTAATTACTGATAGAATCACCTCTAAAAGGAAAAAAAGGTACATATAAAGCATTAATAACATTAAACAACATTTCATCGAATCACGAACTATAAAAATAATTTTGTGTCATACTCATGTTTTGCATATTGGTGTAATAGAAAAGTTATATTAAAACGGGTCATCTGCCTACGTTGGTATCGAGTGCGAAATACTAATCATTCATTTTTCTGTGGAGCATCACTGAACCACAGTAAAGCATTTTATACTCTCCAGAGCGATGAGCGATGGCAAGCACCTTTGACAAGCATCAAGGCAGTGCAGCGCCGCCGCAACATCCGCTGGCGTTAACTAATGAATAGGCACTAGCGCATGTGGCGCTCAGAGACAGACAGTCCGCAAAGCAATGCGTCGCAAAACTGTTAATCGGCGGAACTGTGGCTATCGGTGTGTCAAAAGGTGAAGTACACTGTAGTTGCGTTATGATTTCATTCGCGATGTCAACATTCGGACGAAAAACGCTGTAATATTTTAAAAAACAAGTAGTCTTTATCACGAGACCTCACATTCAAATCTCATGACCGGCCGATGTGGATGAGCGGTTCTAGGCGGTTCAGTCTGGAACCGCGCGACCGCTATGGTCGCAGGTTCGAATCCTGCCTCGGGCATGGATGTGTGTGATGTCCTTAGGTTAGTTAGGTTTAAGTAGTTCTAAGTTCTAGGGGACTGATGACCTCAGATGTTAAGTCTCATAGTGCTCAGAGCCATTTGAACCATTTTCAAATCTCATGCCTTTTACCATTGGACCACGGCTCCAAAGGCGCTGAAACCGAAGACGAGACTTCCTCCAGTACGTGCCGCAGCATGCAGTGTTGTCAGATGGTGCAGATGGCCGGTTTTAGAATATTTATCAGTTTGGCTAGGTTATTTTCCCCAACTCGCGATCGGCACAGATTTAGGCTCTGCGGCAGCCGGCCGGGCTTGATGTCAAAGAGTTTACGTCGTATGTGCGTTCGCTGAATGCGATGGAAGAGCTGCACAACGACGCCTCGCTGAACTATTCTCGTAGCGACATCAACCACAGCACAGGACTTTTGCATCTGCGTTTGGGTTTGTGCGTTGTCGTGATTACATATTGCTGAGTTTTTCACTGTTGTGAAGGTGTTTTCAGAGAAGCAAAGGTAAGCTGGATAACAAACTGAATAAATTACAATTACATTATTACTGTGAGCCACTCGACACTACTGATCCTTTGCACCTAAACAATTAGAAAATATACCTGAACAGACTCCACAACTTTGGAAGTGGTTCCCATTTTCACCTTTTAAATTCTGTCAGTCTTTTGATTTTATGTTTAAAAGCCATGTAACAGAGGGTCAGTAAGACCTCGCCATGGACCAGCGTGTACATGTAGCAGGATAAGAAGAGGGGGACACACATCGTCACTCTTCTTTCGGCGGGGCGGTTTTTTTTTCTCGTTACGTCGTTGTCACTGTGCAGGCTGCAAATTAAAGTTCGTCTACCTCAGAACGGCGTCTGCCCGATGTCCCTTCACTCGGCAACGTAGATACTTACAAAATTGCTCAAATGACTCTGAGCACTATGGGACTTAACATCAGAGGTCATCAGCCCCTAGAACTTGGAACTGCTTAAACCTAACTAACCTAAGGATATCACACACATCCATGCCCGAGGCAGGATTCGAACCTGCGACCGCAGCAGTCGCGCGATTCTGGACTGAGGCGCCTAGAACCGCTCGGCCACCACGGCCGGCAGATACTAACAAGATGATGTAAAAGCAGCGTTGATAAAAAGCGTCATCTAATATCTACAATTACTGAGGCCGCGCAACTCTAGTTATGAAATAAAGTTCTGTAGAAAAACTGTCATTCAATTTTATCGGATAATAAGAAAATGGATTGGCTTCTGGAACATAATATCCAAAATTTCCACACAAAAATGTTTATGTTGTCCTTGATAGCCAAAAAAAGGTTCTATTCAGTCCACATTTAAACTATTGGCTATTTTCTTCCAGTTCACAACTGTTACACACATTTCACACGCACAGCAGCCAGAAATCTGTCCAAATCTTACCCGAAGTAAACAACGTTTTCACAGTCATTAGTTTCACCACTAATTTGAGTTATTACATTCGGTCCTTCTTGTGGATTTCTAAAAAAGAAACTGCTCGTCAAAAATGCTCAGTGGTTGACTACTGAAACATGCCACGTGGACACTATGAAGGACAATATTTCACATGCGAATATCTGTCCAACAAATTTAGTCAAAACCTCTGAAATTTCGCCAAGCAGTCCTCAACAGCAACTGCTATCAACTTAGCTCACCAATAACTCAAACACTAAGAAATTCTTCATCTTACACATTACTTTGACTGGCACTAGTAACATGACCGTCCGCGTTCAAAGCTAGCGAGCGACTTTTTTCTTCCTGTCTCACTCCCAGTATAACTTTCAGGTAATGAGTGGGAACCGTCTCAATTCTGATCGGCTGGCCATACTAAATGGTTCAAATGGCTCTGAGCACTACGGGACTTAATTTCTGAGGTCATCAGTCCCCTAGAACTTAGAACTACTTAAACCTAACTAACCTAAGGACATCACACACATCCATGCCCAAGGCAGGATTCGAACCAGCGACCGTAGCGGTCGCGCGGTTCCAGACTGTAGCGCTGGATTTGCGTCAATCTGATATGCAAATATTAAAGTAATGTTTACTAAACGAAAACGAAAAGACAATAATTCTGGAAATATTCTTTAGATACGGATTTTACTCCAGCTGACTTTGTGGCTGCTCTGTTACAATAGCAATCACACATAGACATACGTCATCAGCAAAGTGAGTAAATCCCCTAGGATCATTTTCCCACGACAGGCTTGTGTAATTCTTGCAGGTTATCTAAGACGGTATATAATGCAACTTTGAAATTGGTGAAGAACACTCTCATTTACTCACATTTACTCCCACAACCATATCAGACACAAATAATAACTTTGTCTGATTTTTATATGAGGGTAACCCCAAAAGTAAGGTCTCCTCCTTTTTATAGATACATAGACCTGTTTATTTCTACAGTGGTTTACATCGGTTTACAGCTTCAACATTTAGCTATTTTTCGACATAATCACCATTTCTGTCGATGCATTTTTGTAGACACTGTGGCAGTTTTTGTATGCCCATGTCATACCAGCTCGCCGCCATGCTGTTTAGAAAGTTATGAACCTCTTCTTTCACCTCGTCGTCGGAGCTGACTCGCTTTCCGCCCAAATGTTCTTTTAACCTAGGGAACAGATGATAGTCACTGGGCGCCGAGTCAGGACTATAGGGTGGGTGTGTGATTATGTTCCACTGAAACTGTTGCAGGAGAGCAACAGTTTGCCGAGCGATGTGTGGGCGAGCGTTGCCATGGAGAATGTGTACACCCTTGCTCAACATTCATCTTCTCCAGTTCTGAATTGCCCGTTTGAGTTTTATCAGCTCACAGTACCTGTCAGCGTTAATTGTGGTTCCAACGATTCAGCTCCGACGACGAGGTGAAAGAACATAAGTTTCTAAACAGCATGGCGGCGAGCTGGTATGACATGGGCATACAAAAAATGCCACAGCGTCTACAAAAATGCATCGACAGAAATGGTGATTATATCGAAAATTAGCTAAATGTTGAAGCTGTAAACTGATGTAAACCACTGTACAAATAAACAGGTCTATGTACTTATAAAAAAATAGGAGACCTTACTTTTGAGATTACCCTCGTATTATGACTACGAAAATTAAAGTTTTAACATGAAAATCTCAAATAATTAATTCTGAATATTGAGAGTTCGGTTTATGTTTTCCAATTATACTAAAAGATAAACTATCATATTTCCTAACTGAATTTAGTTCCCTAAGTGTCAATTTTTTTACTTTTTTGGTAATTTTTTTATCTCCGAAACTATGATAGTTACAGTGTTGAAAATTTTATACAATCTTCTTCTGAATAACAAAAGGTAGAGTACTGATCTTGAAAATGATTGAATAATATTTAATATAATTTATTTAGGTTCTTATAGGTGGTGAATGTACGCGTCAAGTAAGAGACCTTGAATAGCTTTCCCACGGAAGCAGTGACAGATGCTCGTGTGTGTCTCGGTCAGGCCGCTAGATGTCAGACCCCGAAGTTACATGCAACAAGCTATCCTAAAACAAATGTTCGCTCGGAACAACTTGCGACGCTACATTCTGTTTGACGGTAGACTCAAGTGTCATTTCTGTTCCTGTGTCATAGAATTCAATGTTTTTGTTTACGTCTATATTTAAAGAGGTAATTTAATTTGAGGGTGTCTTCCTACATAGGGTGGGAATCACGCGGAACTCTCCAGTAACACACTTTACATTTAACTTCAGACAGGAGCTGCATACGTCATTAACTCGTGACAGCTAATTGCTCCTGTTGACGAAAAGGGTAAAGAAACGAAAGTACTGAACTACAGACCAACACCGCTGAGTCGCATCCGTCTGCTGCAGGATCCTAGAGCATAAAGTAAGCCAAAACATTACAACTTTCTTGAAGGAAAAAAGTTTCTCTCAGAGATGTGCACGAATTCAAACTATTCGTTGTCATAAACGATATCTGCCAAACAGTAGATGCAAGTAACCAAATTACGGTCCACGATTCGTCACGGCCGCAGACGATACCTGAGTTTGCTTAATAACCCATATGTAACACGAGACGCGATACAATTTAAATTTGAATATAATTTTTAGAATTCTAGGAGATATTTCAATAGGCCTCCTGGCTGCTATGTGCCTTGAATTTACCATGTTCAGTTTGAAATGATTGTTTATAGATTTTCCTGTTTCTTGTAACGTTTGTTTACTTTACGCTATGTATTATGTTTATAATTCAATGTCTTTTTCTTTTTCAAATATCGTTTACTTCACCCTTTATTATCGCTGCTAAGAAAATAAAAATGGACCCCGAGTGTCGCGTTTTCAGTTAATAATTGGAAGAAAATTACTTCTTTGTAGAAACAAATGACCAGAAGACTACTTGCGTAACATGCAGCGAAAGCGTTGCCATTTTGAAAGAGAACAGTCTTCGACATCACTACGTAACCTATGGCAACTTCATTAAGAGTGTATGATGGAAGCAGAAAATGACTAGTACCCTAAGAAAACCGACTTGTTTGCTACAGATACGCGGAAAAGCTAGCAACTTCTTATGGTGATATATGAGACTACTGATCTCTTGACTCACAACTTCTTGTGTTCATTCGTGGTGTCAGTATAGACATTCAGATAACGGAAGAGCTGATATCAGTTTGCAGCATACATGGAATTACAACTACAAAATAGGTATTCATGAAAGTGAAAAAAAAGTGCGAGACTAAACCTTCAATGGAGCCAGCTTCTGGATGTTGCAGCTGGTGGAGGAAAAAACATGGCTGGGTCTGGTACTGCAGATCAGGACTCAGTTGGAAGATTTGCAAATTCTGGGTGCTCATTTCAGACACTGTTTTATACACCAGGAAGAACTCTGAGGGGAAGACTTAGATGTTTCTTGTATGCTGAAACCGGTCGTGATTGTCCAGTGGACATGCTCTCAGTCACCGTCTCTTCCAGACTTCTCTTGAAGATATTGACTCTGCACTCTGTGACTAGCCTTATTACACGGAAGTGAGACAGCTCAGTTGCGATAAAGTCCTGTTTCATTTTCACAAGCTCCGAAATTAAATAGATGTTTTTCTCACTGCAAAAGATAGAGCTGATCAAAAGCTGTGAGATCCTACCTAGGTGTCGAAGTTGTCATTTTGGTCTACGTCACATCCCACGTAAATGAACTGAACTTGAAACTTCAAGATAAGGATACCGTCGTCTGCGATGTCTGCAGAATAAAATAATTTAAAGAAAAGCTGTCATTGTTTGAAGCACAAGTGGTAGGAGAAAACTTTTTTTTTTCGTTTTTCAAAGAGTGTTGACCTACAGTCCCCGAAGATGTCAACCCTGATTTTCCGAAAAAGATTTTTCGTGACTTGAAGTATTTTTTGAAACGATTTTCAGATCTTGACAGAATGGAGAGTGACATTATTCTGTTCCAGAAACCGTTTGAATCTAACTTAGATAGTGTGACAGTTAAACTACAGTTGAAGCTCACTGACTTGTAAGTAAATCACTTGTTGAAAGAGAAGCACAGACGAAGAAAACTTGTTGAAATTTGCCGCTACTTGCTTGATAACTGAGTTCCTGTGTTTGGAAAAATTTGCCTCTGGTATTAGGGTTTGAACGACTTATGTCTGTGAGCAAACATTTTCAAAATAGAAATATGTGAAGTCAGCACATCGACCGAGATTGACTGATGAACATTTGATTGGTTGCAGCAATACCAAACAAAATACTGATGATATATTGAAAGCCAAACGTCAGTTTCACAAATCTCACTAACGTGTTTGTCTGCTTAGTTTGCGAGATTCAGATGTGTGCACACTGTGTCTTTTTGCTAACCTTCGCCTTCTTTGATAACTTTCTCAGTTATGTTGGTTATCCTTGTTGTGTGAATTAACACGGAACGCTGAATTCAGTCTGTCGTCTGTTTTCACAGAGCTTTCGTTCTGGCTTGCTAATATTGTACAGAATATTGATGCAGCCTGCGCTCGTTATTTTGTCAGTTATCTGACCTTCTGTGAAAAAAAAAAAATGGTGACCTCAGGCATAGACCATACAAAAGTGTAGCATGTTTGCATGGGTAGCTCTAATGGTAATCTGTGGAAGAGAGGCAACGTTGTTTTCACGAAACCCTGTTTGGTAAATTTAGAGAAAGTGTATTCGAGGAAGAAGGTGCGGCAATTCTGCTTGCACGATCGCGCGTCTCGCGTAGGGATCGTGAGAAGAAGGGGGTTCTACACAGGCACTTTTCCTTCGCTCACTACGTGACAGTAAATCGTTAATATCGATACAGCCGCGCGGGGTGGCCGGTTGCACATTAAGCGGAAGAAAAAACGAGCGGTAAATCTGCCGTCCGCGGTAGCTGCCACTGGCGCCGACGGCAATTCTACAGCCACGGCCAAAGTAGTGGCGCACTTGACCAAATGCACGCTTACACACGTAGCGGTTTTTCTACCGTCGACAGCTGTTTTGTTCATTGTGAGTAGAGTCGAGTCGTGGTGTTCAAAGTTGTTAACTGGTTTCTTCTTTCAGACACGAGTAATCTAGACATAGATAATGAAATTTTAATTTCATTAATTCAAGAAAGGCCTGTTCTGTGGGACAAAACCCTCGACATATACAAAGACCGAGATGCTACCAGAAACGCTTGGCATGAAGTTTGCAAGGGAATACGTAGCGACTTTGATGTGTTGGGGCAAAAGGGAGAGGAATGATTTTGGTAAGTACATGCTTTTTCACATATATGTACTAGAAGAAACTCGATTTATAGATTCTAGAAGTGATGGCGCTCACTCTTTGCAGTGGAACAGGATCTTCACTTCACATTGCAGCTACGGTCGCAGGTTCGAATCCTGCCTCGGGCATGGATGTGTGTGATGTCGTTAGGTTAGTTAGGTTTAAGTAGTTCTAAGTTCTAGGGGACTGATGACCACAGATGTTAAGTCCCATAGTGCTCAGAGCCATTTTTCACATTGCAGGCATTTCCTGACTTAGCTATTTATTTATTTTTTTATTATCGTGACAACCATGGTGGGCTATTATTAACAAATATTTTATTTTATAAAAACCAACATTATTGAAAAACAGTAACAACGTCACGTTTTTAAAATGTATTATTATTTTTGCAACTTACTTCTAGTAATACAATAACGAAAAATAAGTCGTGTACTGGAATACTTGTGCCGGCCGAAGTGGCCGTGCGGTTAAAGGCGCTGCAGTCTGGAACCGCAAGACCGCTACGGTCGCAGGCTCGAATCCTGCCTCGGGCATGGATGTTTGTGATGTCCTTAGGTTAGTTAGGTTTAACTAGTTCTAAGTTCTAGGGGACTAATGACCACAGCAGTTGAGTCCCATAGTGCTCAGAGCCATTTGAACCATTTTTTGGAATACTTGTCTATTCCACAGTTATCTGTTCTCGACATCATGCCATTTGGAACGCCCTTATATAATGGACTTCTGCCAGGAAACGCTTCCTACACTTGAAACAAAATAATTGCACAGAATTTCTCTCACACTGTTTGCTTTGAGCCCCCCTCTTACAGTATTTTCTGCCTGGATATCTTCCAGCCCTATAATTGACGTTGTATCCTCAACAATGTATCCATCTCTATCCCTAACATAATTATGAAGAATAATGCACGCTTTAACAATGTCATTGGCAAAATGTGGTTGGACATTTATAATGGTCGATGGAGTATTCTCCATTTGTTAGTAAGAATGCCGAAAGCACATTCTATGTACCTCCTTGCTCGGCGCAATCGATAGCTGAAGATTCGTTTGTCAATTGTTAAATGTGTTCCAGAATAAGGCCATAGCAGATGTCTATGTAGCCCAAATGCTGCATCACCAACAAAAAAATGCGGCACTTTCGGACTTTCTGTGCCTGGTAGGCACTTCTCATCAGGTAGATTTTTTGAACTGCTTTCAACAGATTTCCACAACTGAGTCTGTTTAAAAATCGATGAGTCACAATCTTTTCCATAGCTACCAATATGCACATAAACAAGTCGGTGCCTCGCATCTGCAATGCCCATTGACACAACTGAGTAGTAGTCTTTATAATTAAAATACATAGATCCACTTTCTATTGGACTCACAATGCGGACATGTTTTCCATCTACTGCCACAATGCAATGAGGAAAATTTGCTGCGCGCTCAAATCCATTTGCTACTGACTGCCACATTTCATTTCTAAGGGGAGGTATGCACTCGCTTTCCATAACATTCCACAGTGCTCGACAAACGTCTCTAACTGTCACTCTTGCGGTTGAGATACCTACTCTGAAGGAATAATGAAGGTCGGTGAAAGTACATCCACTTGCTAGACATCTGAAAAAAAATTATTTAAAATGTGAAGAGTTAACGAATTATTATTCACAATTTTTTGTAATGTAAAATAACTATTGTGTATTTTTATCGTAGCTAATGTAGGCGTTAATTATTTTAATTTTTAGGTAAGGAAGAGAAAGCGATGGAAACATTTACGTGACGCCTTCGCCAAGGCTGAAAAAAAGGCAAAGGCAAAAGAAAGCAAAACTAGTGGCTCACAAGCTACAATAAAAAAAAAGAAAGTACATATTTCATGACGAACTCCAGTTAAAAAAAAAGTATACGAAACAATGGAGACTACAGAAAGTTTCAGCGTAGGAGAAAAGAACAAAGGTGAAACTGATGCCCCTTCGCAACCTCGTCAGAACACACAACATGAAGTAAACGTAACAATTGGAACAAAGGAAAAACCTCTGTCCGCCACTCAACCTCGAAAGAAGTACAAGAAAATGGACGAAATAAATCTGAGGCTTTTAAAGGCATTGGAAAAAATAGAACCTGAGAAACTAAACTCCCAAATGCCCTTCTACCACAGTCTGCTACCACATACAAAGAAGTCTGATAATAATGAATGGCTACAGTTTCGAATGGAAGCTCTTAGAGTGATTTCCAGTGTTAAGAATCAGAAGGTTGCGCCTCATCACTATCAAAGTGACCCCACACAATCCGTTTCCCACATCCAGCAACAGAGCCAATCAACGCCATACCATCTCCAACAACAGACCAATCCACTGCCACCTCAACAACATTTCACTGCTATCACTTCACAGTACTCACAACCACCACATGTCCCACATTATGCCCCGCCAACGATTCCCTCAGTTTCAACTCAAAGTGCACTATGTACTCCAGTATCCCAGCCAGGGCGAACGCATTCTGCATTGAGAACTCTGCATTTGTATCCTTCACAAGTTCTACATCTCCCAAATTACTACCCCCTCGGTGTCTACCGTAGATGAACTACCTACTCCACCTTCCCAACCCACAAAGGAAAAAAAATCTGCAGCTGAACATTATGAAAATTTTCCTGTGAGTGTTGAAGGAGATTTTAAAAGTAGTTCTTCAGTAAATTCGAATTCGTCCACTACAATGGACATCGATTTCCAATACTATATTGAGTACTAATGTGTGTTTGCTTATTTAAAGTTTTGGTAATGTAGGTATTTTGTATCTTTCTTCGGAATTTTATCAATAAATACCTTTACTTTAAAACTAATTTGAAAATGATTATCCCAAACTTACCTCAGTGTTATTGCCAGCATTTCTGCAGGCTGAATACAATTCCTCATTTTGGTATTTTTCCGCTGAATAGTATGTTTCAACCGCCCATGGAGCCTGTCAAAGGCAGACACCGACATTCTGAAATAATTGAACTTCGTGTCATCCTGCCTCAACTCTTCAAAGAACGTGTAGAAAGCTCCAGCCTCCCTTCTTCTTTCATTAATTGGATGAACCCAAATTAATCGATTATTTCTTCTCCTTTTAATTCGTCGACGTAATAACAATAAACTTATAATTCGTACTCTGTTCATTTCAGGCTACACCATGTGCTTAAAAGCAATAAATACTTCAAATAAAGTAGTAAACTTGTGTGAACTGGTTTGATCATGAACGAGCACTGCCAGTAAAAAACTGCCTGACTTGTTTAGATGCCCAAGCGCACCGCAAAGCGAATAGCCTGCAACACAGTAAGCTGCTGACGGAGATTTTACCGCCGTGTGTGTAAACGTTGCGAGCAGCGATGGTCAACTGGCAGCGGCGGAAAAAATCCGCCGTGTGTGCAACCGGCCTTAGAGGCGACATGTCACTAATTGCGCGGCTGCTTCCGCCGGAGGTTCGAGTCCTCCCTCGGGCATGGGTGTGTGTGTTGTTCTTAGCATAAGTTAGTTTAAGTAGTGTGTACCTCTAGGGACCGATGAACTCAGCAGTTTGGTCCCTTAGGAACTGACACACATTTGAACAATATCGATACCAAGTACCAGCTAAGATTAAACTAACAATAAAGGTCTCAGACGGGTCAATCTGCAGCGACTGACTGCCGTGTCATCCTCAGCCAGTGACGTCATTCAGATACGGTATGGAGGGGTGTCGGGAGCTCCCCGCTTTCCAGGACTTTGCAGACCATGGAACCGCTGCTTCCCCTCAGTTGGCATAACGAGTATGAGTCGACCCTTTCCAGTCCTCCTATCAAGGAAAAATCCATGGCAGCATTGGGAACAGAACTACATTGTAGCCAGCTGCGCGGATCACTTAGCTAAGAAGGCAGACAAATACCGTGCTTTATTGACAGAAATGGATTTCGTTTTAGATACCTGTTAACTTTGCCTCATTATTTGCTCTGGGTAGTGGGAAAGAGCCGACTCACTTCCCACGCCTAATATTTTGGGTATAATTTCCAGACGGCATTTTGTTTGGTATTAACAGTTTTATATTTTGGTATGACACGCTTCTTCACTCTCTGCTCGAGATAAAAATTCCTCGTTATTTTTTATGTTCCCTTATTGGTAACAGTTTTATATTTTACTGTGACACGCTTCTTCACTCTCTGCTCGAGATAAAAATTCCTCGTTATTTTTTATGTTCCCTTCTTGGTAAACAAGATATGCTCTGCTGGAGGGATAAGGGACAAAAAAGGGGAGGAGATAATTATGGAGGTAGCCGAGATCAAAAATGGGCACATGCAAGGTTTAGCCAACTCTGAGGAATAACAATCTAGTAACTTTTGTTATATAGTATTCTAAATCTCATGTTTCTAAACGTTCTTCACTTCCCATTGATAGTCATTGTACCAAACTACAATATGAATATTGTGTATTGTATTGAGATTAATATAGTTTCATAATGGTGTGTTATCTGTATCCCTAGAATAATTTTATGATGATGTCGGAAATCTGACGCCCTGTAAAGAGGCGAGAAGCTCATCCTTGAAAAATATTATTCCGTTATGCCCGCTGAAAATAAAATATGGAAGATTTACCACAGGCAAATAAAATCAGGTGCTATCATATTTATTAGTTGTCCACACAGTTTTGCCCCTTTTCCTTCATATACAGGGTGGTCCATTGATAGTGGCCAGACCAAATATCTCACGAAATAAGCATCAAACGTAAAAACTACAAAGAACGAAACTTGTCTAGCTTGAAGGGGGAAACCAGATGGCGCTATGGTTGGCCCGCTAGATGGCGCTGCCATAGATCAAACGGATATCAACCGCGTTTTTTAAATAGCGAACCCCATTTTTTATTACATATTCGTGTAGTTCGTAAAGAAATATGAAAGTTTTAGTTGGACCACTTTTTTCGCTTTGTGATAGATGGCACTGTAATAGTCACAAACGTATAAGCATGTGGTATCGCGTAACATTCCGTCAGTGCGGACGGTATTAGCTTCGTGATACATTACCCGTGTTAAAATGGACCGTTTACCAATTACGGAAAAGGTCGATTTCGTGTTGATGTATGGTTATTGTGATCAAAATGCTCAACGGGCGTGTGCTATGTGTGCTGCTCGGTATCCTGGACGACATCATCCAAGTGTCCGGACAGATCGCCGGATAGTTACGTTATTTAAGGAAACAGGAAGTGTTCGGCCATATGTGAAACGTCAACCATGACCTGCAACAAATTATGGTGCCCAAGTAGGTGTTTTAGCTGCTGTCGCAGCTAATCCGCACACCAGTAGCAGACACATTGTGCGAGAATCGGGAATCTCAAAAACGTCGGTGTGGACAATGCTACATCAACATCGATTGTACCCGTACCATATTTCTATGCACTAGAAACTGTATGGCGACGACTTTGAACGTCGTGTACAGTTCTGCCACTGGGCACAAGAGAAATTACGGGATGATGACAGGTTTTTTTGCACGCGTTCTATTTAGCGACGAAGCGTCATTCACCAACAGCGGTAACGTAAACCGGCATAGTATGCACCACGGGGCAACGGAAAATCCACAATGGCTGCGACAAGTGGAACATCAGCGACCTTGGCGGGTTAATGTATGGTGCGGCATTATGGGAGGAAAGGTAATTGGCCCCCATTTTATCGATGGCAATCTAAATGGTGCAATGTATGCTAATTTCCTACGTAATGTTCTACCGATGTTACTACAAGATGTTTCACTGCATGACAGAATGGCGATGTACTTCCAACATGATGGATGTCCGGCACATAGCTTGCGTGCGGTTGAAGCGGTATTGAATAGCATATTTCATGACTAGTGGATTGGTCCTCGAAGCACCATACCATGGCCCGCACGTTCGCCGGATCTGACGTCCCCGGATTTCTTTCTGTGGGGAAAGTTGAAGGATATTTGCTATCGTGTTCCGCCGACAACACCTGTCAACATGCGTCAGCGCGTTGTCAATGCATGTGCGAACATTACGGAAGGCGAACTACTCGCTGTTGAGAGGAATGTCGTTACACGTATTGCCAAATGCATTGAGGTTGACGGACATCATTTTGAGCATTTATTGCATTAATGTGGTATTTAAGGTAATCACGCTGTAACAGAATGCGTTCTCAGAAATGATAAGTTCACAAACAAACATGTATCACATTGGAACAACCGAAATAAAATGTTCAAACGTACCTACGTTCTGTATTTTAATTTAAAAAACCTACCTGTTACCAACTGTTAGTCTAAAATTGTGAGCCATATGTTTATGACTATTACAGCGCCATCTGTCACAAGGCGAAAAAAGTGGTCCAACTAAAACATTCATATTTCTTTACGTACTACACGAATATGTAATAAAAATGGGGGTTCCTATTTTTAAAAAACGCAGTTGATATCCGTTTGACCTATGGCAGCACCATCTAGTGG
Source organism: Schistocerca americana (assembly GCF_021461395.2). Taxonomy (NCBI): domain Eukaryota; kingdom Metazoa; phylum Arthropoda; class Insecta; order Orthoptera; family Acrididae; genus Schistocerca; species Schistocerca americana. The sequence continues at coordinate 817,106,317 of NC_060130.1, read as the reverse complement.
GCCAACCATAGCGCTATCTGGTTTCCCCCTTCAAGCTAGACAAGTTTCATTCTTTGTAGTTTTTTCGCTTGATGCTTATTTCGTGAGATATTTGGCCCGGTCACGTCCAATGGACCACCCTGTATAAGCGTGGCTTATAAACAAGAGCTCAAGTTTTTGGGAATGTCATAAGGCAAAGTATTTTTTGACAACCAGCTCAATTGCGCATCTCGTCTTATCTTTCTTGATTAATCTAGAGATGTTAAGCACCTTTCAGATAAGTGAGCTTAAGTCTTAACATTTCCATGCAAGTAATTAGAGTATGAAGATAACAAAACAGGTACTCATATTGGATAGCCTTGGCATTTCATAAGTTAAAATTATAGGTGGCGCACTAACTAACAACATAGAGAAAATTGTACACACACACAAAGATTTACCTCAGTATTTATTCAGGTTGTCCCAGCGAGAATGGTCGTTATTCAGGACCACAAACGTGTTATCTTCCTAGAAATCGAGGGAAGCAACTGTTGTGACTGCCGCTTGTATAGCCGTAAGGTAAACGCAGTTCAACGGCAGTATCGCTGGCGTAGTGACCGAGGCATATGACTGTGGAACACGTAACCTGAGTTCAATTCTCACATCCATTCTGTAGATCTTTTATTTGTAATATTTCCGTAACTGGTAGGAATAGAAGGGTTAATCAGGCAATCAATAAGCCATAAGAACAAGAGAGGCAAATAAATTTCTCGAACGACTTGGATTAGTAAAGAATTAAATTTTAAGCCTCGTTGTATGAAAATAATTCTGAGTAATACTTTTGCGAATTCATCACAAGTGACCACAGACAGCCGACCACACGATGCTTGTCTGTAGCGAGGAAAGGTACAGAACTTTATTTGTACGTTTGAAAACTGTAATGTGCTTCTAGCAACCCAGCGGATATTGCAAAACCGCGCGGAAGCAGCAGCGATTGACAGCATAATTCATGATCGACTTTCACCGCCAATTTTTAGGCGATGTTATAATGTGCGTGGTTGTTGTTGTGGTCTTCAGTCCTGAGACTGGTTTGATGCAGCTCTCCATACTACTCTATCCTGTGCAAGTTTCTTCATCTCCCAGTACCTACTGCAACCTACATCCTTCTGAATCTGCTTACTGTATTAATCTCTTAGTCTTCCTCTACGATTTTTACCATCCACGGTGCCCTCCAATACTAAATTGGTGATCCCTTGATGTCTCAGAACATGTCCTATCAACCGATCCCTTCTTCTAGTCAAGTTGTGCCACGAACTCCTCCCCATATTCTATTCAATACCTCCTCATTAGTTATGTGTTCTACCCATCTAATCTTCAGCATTCTTCTGTAGCACCACATTTCGAAAGCTTCTATTCTCTTCTTGTCCAAACTATTTATCGTCCATGTTTCACTTCCATACATGGCTACACTCCATACAAATACTTTCAGAAACGACTTCCTGACACTTAAATCTATACTCGATGTTAACAAATTTCTTTTCTTCAGAAAAACTTCCCTTGCCATTGCCAGACTACATTTTATATCCTCTCTACTTCGACCATCATCAGTTATTTTGCTTCCCAAATAGCAACACTCCTTTACTCCTTTAAGTGTCTCATTTCCTAATCTAATTCCCCCAGCATCACCCGACTTAATTCGACTACATTACATTATCCTCGTTTTGCTTTTGTTGATGTTCATCTTATATCCTCATTTCAAGACACTGTCCATTCCGTTCAGCTACTGTTCCAAGTTCTTTGCTGTCTCTGACAGAATTTCAATGTCATCGGCGAACCTCAAAGTTTTTATTTCTGCTCCATGGATTTTAATACCTACTCCGAATTTTTCTTTTGTTTCCTTTACTGCTTGCTCAATATTCAGATTGAATAACATCGGGGAGAGGCTACAGCCCTGTCTCACTCCCTTCCCAACCACTGCTTCCCTTTCGTGTCCCTCGACTCTTATAACTCCCATCTGGTTTCTGTACAAATTGTAAATAGCCTTTCACTCCCTGTATTTTACACCTGCCACCTTCAGAATTTGAAAGAGAGTATTCCAGTCAACAATTTCAAAAGCTTTCTCTAAGTCTACAAATGCTAGAAACGTAGGTTTGCCTTTCCTTAATCTTTCTTCTGAGATAAGTCGTAGGGTCAGTATTGGCTCACGTGTTCCATCATTTCTACGGAATGCAAAATGATCTTCCCTGAGGTCGGCTTCTACCAGTTTTTCCTTTCGTCTGTAAAGAATTCCAGTTAGTATTTTGCAGCCGTGAGTTATTAAACTGATAGTTCGGTAATTTTCACATCTGTCAACACCTGCTTTCTTTGTGATTAAAATTGATTCCCGAACAATAAATATTTTAAAATCGAAACGAAGCTTGTTTTCCGTTAAATTTCCGGAATGAACGGTGTAGTTGCGCGAATATTGCATTCAGTGTGTGTTCTTAGTACTGCTAGTATATTTGCTTCAGTTGTTTATATGACCAGTACCATCAATGTATTTGTTTGAAGGAAAGTGAGGACATGCAACAGAATTTTATGGTTCAGAATAGCAAGTGGTAGAAATCAGAAAATTTTTATAAAAACTGATTCACATTGTTAAAGGCAAATTCAAGTCATGCCAGAGACAGAGGCGGAAGCAGGGAGCGAGCTATTATGTCGGAAGTGGGTCAAGTGGACAGCACTGTCTGCCGAATAAGAATATACATAAAGCAGACTGCGGCAGAAAACCAAAGGAAGCGAGACAAGCATGTTCGTTAGCTCGTGAGACATGCTGCGAGGGACTCTACCTCTTTTATAACAGCACATAGTGAGGGACCGACACATCAGTTAATGTAGCAGAATCAGTGAATGTAGCATAACAAGGACTCATTCGGTCATTACAAATTTACAAGGAACTGCTGAGTGCGAGGTTGGAAAAGGCAAATGTTGTTTACTACATTCGACGTCCCAAATACGGTCTATCATGCAAGCACAACATTGTTTCCTAATGTCAACAGGGTGCGGGATGCAGGTATCCAAACCGAGCGAGGTGGCGCAGTGGTTAGACACTGGACTCGCATTCGGGAGGACGACGGTTCAATCCCACGTCCGGCCATCCTGATTTAGGTTTTCCGTGATTTCCCTAAATCTTTCCAGGCAAATGCCGGGATGGTTCCTCTGAAAGGGCACGGCCGACTTCCTTCCCCATCCTTCCCTAATCCGATGAGACCGATGACCACGCTGTCTGGTCTCCTTCCCCAAAACAACCAACCAGGTATCCAACGGTGAGCGCAGCACGAGGCTAAGGAGCGTTACTCTAAGGGTAACTCACATCAGCGCTACAGTGCTAGTGGTGTTGGTGCAAAGTAGAGCACTGGCAACGATAAACAAAGCAAGCATTGCATTATACACTACTGGCCATTAAAATTGCTACACGAAGAAGAAATGTACAGGATAAACGGGTATTCATTGGACGAATATATTATACTGGAACTGACACGTGATTACATTTTCACGCTATTTAGGTGCATAGATCCCGAGAAATCAGTACCCAGAACAACCACCCCTGGCCGTAATAACGGCCTTGATACGTCTGGGCATTGAGTCAAACAGAGCTTGGATGGCGTGTACAGGTACAGCTGCCCATGCAGCCTCAACACGTTACCACAGTTCATCAAGAGTAGTGACTGGCGTATTGTGACGAGCCAGTTGCTCGGCCACCATTGACCAGACGTTTTCAATTGGTGAGAGATCTGGAGAATGTGCCGGCCAGGGCAGCAGTCGAACATTTTCTGTATCCAGATATGCAACATGCGGTCGTGCATTATCCTGCTGAAACGTAGGGTTTCGCAGGGATCGAATGAAGGGTAGAGCCACGGGACGTAACACATCTGTAATGTAACGTCCACTGTTCAAAGTGCTGTCAATGCGAACAAGAGGTGACCGAGACGTGTAACCAATGGCACCCCATACCATCACGCAGGGTGATACGCCAGTATGGCGATGACGAATACACTCTTCCAATGTGCGTTCACCGCGATGTCGCCGAACACGGATGCGACCAACATGATGCTGTAAACAGAACCTGGATTCATCCGAAAAAATGACGTTTTGCCATTCGTGCACCGAGGTTCGTCTTTGCGTACACCATCGCAGGCGCTCCTGTCTGTGATGCAGCGTCAAGGGTAACCGCAACCATGGTCTCCGAGCTGTTAATCCATGCTGCTGCAAACGTCGTCGAACTGTTCGTGCAGATGGTTGTTGTCTTGCAAACGTCCCCATCTGTTGACTCAGGGATCGAGACGTGGCTGCACGTAAGATGCCTGTCATCTCGGCTGCTAGTGATACGAGGCCGTTGGAATCCAGCACGGCGTTCCGTATTACCCTCCTGAACCCACCGATTCCATATTCTGCAAACAGTTATTGGATCTCGACCAACGCGAGCAGCAATGCCGCGATACGAAAGAACGCCTCCTTACACGAGGCATCACAACAACGATTCACCGGGCAACGCCGGTCAACTGCTGTTTGTGTATGAGAAATCGGTTGGAAACTTTCCTCATGTCAGCACGTTGTAGGTGTCTCCACCGGCGCCAACCTTGTGTGAATGCTTTGAAAAGCTAATAATTTGCATATCACAGCGTCTTCTTCCTGTCGGTTAAATTTCGCGTCTGTTGCATGGCTTCTTCGTGGTGTTTTAATGGGCAGTAGTGTATATACAACAACAGTTGCCGAAATTCACATTTCGTCAGAAAGGAGTCCAAGTAATTTCGCAGAGTGAGAAAGAGGTGGCAGATGAAATATTATCGTTTCTCCAAGGTGCGTCATTGGAATGTGTGGTGTCGTATGCGCTCGACTGTGCTGACAATGTGCATGAGGAGTTCAGTGATGACGATACGTGCTAAACAAGTGAAATTTATATCGAAACAGGTGTCGACCCATGTAGTTCATCATCGTTGTCGGAGAGGGAGTCACAAATCCCGTTTCCAGTTAAACGTAGTAAAGGACAATCCTTGTCCAGGGAGCGAGTACTAAACATAATTGCGTACATGAAAAATCACCCGCAGCATAGTAAAAAACAATTATGAAAAATTTCGAATAAGTCCGCAGAAATATGACCGTGTAGCGCCAAAAAAAAAAAGAAAAAATACCTACGGATATTCAAGGGAGGACAAGGCGTACTGGTTTTCCCACGTTTCAGGGTTGTTCGATACCATTTATAGGACATGTATGATAGTGAACTTCTACGTTATGCACATCAAACTGCGCGCGACATAGATTACGGTGATTTCAAGGGAAGCAGCGGATGGTTGCATAATATCGAACAGTGTTACAGAATTGGAAGACGTAAGATAACGAAATGCCAAACAAAGCGTCAACTTCACGATGCACAGCAAGCTGCGGAATCGGTCCAAACATATGCAGATAAGATAAACAAACTTCTTCCATCGTTCAGTAAGGAATTTGTTTTCAACTTCGAACAATCGGCATTCGAAGATGAATTGCATATATAAGGAACTGTGGAACTTACAGGTACCGAGAAAGTTGTATCAATACCATCTAACACCAATGCCTTAACGCATTCGTATACAATAATGCCGATGTTAATCGGGATGGTAACTTGGCTGGAAAGTTATTTGTTGTGCTGCGAGACGTTGGAGATGCATTTTTTCTCGTGTGCGTAACACTGCAAGGGCAGTCACAGTAAGCAAGAATGGGAAAATGGGCGCAAGAGAACTATAAATATGGTGTGGGCACTGCTCTTGGCCAGTAGCTAGTCAAAATAACTAGCTTTTGCTTGACTCCTGGTCTACGTATCAATATCGTACTGCTTTAAAGCAAAGTATCCCTCCTGAACAGAATGTGACATTGCAATTCATACCACCTGGAACCACTGGACGAATTCAGTCTCTAGATGTGTGTTTCTTTCGTGCTTATAAAAGATATTATCGCACTATCTGCAGCTCGCCTTAAAGGATAACCAGTTTCGTGATAAGCTCCACGACAGACTTTTTCCCATTCGGTTGCATGCCATCACATTCTATCAGTTCTCACCACTCCGTTGCACTAATATTATTCTATATGCATTTTATAGGAGTGGATAGCTAGCTGAACATCCAGCACGGTTTGTAGCTTCCTTGGAGTTCATCTTCGATCTTGATGGTGCGAACCTTTGTGATCACTGTGGTGCAAGTTAATGGTTTGTTTTGAAATTTTCTTGAATGTCGACGATGTCTATTTCGTAAAGTATAATACATACATCCCATAGAAGGTTGACCTGTGCGCCTGCCGTACTCTCATTTTCTGCCGCCCTCTCGACGCACATGGTGAGTCAGCAGATACATTTCTCCTGTCATACTCGAAGAACCCACCGAAAAACGGTGGTAAGTCCATTTAATTAGAAAATGATTGTATGGCAAATTCTGATGGCCAGCCGTCTGCACTGCATGGCAGTTAAAATGACTTTCAAAGAACGTGGCAAGGCACCGAGATACAAAGACTTTTACTTCTAGTGGTAACGGAAAGAACGTTGTAAGTTGGTCTTCTCACGAAAAGAATAGGACAAGTCCAAGGTTTGCCTCAGTTGTTTAAAATACATCTGTAAGGTGAGTTAGTATTCCGCTGCAAGCATGATCGGTTGAGTTTCTTACTCTTTCTTGTTTCTTCATAATTATAGTGTTTAGTTTGAAGTGTGATAACAATGTGGCGCTCTTAGGATTTTTAAAATGTCATCACAAGATAAAGGCGAGAAGCCATCTGTTAATCAATCAGCTAAACAGAGAAAAACTTATGACAGAATGAGTAATATTTGTAGGAACTTTAGAGCAATGTCTCATGAGATAGGCTCTGACTACAAATGTTCATTGTTTGAGTGTTTCAAACAAATCAGCTCCACTAAAAAGGACAGCTCATCAGTTTGTCAGGTGACTGGAATGACAAATTTTCCTATTTAACCAGCTTAATATCTGTGATACTAATAGCTCTTAGAAGGCCTAGGCATGATGATTCCAATACCAGACGTTGCTCTCTACTATACAATGTAAGAATCAAAAGAAACGATACCATGAGTGTGAAATTTCTGTTTACGGAAAGATATTCATTGCTTTGCATTGGAATTACCGTTATACTGTTCAGCATTTATCAAATGTCCATTAGTGATGCAATATTTTATACTTACACTGAAGCTGTAGAGATTTAAGGAGCGAATGAAGTTATTACTTTTTTGCACTGTTATGTGAGTGAAATACTTGATCCAAAAGTAAGGATTCTGGCAATATTCTGTGATTCGCGCATACGACAGAATAAGAAAAAAATGGCTCTGAGCACTATGGGACTCAACTTCTGAGGTCATCAACCCCCTAGAACATAGAACTACTTAAACCTAACTGACCTAAGGACATCACACACATCCATGTCCGAGGCAGGATTCGAACCTGCGACCGTAGCGGTCTCGCGGTTCCAGACTGTATAACGCCTAGAACCGCTCGGCCGCTCTGGCCGGCACAGAATAAGAGCTATGCAGTATTCTTATACCGTCACTATCTCGTTCAAACCATTAAGAGATCAGATAGTGTCAAAATAGTATTTCGAATAAGAGAACACTCTTTTATGGAATGCGATAATAACTTTGGTTTGGTAAAAAAGATAGTTATTGCAGAGGTACCAATAGACCGGGATTAATGGTTTTGATTCCGAAAGAGTGAATCCAGAGCCTTCTAAAGTCATTTCTTTTCGACAAAGTGTACGAAATTGAACGACTTTTTAAAAGCATATAACAAACCGACGTGTTCTTTTAAGAGACGAGCGCTCAAAGAAGATCTGCTAGTGAAGAAGATAAGTTGCTGAAATAGAGGTTTACTTACAATGGAGCCTGAACACCAGGAACATTCTGTTGGTCTACAAGTAGACATCGAGCCTGAGTGTGAATCGCAGGGACCTGACAAATTCTTAAAGCCTCATCGAGCATATTATGGTATGTGTCATTTAATATGAAACTTTTTGAAAGTTTGATCACGATTGTTTTTCAAAAATGCTTCCGATATATTTTCAGAGCTCCTGACAGTACCTTATGAAAATATGGAGACATTCAAGAACTTAAAACAATTTTGTGGTCAAAGCACAAGAAATTTCTGTTCCAGTCTACTACATAACGAACAAAAATCAAGACCATTGCTACATAAGACAAAGAAGTCATGAAAGCTTACCAAAAAGTGACGGACTCAATGCGCTCTTTTCGTGGTAAAGATGTACCTCTTTTGCGTGTATTGTCTTTCTTATCATATAGTTTCAGTGATAATTTTTTTCTAATGTACATCCTCAACAACCATTAAATTTGTCGCCTTAATTTTATTGGTTACACACGATTTGAGTGTCTTGAGTCTTACGATGTTGTTTTGTAATCTTGAAAGCTTAAACTCCTTCCCTGGGAAATGTATAAAATGTACAGTAGATTACCTCGTTTTTTCCGTGGGCTCTTCAATTGTTAGCGCCAAATTCTCAGGTGAGCATTATTAAAGTCTGAACTTGGGACCTCGCACTCAAGGGGTTCCTTGTAAGCCTCGCGCCATAGCCTCACGCTAGCTCCCTTTAAATACACCTGTTCTCCAACTCCCTTCATGAGTTGATCACTGCGATCGATGGCTTTTGCAGTATAAGCACTCGATTCCATTATTGCGGTACTGTAGTGAATCTACGTCCTAGATGCTCCAGTACAGTCTATGAACTGGCCGAAGGCTTCACCTGATGAACTTCATACTGAAGAAACTTACTGTCTACCCACAACACCACATCGCCGAGTGCTGACAGTACCAGACTTCAATGGAGAAGGCAGTAACAGGACCTCTCGGGGTCCACGTTCCTGTTGAACACTCAGTCGCCTTCGGGTGCTGACACTTACCGAGGACAGGGAGAAGATCAACCGACCACACGATTACCGACACCAGGTACATCGCGCATGGGTCACCGAGGGTCGTCGTAGAATTGGGAGTGGTACCGGGGACGGCCGCGCCTCCTCGCCGGCAGTCCGTGGCGGTGCTGGGGTCGACATTTTCTTCAGAGTGCGCAACTACTGAGCTGACAGCTAGAACCAAACACGTAGCTGAATGAGCTTGTGCGGAAGAACGACCACTTGTAAACATTGTGAATAAATAACTGAAATCAAATAATGTTTTACTAGTGTCGACAACGCTTCACAACTGCCTGACATCACACAGAGGTGTCTCCGCTCGGCCCTCTCTAGCAGTGAGTGAAAGAGCCATTGTAAGGCAAATGGGGTTAAAATATTAATATTTTATTAATCCGAGCCATCTGAGAACTTCATTTGCCTACCTTCTTGTTATTCCTTATTGATTAATTTATTACGAATAAGTCTCCAATTCCTAAAAAATTCGATACGGAAAAAATACAAATAAAAGACGCTGCAGAAAGCATTTGGAAACAAAACATCGTTTGTCTTCTTCCCGGCCATATTCCTCGGTTGCCACACAAGCGGCACTTTTGTTCAAGAGTGTTTACATTTCTCCTCGATTTCTAGGAAAATACGTGTTTGTGGACCTCATAATGCTAATGAAAAATGATCAGTTTAGAGTTATCTGTCGATCCCGCCGATTGTGAGTGGATTTCGCCTCATGAACTTTAAGGGTGGTTTTATCAAGAATCATTTTAGGTTGGACGCACGCGACCTGCCAAATATGGGCCAAATCGATTGGCCGTGGCTGAGGTCTTACCCTGGTAAGCGTGATCGGAAGCATCACATTCTGTGATCGTGTGGGTGCTATTCTGTCGTTCTGCGCAACGGATTAATCTGAGATGTACCCTTTACCCTGTGGCTCCTGCAAGATGCAATTTCCACCCTTACACTACTCCAGAAGTCAGACAGACGCTCATAACGTTCTAAAGGGAAATGCCTGAAAAACTTTCAGCAAGAAATATCTTCTGGAGTAGTCCGCTGTAAGGAAATTACGCAAAAATTCACAATATTTCTTACTAACTACTGGGATACTTGGGTACTGGAGTAGTGCTAGTTAGTGTAAGAAAACATGAAACTAAGGAAAATTATTATTTACTTTGCTAAAACTCTGAGAAATCACAATGGCATTTTTAGTTATGAACAAAACGAGTTATTTCTGGGTTCTTTTTGGAATGTGAAGTTACCTCTCAAGCATAGGATTTCTAATGAAATCTCTGTCAAAGTTTAAGATTGTTATTGACTTGGCAGAAGGGCTGAGAGCCGCGCCTACTCAACTTGAATAATTATCCGTTAAAATGTTGCTAGGTATGGTCAAGGCTGTCGCGTGTGAAATGCAGTGAAGTGGAAATGTTGTGGAGGCAATATGGGGCTCGCAAGAGCTGTAGCGCACTATACCGGAATCTGCGATGACTGCTGTCTGCGCCGCTCGCCGCTGGCAAATAAGATAACTCTCGTTCTATCTGGATTGACCTTCGTCAATCAAACTCTCCCTACGCCTTGATGAAGTCAAGGACTCCTATTCGCCCCTAGTCTAACTATTGGCGTGGTACGCCGGTCAGATAACCAGTCCACCGAGATGCCACTCAAAAATTCGTTCACAGGCGTTTAACTATAACTCTGTCCGTTCACGCCAGACAATAAGTGTGGCGGCCAACACAGTGAACAATGCTTAATCGCAAGGACTCACTATAGAGTCGCACTTTGATTCGCTCTCGACAGAGGTGCTCTCCCAGTGAAGTACTGAGAAGAGACTTGTTCCTCGCTCTTTGAGTACACGTACGAGCGCGCACGCTCTCGTTACGTGTTCTCACTCCAAGAGCGACAACAGAACAGCCCCTCTCCACTCCAGACGTGAAGGGGTATATCTTTTGGTATCTTCCATTACTCCTTCAGCTCAAGGCGTCAGAAATATCGTCTGCCAATCAGCATTGCTCTTCTAAATCGGGAGAACGACGTTTCGTTTAAGGCGACCAATACAGAAATCTGTAGCATTGACGTTTGGCGTTTGCTGTCTCCCTGTGAAAATCTCTGAAACTGCGTGCTACATTTGTAAAGAATGCGTAGGCTGGGTACTCCCACACAATGTAGCGGAATTTGCTTGTAAGCCGAACACGGGGTCGTTCCTCCTTTCACTTGGGCAAACGCTGGCCGCTGCACCGCCAGCCGCCGGCCGAAGTAGATAGTTCCCTGTGAAAACCTCTGAAGCGACCGGCGTCCTGGCGTGCGGTGTTTGCCTCTCCCGTACTAAAAGCTTTTGTGACCGTCGTGTCTTGAATGTGTGTATGTAGGCCAGCCTCGAGTATTTCAACCACGGTGCGCACATGCGATTTATTAGTTATTTCGATATCGTTTACATGAATTCATACAACATTGACTTTATCTTATCGAGTTTGGGTTTGAATGAAGCGTCTTGATGTGTGGAATATGATTGTAAGGGCGGAATATGTAAGCAATGAAGGTCAGGAGACCACGACATCTTACATACCTCCCTCCTTCTGACAAAATTTTTGTGTGGGGTTTGTCAATGCCGAGGAAAACATTGACAAAGTCAGGCAAAAATTATCCTTTAAATTTTCCAATAAACTTTTCTCAGCCATTCTTAACATTTTTTTTGATGATTTCTTTATAGCTATTGTTTCTATTTTTGAATTCTACAATTTATGTTTTGTTGTTAGGCAAATATAGACTTTATAAGGGTTGTTATTCTTTGTTGTTGCCAGTACGTGTCTCTGTTTTTCTTTTTCATTTCCAAAAATTTGTTTTTACAATATTAATTTTTCTAAACTCGTAAGTGTACAGTGTATCATGTTTTATTGTGGTTACATCTTTTCTTTAGTTAAGCTTCGCGTGAATGTTCGCAAAAGCTCTGTTGTGTGACTTCGTTTTATTTATTTAGGCATTATTTGTATCACTGTTTTAAGAGTGAAGAAGTGTTTCCCTTAATTCTGTCCTCAGTATTAATATTATTACCCCAAAAAGGTGTTTTTGAATGCTACTTAAAGAAGAAAAATCCTGCATAAATCCTTTTCTAATTATACATATGAAAGAAATAAATAGACTTTCCATGAGTTTGTGAGATTATATAACTATACTAAGTTTCTTTACAAAAGGTTTTAAGGTATCTATAAATTATGGACTTTACATATATGATAAAACAATTACTTTCACAAAAAAGGAAGAAAAAACTTTTACAGACATATCATTTTCTTAACTCGACATTTGTATTTTATTACTTTTTTCGTTTTGTGCTGCGTCAGTTTCTGTGCTCGACGATCCCCACTGAAATACTGGAAGGCGTCGACTCATTTGTATGGGTGTCACAAATCATGAGAAGAGCACTCTAGCATGCGATGCCAGGTCTTACTTGTTCACATTGTCATCATGGAGTGGTATTTTTAGCCGATGATGATGACTGTGGTTTACTGCATAAACAGTGATGTCTAGGTACTCCTTTGCTGTCACACCTGGGACAGTATGGCAGTTCGATGATTGTAGTTGACTACCGACGATGGTCACCCAATATTGTGCTTTGACGTCATGGTACTTCACACTTGGTTTGGTATGGCAATTTGATGATGTGGCAGGGAGAATACTGTTCATTTTGCTGAATTTATTTCTAGATAATGTTGGTTGGTACTACTTAATATTCCGTTTGCCGTTCGCTTGTATCTGTTTGACGATTCAAGGTTGATTTTTGGAGAGGTGGTTATAGTAGTTGCCATGCCTCAAAGTTCATGGAACGACGTTTGTAGCAATTTCCTTTGTAGGATAGGAGAGAAAGGTATCTTGCTGTCTTCTGTCCTTCTTCATCTTGCATCTTCTGTTCTTCTCTTCTTTCTTGCATTCTTCTGTTTTTCTTGGGCTAGGAATATGTGAATTTTAGTGTAGGAGTGATATAGGATTTGTAGAATCTGACTGCCTGTCCAAATGTTACTTGATGAGTTTGCAGATCTTAGTAATTTTTTGTACCTCCATTGTCGTGTCGTATTATGAATCTCCCCATGCTCTTCCGTTGTGTAGCAGTGTCGTGACATATGAAATGTCCATGCTGCACATTGTCCTCCTGAAGTCCAACGTCGTTGCAGCCTGCATTTCCAGTGTGGCGTTGGTCTTCATGTTGTTGTTATTGGCCTAAGTGTTTTCTCACCATGTCTGTACCCTCTCCGTCGCTATCTCGAAGCATCTGGTGTCAAACGAGCTGGTGATTGGTGTAGGTGGCGATGTCCTTCTGATGCGTAGAAATATTTACAATTTTTGTTTGACATATATTTGTTATTTACAAAAAAATTCTGATTTTGTATAATGCAAAGATTTTCTGATAGTGGCAAAAATTATTGTATATATATGATATCTTTTCTTTATTCTAATTATGTCCTACCACTTCTTCATCCTTTTAATTGTTGTGTACCATTTATTGTTTGTGCATGTTGCAGTGTACTTGATACTACAAAAGATTGTTAGTGTGTATTATGTCTCTTTTTCTTTCAATTAATATGTTATTTTGTTGATCTATTAATTTATTTTTTGATTTAGTGGTTAGTATAAGATAGGATGGACGTTAGTTTGCCTAACCTCTTCCGCTTTTTTCAATTCAATTTTTACGTTTTGCAGTATTCGGTGGCCTAACTTCTACATCTGGTTTCTCTTTGCTGTGTTGTTCTTGTCTCTGTGGACCATAATTTCCTCCGTAATCCTAGTCCTCTCCTTTTGCTGTTCCCTTTCCTTTCTTTTTTCTTTCACTTCGTCTTCTTTAAACATAAATTCAAGTTCCCTTAAAACCTCTTTGAATTCTTCGGTATTTTCATTTTTTCCTACTGTCGCCTGTTGATACTTTACCGGTAATTTAATTCTACATAGGCGTATCAGCTCTCCGTTACTGGATGGTTTGTCTAGGCATTGATTCTTTTTGTCCATTGTATCAAAGAATTTTACCACACTTTTCTCTCCTGAGTTTTCATATGGTGTCATGCAAAGTAACTCGTATTTAATTTTGTTTTGCGCCTCCTTAGACCAATATCTTTCGAGAAATGCTGTTCTGAACTGTAGGTAAGGCGCACAGGTAGCCGCGATCTTTTGCATCACCTCTGCTACCGTCCCCGACATGTGTGCACAAATAAAGTCAAGTTTGTGTGCTACGCTCCAGTGGTTTGGTAAGCTTAATTGAAACTGGTCGATGAATGTGCGTGCATGAAAGCTACCGCTTTCTTCTTTGAAATGTTGAAATTTTCTAACTGTAAGGAAGTGGTGTGTATCATATCTACTCATAAATCCGGTTTGTGGCTGATTCATGGACTCAAATAATCTGCCACTGCTTGTGTCGTCGTGTTTATTCTCTGGTAATCTACTGTCTTTCTGCCTATTCTCAATTTCCTGACTCATATCCGCGTCATATCGTATCATTGGTGAACAAAAGTGTTGTTCGTGTGTTTCTACTCTCGTCGTTCGCGGTATAGTATCTGTGCTGTTATTATGTTGTGTAGTTGGATTTATTGGTTCAGTTGCCTGTCTTCCGATTGGTATCGGCTGAACGTATGTTGCGTTTTTCTAGATGCTGTGTCTGGTCCTGTGGCATGTCAAGTATTACTTTAATCGGGGTTTTCTGTTTTGATTTCTGCGCGAGTGTTACGTCTAGCCTTGGTTCTACTTGAACTTTCTTAGACGGAGCGTGTTCGTGTACTGAATTAATGCTTGACGTGTCAGTTGTTTCGCTACAGGTGTACTAGGCCTCTATCTGTTCTTCGATAGTTTGTATCAACTCTGTTCGAAGCTTTTCAAAGTGATCTTTGTTTTTAAGTTCTATTTTATTGATCCGCTGATCATATTTTTTCAGTGCAACCTTTGCGACCTTGCATTGAATTGCTTGTTCTTTCGAAATTTGTATTGCTGTTCGAGTGGCTTTTTTCGTAAAACGTTCCACCTTTTTGTCAACGTTTACGATGTCCAATTGGACCTTGTCCTCGTCAGTGCGTAATTGCTGCTGGCCTTGTGTTAGTACCTGAATTCTTTCTCTAGATTCTTTCGCGTCTTTGTTTATCTGATTGTGAGTGATCTGACTATCAATTCTAGCGATCCCTTCTTCCATCTTAATTTTGACCTGTTGGATCTGTGCCTTAATAGCCTGATTATCCTGTTTCAATTCCTGATTATCCTGTTTCAATTCCTGATACTGTTTTGTCATCTGTGTATTAATATCCTGATTCTGTTTCATCATACTAGCGTTCATTTTTTGTAACATCTCCATGATCGCGTCCTGTCCTGTTACACTACCTTCTGCTGAACTATGTATTCTCGATCTATTGTTTTCCACTCGGTAAGTTACGTCGTTTACTGAGCTATGCTGTGGTGCTTCTAAGTTTGATAATTGCAATAACCCGTGCTGTCTGTGTTGAGGACTATTTGCGTTTGTCATTGAACCATTATGTGGCGCAAACAACTCCGCATTCTGCCCTCTCTGTTGTGTATGTCTCGTGTTTGCAGGTACAGTTGCGTCTGTTACGGAACCTTTTCGTGGCGCTCGTAACTCCGCAAAATCCTGTATCTGTTGTTGGGGCATATTTAGAATGTGTACGATTGGTTCGACGTATTCTAAATGTTCCCCCTCTTCTTCACTGTCTACTTCTCTTTGAACGTTAGCTAACTGTCGGTTCATTGACTGTATTGACGCGTATTCTGTCCCTGAATATGCGGCAAACAAACGCGTTTCCTGTGCTCGTTTCGCTTCTAATCTTTGCCATTTCCTACGTGGGCTGTCTATTTCTGGCTCACAATGTGCCCTACCTGGAATTTCATATTCTGGAAATTCGATGTTCTCGTCCCTTCGATTCCCATCTGTTTGATCTGTCTCAATTTTATCCCAGCATAACTGAGCCTGCTGATTCTGCAGCTCCCCGACTGTCATGTTCTCTGATTCACCGTCTGTCCTATTCTCAGGTTCACCTCCTGCCCTATTCTCAATAAGCTCGTTTACTTGCTGTCTATCTGGTTGATTCTCCCCCATCTTGTCTACTTGCTGTCTCTCACGTAACCTTTTGGCTTGTGCTCTCGTTAACATGGAAATTCTTTCAACACACCACAACCCTATCTATAAAACTGTACGTCCACTTACCAGTTGGCTGAACCAACAACAACAACAACAACAACGTCGTGACTTCTCGGCTAATGTTCTGTCTGCTCTGCTACAGTCTCCAATCTCCACCTGTGCGCCTGCAAAGGGAGAAAAATGTTATTTCTTAATTCTAACTAACGTGATGCTGCGTCACACTGCGTCTCTGCGTCACTCTGCGTCTGTGCCTATCACCTGAAAATCCTATGCCCTAAAAGCTACACAAATATTGTAAAAAAAATGCAAAATTTTCAAACACAGTAACACGCGCCCTTTTCCCTACAATTCTGCTTCCTTCACTACCTGTATCTATTCTGATCCCAATCTTCGAAAATAGCTCTTTAATACACGAAAGAAAGTTCTTCAAAGTGCTACTGCTGCGACCTGCCGCACCTAACTATCCTGACACTTTCCTATCCTGGTATCTTGCCTGTTTTACCTATACTAGCAGGTTCGCCATTTTTCTGTGATCGTGTGGGTGCTATTCTGTCGTTCTGCGCAACGGATTAATCTGAGATGTACCCTTTACCCTGTGGCTCCTGCAAGATGCAATTTCCACCCCTACACTACTACAGAAGTCAGACAGACGCTCATAACGTTCTAAAGGGAAATGCCTGAAAAACTTTCAGCAAGAAATATCTTCTGGAGTAGTCCGCTGTAAGGAAATTACACAAAAATTCACAAAATTTCTTACGTAACTACTGGGATACTTGGGTACAGGAGTAGTGCTACTTAGTGTAAGAAAACATGAAACTAACGAAAATTATTATTTACTTTGCTAAAACTCTGAGAAATCACAATGGCATTTTTAGTTATGAACAAAACGAGTTATTTCTGGGTTCTTTTTGGAATGTGAAGTTACCTCTCAAACATAGGATTTCTAATGAAATCTCTGTCAAAGTTTAAGATTGTTATTGACTTGGCAGAAGGGCTGAGAGCCGCGCCTACTCAACTTGAATAATTATCCGTTAGACTGTTGCTAGGTATGGTTGAGGCTGTCACTTGTGAAGTGCAGTGAAGTGGACTGTTGTGGAGGAAATATGGGGCTCGCAAGAGCTGTAGCGCACAATACCGGAATCTGCGATGACTGCTGTCTGCGCCGCTCGCTGCTGACAAATAAGATAACTCTCGTTCTATCTGGATTGACCTTCGCCAGACAAACTCTCCCTACGCCTTGATGAAGTCAAGGACTCCTATTCGCCCCTAGTCTAACTATTGGCGTGGTACGCTGGTAAGATAACCAGTCCACCGAGATGCCACTCAAAAATTGGTTCGCAGGCGTTTAACTATAACTCTGTCCGTTCACACCGGACAATAAGTGTGGCGGCCAATACAGTGAACAATGCTTAATGGCAAGGACTCAATATAGAGTCGCACTTCGATTTGCTCTCGACAGAGGTGCTCTCCCAGTGAAGTACTGAGGAGAGACTTGTTCCTTGCTCTTTGAGTACACGTACGAGCGCGCACGCTCTCGTTACGTGTTCTCACTCCAAGAGCGACAACAGAACAGCCCCTCTCCACTCCAGATGTGAAGGGGTATATCTTTTGGTCTCTTCCATTACTCCTTCAGCTCAAGGCGTCAGAAATATCGTCTGCCAATCAGCATTGCTCTTCTAAAACAGGAGAACGATGTTTCGTTTAAGGCGACCAATACGGAAATCTGTAGCATTGACGTTTGGCGTTTGCTGTCTCCCTGTGAAAATCTCTGAAACTGCGTGCTACATTTGTAGAGAATTCGTAGGCTGGGTGCTCCCACACAATGTAGCGGAATTTGCTTTTAAGCCGAACACGGGGTCGTTCCTCCTTTCACTCGGGCAAACGCTGTCCGCTCCACCGGCGGCCGCCGGCCGACGTAAATAGCTCCCTGTGAAAACCTGTGAAGGGACCGGTGTCCTGGCGTGCGGTGTTTGCCTCTCCCGAACTAAAAGCTTTTGTGACCGTCGTATCTTGAATGTGTGTGTGTACGCCAGCCTCGAGTATTTCAACCACAGTACGCACTTGCGATTTATTAGTTATATGCATATCGTTTACACGAATTCATACAACATTGACTTTATCTTATCGAGTTTGGGTTTGAATGAAGCGTCTTGATGTGCAGAATATGATTGTGAGGGCGGAATATGTAAGCAATGAAGGCCAGGAGACCACGACGTCTTACAACATTACAGCTGTTGTGGAGTTCACAATAAATGTCAGAATATCTCCCCATCTATATTAATCCATTTTTGGGCTTTAGGAAGGTCGTGTGTTCCTCGCCTGACAGCCTTTGCACGTCCGCTGATGAGGGCAGCAGTGTTGCCTGATGCGACCAGGCAGCACAGATCCAGTATTCTACTTTTGTTCCTACACCTCAGACTTATCAATCTGCATAAACGAAAATCTAATAGACTAACATCGGGAGACCTTGGTGGCCCGTTTATCGTACAGAGTATTCATAATTGAAGTTCCAGTTTCAAAACGCTGTAGAAAGAGAACCACTGCCCAGAATGATGTCAAATTTCAACAGCATGTTATTGACGCAGGGGGAAATGTCATGGAAAAATTAACGAAAATATTATCAATATATGGCGCTGTAAGCGACAGAATAGTTACACCAACAGATGCACGGTACACGGTTGTTGCTCAGTTTGCATCCGAAACACCCAGAATATCTATCTCCATGAAGGTTCATGCGCTGCTCTTTTACAAGAACAGTGACTGTACACCAGTAGCCCTACATCAGTTTCGGAGAATCAAAGGAGTGAAAAATGGCATTGTTCCGGGGTCTGCTAAGAATCTGGAGAAAATGATAAAAAAATTCTTTTGAATTGCATTGTGGCAGAGGGAGGAAAGAAGTTGATTCGACGACTGTCGAAGATGTGGCCATAGCACTGCAGGAGGGGTCGAGCGCTGGGACGCAAACATGCAGTGCAAGGGGGAATTACCTGAACGTTATAAAAGCCTGTAGGCACGGTGCAGAAAATCCTACTAAACATCCCGTATTGCTATCCACACAAAAGGCGTGGATGGTGACAGCCTTCTCGTGGCCCACCATGTGAATAGAGCATCTGGTGGAATAAGCAAAATGGCTCATCAAGCATGAGGCAATACAGCTGGAAACGAATGTCACTCAAATGCAACGGCCGAATGCATTGCTGCCTCTCCGCCTACACATACGAATAGTAAGAATAGCAACAAGAAGAATATTTGGGATAAAAGGAAGATGGCCCCCTGCCAGCAGCATCTTGTTACGAAACATGAACTGCAGATATGCCAGATTAATGTCGAGTGGTTCAGCAGAGCCATAGGAGAAATCCTCGCTAAGCAGGCTATTACCGAGGATGTTGATGTGCTGGCTCTCGGAGAGACACACCTAAAAAACATTAACAGTCTGAAAGTCACTTAGTGAACTGTGCTGAACACAATAAATTTGGAATCTCCATACTTGTAAGAAATGGGTTGGAAAATATGACAAACGCCCTACCACCAGTACATGAACACGCAGTTGGAATAAATATAAATGGAGTAACTATCTACAATATATATGAGCCTCCATCACAAAGTAGGAAAACATAGCTCCTCAACCCAGAGCACCATTATAGATGGGGCTATGCATTCCGCAATGAAGACGGCCTGAAACTAATGGACTAGCCCGTCACCCAAAGTGCTACGTCTCCTCGAATGTAAGTAATAATAAATTAAATCTTTGTTGCTCTCTCCAAGTTTGTGGAGGGATACCTTTAAAAATTTTTATGAATAAATGTGGTGATATGATTTCTTTTCGGGAGAAAAGACCTCAAATTGCAGATATTTCAGCAAGCTTTCCTGCAAAAGTATTCATGATAGCGTAGGTACTGCCCCCACATTGCAAGTTCAGTGACTGTTTAATCGGTTAAATTGCCCTGTATTGTCTCAGTACGCTCTTATATTGAACTTGGGATGTATAGATCTGACTTTTCTGAGTAATTAGGGTCAGTGCACCGTCAGAACTTTTAACTGTGCACAATTCCCTGCGTAAATCATTCATTCGAGTATCTACGTTTTCTCGCCATTTGGGCATGTCCTTCGGTAAAATGGTTTTTATCTGAGACATGAGTTTCGCCTGGTATATACAGTGTTCTAATAACTTGCGGAAATCCAGCCGGGTGACGTAGTCTGCAACGGTCGATATTTTGACATGAACTCATCCTGCCATTTTCAAGGCAAAACTGCAGCAAGTAAAGTCTATGCAAGGGAATTTAAAACTTCATTTTTTCAGAGAAACTGCGGAAAGAAAATCCTCACACACACTGTAAACACTAGCGCCCTCACAAACCAAAGATGACCAACGTTAGAAGTTATCGATAATGAAATTAATAATCACCGAGTGAGGTAACATAAACTCTGTTCCTCTCTTGTTTAAAAAGGGAGAGAGCAGGATTCCATGAATAATTTAAATAAAAGTCACCATCTCTATTTATAAGGTTACTTACTAATTAAACTTCAACAGCTTCCTTGATAACATTATCCCAATAACTGGAAGTACATGCCAGAATCTCCGTGTTGCTATATTTCATAGGATGAACAGTGCCAAGACAATGTTCCGTAATGGATGATTTGGTCAGCTTTTGTAGGTGTGTGTGACGCTTATGCCCAGTACACCGGTCCTCCATAGTCCCAATAGCCCCAATAGTCTGACCAATACATGACACGCTGCAACTGCGAGGAATACGGTAGACATCCGCCTTTAGCAAATCGAGAACATCCTTTACGGAACGTTAAAAGACCTGATCTTAGATGGTCATCGAGAAACATGCTTCACATGATATTTCCGCAAAAGGATGCCAATCCGGTTCGAAATGCCCCAGGCCTAAGGCAAAATGGCCGTAGACTTTGGTGCTACCTATGTACTGTCGTCACTCACCCGGGTCACAGCAGGTCGATAGCGCAATCGCACATCTGATCTTTCGCAATAACCATTCTGACGACAGGTAACTTCGAGATGAGCTAACTCAGCTGAAAAACTCCCAGGGTCCGAGATGACATGGGCCCCGTGGAACAAGGTACGATGTACCCCTCCGTGTTGCGTCCGATGGTGACAACTATGTGCCTGCATATTCTAGTCACCGTGAGTGGGCTTCCTATAAACACCATATCCCAACGTACAATCCACTTCTTCCTGATCAACAGCCGCGTGTGGTAGCCTCGCGGTCTTAGGAGGTTCGAGTCCTCCCTCGGGCCTGAGTGTGTGTGTCGTCCTTAGCATAATTTAGTTTAAGTTAGATTAAGTAGTGCGTAAGCTTAGGGACCATGACCTCAGCAGTTTGGTCCCTTAAGTCCTTACCACAAATCTTCCTGATCAACACATCAGGGAAGGGAAGACAGCCATCCTTTTCCACCTCCATCGTGAAACAAATGTTTGGGGGATTGAATTCAGGTGTTCTATAAAGTTGTTCAAATTCTCACTGCCATGAGACCAAACAACAGAAGTATCGTCTTCATACCTATAAAACACGCAGGTTTCAAAGCCACCGACTCCGCTCCGAGGCACGTTCCTCAAAATCTTCCATAAAAAAATTGGCAATACTAGGTGTCAATGGCCTTCCCATCACAACTCCATCTGTCTGCTCGTAGCACTGATCATCGAATAAAAAGTAAGTGGAAGTCAACACATGTCAAAATAGGTTCGTTAATTCAGCACCAAACCTAACGTCAATCAACCGCAATGAATCGGACAGAGAAACACGAGTGAAGAGAGAGACCATATCAAAGCTTACTAGAATATCAGTCATTCAAACGCATTCCCTCTAATCTACGTAAGAAATTCGCTGTCTTCTTATGTGGTGCTCACACCGGCCTACTATA
This sequence comes from Schistocerca americana, assembly GCF_021461395.2. Taxonomy (NCBI): domain Eukaryota; kingdom Metazoa; phylum Arthropoda; class Insecta; order Orthoptera; family Acrididae; genus Schistocerca; species Schistocerca americana. Next base: position 817,084,445 of record NC_060130.1, on the reverse strand, counting down.
GGGCTTAATAGAGTAGCAAGGTGTTTTGCTACACGATATGTCGGAGCACGAATGTTACTCACAGTCGGATGAAGAGGAGCCCCTTCCTTGTAGACCTTATGGAGGCCGTATAATCTACGGGGAACAGCACAATAAGAATTAAGACTCTTGACAGTCTCCTGTGATAAGGAACTTTTCTTCAGGAGGCTGTTAGTCTTTCTCTCAACACTTTTTGTGTGGTCAGCACCGATCCTGTGATACACTGAATCAGATAATAAAAACACTGCATCTTTTGGACGTAATCCTGCATGTCCAAAACAACGGTAGCTTTGCCCCTCCCGGAGGGTAAAATAACAATATCCGGATCAACTCTAAGCGAACGTAAAGCAGTCTCTCAGCTCCTGTGATAGTACTCTTGGGTGGACGTGCCCAGTCAACACACGACATGCCTCCTTCCTAGACACCACTGCAACATCAGGAGGTAGTTTAAAAACAGCCTGTTCAACAGAAATAATAAATTCAATCATTGGCAGACGCATGGAGGTCAGTGCAAAATTTAAAACTTTCCCTAGCACGGATAAAGCTGCGTCGTCAAAAGTTTCCTCCTTGAAATTTACACAGAACTTCGAGATATAGTATTAGGCTCCGAGTCACGGAAACGTTCAAGTTCGCCAGATGCCAGCGGTAATAGAATGAAATTTCCAGGCAGACTGCCACCATGAAGCGACGTCCAGCTAATCCCAAGAAAAGCCGAAAATTTTGAAGAAATCATTAAATAAAGCAGTAACAATTACTTGCAAACAAAATTCGACTGTCGGCGAGTGTAATGGATCCTTACACGAACGAGAGCTAGGCCAGTGCGATGCTTGACGTGATTTGCGGTAGGGGAATTGATGTGATGCACTGCTTTGCAAACGTTGGAGCAATATTTTGATTACGAAACATGAGCAAAAACGACAATGCCCGTTACAATCTTACTCCACTGTTGCGAATTTTATCCAACCCCCGCAAACAACGCTACATTTGCTCCTCGTAGAGGTAAACAATGTGAGAACTCACTTTTTGGCGACGTATATAATGTTCAAATAACTTACGAGAATTCAGCAGGATGATGTCGTCGACAACGGCCGATATTTCGACAGGGGCACGTACCCTGCCATTTTCAAGGCGCAATTTCTGTGCGAGGGAATTTAAAACCTCTGTTTTCATAGAAACTCCGGAAAGATAACACTCACACTGACTTGCAACTGCACGCTGATAGTTGTCACCATCCGGCTCAACGTGAAGGAGTACCTCGTACCTGGTTCACAGGGCCCATGTCATCTCGGACCCTGAAACTTTTTCAGCTGAGTTAGTTCATCCCGAAGTTACCTTTCGTTAGAATGGTTATAGTGAAAGATCAGACGTGTGTTGCGCTATCGACCTGTTGTGCACGGGGTGAGTGATGATAATATCATAGTGACACCAAAGTCTACGGGCCTTTACTCTGCGCAGGGAGCGTTTCGAACAGTGTTGGTCGTATTTTGCAGAAATGCGATGTGAAGCGTGTTTCTCGACCACCATCTAAGATAAGGATCCTTTTAGGTTCCGTAAACGATGATCTTGGTTTGCGTGAGACGGGTGTCTACCGTATTTCTTGCAATTGCGGCATGTCATGTATTGATCAGACCATTGGGGCAGTGGAGGACTGGTGTACTGAGCGTAAGCAGAACAAACGCTTACAACATCCGAACAAATCCGCCGTTACAGAACATTGTCTTGGTAGCCGTCATCATAAGTAATATAACAACTCGGAGAATCTGGCATGCACTTCCAGTCATTAGGATAGTGTTATCAAGGAAGCTGTTGAAGTTAAATTAGCAGGTAACCTTGTAAATAGAGATCGTGGTTTTTGTTTAAATTCTACATGGAATTCTTCTTTCTCTTTGGTCAAACAAGAGAGGGACAGAGTTTATGCTACCTTACCTGGTGATTATTAATTTCACTAACGATAACGTCTGAAGTAGGTCATCTTTGGTTTGTGATGGTGCCAGTGTTTAGAATGTGTGTGAATGTTAGTCTACCGAAGTTTATCTGAAAATCGAAGTTTCAAATTCTCTTGCACAGTGCTTACTTGCTGCATTTTTGCCTTGAAAATGGCAGGATGTTGAAATATTGGCGCTTGTCGGCGATGTCACCCGGCTGTATTTCCGTAAGTTATTTGAACACCTTCTATCAGATTTAAATCTGATAAACTTCTTCACTGGTCGCATTTCGTACCAGGGATATTTATGTGCTAACTCCCTGCACAGTGTCTTTTAACCATGTCGATAATTTTTCGTTCATTTGTGCATATTTTTCATTTATCAACTTTGTGAATTCATTGGAAAATACTATTTTTTGAGCCTCAAAACATTTCTGTAACATTATCAATATTTCCCGACTGCTCCTGGACAGTATCTCCACTTGTCGTCTGCGCCATCTGAAGCAATCTCACATCAGTCAATAATTTTGCAATAGCTTCGTGTATATCTTTAAAGGCTTTTTTCAGTCCCAAAATTTCGGTTGAAATGGTTGCAAGACTACTGTTTATTTGAGAAATTTGAGTAGTATATTTTTATACGTGCCTCCATTCGTGTACGTAATTCCTTATCACTCATAAATAGCACACTTTCTAGCTTTTGATGTATATTTTTGAAAGGATCAGATATTTCGCTCGTTTATGAAATATCTTTCTTGGCAATCGTAATGGCTGTAGTCGCTGCAGTGCCATGCACGCATGTGCGAAATTCGGAATAACACGGGCACTGCAATGTCGTATTTATCAACCGACACCGGGAATGCGACTTTCACGTAAAATGTTTCCCCTGTACTGAATATACACAATGGATGTATGAGTACAGGTTGTAGACACATGGTTGATGACATAATGGAAATTTGGGTCTGGCTGCGAATCAAACTCGGATAGCCAATTTTGCCAGCAAAAAAAAAAAAAAAAAAAAAAAAAAAAAAAAAAAAAAAAAAAAAAAAAAACTGAGGTAATGGATCAACTATGAACTAGAACAAGCATCATGGCACGTTGTAACGCCGGAAATGCATATCCTCCTATTTCCATCTATTGTACTATTATTTTTTTTCCTTGTTTTGTTACCTCAAGATATGACATTTCTGTCTCTTTATATATTGTAATTGTTTTACTGTTTGTATATATATATTTAGGCACTTATGTCGATGTATAATTGGTTAGTTTCGTAAATATTATTTGTATTTTTACGCTGGGTCTTGCCTAGGGAAAACTGCTATCGAACGATTACATCGATGGGTCGTGTGAAGAATCAAAGTGTGTAGGATCTTTGGTAGTGTTAACTCTGCCGCGTGGAGCGCGGGCAGAGAGAGTCTGGCTGGAGTAGCGAGTGGAGCAGGTGTGTTGTGTGAAGCTCCCGCGAGTTGCCGCGCTTTCGGGGTTTGGCAGCATGTAATTGCGCTCGACTTGCGATGATAGTTTCTGACATGGTGTCGCGGACGGGAAGCATTAGCTGGCGCACATCAAGAGCCCGTTTCGTCTGGGGACCGTGTCGAGAAGAAGGCGCGCCAACATCCAGCTTCTGCAACAGCGACGGCCGACAATGAGTGACTGTCGCCACCTCCTCGATCGACGACTTCAAACCTTCAATCAACCAACAAGGAAGACTAAAAGCACGTAAAGTTTCAGAACTGTATGGCAGACCTCAGCTTTTCAAATTGTTCCATTTGCCTCGCAAAATTACAGCAACTTAGCATGAACCTTTGTTGCTCATTGTCCCAATTGCATTGCCAAGCAGGGTCCCTTCCTTTTCCGAAATGAACCCGAGTGTCGTTGAAATTCAAACGCCAGCATTAAAATAATATAATTCAATGTCACTGCCTTAATTTCAGAGTTCAGTTAAAGTATTCATAGCTGGCTACAATATTTAGATTACACGAGCACAAACAAAGAGTGCGAGTTCTGTTAGCATATTTTAGCTTACCTGTGACTGCAGCTCAGCTTGGTACGTACTAAATTTTACTATTGTTAATTGCTCAGAATCATTTAATTCAAGTTCGAAGTTAAATCTCTTATTTCTAAATTGCGTAGATTCAAGTAGCTTTTGAAATGGTTGTTGAGGTAGCCCAAGACTAACTGTATTTTACTGAATTTCGATATGCTTCAGAAACAAAGTTCACTATTAATTTCAGTCACTAAATTAACTTTCAATTTTCCAGTTTTAGTAATTCTTTTGCTAAATTAAGTCAGGGTGTAGCGAAATTTATTACTTCAGACAAACATTCAGCTGTCACACAACACGTGTCAACCTTCAGTTGCCACGCTTTTAGTGCTAATTATATGTGCAATAACCTTTCTTTTTCAGTTATTATAGTAATTGTCCATAGGACTGGCGACCGTAATTTTCCCCAAATCTCAAATATCTAATTACCGCTAGTTAATTGTTAACGTAACGACCGCACATTTACTTTCTTTATTAACTTTACCCCTTTTCAAAATTAATTTCCACCAGTTTCATTTGCATTTTTCCTTTCATTTAGATGTAACCCTTTCCTCCCTCTTTACCGACAGATTAACTTCGGTGACGATTGCTTTTCCCAAATTTCCATTAGGTACACGCGGTTTAATTTTTCACTGTCATTAAGGTCGATAACTGAGGGGGAGGTTACACGTGGCGACCTGGTGACAGGACAATCTTCAGTTTTGAGGTTGTTCTGGACACGAATTTTGTATGGTGCAAATCTCGTAACAAAGTACTGGTTACGTACAGGCCGTTACGTCAGCGAGAATAAGTAGTGGGAGTAATCCTAATTATATTTGAGATTTGGCATTTATATTGAAAATTATTAAAATGAGTGAAGGCAACAATTGCCAAAATTTGGTAGACTTGGATACGGAACAATCGGTCGAACAGTGGGAAACGCGCACCGCGGTACCCATTGTTCAGGGGCAGGCGGCTAGCATGAAAGACGCGACCGCCGAAACGCAACAAAGAGCAGAAATGAAATTCCAAACTTTAGAAAATGTTTCGGAATCGGAAGTGAAAATCAAATCTGAATCCCTTGATGACGAATACGAGGGGACAATTAAAGAGGAAGCCGCTACGGAAGTAAAACCGGTAGTTTCCGGGAATTTAACTGATTTATTGAATGTTTTGATTAACGAAATCAAGAGTCAATCGGCCAAGCAAGAAGATCAGGCTGCCAAGCAAGAAGCTCAGGCTGCCAAACAAGAAGCTCAGGCTGCCAAGCAAGAAGCTCGGGCTGCCAAGCAAGAAGCTCAGTCTGAAAAATTTGAACGGATGCTAGACAATCAGAACAAAGCTATTAACGTTGTTATCAACAATGTTGGAGTTGTTAACACAAAAGTTGATAAAATCAAAGAAGATATTGTTGTAATTAATACCGAAATCGGTAATCTTAAACAGGAAATGATAGGCGTTCAGGCGGAAATTGCGAGCATAAATACTCGTTTTAATTCCGAAATTAGCAGAATCGAGAAAAGTGTAGGAGAATCAGTTGCTCCGATCATCGAGAATAAGGTGATGGAACAAATTCAATTAGTGAAAAAAGAGGATCAAAAGAAGGTGGAAACTTTAAAGGCTTTAGTATCCGAAGTAGATACCAAAGTGACGAAAGAGGCTAATAACTGCGAAGAGAAAAAGAGGGAAGTGGAAACGCTTGCGACAACCACTTGCCAAGTAATTACGAGAGTGTCGGAATTAGGAAAGAAACTTGACGAAAAACAGAGCTATGTGCCAATCTATGCACATAGTTCGGAATTGTTGACGAAAGAGGAGCGGTTCGACCCCTTGAAAAAAGGCAGTATACACGCGACGGATTTCATTAAGACTTGTGAAAGAGTTTTACCCAGATCATGGACTGATGAGAGAAAAATTAATGCGATTATTGATGTGTTGGCTGGTGATGCCAAGCGTTGGGGCTTAAATCTCAACATTACGAACCTGACTTTTGACGAATTTAAAAATTTGTTTCTGGCTGAATACTGGTCAGAGCAAAAACAGCAAAGTGTCTGGCGCGAATTTGTCGTATCGAGGCCTTTCGATGCGAATTCGCGCGGTCTTTGAAGGAGTTTTGTGAGGGCTGGATCCGCAAGTTGGAATGTTTGCGTGATCGCCGCACGGAATCCGAAATAGTCTGGGAACTCTACATGAAGCTTCCAGATGATACAAAACGCTACGTAGGAAGCAATTACAGGACAATAAATGATTTCCTGGAAAGAGTGGAGGACGAGGACAATTGGCGCAATAATCGCGACAGTGGTAGAGGCCGTGGTAACAACAACGGGTACCACAGCAACCACAACAACGATAACCATGGGAATAATGCATACCGCAACCATGGCAGCAATAACAATAATGGTTCGGACCGTAATAACAATCGGTACAATGCAAATAATAACAGGAGTGACGGAAACCAGTATCATACTAACGTGATACGGGCTTCACAGAATAGTAATAACGCCAGAGGGTGTGATCAGCCGCCTCAGCAGCATCCGGGGAGCGTATCTGCTGTGACGAGGCAGGAAAACCATTAGCCGCGCCGGTGAGGGGCCGACCGGACGTGGAGAAATTTTGGAGGCCCAATAACAAGAGGAAACCTAGGTGTCGTCGTTATGAAAATTCCGTATGGAATAATCAACGGCGGGAGAGTGTGCCAGTGTTAAGAGAAAGGAGTGCCCCCACAAGTAGTAGATCAGCTGTATACACGGCAGTAGAAAATACATTCACTGTCAGTGAGAACAATTTAAGTAGTGTTCCGGAAATCGATTATAAAGTGGCAGCTGTAATACCCACAGCGGAACTGGAGATTGAGTTTAAGAATGATTCACAATTGTTGAGAGAAGATCAGATGTCGGATAACACGTCCGTCATTGAGCGAGGGGATTCAGAGAGGGATGAGGTCTGGTTAAGGCAGTTCGGTCGCTTATACGACGAACTAAGAGATTATAGGGGCCTGTACGGGAGAAGTATTTATGGAGAGCGCGGGCAGAATTTGCCGCGTCTCGTCCCACAGGAAGATAGTATTTGTGAAGTGATGGAAAGTTCTGGCCCTAACCGGCAGACTTTACCAGAAATAGTTGATGTTAATGGAGAGCACGAGCAAGACTCGTCGTGTTTCGTCCCGCAGGAGTTAGATGTTGAAGTAGTAACGGAAAGTTCTGGCCCTAACCGGCAGACTTTACCGAAAGTTATAGTGGTAGAAGCAGCCGACCCATCCGACGCAAACCCCCAATTTAAACATTGCGAGAGTATAAAGGAGAAAGATTACGAAAATTTTAGTGATAGCCGGACACAATTGGTAGAAAAGCACATAGATTACAGCGTGTATGAGGTTAGAGCTGACATTATACGGTCAGACGATAGCAGTGTGGGTTGCGCAGATCTAGAGGAAGTAATTGCAGATGCTACTGGGCATATTTCTCCAGGTAGATTGGCAGATGAGATCAATCTGACTAAAGAGGGCTCAACGAAGGTGACAATTAGTGAATTGATAGCAAAGCAACACTCACTAGTTGACGAGTTACAGGAAAAGGTTTCGGTATTGGAGGCGAAGCTAGAGACTAAGCCTCAGGACAAACGTGTTGAAATTAAAACTGTATGTGAACAGAGGCTGAAAAAGCCGCCAGATAAACCGGATTTAGGATCAAAGCCGGATGGTTTTTTCTGGAATGACCTGGATATAGACGAGGATTTACTGTGGGAAAATAAAGAAACAGTCGAGGACAAGTGTAGACAGATAGTAGTGTCTGTTAATATGTACGACCTACAACTAAACGTGTTGATTGACACCGGTGCAGAATTGAGTGCTGTATCTGGGAAAATATTTGAATTACTGAAAGACAGACCTGGCATCGTAGTTATGCCAGTAACAGGAGTGAAAATTATCGGTGCTACTGGGAAGGCCAGTAAACCGGTCACAAAACAGATTTTTGTCAACTTCGAGATATGTGGGGCACGATTTGAACTAGAGTTTGTCGTCGTGCCAGACTTAACTACGGAAGTAATTATCGGGTTAGATTGGCTATTAAAGTACCGTGCAGTGATTAACTGCGAAAGCAAAACTTTGACATGTATGTCACTAGATAAAGCAATGGTAGTTGGTTTTGACGAGGCAGGAGACGGTGTGCATAGGCAATACCAGCCTATACACATTGTTAACTGGCCGGATGACATTGACGTAGGAATGAGTTTGAACTGCCGTAACATGAGGAATTTCGGCATTGACAAAAGTGTAGAAAGTGAATTGGAAGAGATAATCAAATTCCCTCCACGGATTAACATTAGTATTGGTGTGAAAAAAGATCGTTTGCGAGAAGTAATGAAGCTAAAAGCCGATGCTCGCATACGTCGTCATGACGCTAAAGCGCGTTTTGCTAAGTTTGCAATCGGAGACGAAGTACTTATAAAAGCTCATGAGAAATCGAGCGAGTTAGACCATGAAATCTCTAAATTTAAGTTTGTTTATAATGGACCATATAAAGTCATTGGTATACCTCACACAAATGCTTATTGCTTAGAGTATCCAAGCTCTGGAAAACTATTAGGTATACGAAACATTGTAGACTTGAAATTGTACCAACCTAGGATCGATTAACACCACACAATGGGTAATTTATACAGTATGTAAAATAGAGTGTAAGATTTAACGATTTGCTAGATTGCCATGCTTTTGACTGACCAAGGTCATTAAAGAATTTGTAATTAATAAGTAATTAATTTTGATTAATCAATTTAATTTTAATCAATTTAATCATGATCTAATCAACTGAAAAATCCAAGCTGCTAGTTTAAGTTTTCAGCTGAGTCACAGTAGATTAAGGAATGTAAATATGATTTTGTAAATAGCTGTAAGATTTCATAAATATGTGATTTACTAGTCATTGCCGATGTACTTAGGCGCTGTTTTAAGTTTCAGGCTAGTACATGCGTGTGATGATGGACAGTGTTGAGTTATCCACTGTGATAGTGTTTATGGACTCCTTGAGATTACTCGGGAGTGAGTTTTTCCGAAAGAATTCAGTGAAACGGACGTTCTGGAAACGCCGTCACAAGGGCGAGTGAGATCAAGCGTGCCGCACACGCGGGCGCAACAATACTGGCGAGGCGAGCCGCTGTCGCCTCTTGTGCCGCTGTTGGCTCTTGTGCCGCTGTCGGCATTCTTTGTACTTGCGAGTGCGGAAGGCGGAATTGTTTTTCTTCCTGGACAGCTGAAAGAATTCTGCTGTTAATATTTATGTTTTTGTCGATCTGCTGTACATTATTTTCTTGTTTAGCGTTAAATAGATTCTCGTGACGAGAATATTAATTATGAAAAGGTTATATAAAATGTGTAGTCTATTTAATTATTTATTTGCGTATTTTGATCTACCTGGTTCTATGACCATGCACTCTAATTAATTTTGCAAATAGTATTCCATTTCTCATAGTGTTACAAATTTTAATGATTTTGGAATAGCTAAACCATTTTCTATATTTTCTATGAATTTTAATATGTTGTCAACCTGTTTTATTTTGTGCAAGATGACAGAGTGGAATAAGATTAGGAGTGTCTCCACTCAATTATTATGGTCTAAAAATTGATTTATGGTTAATTAGACGAATGCTAAATTTTGTTGATGTTTTGAGCATATGCATTTCCGCTGTTTCCTTTTTGGGACATTTTCTGAGTCTGTTTACGTTACACGAACATCCTCAGACAATGTGGGGCACGTGTAACGCCGGAAATGCATATCCTCCTATTTCCATCTATTGTACTATTATTTTTTTTCCTTGTTTTGTTACCTCAAGATGACATTTCTGTCTCTTTATATATTGTAATTGTTTTACTGTTTGTATATATATATTTAGGCACTTATGTCGATGTATAATTGGTTTGTTTCGTAAATATTATTTGTATTTTTACGCTGGGTCTTGCCTAGGGAAAACTGCTATCGAACGATTACATCGATGGGTCGTGTCAAGAATCAAAGTGTGTAGGATCTTTGGTAGTGTTAACTCTGCCGCGTGGAGCGCGGGCAGAGAGAGTCTGGCTGGAGTAGCGAGTGGAGCAGGTGTGTTGTGTGAAGCTCCCGCGAGTTGCCGCGCTTTCGGGGTTTGGCAGCATGTAATTGCTCTCGACTTGCGATGATAGTTTCTGACATGGTGTCGCGGACGGGAAGCATTAGCTGGCGCACATCAAGAGCCCGTTTCGTCTGGGGACCGTGTCGAGAAGAAGGCGCGCCAACATCCAGCTTCTGCAACAGCGACGGCCGACAATGAGTGACTGTCGCCACCTCCTCGATCGACGACTTCAAACCTTCAATCAACCAACAAGGAAGACTAAAAGCACGTAAAGTTTCAGAACTGTATGGCAGACCTCAGCTTTTCAAATTGTTCCATTTGCCTCGCAAAATTACAGCAACTTAGCATGAACCTTTGTTGCTCATTGTCCCAATTGCATTGCCAAGCAGGGTCCCTTCCTTTTCCGAAATGAACCCGAGTGTCGTTGAAATTCAAACGCCAGCATTAAAATAATATAATTCAATGTCACTGCCTTAATTTCAGAGTTCAGTTAAAGTATTCATAGCTGGCTACAATATTTAGATTACACGAGCACAAACAAAGAGTGCGAGTTCTGTTAGCATATTTTAGCTTACCTGTGACTGCAGCTCAGCTTGGTACGTACTAAATTTTACTATTGTTAATTGCTCAGAATCATTTAATTCAAGTTCGAAGTTAAATCTCTTATTTCTAAATTGCGTAGATTCAAGTAGCTTTTGAAATGGTTGTTGAGGTAGCCCAAGACTAACTGTATTTTACTGAATTTCGATATGCTTCAGAAACAAAGTTCACTATTAATTTCAGTCACTAAATTAACTTTCAATTTTCCAGTTTTAGTAATTCTTTTGCTAAATTAAGTCAGGGTGTAGCGAAATTTATTACTTCAGACAAACATTCAGCTGTCACACAACACGTGTCAACCTTCAGTTGCCACGCTTTTAGTGCTAATTATATGTGCAATAACCTTTCTTTTTCAGTTATTATAGTAATTGTCCATAGGACTGGCGACCGTAATTTTCCCCAAATCTCAAATATCTAATTACCGCTAGTTAATTGTTAACGTAACGACCGCACATTTACTTTCTTTATTAACTTTACCCCTTTTCAAAATTAATTTCCACCAGTTTCATTTGCATTTTTCCTTTCATTTAGATGTAACCCTTTCCTCCCTCTTTACCGACAGATTAACTTCGGTGACGATTGCTTTTCCCAAATTTCCATTAGGTACACGCGGTTTAATTTTTCACTGTCATTAAGGTCGATAAGTGAGGGGGAGGTTACAACGTCCGCCCAGAACAAATACAACGAACAATAACGAACAAAATTCGATAAAAGAATGGTAAGGCGACTGCTCTCGATAAGCGCTAAATCCGGTTTCGAGTTTCGATCCGCCATAAATTTTCATTTTTGTCGTTCCATTGCACAGCTGATGGATGTCCATATTCGTAGCTGCGAATACATTTCATGAGTCTGTTTCTTTCTCGTTATGAACAAAATTATTTTTAAAACAGATTTTTAGGTGCTTATTCGATAGAGCTGTACCAAATGAGTCTAATACTATATTCATTTTCTCGATATGAGGGACATTATTTATTTATTTACTTAGCGTGTGGCAATGCACATCATTTTATGCTTCTTACAAATCCTTAAACAATGATATACATAAAAAACACAATAAAATATGCTATATAAGAAGTATAAAACATACAGCCAAAGGGCAATACAATTAAATACAAAAATCAAGATTATGAATAAAGTCTTTTGCGGCGTCTGTTGCCATCATAAAATCACTGAACTTACCACTGTATGCTCTTCTGTCTCACTCTTGGAGGATGTGGCGGATGGTCTGTCTGTTGGCTCCGTAGTCACAGTTGGGAGTTGGTGTTTTACCCTATTTGTAAAGAGTATCTTCACATCTTCCGTGATTTGTGCGTATTCTGTTAAGGGCTGACCATATTTTACTCGGTAGTTCATATCCGAGCGGTCTCTCAGTGATGCAGTGGAGGGCTTGATAGTGTCCAGGGCACACCTCTCGCCATTGTGCCCTCCAGATCTTTATTACATTAAAGTTTATACTTTGCAATTCCTAGGTTGTTATCATTGTTGGATGTCTAGACCGAAGTCTGTTTCTTTCCAGGTCAGGCATGTAGTAGCGTATCGGAAACAGAGCGTAGTTGATTATCTTCCCATATTTCCGGAAAAGAGCTTCTTCCGCCGTAGGTCCGCAGGAGATATGTGACTCAGAATTGGCAGCCAATGTGTTGGAGTTGACCTCATGGTTCTGCTGACAATTCACATTGTGCTATTCAGCTGCACGTTTTTTTTTTTTTTTTTTTTTAATGAACACTGTTCATCCAGACTGGAGTGCAGTACGCCGCGGCCGTGTAGACAAGTCGGAGTGCCGACATGTGTAGCGTGTCAGCCGAGCTCAAATGGTTCAAATGGCTCTGAGTACTATGGGACTCAACATCTGAGGTCATCAGTCCACTAGACTTAGAACTATTTAAACCTAAGAACATCACACACATCCATGCCCGAGGCAGGATTCGAACCTGCGACCGTAGCAGCAGCGCGGTCCCGGACTGGAGCGCCTAGAACCGCTCGGCCGTTAGCCGAGGAGCCCCAAGTAGTGCCGTACAGCTTTTGGAGAATATTATTCGTCGTCTTTGGTTTGGCTGCAGTATTTTCCAAATGTCGTTTATAAGTCAGCGCTCTGTCAAAAGTGACTCCAAGGTACTTTGGATGCCAATTAGATCGGAGCCGACTTCTCTCGAATCGATCTTCAAGTTGTTTGATTGGTAATTTATTATTGAGATGGAAACATGTAATTTCGGTTTTTGTAGGATTTGGCTGTAATCTCCATTTACGAAAGTATGTACTTAATGTCTCCAAGTCAGATGTCAAGGTTGTTTCCATGATCTCAAAGTTCTTGTGTTGTGTTGTCAAGACCCAGTCGTCTTCGTACCCAAACTTCCTGGAAGATATGGGTGGCATATCGGCAATATACAAGATGAACAGTAGTGGAGCCAACATGGAGCCCTGTGGTAGGTCATTGTTCAGGGTTCTTGGACGCTTATCTGTTCTCCTGTTACTAGTTGGAATGTTCTGTCAGCAAGCATGGCACCTATAATTCTGGTAGTTCTCAGGCAAGGGATTATTTGCATGAATTTGTACAATAGGCTATGTCTCCAGACAGTGTCGTAGGCACCGAGCGAAGTGGCGCAGTGGTTAGACACTGCACTCGCGTTCGGGAGGACGACGGTTCAATCCCGCGTCCGGCCATCCTGATTTAGGTTTTCCGTGATTTCCCTAAATCACTCCAGGCAAATGCCGGTATGGTTCCTCTGAAAGGGCATGGCCGACTTTCTTCCCTAATCCTATGAGACCGATGACCTCGCTGTCTGGTCTCCTTCCCCAAGCAACCCAACCCAATGTCGTAGGCAGCAGACAGATCTATGAAAACAGCTGATGTTTTTAATTTCCTTTGGTACCCAGCCTGTATATACGTAGTTAGTGACATAACCTGGTCTGTACAGCTGCGTGCAGGGTGGAACCCGGCTTGCTCCACAGGAGCTGACTTCAGAATTTTGGTGGCAATGCTGTTTTAGAGAAGTCTTTCCAGGAGTTTATAGACAGAGCTCAATAATGCGACTGGGCGGTAGCTCTTTGGTTCATTACTCGGCTTCCCTGACTTTAGGAGAGCAACATTTTTTTAATAGTTTCTTTTGCTGAGGGACTATTCCGTGTGTTATAATATCTGTAAAGAATTCTGCTAACCATCTTTTTGCATATTTTCCACAGTTCAGAAGAAACTCCGGATGGACTCTATCAAATCCAGGTGCTTTTCTCAATTTTACGTCTTTGAGAGCGCTCGTTATGTCTTCTGCCAAGAATGGAAAGGATAAGTCTGTTTGGTCATCGCAGAGGGGAGGCAGTCTTGTTTGGATGTATCGGTGTTTCTTTGTGGACGCTCTTATTGCCGTCATTAGTTTTTTTAAATGGGACCATGCTGTTCTACTAGACGTTTTGAAGTGCAGTTCTTGAACGGTTTCCATCCATCGTTATCGTCGAGTCACATCAAGATTGTGTAGTAGGTCGTCAGCAATATCCTGGTCGTTGCTGTTGAGGAATGCCTGGTATTGATTTTCACATTCTTTGTTCCATACTGGGATATATTGTTTACGGTACACTCTAGGTATTGTCTTTTTGTGGAGCTTATGACAGCTCCAACAAACCTCTTGTACTCGTAGTTCTTTAGTTTAGGAGGTATCCATCCCAGGCAATTATCCAGGTTGTTAGAAAAAAATTGACAGTTTGCTTTCTGGAAATTCCACCGCCGCACAGTGGGTCAGAATCCCAAAAAGCTGGTCAAAATATAAGTAGTTGTTCAATTTGTACCAAATTTAGTATGTAAGGGTTTATGGAGTTTCTGATTAAGAATATAATATCAAAAAGTGAAAAAAACAAAATGGCGGACCTAAGATGGCAGGCTCTATGTACACTACTATCATTTTCTACGTATAAAAGTAATTTTTAGGGAATTATCGAGGTTACTGATGATGAGAGAGTTCAAAAAATTTAAAAATGGTGGATCCAAGATGGCGGTCACAATCTATGTCTTTTTATTTCTTTATATTTATATATTTTCATTCATATAAAAGTCAGTATTTACGGGTTATTGTAGTTAATGCTTAAAAAATAAACCAAAAAAGTGGAAAACTCGAAGAAAGGACCAAATATAGATTACAAGATGGTGTAAAATATTACAAAAAATTATTTCGTTTTAATTACAATTATTTATTTTGTAAATTTTTTATAACTTAATTTACAAGTTTTCATTTTCTTATTCTTTTTCATCTTCTGCTTCAACTGAATCGTCATCATCCTCAAACACTGTTTCCTCATTATCTGCATCTGCATCTGAATCTTCATAGTCTTCCGCCACAGGAACTAGGAGGGCAACGGCTTCTGGCGACAAACTCTTCAGTTTCTTCGGCGAAGATTTGTGTAAGGAAGAAACGTAGGGGTCTGTCGTTGCCAACAATCTCCTGAACACGTCTTCCACAGTCTTAACTCTTGAAAACTTTCGAGAAAAACTCAGGCTATATTGCTTTGTCAACTTATTGGTTGATTCCTGAGCATCCTCCGATAGTTGACCGATGGGTAAAGTGGCCGAAGAAATAATGTCTGGACCGTGAATCAAGAATCTATGGACTGCTGTTGGCATGTTGTACCAGGGGTATTCTTTCACGTAGTGCCTGGCAGTTGCTAAGGCGTATGCTCGCAACTTTTCAACATCGATCTGACGTCCGCTCGAAATCGTCTGCAAAATTATATGGAAACGGTGGATTAGTTCTTCGGAAACTCCAGTTATCAGCGCTGATGTTGGAGTGTTTTCAAAAAAACGTCGAGCGGTGTCTCCGTCATTCGTACTGCCAAACCCTTGTTTCGGCATGTCAATTACAATTCCAAGCTGCTCTTTGAAAGCTTTTTGAATGTTGGCTTTCAGTATTGCTTTTTCCCCTTTATCTTCTGCTTTACGTGCCTTGTTTTCATTTGGTATGCCAAATGAATACAACATTCAAAACATCGAATCCAGGCGTGAAGAGTTGATAGTCCGCACTGCAGATAATCGGCGGTAACTTGTTTTTTCAAAACATCGTCAATGCTATTAAATTGGGCAGACGTAGCCCGGCAGAGATAGCACCGTTGCGCAGATTTCGTGTTGGTGATAGCATTGCACACTTTACCATCTACCATGGTCATGCTTAAATTGTATTTAATGGAAATGTCTTTCCCATGAATAGCTGTTTCGAATGACTGGAGTTGTTCGATCTGTTTGTCGTAATACGCTTTCTCATTTAAAGACGTTTGCTCTGTTTCCTTTGTAAATTCTAACTTCAGTGGTCTGCAAAAGAGGGTTGAAGACGGCTTCAGATTAATCCATAAGATCTTTTCTTCTTTAGTTTCTTCATTTACACCTGCAAGTTTCAGTGGAACAAGCGAAGTGAAAAATAAAGTTGCATCTGAAATACTCGAATCTGAAAACTTCATTTTATACATGCTTCGTCCGAAGGTTCCGTCAAAGCCCCACTTACAAATAAGGGCCATATTAGACATTTCCGAATCACTCATATGTAAAATATCGTCTCGATTCAGCAGTAGATTACGTTGAACAGTGTGGTCTAACAAAGCTTGCAACCGTACCTCAGCTTTTGATTCGGTAAAAGTGAGGGTTACATCTGGAGGGCAGCAAGTTTTTTTTGCTACCAAACAGCTGAATACGGTGGATATAGTGTGTTTAAGCCTTTTCCTTTAACCCCATTTCTCAAATGCTGGTAAGATTCTTTTGACAATTTCAAGTCGAAAAGGAGTGCTAGACCTTCATTTGCATCATATGAGGATGGCGATGATGTTGAAAATCGCAAGCCTGCCTTGTATTTTTTCACCTTGGATGGACTTGAGAGTGTGACGTCTTTTACAATGTTCGCAGCATCTGGGTGCCCCGAAGTTCGAAGACTCATTTGCGCGGCGAACGATAATTCGACAGGACTGAACTTCGTACGAATCTGCTCAGTTCTCCTTCTTTTAGACCTATCAGATAATGTTTCAAATTTTGTGGCAGGTCGGCCTGTTAATTTAGTCACACTTGCAGGTTTCGAATCAATCGGAATATATACTATTGTATTTAACCAGATTTCGTTCTTCTTGAAAAAATATCCTTGTTGCTGAGTTGCTTCCTTATACTTGCTTTACACTTTTCGTCATTTTTCTAATTATTTTATTCTTTACGATGCTTCTACAGGTCGATTGTAATTTAAATTGTACAAATAAAACTCATAATTAATTGATTCAACTGTCATTTTTGAAGATGTCTGAAAATGACATTTTGCAAGTGTCGCTTAAAACGTGGCTCAAAGCCAGAGTCGTAACTAGTCGCAGGATTTGAAGCTTAATTTACAAAGGGAATAATATATACTTGCGTACACAGCGCAAAAGAAAGCGGAATGTCGTGGAATTCGTAACTTATCTCTATTTTTTAAGCGCATTTTACGATTTTGTCATTCATTTCCCTGTAGTACGTTAATTGAAATGTAAACGTGCATAATTGATGATTTACTAGTGATATAAGTGTTTTTTCACTAGTACATACCTCCTGGAATACATTCCATATTGAAAGTATTGGTTTCACTTGCACAAAACATAAATAACTTCCTTCAACAACACGACTGTTTTTGTAGCCTGGCCAGCTGCGTGCACACTAACAATGAACTGCCGCATTTGACCTGAGATATTACCGAACAAATGAACATCTGGTCGTCCGCACAGCCGACATTCAGTTGTCCCATTATTGCTGCTGCCAACCTGATAGTCCAAAATCCCCATCTTTAAACATTTTTTTTTTTCCTTTTTGGCCGCGTTTACAAGGTTCTGGCCCACTGTGCGCCGGCGAGTAAAGGAAGTAACCAAGGCAATGGTTTTTCCTCTCTATTAGAGCGGGTCGATTTTGGCTGTGTGGGAAGCCTGGTAGAGATTCTCAGCAGTATGTTTTCCTTGTCTGTTGTCACAAAGCATAGATCCGGGTTATATCCTCGTCTCCATGCTGCCAAATAGAAGGAATCTCTATCCTTTGCGTCAAATACGAGGTACATATTGTTTTCATCTGCCCAATTTGCAAGTGCCTCACGATTGTCATTGTTCTCACTGTATTTCCATTGTGTGTGATGACTGTTGTAGTCGAATACATAGAGAGATGGATGTTGCAGTAGTGGTAGGACTTGTGGTGGCCATGAGACAGCAGGAAGTTTATATGCGTTACTTATGGTGTACCCTCCGATTTGAATAACCACTTCGTGCATTTTGTTGTTGGTAGGTGTTGAATGCAGTTTAACATTTTAGATATTGGATCTCACATAAGTTGCCACACCATAATCGTGGTGGTATGTGGCACCAATTAAGTCGTAGCCATATGTTTTACCTCTTTTTCTTAGTTGTACCTCGTTCTCCGTGTGTGTTTCCCGAATCGCAGCGACGTCAATGTCGTTATCATTTAGAAGCTTTTGCAGGACGTCACTCTTTGCCATGCTTATTCCTTCTTGTCAGCTGCCCATGAGAATGACCAATGGGTTTCGTCTGTGCCTTTCGATTAGGACGTGCTATTATATAGCCAGGAGATCAACATGATTGTCTGGCTGCCAGTTAGCGCTAGTTCATTTAGTTCACGCCTATAATTAGACGCTATCCAGGGTCCACATGTAGTATTCTACTACGGACGCGAACTAGCCTTACACCCTATGAGGGACATTAAAACACGAAGAATAACCACTATTCCATGATCGACTAAGCAGCGCTGCTTTATCGCGGTAGCATCCAGCACAAGTCTGGATGGTGTTGTCGCTGTTGGAGTACTAGTTAGTCGTCGTGTTCTACTGTCCCTGTTAACACACATATATACAGGGTGTTACAAAAAGGTACGGCCAAACTCTCAGGAAACATTCCTCACACACAAATAAAGAAAAGATGTTATGTGGACACGTGTCCGGAAACGCTTACTTTCCATGTTAGAGCTCATTTTATTACTTCTCTTCAAATCACATTAATCATGGAATGGAAACACACAGCAACAGAACGTACCAGCGTGACTTCAAACACTTTGTTACAGGAAATGTTCAAAATGTCCTTCGTTAGCGAGGATACATGCATCCACCCTCCGTCGCATGGAATCCCTCAAGCGCTGATGCAGCCCTGGAGAATGGCGTATTGTATCACAGCCGTCCACAATACGAGCACGAAGAGTCTCTGCATTTGGTACAGGGGTTGGGTAGACAAGAGCTTTCAAATGCCCCCATAAATGAAAGTCAAGAGGGTTGAGGTCAGGAGAGCGTGGAGGCCATGGAATTAGTCTGCCTCTACCAATCCATCGGTCACCGAATCTGTTGTTGGGAAGCGTACGAACACTTCGACTGAAATGTGCAGGAGCTCCATCGTGCATGAACCACGTGTTGTGTCGTACTTGTAAAGGCACATGTTCTAGCAGCACAGGTAGAGTATCCCGTATGAAATCATGATAACGTGCTCCATTGAGCGTAGGTGGAAGAACATGGGGCCCAATCAAGACATCACCAACAATGCCTGCCCAAACGTTCACAGAAAATCTGTGTTGATGACGTGATTGCACAATTGCGTGCGGATTCTCGTCAGCCCACAAATGTCGATTGTGAAAATTTACAATTTGATCACGTTGGAATGAAGCCTCATCCGTAAAGAGAACATTTGCACTGAAATAAGGATTGACACATTGTTGGATGAACCATTCGCAGAAGTGTACCCGTGGAGGCCAATCAGCTGCTGATGGTACACGGTACGGAAACTACTGGTTCTCGCGTAGCACTCTCCATACAGTGACGTGGTCAATGTTTCCTTGTACAGCAGCAACTTCTCTGACGCTGACATCAGGGTTATCGTCAACTGCACGAAGAATTGCCTCGTCCATTGCAGGTGTCCTCGTCGTTCTAGATCTTCCCCAGTCGAGAGTCATAGGCTGGAATGTTCCGTGCTCCCTAAGACGCCGATCAATTGCTTCAAGCGTCTTCCTGTCGGGACACCTTCGTTCTGGAAATCTGTCTCGATACAAACGTACCGCGCCACGGCTATTGCCCTGTGCTAATCCATACATCAAATGGGCATCTGCCAACTCCGCATTTGTAAACATTGCACTGACTGCAGAACCACGTTCGTGATGAACACTAACCTGTTGATGCTACGTACTGATGTGCTTGATGCTAGTACTGTAGAGCAATGAGTCGCATGTCAACACAAGCACCGAAGTCAACATTATCTTCCTTCAATTGGGCCAACTGGCGGTGAAGGAAGTACAGTACATACTGATGAAACTAAAATGAGCTCTAATATGGAAATTAAGCGTTTACGGACACATGTCCACATAACATCTTTTCTTTATTTGTGTGTGAGGAATGTTTCCTGAAAGTTTGGGCGTACCTTTTTGTGACACCCTGCACATATATATAAGAAACGAATATTCCATTAGAGTAAATTGGGATCCCTGTATCGAATGGGCACACAAAATTCCGGTTTAAAAATTATGTTCATCTTGGGAGTTAATAGCCACTTCAGCTGTATTTAGTTCTTTATTATTGGATCACTACCGGTTTCGTGGCACTAAAAGCCACATATTCAGGTGAACACATGACTTAAACATTAGAGCGGAGTGGCTCGGAACCTTTTCACCCAACATTCGTTGTCCGTCAGAACCAAACACCGCTAAAAGGCGGTATGTCATAGAATAAATCAGCTGGATCCCAATATAGAGGATCTATACGGAATCGTAAACAGGGGACGTGGCCGTGTGGTCTGTCATGACGTACCGCCTTTTAGCGGTGTTTTGTTTTGACGGACAACGAACGTTGAGTGAAAAGTTTTCGAGTCATTTTGCACTGGTGTTTTAGTCATGTGTTCACCTGAAGATGTGGCTTTTAGTGCCAAGAAACCGGTAGTGATCCAGTAACAAGGGATTAAATACAGATGAAGCGGTTATTAACATCCAGGATGACTACTCATAGCTGTGGCTGCCCTACCAAGAAGGTTGTCAGCAATAATTATTTCGTTTTTAATGGGAAACAAACCGACGCTTGCTGCCAACACAGGGCAGCGCGTAAAAGCTGTGGCGAGCAGTATTTGTCTGGGCTGACTCCAGATGCACATTGCAAAAAGAAAATTGGAGATATCTGCCAAAACACCTTTAAAATGAGCCTGACCCCTCCTACGAGAGACACCACGAAACACACACACACACACACACACACACACACACACACACACACACACGTATATACGGGATGGTTCATACGAAATGCAATACATCTTTTATCTCATAAATTTTCATAAATTGTTCCAGATATCTAAACGAGATTTGCGTCAAACAGTAGTGTGCAAAGGGGCACGTATTTTGATGTGTGATAAAGACTCTTATCTCTTGTATCGAGATATTGAAGCAAGTATGACTTTTTAAAAAATAGAATGATATATTTTTAACGACATCCGAAAGTGCTTCAAAAGATGAGTACAGTCATATAATGGTTGTTAGTTTTTAGGTTCAAACTCTGTACGAAATAATCCGAGAAATATTCGGTAACAAAGGAAAGGCAAGCCAGTCGGAGTGGGCTTTCTCGTTGTAAATACGTTCATGCCATGCTACGTCGTTGCTCCAAGCCTTTCGACTGTTAACTTGTCTGCACTGCAGAAGTAGCGGGAAATGTGTGCTCTATCGTCGGCAGCTCATTTCAAAAAAATGGTTCAAATGGCTCTGAGCAGTATCGGACTTAACATCTGGGGTCATCAGTCCCCTAGAACTTAGAACTACTTAAACCTAACTAACCTAAGGACATCACACACATCCATGCCCGAGGCAGGATTCGAACCTGCGACCGTAGCGGTCGCGCGGGGCCAGACTGTAGCGCCTAGAACCGCTCGGCCACTTCGGCCGGCAGGTCATTTCATCTTCAACATTCCTTACATACATAGATACACGTACACCAATGAGGAGAAATTACATATGCTGCTCTTATACGGTGACTGCCAAAGCAATGCTGTCGAAATGAACCAGCGGTGTAGGAATGCCTGACCTGATCTTCGTTGTCCGTCGCGCCAGGCGCTTGCACCAATTATTAGATCACGATGCAGAAAGGTAGCTTCAACAATCAGAGGACGCGGACGGAGACTGCAACTGAGAGAGTACATAAAGAGGTTGGTCTGGCTACTACGCTAATCAATCCCCTTAGTGGCATGAGACACTAACGACTGTGAAGCGTAAACATACGGTGCGCCAACATAGGAAATTCCGTTATATACCCTTACGTCATCCCAGAGGTGTTAAATGGAAATAAGTATGCACACTTTCTTACGAAATCTCTACCGATTCTTCGAGAACAAGAGCCACAGGATAAGCGACAGTGTATGTGATTCTAACACAGTGATTGCCCAGCTCCCTCTTCGCGTGTTGCAATGAAAATACTGAATGAAGAGTTTCCTAAATGTGGGATAGGAATGAATGCTGCAGCTCAGTGACCGCCCAGGTCCCTTGATTTGACTCATCTGTATTTTTTTTTCGGTGGGGAACACTGAAAGATGCAGTCGATCATGAACTCAGCAACAACAGTGGATGAAATGTGCCGTCAAACTGTCACAGCATGCAACGGCATATCATCCAACCTGTCCATCTATCCCTCGAACGGCTACTGATAATGTGCCTTGCAGTCGACGGTAAACAATCTGAGCACATGCTTAAGTAAAGTGTAAAACTACGTTTCATTAAGAATAGTATGTGTTTTGTGGGTGACATGTCGTCAGACATTCTGAATAAAATGTTTAGTCTATTACTATGGCAAATTTCACTGGCGAATACATACATTATAATGGTGCAGTTAAAATTCCTAACTCCTTTAAGAGGTACCTACATGATGTTTGCAGGTGAACGCGATATATTATTCTCACTGCTCGCATTTGTACAATCAATACTTTCTTTATAAGTGCTGAGTCACCCAGGAAAATTATTACAGAGTGACAACACGTAAAATGTGTCAGGAGGTTTATTCGTTTGTTTCTGAGACTAGTAATTATACAAAGAATAAAAGTAGATGACCTTAATTATTTGAGAAGCTTAGTAATACGCTTCTTCCAGTTCAAGTTTTCATCAGCATGGAGACCCAAAAATTTAGAGCATTCTACCCTGTTTACTGACTCTTGTTCATGTACTACATCAATTGTTGGTATGACTCTGTTTGTTGTACAGAACCGAATATAGCTAGTTTTCTCACATTTAAAGGAGAATTTATTTTCAGAGAATCACTTGACTGTTGTTGGAAAAACATAGTTAACGATGATTCTTCCCCTCTAATTTGATTTATTACTACATTAGTATTCTGTGAAGTAATTATCAACTCCACTTGATGAATGTTAAGTGAAGGATCATTTAGATATATAAGGAATAGGAGTGAACCGAAAACTGAACCTTGTGAGAAACCTTTCGTGACTTCTCCCCAGTAATTAAAATTTTGTCTCTTTTCAACACTTTATTAATTATTCACCACAACTTTTTACATTCTGTTTCTTAAGTATGATTCAAATCGATTCTGTGCATAGTCATCAGTTCCATAAAACTGAAGAGTTTCTAAGAGAGTAATATGATCTGTTCAATCAAATGCCTTGGGAAGATCACAAAAGATACCAACTGGCGATATTTTATTGTTTAAGTCTTGTATTAGTTAGTTAGATTTTTGTCACATGGATCATTTGCACAAGAAATCGTAATCGT
This sequence comes from Schistocerca americana, assembly GCF_021461395.2. Taxonomy (NCBI): domain Eukaryota; kingdom Metazoa; phylum Arthropoda; class Insecta; order Orthoptera; family Acrididae; genus Schistocerca; species Schistocerca americana. The sequence goes on along the minus strand of NC_060130.1, from coordinate 817,061,072 downwards.
ATGGAATAGGTCATTTTATATTCACATCACAAAATATTGTGTAAATACACTTTCATACTGATTATTTACAAGTAGTTATTTTTAAAAAAGACTTACAGATGTGAATTAATAATTCCTACCCATCCTTTTTACCCATTACAATAACAGAAATTTTACACAGAACAGAAGCAGTTGCCATGAAGAAAATTTTTTACTTAGCTGTCCATCAGAAATTTTATGTTCTTGGGTAAGCGATCAAAGATTTTGGTGGGAGCATTGTACACCCCTTTTTGTGCTGAAAACAACCATAATGTGGCATAAGGAATCTCATTTCTTCTGCTTGTATAGTAATTATATACATCATAATCCCTTTTGAGGTACAGTGTATTATTTACATAAAAACCCATGAGGGGAAAAATATACCGTGAAACAGCAGTCAGAATTCCCAACTCCTTAAACTGATGTCTAGAAAATGATCATGGATGAGCACTACATGTTATGCTTAAGGAGCATTTTTGAGCAGTGAAGACTTTGTTCCTTGAAGATGTGTTCCCCCCAAACATTATCCCATATGACATTGTTGAATGAAAATATGCAAAATATACAAACTTACTGATTTGTCTCTCCCCAAGATTAACAATGATTCTTAATGCTAATGTTGCTAACCTAAGTTGTTTTACAAATTTCAAAATGTGCTTTTTGCAGTTCAAATTCTTATCAGTGTAGACACCTAAGAATTTGGAAGTTTCCACCGTATTTATTATTTCCTCGTCATGTGTTACATGTATCATTGGTGAAGTACCTCTAGATGAGCAGAACTGAATATGTTGTCTTTTAAAATTGTGCGTGAGACTATTCACAGAAAGCCAGTCAATGATACTTCTAAGAACATTGTTTACCATTTCATCTGTATGTACGCTGGGAATGATTACAATACTAGAGTCATAAGCAAAAATTACGAATTTTGCTTGTTGTACATTAGATAGAAGATCGTTTGCATGTATAAGGGACAATAGCAGACCTAAGATTGAGTCTTGGAGACTCAAATAAGTGACATCTTCCCAGTCAGAATAATAACCCTGCACTACCTTGCTTGAATTACTAAATATAACTTTCTGCTTTGTTTTGTTTAGATATGACATTACCCATTGGCTGGCTACACCATCAGTCCCATAAAACCTTAGTTTATCTAGGAGAACATTGTGATTCGCACAGTGAAACGCCTAATTTAAGGCAGAAACTACCGATCAGCGCTGTTTTGCTGTTGTGAGTGAATGTATAAACAGCATTGTCAGCCAAGCAACGCTCCTGGGTTCCTGAGCGTTCTACGAGACTACTCTTGATTACATTACCTCCTCGAATATTTAGGAAAATGACGTCAGTAAGGAAACTGAACGATAATTATTACCTTCTCGAATATTTTGGAAAATGACGTCAGTAAGGAAACTGAACGATAATTATTTAAGTCGTACCTCTCTTATAAAGAGGTTTAACAGCTGCATATTTTAATCTGTCTGGAAAAAATTCCATGTGCCAATGGTGCATCACATCTATCGCTAAGGACATAGCATATTAAGACTGAACAGCTTTTTAGAGTTTTATCGGAAATTATATCAACGTGGAATGACCTTTTGTTTTTTAGAGCTTTCATAATTCTGTTAATTGCAGTGAAGGATGTTGATTCTACTCCTAATTGCTTAAAATTTTGTGCAATGACATTTTTGATGTATTCTCTTGCCCTCCAACTGAACTATTTATATGTAGTCTTCTTTTTGCTGCTATATTTACAAAATGATTTTTAAAAATACTTGCAATTTGTGACTTACAAGTCTGAACATTGTCATTATTTTAATTGTTTTGGTATCTTGTATACTGTTTGGTTGTCCTGTCTTCTGCTTCTGAATATTCCAAATAGTTTTAATTGTATTATCTGCATTATCAGTTCCTCTCAGAATGCGCTAATTTCTGCACATATTAGGAACTTTCCATAAAATATTACAGTATTTTTGTAGAATTCAAGTAAAATCAGATCTTGACTTATTTTGGCTTCTATGTAAATTTCCTCTTACATGAAATTTAAATACCTTTTGTTATCTGTGGCTTACTTGTTTTCGTTCTGGACAATTTTTTACAAAAGCTGCTTTCAAATACTAAGACCAATTTACTATGGAATGTTCTGAATTTTGCATTAGGATTTCTTCATATATACAACTCATCCCTCACTGCTTTGTATGAAGAGGCCTCAGAGAAGTAAGGTTCTACATTGTTTAGCCGGCCGGAGTGGCCGTGCGGTTCTGGGCGCTACAGTCTGGAACCGAGCGACTGCTACGGTCGCAGGTTCGAATCCTGCCTCGGGCATGGATGTGTGTGTTGTCCTTAGGTTAGTTAGGTTTAATTAGTTCTAAGTTCTAGGCGACTGATGACCTCAAAAGTTAAGTCGCATAGTGCTCAGAGCCATTTTTTTTTGCTACATTGTTTATCTGAATTACTTGTGCATCGTACTCAGGTAGTCCATTAAGAATTGGGTACACATTAGCTATTTCAGCCTGAGTACTGTGTATATAGATGTTATAGATCAGGGTCCTTATATCTTGCTGCATGCAAGTTGTGAAATTTATCACAGAAATAAGACTCAAATAGTTAAATACTGACTCCAGTTCATTTTTCCTGTCAGCATCTTTTAAAAAAGCTACATTCAAATCTCCACATACTACTGAGTGTTCTTGTCCGACAGGTAGCTTAATAATGCATCTAGATTTTTCATAAAAAGACGAAGGTTTCATACAGAGGATTTGTGAATTACTGCATTTTCGAGATAAGTATTGTACAGTAACAAATCACAACCATGTGCTTCTAGGTTCTATTGCACACACACACACTGCCTGTCTCGATATTTTTGATTTTTTGTCCAACTTTTACGTATGTTGCAACTCATCATTTTTCTGTGATTATTCTATATGAAAATGATGCTAGTCTACAACTTCTCTATATCTGTGGTTACATAGTGTTCAGAGAAGCACAGAACATCTATCACTTCAGAATAGCCCACATCTCCTAGACCAGCGACACTCAAAGGGTGTTCTGCGGAGCCCTGGGGCTCTGCAAGGCCCCTGAGAGGCTTCTGCTACAATAATATCAACGTAAAAAACACAGCACATCAAGTCTTGTCACACACTGAGAAAAACAACCCTTACAAAAATCATATCAATGTTGCTTTTATAAAAGCTATTTTCTTCTCTCAGTGCGTGTTACCCGAAAACGAGGTGACAAGCAGCATAACAAATCTATATTAATGCAACGACCAAAAACTAAACTCTAGCTTGTAGGAGCAGATATGTGGCCACTCAATGCTCGTCAATACCCTTGCGCGCAGCGGCCACGCTGAAGCTTTTTCCTTCTCTCCCTCCTTCCATCCTCCTCTCCCTCGCTCTCTCACTGCGCGCTCTCTCAGCTACTCACTTTGGGTGCATTCCACTATGCTCTATCTCCATCTCGCTCTCTCTTCCACAAATACCCCGAACTGCTTTGCAGGATTTCCTCACTTCGCTATGCTTCACCGCTCGGGGCTATGCAAACGCATGCCACACAGCACAAAGCACTGTTTCTACTCGAGTTTACGATTTATGCATGGAAATCTGCGAATTTGCACACCACTCTTGGTCCGCAGTACATTCGATTTTGTGTTTGTTATTTACTGCTGTTATAAAATTCTGTGTCCTGTGGGAATATTATTCTATGTTTGTCATATTGTAAAATCGAACTGTTCATATTTAAAAGACAGAATGGAGCGTTGGCGTAAAGATGTTGCAGCAAAATCTTGCATCGAAAGTTCAAAGATGGTACGCTCATAAGATGCAGCATCAACTTCAAAGATTTCCGATCAAAACTATGAGTTTCAAGATGGTGATGTAACGAATTCAAGCTTAATGGTTTCAAGCAGGAAGATATCTGACGACTCACTAAAGACAAAAAAAGGAAAGTATGATGAACGTACATCAACCTAGGATTTCATGATTCTAACGGCTTTCCTCTCTGCATGTTACGTAGCAAGCTGCTTCCTAATTGTTCCCTGATATCTGCTAAGACGCGTCACATTTAGAAACTATATACCGCGATTACAAAGACCAGAACAAAGAATTGTTTATATGTAAAACACAATAGTGTTATTAAGAAGTGAAAGAACTATGAAGTTTTCTGAAATGTCCCCTTAGAACAATTTATACATGACTGTGCTTAAACTGACACACAATATTTTTTAGCGCAACGTAATCTGACTTTCAAAAATCCCTACAAAAGATTGGCCCTGACTAACATTAACCTATACCTTTCACAAATCACTTACCTCACCAAAAATTTTCGTTACTCGAACTACTGCAATACAGCGAGCTCCACTACTGCCAGCTAAATAAAAGATTCAAACTACTGAAGGCACTAACTACTAATAGGCATAGTTAGCAAATGAAAGATTTTGATAGAGAACAAACAATGTATTTAACTCAATAGTGTTCAAAAGTCATAATGTATATAGCAGTTCATGACATCCAGTCTTACAAATTTCAAAACTCCGCCATCTCTCTCCCCACATCCACCACTGCTGGCGGCTCACCTCCAACTGCGCAGCGCTACGCGCTGTTAACATCCAACTGCCCAACACTACAATGGCAGACAACAATGCAAACTATCCACAGACTGCACACAGCACAGCCAGTGATTGTCATACAGAGCGCTATGTGGCGTTACCAATAAGAAAACCTAAACAGCCGACTTACATAGCCCCCATGCTCCCCACAAAAAAATTTACAAATTTTTTTGGGCACTGGCCAATACATATTTGTTAAAAATTTTTCACAATTACAATAACAAAGAAATCAAATGCACAAACTTATTGATGCAATGTTGGTCAAAAGCTAAAATTTTCTCACAGTCCATAAAGACAGTCCTGATCATCCTTCACAGTAAAATTGCAGTGTTTTTTTTTCTCAAAGTCTGAGCAGTAAAAGAAAATGCACACGGAAGTAGTGGATTTCCATGCAATCTTGAAGAAGTAGTGTTGTCCTTCCAACCGAAAGACAGTGCTGACTCTTGACATGTATTGGTAGGTAGGTCATCACAGAGCAGACCCACTGTAGTCCTGGTAGAGATTATGGTATTGGTGGGCTACCAGGGGTGCAGACCCACTGCAGTCCTTGTAGAAATAATGGTATTGGTGGATCATCAAAGATGCAGACCCACTGTAGTCCTTGCAGAGACAGCCAGCAACCATCTGTTGCGACTGTGCAGGTGCACAATCACCATTGAAGAGTCTTGCGGACAATATAGCAAGTCCATAAACCACCACTTGTGCACTCACAATTTTTTTTTAATTGTCCTTAGAACCAGCAATGCTGTTATCCAGTCCCTTGCTGAATTATTAACACACGTGCAAACACTATGAGTCCCTACTTCTCATATATTGTCCATATACTATGACCAACAGAAATGTGTGCAGTGAAATGTAACTTACAAGTTACTTAATTTGATGAACTGGTATCAATTACAATTTTATAACATAAAAATACAATGACAAAGGTACAAAATACATCATTAAAAACATAATAATACAGATAACATTTGTAGTAATAGGGGCTTTACAAAAGAATAGAAATAAACATATACATCAGTGTTACAGGAATTATGACATAAGTAAATACATAAAAGATCAGAATAATTATTGAAACATCAGCTTCACGCATGAGCATTAAAACATCTTTACAAAGTAAATAACATATTATTAATGCAAATTATATTTGAGGATAACAGTATTCCTCATCATAGTTCATGTAGCTGAGTATTAGAAAAATTCTACAACATAAGTATTATCAGATAAACATAGAAAGACAGGAAAAACATAAATACACAAGGGTACACAAAGACATAGTGGGATAACACAAGGAAAGGACAGGGTTTGTTTTACTGCAGTATTTTGCAAACAAAACCTTCTTTACTTCTCGGAAATCCCCCTTCGTTCTTCATTATTTCCAAAAAGTCCTATCTATACCCGCTTTCTGTACTTTTCTCGTATAACCTCTCAGTGCATTTCTTCAAATTCATTGCAACTCATTCTCTTATAGGCTACCCCCTCTTAAGCTAACTTAAATCTACTGAGCTCAGATCCATAAACTAAGGGACGAGGCAATGCAGCAGCACAAAACAATTAACACAAACAGCAATGACAAAAAAATTCAAATTGGCAAAGCAAGCTACAGTAACTCTAAATTACCAATCAATGCAACATTACAACTAATATGAGCCAATGTGCAGCAACAATAAAAATAAATCAGTAGTAAAACTAGCTTAACAGAGTAATACAAAGTGAAATTTAGTAGCACTATGCCTGGCAAACAGCCGCAGCAAATGCAATAACTTATATCTAAACATGAGAAAGCTCAAGCAGAAAAAATATTACAGTAAAAATGGCCATGTTTAATACCTATGTCACATCTTAACACTAGAGTGATGCATCACTGTAACTTGCTCTAGCAGACAAGTTACCAAGTCACTGACAAAAATTATGTATGCAATTCCTGTGAAGTGGAAATGTCTTTTTGTGCTCCCTCTTTTTTTTTGGAGTACATCCATCATAAAGTTATTTTTTACTAGATCTGTAGGCATAAAATATTTATATTAGTACATCTATAAAATTTTATTTTAACCAATGCTGCAGTGCAGCTAGGAACTAGATATTAAACAAAATAGGCAAAGCAAGGCGTGAAACGTCATTCACTAGCCATATGGCATTTCATAATGCAGTAAACAATTTTTCAACTAGCAAGACAATAGACATGAAATGTTTCTCATCATTTCATTTCAGTAAATATCATAAATTAAGAACTCTACAGTGTAATCATGTTTTCAAGTTTGAGGGTGTCGTATTTACGATGCTTTCTACTAAGGAATGTCAATAGCGAGGATAATGGCCTCTTTTTTTTTCTCCACCTGTGCCTCTGAAAGGCACACACTAATGGCTTTTTTCCAGGCGTCTGACACAGATGGGTGCTCACGACGCATTACGTGAAGGTGGTCACTTAACTTTCATACTGAAATATTTACGACAGCAGTTTCCGCTACAGTGACAGTCTCATATATAAATATTTCACAGGTCAAGAATTTTCGTTACAAATCTGTAGAAACAAAATCCTATTGATATAACAGTGTCCAAAAGATTTTTGTCGGCATTGTAATACATTCACGCATTTACATACATTTCATAACTCTTAAAGTACGGTTCTTGGTTTCCAACAACCTTTTTCACAAACCAGAGTCCCTAACCACTACTCATTATTCCTTACCTTATTCGTCGACGCTTCTTCAATATTTCATCATAACAGATATGTAGCATAATAAAATAACTCATATAGCATCAGCTTATTGATCATAAACATACCGCAACAGCATAATACACATAGTCATCGTAATAATAACATCATAACACCTCAGTCAACTCTCAAAATCGTCGTAGCTTCCTCCAATAAGTTCAAAACCTAAAAAAAATTCTCTGCTCATGTCAAAAGTGTCATCTGCCTCAAACGTACTTTAAAAATCGTGATCCCATACCAAATATATCATTCAAAGCTCTCATAATATCACAATGGGTCCAAAAAAATATGAACAGTTCACAAAGTACAGACAAAATACAATTTCGTAAGTGTGAAGTAATCCAACTCTGTAATTGCGTAAACATGTATCACTGACATGGTAAAAAAGTTTGTCTCTCTCAGTTAAATGATCAGATAGCTGTGTAATTATGTGTTAGAGAAATATGGTACCGATGTGTAAAGTTGTGTAAGCAAATACCATATTAGCTAGGGCTCCTTGTGCTTGCCAAACACATGATACACAAAGTAAGCGTGTACCCCCCTGAGGATTAATGTAATTATACCCCCAGGTGTTACAGATTACAGCAATGAAATGAAATGTATCACGGAAAACCTTTGTATCATTGTACTTCAAATATCTTTAAAAATAAATGTTTTAAGTTCAAAATTAATCACTCAAATAAGTGTACTGTAGCGCTAAACTGTGCGTCATGTTTTAAGATAATCTCTCTCGGAGTCTCATAGTTATCGTCCACCGAAAGCTAAGTTCTGCAGAAATCAATGTACTTACCTCATGATAAACAAAAGTGAAATGCTTTGCGTATAGATATCTTAGTTATTACGCTTATTGTTGTGATTAAGAAAGTTCTGTTCTGTAACGTATTGTTGTGCTATGGAAAAGGCTATCTCCTTGTAGCTATACCACAAAAGTTACTACTAAAACATATTTTACTTTCCAGAATAATTCAGAAAAACTGTGCAGATATAAAACAGATACACCACAAGAGCAACATTGTAAATTGTCACTCATTAGTAACGTCGTGATATAATCGTGTAGCTGTCACATAAACCAACCACTGTGTTATCTGGTATCTCACAGAAAGTACTTTAAATCCAGAATGTATCTTCAAGTAAACCAAAATGTTGCATTAAAGTCTCATTAGCAGTACCAGTATATGTCCTAAGTATGTAAGCCTGATAGTCGTTACGTAATCGTGCAACTAACAAGCCAGAATGTACAAATACAACACTGTGTCGTCTGTTCATTATAACAATGCATTCGTAATTTCTGTTTAAAAATGTTCCCTGGATATTTAACTTCAAACATTGTTGCATGTTAACAGTTTCTTAAGTCTGACAAAGCATACTAGAAACGTAAAGTGAAAAGTTATATGGCAAAGACAAAGTTAAAAAGCAGATTATCTCTCAATAAACGGTTTTACATGTGAAATGTGGTGTAAACCTTTACTCTTCCTAGTACGCAGTGTTTTCAACTTCGACGCAATTATCATGTGGTACACGTCGGTAAAGAATACTGGAATTTTTCTCAAGGTTAGCGTATATGTAATTTTTCCCTGAGCCAGCCGGCGCACGTGGCTGCCTGCGGTGCGAGTCATTGTCTGTCTCTTTGTTGGCGTGCGTCGTTATTGGGATTAGGAGACCTAACTTCTACAAATTCACCTTGTCGAGAGTGCCCTGCTCTGTTTGAATCCCGCCAGTTCTGATGGAATTCAGGTCTGTTGTTTTGTCGGTAGTTTACATAGTTTCTTGTTTGTCGGTCATGTGGTGGAGAATTTCTTCCGGAATGGTATCTGCGCGCTGAACTGTTGCGTCTGAAGTTATTCTGTCTCCCTTGATAATAATTGTTTTGGTTTCCATATTGTCTGTTTCTATGGTTATCTCTGTCATATTCATAATTACAAAAGTGCGATCTTTCTCTGTAACTATTACTACTCTGCCAACGGTTGTCATACGGGTGGTGTCTGTTTTGGTCACGATTTGTGTTGTGAGAATAGCCTTGTCACGTCCAGTTATTATTTCTTTCATCGCGGAATTGCGACGGATGTGACCTGTAATTGTTGTGTTCCTGTTTTCGCATTCCGCGATTGTCAGTGTCAATTTCTAATTCTTGTAAGATTCCCTGAAAAGCTTCAATGTCGTCTTTGCAACGTCCTGCCAAAATAATATGTCGTAAATGTTCAGGCAATTTGATTAAGCAAACGCGGATGAGTTCTGAGGGGCTGTATGGGTTTGACAGGTACTGATTCTTGTGCAACACGTCTTCAAAATATTTCACAAGACTGGAAAATTCAGATTGTTCGAAATGTTTCATCATTATGATGCCATGTTTTACTCGGTCTTGTGTGGCTTGAGACCAATATGCTGAGAGGAAGGCATGGTAAAACTCTCCTTCACTGTGGCAATCGTGAATGACCGATCGCATTCTTACAGCTGGTTCATTCTCTAAGTAGCCACACATAAATTCTAATCTGTGTCTAATGACCAGTTGGGAGGAAAACAATGAGAGAATTGATGAAGCCACGCTTGTGGATGAATGTCGTTGCCAGAATTCTTAAATGTTTTGAATTTACGTGTAGTAATGAACAGCTTATAGTCAAAATCATCATGTCGGCGAGTCGCATGTCGGTCATTGTTACGTCGTTTCGGCGGTTCCATCTCAAAATTCGGTGTACCTTGCCAATTTCTTTCATAATTTCCGAAGTGCCCTTTGTGGCTGTTCCGTATTTCTATGTCCCTCTTCCCGTATTGGAGCGCGAATATCCTCTGAAATACGTAATTCTTGTATTACCTGTCAGCTGATCTTGTACTTCCCGGATTTCTCTTTGGTGTTGCGTATTAATTTGATTCTGATTTTGTTTGAATTTCCTAATTTGTTCGCACTCTTCTGTCTCATTAAAGACTACCGGTTTTGTGTCATTCAGATTATCATCTACCTTCGTAGATAAATTATTTAGCTGATCCGAAAGGTCAACTACTTTCTCTGATAATGAACTAATTTCCTCCATGTGTCTTTCTGAACCAATTTTCAGAGTATCTACTGTGTCCTTTAAGTTTTCTTGAGTTTTTGCAAGTTGCGTAACCGAATCGGTAGATGCAACTCAGTCAATTTTAGCTTGCAAGGTCTCATGATTTTCATGAACAATAGTTTGCAGTTCTTTTATGGCTGCTTCGTGATTCTGTAATGCATTTTCATGCCGCGAAAAAATAGGTTGAAAATGCTCACAAATCTGTGTTTTTTTGTCATTACAGACTTTTTGACATTTCGATTCAATGTTATGTAACTCAGTAGTTAAATCTTCACGTGTTTGTTCAAGTGTGGTGTCTAACTTTTGAACCTTTTGCTGTGTTTGTCTCTGATTCTGTTCCATTGTGTCTAACTGTTGCTGTGTTTGTCTCTGATTTTGTCCCATTGTGTCTAACTTTTGAAACTTGTGCTGTGTTTGTCTCTGATTTTGTTCCATTGTGTCTAACTTTTGAAGATTTTGTTCCATTATGTCTAACTTTTGAAGATTTTGTCCCATTTGTTGCATTAATTGTAATAACAATGCACTGTTGTCTGAAACATGTTCCTCAGTGCTATTCGGCAATGCATTTGAACTGGCAATATTCGCAGTTTGAAAAGCAGAAAATGTGTCTTGACTTATTTGAGAAAACGGTGAGGACGCAAAACCTGAATCTACAGTATTTGCAAGATTGTGTCCTGTCATTTCGGGTTCCTGAGGCAAGCTGTTGCCGACCGATCGATCGATAATTCTTCCCTGTTCACTAATTGTTTCACTGTCTACACCATTGTTTGCAGCCCGCTCGAGTTCCCTATGCGCAATTACCAAATTACTACTTTGAACATTAGTTAATTCATTACTCGGTGGCGCTAACACACTACTTTCGTCTTCACTGTCATTTCTCAGTTTACTTTGGAGCCCAGTATTACGTTTTTCACACGCCATTATTGTCACAATGTTTCACACGATAACACAGAAAAGCACAATTTGAAGAGCGAAAATAAGAGAACACATTAACGTAGCACTGAAAATAATATCTCGTTAATTGCAAGCGCAGCTGCGAAATACTTGCTGCAAATCTACGTGCATGCCACAACTGTTTTACTGAACAACAATGAAAAACTACAACTACAAAGGAAATTCTCTCTATAATTACGCGCTAGCAATAAACAAAAGCTACACTAATTATACAAACTACAAGAAAAAAATCAGAAGATTCCAGTGAGGTATCCTCGGCTAAGGGTCGACGTATGAAACGTCCCCTTAGAACAATTTATACATGACTGTGCTTAAACTGACACACAATATTTTTTAGCGCAACGCAATCTGACTTTCGAAAATCCCTACAATAGAATGGCCCTGACTAACATTAACCTATACGTTTCACAAATCACTTACCTCATCAAAAGTCTTCGTTACTCGAACTACTGCAATACAGCGAGCTCCACTACTGCCAGCTAAATAAAAGATTCAAACTACTGAAGGCACTAACTACTAATAGGCATAGTTAGCAAATGAAAGATTTTGATAGAGACCAAACAATGTATTTACCTCAATAGTGTTCAAAAGTCATAATTTATATAGCAGTTCATGACATCCAGTCTTACAAATTTCAAAACTCCGCCATCTCTCTCTCCACATCCACCACTGCTGGCGGCTCACCTCCAACTGCGCAGCGCTACGCGCTGTTAACATCCAACTGCCCAACACTACAATGGCAGACAACAATGCAAACTAGCCACAGACTGCACACAGCACAGCCAGTGGTTTTCATACAGAGCGCTACGTGGCGTTACCAATAAGAAAACCTAAACAGCCTACTTACAGTTTGCGACCGAAACTGTGAATGAAGAAGTTAGCGAGGCATTGTATTTGGTCAGCCATCACATTGCACAAACAGGCGGAGTGCACACTATGACTGAGAAGTTAATAAACCACGTGTGTTAGACATAACACAATGTATGCTTGCTGAATGATGTTCAAAGCATCTTACTACGGTGCTGAATTTGAATGACACTGTTTCTCGTCGAATTAACGATCTCGCAGGCTTGTCAAACAAGAACAAGTTGGTCGCCAGCCACACAACAAATTCGTATTCCAAATGGATAAGTCGACTGATGTTGCTGGACTGACTGTCTTCCTGATAATTGTACGATATCCATATAAACATTTACCAAAGAAGACGGGGTTATGTGCACATCGCTGCCAATTAACATTACCGAAAGAGAAATTTTTACACAGTTTACAATTTTTGTAATAAATCATTTCGACTGGAACTATTGTATAGATATTTGTACAGATGGGGCCAAAGAAATTACTGGTAACACAGCAGGAACGGTATCACTAATAAAAAAAATAAAGCACGGAACTGTAGTGCCAGATATTGTATCCTACATGGACAAGCAAGCATGATAAAAAAGATACAGCCGAATCTAGAACTGGTTCTTGATGAGGCAGTAAAAATAATGAATTAAATTAAATCACGCTCTCTTCATTGGTGATTGTTTTCCATGTTGTATGAATATTATGGAAAAAGACATAATAGAATACTGCTCCACACCAAGGTTAGGTGATTGTCTCAGGATAAGACTCCAACAAGATTTTTCAAACCAAGAGCTGAATTACAAGCTTTTAAGACTGAAATTTCGTTTAAATCAAAAGTCCTGTTGAGCGTTGTGACTTGATTGTTCATACTAGTTTCTTTGGTAAATATGTGTTGAAAAATTAATGAATTAAATCCACCGCTACAAGGAAAACAGATAACAGTTTTCAGTACTGATAAAAAAAAACTTCCTTACAAAAATTAGTTTTTAGGATTATTTATGTAGACAAGAAAGAAATGCAAAGCTGTTTAACACTACTTGTGTTCATCAGGAGGCAGCAGAATTACGAAATGAAGTATTTGAAGAACTGGGCCAGTGTGTTCATGACATGTAAATATCTTTTGAGACGTATTTTCCTAAAGAGCAGAATACAAAACAGAAAATACAGTGATTCAAAATCCTTTTGTACTGAATATGCAGAAGCCAGAAAAAATGTCAAACGAAACTTATGTAACATTTTTAGAAATGACATGAGGTTCAAGCATGGAATCATTGTTCAAACCAATGACCCTTGCTGATTTTTGAAGCAGGTTTCGTGACGATATCCACAACTTGCCGCACAGGCTATGACTGTTCTACTTCCAACAACACATTTGTGTGAAAATGGATTCTCAGCATACGCAGCTACAAAGAAGAAATACCGAAATAGATTGGATACTGAATCTGACATGCGTCTTCAGCTTTCATCTATCAAGTCCGAAATTAAACAGTTGGTCAAAAATAAAAACCAGTTTCATACCTCCAATTAAATGGAAAAAATTTTATCAGTTTACAGTGTAATCAACACAATGTTATTTTGTATATTGTACAATTGCTTGTTGTTTTGCATGTTGTTGTAGGAGTCAGTAGTGCATAATGTATCAATTTTTGTGTGATTGTCATTAAATGATTATAGTCGAAGACTGAACATGTTTGTATGTTAACACGGTGTATGTCACGAGTGCACGTCGCAATAGTGAAATATGCAACGACATTTTATAAAATTGAAACATGGACGTAAAAATGGTAACAAATGTGCAACTAAATATAAAAGCTGTCACCGCAAGTTAATTATAATAATGACACTTCATCATTATTGATCTCAGCAATACAACATGTACATGAATGTATAAACACCTGAGGATGGGCACAATAATCTTTCATTGTGACTGGTAGCGGAAATTTTTTTACATCCTATAAAGGAACAATCACGGAGTTCAACAGCATCCACTATGGATAAAATTCACTGAACATAAGCCAAGTTTTTCTTATTTTATGGCTCTGTAAGGTAGTATTTAGTATTTCAAAAATGTTGCATCACTAAAACATTTAGAGAATTATCTCATCTCCATTGTTTCTCAGATCCCCAATGTTGGGAAACATAAAACAAGTTTACTGTTCTGGAAATTGTTACATACAGGGTGTTACAAAAAGGTACGGCCAAACTTTCAGGAAAGATTCCTCACACACAAATAAAGAAAAGATGTTATGTGGACATGTGTTCGGAAACGCTTAATTTCCATGTTAGAGCTCATTTTAGTTTCGTCAGTGTGTACTGTACTTCCTCGATCCACCGCCAGTTGGCCCAACTGAAGGAAGGTAATGTTGACTTCGGTGCTTGTGTTGACATGCGACTCATTGCTCTACAGTACTAGCATCAAGCACATCAGTACGTAGCATCAACAGGTTAGTGTTCATCACGAACGTGGTTTTGCAGTCAGTGCAATGTTTACAAATGCGGAGTTGGCAGATGCCCATTTGATGTGTGGATTAGCACGGGGCAATAGCCGTGGCGCGGTACGTTTGTATCGAGACGGATTTCCAGAACGAAGGTGTCCGGACAGGAAGACGTTCGACGCAATTGATCGGCGTCTTAGGGAGCACAGAACATTCCAGCCTATGACTCGTGTCTGGGGAAGACCTAGAACGACGAGGACACCTGCAATGGACGAGGCAATTCTTCGTGCAGTTGACGATAACCTTAATGTCAGCGTCAGAGAAGTTGCTGCTGTAAAAGGTAACGTTGACCACGTCACTGTATGGAGAGTGCTACGGGAGAACCAGTTGTTTCCGTACCATGTACAGCACAGATTTTCTGTGAATGTTTGGGCAGGCATTGTTGGTGATGTCTTGATTGGGCCCCATGTTCTTCCACCTACGCTCAACGGAACACGTTTTCATGATTTCATACGGGATACTCTACCTGTGCTGCTAGAACATGTGCCTTTACAAGTACGACACAAAACGTGGTTCATGCACGATGGAGCTCCTGCACATTTCAGTCGAAGTGTTCGTACGCTTCTCAACAACAGATTCGGTGACCGATGGATTGGTGGAGGTGGACCAATTCCATGGCCTCCACGCTCTCCTGACCTCAGCCCTCTTGACTTTCATTTATGGGGGCATTTGAAAGCTGTTGTCTACGCAACCCCTGTACCAAATGCAGAGACTCTTCGTGCTCGTATTGTGGACGGCTGTGACACAATACGCCATTCTCCAGGGCTGCATCAGCGCATGACGGATTCCATGTGACGGAGGGTGGATGCATGTATCCTCGCTAACGGAGGACATTTTGAACATTTCCTGTAACAAAGTGTTTGAAGTCACGCTGGTACGTTCTGTTGCTGTGTGTTTCCATTCCATGATTAATGTGATTTGAAGAGAAGTAATAAAATGAGCTCTAACATGGAAAGTAAGCGTTTCCGGACACATGTCCACATAACATATTTTCTTTCTTTGTGTGTGAGGAACGTTTCCTGAAAGGTTGGCCGTACCTTTTTGTAACACCCTGTATATTACGGTTCTGTTCTAATTTCTTTCACTACTTGTGCCTATAACGCGACTCTAAACTAAAAATGTGCTCCTCTGGCTCTGTTAATCACAAGGATTCTGCCTTCAGTCTCTCTCGCCCCCTTACACACCTTCCAAGATAGTCACTAATCTTTCCTTCTTCCTCATACTCAGATGCAGGCCATGATTTGTGAATGCCGATCTCACAACTACATCAACAACTACTACACAGGTATAAGACTCTGTTTAAGTCAAAAGCAATCCACTTAGGTCTTTGTTTTCACAGCCGATAGGTGTTCTACCCAGAGCGCGTCATGAAGCTGGAAAATCTTCCACAAGAATGTGTGCTGTTGCCGCTCCTATTTCCTACGGGTCAGCTTTAATACTTTTTCTAAGTTGCTGTTTCTCGCTCCATTAATCATAAATACCCGATATTCTTCATCAAAATCTTAGCACATAACCCCTACGTTCTCTGTCACTTGGCTATGCTTGGCGCTGAGTTTCACCATGGTTGTGACCTAGCTTTTCCTGTACCATTTGGCCTACACTTCTCCTGTGACTGCTACCTGGCAAAAGGAATATTTTATTTCAACTTGCTCTTTCTACCGACCTAGCACTTAAGTTGTTCCTACGAGTGTACTGCTGTCTACTGGAAACCTAGTAGAGGCTCTTTCTGTATTTCAGGTCACAAGTAAAACTGATTGCTAACCGGATCTGAAACGTGATTTCTGAGGTTTTCTCCTTTTGCTTATGATTCGTTACCTTTTTCCATCTCCTATTTTCTCCTTCCTCTTTCAACCTATCTAAGTCAAAACACACCACTTCTAATTCTGCCTGAATGGAACAAATATTTCTTCCCTGTTCCTCGATTGTCATGTCTCGACTGCGTCAGCTAAAACACAATTGTAAAGTTTTACCTGGCTTCAGAGGCTTCCCTGCAACAATCATCCCAATGAAACAAGGAGCTAATGTCACGACAATTTCTTCCATACTAACTAATTAACACTAACATCCACATTTATCACGCATGGCGCTGAATTGAAAAGCACTAACACACGCTTAAACTATGATACAGTAAGAATAAACGAAAACTCATATTCCAATGAGATGCACAGCTACCTTCCAGATGGCAGGCGGATATTGGACAAATATATTATACTAGAACTGACATGTGATTACATTATCACATAATTTCGGTGCATAGATCCTGAGAAATCGGTACCCAGAGCAACCACCTCTGGCCGTAATAACGGCCTTGATACGCCTGGGCATTGAGTCAAACAGAGCTTGGATGGTGTGTACAGGTATAGCTGCCCATACAGCTTGAACACGATACCACAGTTCATCAAGAGTAGTGACTGGCGTATTGTGACGAGCCAGTTGCTCGGCTACCATTGACCAGACGTTTTCAATTGGTGAGAGATCTGGAGAATGTGCTGCCAGGGCAGCAGTCGAACATTTTCTGTATCCAGAAAGGCCCGTACAGGACCTGCAACATGCGGTCGTGCATTATCCTGCTGAAATGTAGGGTTTCGCAGGGCTCGAATGAAGGGTAGAGCCACGGGTCGTAACACATCTTAAATGTAACGTCTACTGTTCAAAGTGCCGTCAATGCGAACAAGAGGTGACCGAGACGTGTAACCAATGGCACCTCATACCACCACGCCAGGTGATACGCCAGTATGGCGATGACGAATACACGCTTCCAATGTGCGTTCACCGCGATGTCGCCAAACACGGATGCGACCATCATGTAAACAGAACCTGGATTCATCCGAAAAAATGACGATTTGACATTCGTGCACCTAGGTTCGTCATTGAGTACACCATCGCAGGCGCTCCTGTCTGCGATGCAGCGTCAAGGGTAACCGCAGCCATAGTCTCCGAGCTGATAGTCCACGCTGCTGCAAACGTCGTCGAACTGTTCGTGCAGATGGTTGTTGTCTTGCAAACGTCCCCATCTGTTGACTCAGGGATTGAGACGCGGCTGCATTATCCGTTGCAGCCATGCGGATAAGATGCCTGTCATCTCGACTGCTAGTGATACGAAGCCGCTGGGATCCAGCATGGCATTCCGTATTACCCTCCTGAACCCACCGATTCCATATTCTGTTAACAGTCATTGGACCTCGACCAACGCGAGCAGCAATGTCGCGATACGATAAACCGCAATAGCGATAGGCTACAACCCGACCTTTATCAAAGTCGGAAACGTGATGGTACCCATTTCTCCTCCTTACACGAGTCATCACAACAACGTTTCACCAGGCAACGGCGGTCAACTGCTGTTTGTGTATGAGAAATTGGTTGGAAACTTTCCTAATGTCAGCACGTTGTAGGTGTCGCCACCGGCGCCAACCTTGTGTGAATGCTCTGAAAAGCTCTGCACATCACAGCATCTTCTTCCTGTCGGTTAAATTTCGCTTCTGTAGCACGTCATCTTCGTGGTATAGCAATTTTAATAGCCAGTAGTGTATTCACTTAACGTAAGTTTTGGATCACAGAAGACAAAGAGCTAAATGACAACTAAGATAACCTCATCGCCGACCGCGTGCTAAAAGCGAAACTTACTTCATTTATAATACTCAAGAATAGAATTGGACTTAACACAGAATCTTGAGGAGCTACATAACTAGCTTTCCTGTTCACTGAGAAGCAGATTCTATTTTTGTGTCTTTTTATCATCTGGTTCCTGCCAAAAATGTACGACTTAAACCGTGTGCAAGCGACTCCACAAACATCATACTTGCAAGTAAATGGCATTCCGAGCTGTGTCTCCTGAACGGGGGTAAATTGCCTATGCCAACTCGCACAATTCGGATTGGGCTTGGGGCTTAAGTCGTAGTGCAGGTAGGAGGGATACAGGGGCAACTCCCCGTATCATAAGCGACAACGTCCCAATACCCTCAGAGAACCCAGAAAATTATAAATTTGGTGTATTCCTTCTGTTGTTGTTGATATTTAATGTGCTGCTCTACAATATGATCTCCATTCGCTTGTTGCCGAAATGAACAGTGTAACTTTCTGACCACTCGAAACGCTATTATCGCACTGTGCAACAAAAGCGACCAGGGCTTGGCGGCTGTGTACCATATGGTGTCTTACATTTACATCTGCATGACTGCTCTGCAGTTTACCTGGCCTGGCAGAGATTTCAGCGAACCACCTTCCAACCATTTCCCTATCGTTCCACTTTCGAACTACACGCGGGAAAAACGGAAACCAAATCTTCCCATGCACCTCTGATATCTCTTATTTTATTACAATGCTCATTCTCCCTATGTAGATGGGCGCCAACAATTTCTTTCTTTCTTTGCATTTGGGGGAGAAAGTTGGTGACTGAAATTCTGAAATTTTCTGAGCAGATCCTGCCACAACGAAAAACCCTTTCGTTTTAATGACTGCCACCCCAACTCCTGTATCATATCTGTGACACTCTTTCCCTATTTCCCCTATTTCACGATAGTACAAAACGATCTCCCTCCTTTGAAGTTTTTCAGTGTCCTCCATCAGTCCTATCTGATGCGAATCCCACACTGCCAAGCATTACTCCAGAAGAGAACGCACCAGCGTAGTGTAGGGAATCTCAAAAAAATGGCTCTGAGCACTATGGGACTTAATTTCTGAGGTCATCAGTCCCCTAGAACTTAGAACTACTTAAACCTAACTAACCTAAGGACAGCACACACAGCCATGCCCGAGGCAGGGTTCGAACCTGCGACCGTAGCGGTTGCGCGGTTCCAAACAGTAGCGCCTAGAACCGCTCGGCCACCTCGGCCGGCTAGGCAGTCTCTTTAGTAGACATATTGCATCTTGTGTATGTTCTGTAAATAATTCAAAGTATTTGGTTAGCTTTCCAGACAGTATTATCTACATAATCGTTCAATTTTAAGCAATTGTAATACCTAAGAATTTAGTTGGGTTCACAACCTATAGATTTGCGTGATTTATCGTGTAGCCGAATTTAGCGGATTTGTTTTAGTACTCCTGTGGATGACTTCATACTTATCATTATCTAGAGTTAACTGGCTCTTTTTACCCTACAGAGATATCGTATAAAATACATTTTGCATTTAGTTTTGATCATCTGATGACTTTAGGAGATGGCAAATGATAGCATCATATTCAAACAATCTAAAAGGACTGCCCAGATTGTCTGCTAAATCGTTTAAATAGATCAGGAACAGCAGAGCTAGTATAATACTTCTCTGGGGAACACTAGAGATCACTTCTGTTTGACTCGATGACTTTCCGCCGTTACTAAGAATTATGATCTTACAGCAAATTACGCATCCAGTCGCACAACAGCGACGATATTCCACAGGCACGCACTTTTATTAAAAGTTTCTTGTAAGAAATGGTGTCACAAGCCTTCTGGGTATCAAGAAAAATGGAATCAATTTGAGAGCCCCTGTCGATAGCACTCATTAAAGAGTAAAGAGGAAGTAGTGTTTCACAAGAATCTGTAATGACTATAAGGCAATATATTATTTTCTTCGAACACAGTATATTTCAAAATCCTATTGTAAATCTACGTTAGTGATATGGGTCTGCAATTCAGCGGATTGCTCTCAATTTATTTCTCGAATATTGGCATGACCTGTGCATCTTCCCATTCTGTAGACAGATCTTTCGTCGAGTGGGAGGTTGTATATGATTGCTAAGAATGGAGCTATTGTATCAGCATAATCTGAAAGGAATCTAATTGGTATACAATCTGCACTGGAGAACGTGCCTTTATTAAGTGATTAAAGCTGCGTAGCTGCACCGAGAATATCTACTTCTCAGTTACGTTGGCTGTTGTTCTTGGTCAGAATTCTGGAACATTTACTTCGTCTTCTTTGGTGAAGAAATTTCGAGAAATAGAGGTTACTATCTCCGCCTTAGTGGCACTGTTACCAGTAACGTTTCACTTTCTGTCTCATAGCGAAGGTATTGATTCTGTCTTCCTGCTGGTGTACTTTACGTACGACCAGAATCACTTTCGATTTTCTGCCAGATTTCGAGACAGAGTTTCCTTGTGGAAACTGTTAAAGCAAATCGCATTGAAGTCTGCGCTAAATTTCGAGTCTCAGTGAGACATCGCCAATTTTGGAGATTTTGCCGTCTTTTGAATTTGGCATGGTTTTTTCGTTGCTTTTGCAACAGTGCTCTGATCTGTTTTGTGAATCACGCAAGATTTCATCACCTCTTAGTAATTTATTTTGTGTAAATCTCTCAAACGGCTAACGGCTTTGGCGTAGTGGTAACACCGTTTCCGGTCAGACCATCGAAATGAAGCGCTGTCGGGCTTGGCTGGATCACCGTCCAGGTCTGCCGATTGCTGTCGGCAAGCGGATTGGACTCAGACCTTGTGAGGCCAGTCGAGGAAGTAGTGACACCGGCCACGAAAACTCACAATGGCTGAGAGAGTGGTGTGTTGACCTCATGCCCCTCTGTATCCGCATCTGGTGATGCCTAAGGTCTGAGGATGAAACGGCGGCCGGTCGCTACCGTTGGGCCTCCAGGGGCTGTTCGGACAACGTTTGTTTATATCTCTCAAATGCCGTCAGTACCAATTCTTTGAATTTATGCCACACCTGGTCCACTCCCATACAGTCAGTTCGTAGAGACTGTTTGTTAGGAAGGCATTAGGCGAATTTTTATTTGCTTTTTTTTAAATAGATATATTTTGCGTTTAGTTTTGGCAGATTTGGACGATACAGTATTCAGTCTTACGACAACGACTGTATGTTCACTAATCCCAGTATCCGTCATGATCCACCCTATTTGCCGGCCGGTGTGGCCGAGCGGTTCAAGGCGCTTCAGTCTGGAACAGCGCGACCGCTACGGTCGCAGGTTCGAATCCTGCCTCGGGCATGGATGTGTGTGATGTCCTTAGGTTAGTCAGGTTTAAGTAGTTCTAAGTTCTAGGGGACTGATGACCTCAGATGTTAAGGCTCATAGTGCTCAGAGCCATTGGAACCATTTTTGAACCACCCTGTTTGCTCAGAATTGTTTGCTTCGCAGAAGTGAACTATGTTTTCGCAACTATTTACAATTCGAGTGGGCTCTGAACTTGTTACCCAAAATAAATTTCGGAGAAAGTATTCGGTACAGTTTCGGATGATACTTTATGCCTATTACCGGTTTTGAGCATGTATTTTTGCCAACATATCGAGGGTAGACTGACGTCACCACCAACTATAATTCAATGAATGTGGTATCTATTTGAAATGAGGCTCAAGTTTCTTTGAACTGTTGAGCAACTGTATCATCTGAGTCCCGAAGTCGGTGAAAGGAACCAATTATTAACTTATTCTGGTTGTCAAATACAACTTCTACTTATACTAATTCACAGGAACTATCTATATCAATTTCGATATAAGATAAACTATTTCTAACAACAATAATAACTCCACAACCAATTATATTTAATCTGTTTACTGCACATCGTTAGGTTCTTTGTAGAAATTTCAACTGAACTCATCTCTGGCTTTAGCCAGCCTTTAGTAGCTATAACGACTAGAGATTCAGTGATTTCTATTAGTACTTAGACTTCTTGTTCTTTCCAAACACAGATATGAGAGTTTACAACTACAATACCGATTGTTACTAGGTCTGTCCAGTCCCGTATTTGCCGTTCATCCTTCTAGACTGATGATCTTCCTGTCCTGTAATTTTACGAGATCCACTAAGGAAAAAGAAAAAAAACGCCCCGTCCCCTCACACAGCCTCCGCTAGCTTTGCAGCCGCTTCCTGTGTGTAGAGGACCCTTGACCTAATTAGCGGAACCAAAAATCCCGCCACCGTATCGCGCAAGTTGAGGAATCAGCAGCGTACATATTCAGAGAACTGTCTGAGCATATGGTTCAAACCCTCCACTCGATCTGCGCGAAATGTTCTCTATCCGTCTCATAGGAGATGTTTAAGATGGTGCGCTCTGCCTTCATCTCGCAAGCAAGACTGGCCACCATTACCAGTTCAGATAGCTACCCGAAAACAGACGGAATCTCTTCCAGTCCAAAGCGACACGTCATGACCGATATGAGACACCACCTGCTGCTGACTGCACCCTTTGCTTTTCGTGACATCACGAAGCATTCCTTCAACATCTGTGATGGCTCCCCGCGGTATACAAACAGAATACACAGTGGATTTTACGACGGTACTGGGCAGTACACACTGTAAAAATTCGCTGAAAATGATGAAAATATTCGCCGATTTTTGATAAAAAAGTTAGTTTAAATTGAATAGCTAGCTCGAACCCCCACGTGCTATGTCACGATAATATATATATTTGTTACAATAAACACTCAGCTTAATTTGTGCGATCCCAGAGATGTGGCTGCTCTCAACGTTTGGCTACGTTTTTCGTCATAGGGTGCCAGCTCACACCTGATGTAAACTCAATTTTCAAGCTGAAATAAAATATAAAAAACAATGCAGGCAGGTATTGCGGTGAAATTTAAAATATTGAATCACTCACGTTGATTTATAATTTCAACAAGTCGTTTATTTCTATTTTTACACAAATAGTCGTCCATATATTGACTAAACACTTAACAATCCAGTCTGAGGGACTTCTACGTAAGTGCGGCCGTTAAGAACTGATGCTACAACACTTCGCTATAAAATTCATATGTCGCGATCACAGTACTCGACAGTCCGTTGGCAGTTCACAAAATACACTTGTCTGCTGTCCTAAACCACTATATTGCGCTCAACTTGATCGTTTTCGAGCGTCGCTGCGTACGTACTTGTCTCCGATCGTGGCTACCAACCCCAATACTACCCCCAGATGGGCAACATGTCCGGCTCTTAGCGTCGCTGAAAACCAACTCCCACAAAGATGGCTGCCCTATACACTCTCGAAACGACTGTCTAATTCAAAACAATGTTTGACAAAAAATTGTGAATATTCTAAAACTAAACACAAAAACCTCTTATGATACATTGAAAAATATGGAAATTTTCTGTGCAATAACAATTTAAAGTGCAATTTTTTGTATCTTCCACCGTTTTTTCACAAATAATGTCCTTGTGGCATGATTTTGCTTTACCCGGATTTCTGATACTATATATGAATAAACAAATAAAAATGTACACTTAATTACTCACGTACCTCTTTAAACTTTAGAATGCTGCCGCTAGTTTCGCCTCTTTAAATTTATTTATTACCAAAAACACAGTTTCTCTCAGTCAAATCCCATATTCTGACCTCTCATTCTAAAATGGTACATATTCTTCTAAATCGGCTATGATTGCTCGATGCAGCTCTACTAACCGCATCGGTAAACTTTTTGTGTATATTAATCGGCCAAGGCATTGCCGAGATATTAGCTTTTGAACTTCCATAAATTCACAATTTTTAAGACAACAATAACTTTTAAACTATTATATATTTTTGTGGCACGTCTACACAATTTAGTTTTATATATTTTTCTTTCCATGAGTGCCAACTCGAACTTCCGTGTCACTCTTAGTTCTGTTTTTATCAGCTTTTCGCTGGCATATAAATTACTCCAAGCACGCCATACGCTCCCCTGCCAAGCTTCCGCTCGGGTTTTTTCAAGGCCGCGTAATCGCTAGCCGCTCACCACGACCCCGTAGCAACCGCCAGCCACGTGCTGAGCGGCTGAAAACTGCCGCTCTAATCTTCCCCCACAGCTTGTACGCTCACAATTTCTTCCCCTTCGTTTTATCCGTATTTCTGAGGGGACCTATTGCACACTTAACACTGGAGTTCACAACTACCAGTAATCCCATGTTTTGTGAATGCCTATATCTTGCATGCCGAGAGGCTTCCCCTGAAATGGGCCAAGCAGCTGCATCTCGCTCAAGATCTTCAGACATAGACGTAGATAGCGCCTGAAACCTGTTTGTCAGATGAATAGGGGAGGCCCTTCGATTGGTCCCCAGGAAAGTCTTTCGCTGTCTGACACACCTTGGAAAGTACTCGACCATAGATGAGGAGTCAGCCTCAGTGCAGGCAGTGGCCACCACAGTAGGTCACCAGTCGGGGGATACATGGTACGTGCTGGATATCCTTAAGATCCCCACATATGGCCCCTCACAGTGATGGTCACTGGCAAAAGCGTCAAGCTGCATAATCGCAGCCAGCACCACCTGGAGCTGTGAGTGAAGGGTCACCAACTCAGCTCATACCTGAAACAGCAATCACAATCTCTACCCATACTAAATATGGATGAAATATACACTAGAATGATATTAAAACACGAAAATGTGCCCAAAAAATGCACAACCATGCAATGAAATGTAAAAACTCAAACAAAAAACAACACAGAAAAATCAAAATTAGTCACTTCTTATTAGAAGCTGTGTCAGCTCACGAACGAAAGAGTGGGATCTGATGCGCTGCTGTGGGGAGTGAAGCTACCATCTACACTACTGGCCATTAAAATTGCTACACCACGAAGATGACGTGCTACAGACGCGAAATTTAACTGACAGGAAGAAAAAGCTGTGATATGCAAATGATTAGCTTTTCAGAGCATTCACACAAAGTTGGCGCCAGTGGCGACACCTACAACGCGCTGACATGAGGAAAGTTTCCAACCAATTTCTCATACACAAACAGCAGTTGACCGCCGTTGCCTGGTGAAACGTTGTTGTGGTGCCTCGTGTAAGGAAGAGAAATGCGTACCATCACGTTTCTGACTTTGATAAAGGTCGGATTGTAGCCTATCACGATTGCAGTTTATCGTATCGCGACATTGCTGCTCGCGTTGGTCGAGATCCAATGACTGTTAGCAGAATATGGAATCAGTGGGGTCATGAGGGTAATATGGAACGCCCTGCTGAATCCCAACGGCCTCGTATCACTAGCAGTCGAGATGACAGGCACCTTATCCGCATGGCTGTAACGGATCGTGCAGCCACGTCTCGATCCCTGAGTCAACAGATGGGGACGTTTGCAAGACAACAACCATCTGCACGAACAGTTCGACGACGTTTGCAGCAGCGTGGACTATCAGCTCGGAGGCCATGGCTGCAGTTACCCTTGTCGCTGCATCACAGACAGGAGCGCCTGCGATGGTGTACTCAACGACGAACCTGGGTGCACGAATGGCAAAACGTCATTTTTTCGGATGAATCCAGGTTCTGTTTACAGCATCATGATGGTCGCATCCGTGTTTGGCGACATCGCGGTGAATGCACATTGGAAGCGTGATGGTATGGGGTGCCATTGGTTACACGTCTCGGTCACCTCTAGTTCGCATTGACGGCACTTGGAACAGTGGACGTTACATTTCAGATGTGTTACGACCCGTGGCTCTACCCTTCATTCGATCCCTGCGAAGCCCTATATTTCAGCAGGATAATGCACGACCGCATGTTGCAGGTCCTGTACGGGCCTTTCTGGATACAGAAAATATTCGACTGCAGCCCTGGCCAGCACATTCTCCAGATCTCTCATCAATTGAAAACGTCTGGTCAATGGTGGCCGAGCAACTGGCTCGTCACAATACGCCGGTGACTACTCTTGATGGACTGTGGTATCGTGTTGAAGCTGCTTGGGCAGCTGTACCTGTACACGCCATCCAAGCTCTGTTTGACTCAATGCCCAGGCGTATCAAGGCCTTTATTACGGCCAGAGGTGGTTGTTCTGGGTAGTGATTTCTCAGGATCTATGCACCCAAATTGCGTGAAAATGTAATGACATGTCAGTTCTAGTGTAATATATTTGTCCAATGACTACCAGTTTATCATCTGCATTTCTTCTTGGTGTAGCAATTTTAATGGCCAATAGTGTAACTCAAGAGAGTACAACTGTAACTGGCTCTTCAAACAAGAACGAATGCCTGTCATGATGCAAACAAAGGTACTACGCATTTCACAGTTAATAAAACGCTGAACTGCCTGATAAATACACAATTTAAGAATTTAAACTAAAAGGGACACAGAAAAATCGAAATAAGTCGCTTTTTATTAGAAGCTGAGTATCTTTCCTCATTAATCAAATATGTTTCACAATTGCATTGTTGCAATACAAAATTTGATTTGTCCGGAATGTCAACTGTATCTTGGTAGGCATGCACCCATATAGCTCACGTAAGAAGTCAAATACCAGTCATCCCATCTTAATTGCAACACAAGATTGCAACACATAAAACAAAAGCATTAGCAAATTCCTGCTACATATACATCTACACAGATACTCCGCAAGCTACCGTGCGGTGTGCGGTGGAGGGTACGCTGTACCAATACTAGTCGTTTCCATTCCTGTTCCACTTGCAATTAGCCTCGGTATGAGGCCTAATTTCTCGTATCTTATCTTCATGGTTCTTACACGCAATGTGTGTTGGCAACAGTAGAATGATTCGGCAGTCAGCTTCAGATGCTCGTTCTCTAAATTTTCTCAATAGTGTTCTTCGAAAAGAACGTCGCCTTCCTTTGAGTTACCAAAGCATCTCCATAACACTTACATTTTGTTCGAATCTGCCAGTAACACGCTCCTTCATTCTGACCTGGTATGGAATCCAAACACTCGAGTAGGATTCAAGAATAGGCAGCAGCAGCGTTCTATATGCGGTCTCCTTTACAGGTGAACAGCAGTCTCCTAAATTTCTCCCAATAAAACGAAGTGACCATTCGCCTTCCATTTCATATCGGTTTGCAACGCTACGCCCAGCTGTTTAAACGACTTGATTATGTCAAGTAGTACACTACTAACGCTGTATCTGAACGTTACGGGTTTGTTTTCCTACTTATTCCATTAAACTTACATTTTCTCACTTTTAGAGTTATCTGCCATTCATTACCACCAACTAGAACTTTCGTCTAAGTCACCTTGTATCTTCCTACAGTCACACAACACCACAGCATCACCAGCGAACAACCGCCGATTACTTCCCACTCAGTCCGCCAAATCATTTATGTCTACGGAGAACAACAGCGGTGCTATCACACTTCCTTGGGGCACTCCCGACGATAATCTTGTCTCTGATGAACAATCGCTGCCGAGGACAATATACTGGGTTGTATTACTCTATACGTCTTCGAGCCAGTCACTCGTCTGTGAACTTATTCGACACGCTCATACCTTCGTTAATAGTCTGCAACGGGGCACCGCACAGTGGGTCAGAATCCCAAAAAGCTGGTCAAAATATAAGTAGTTGTTCAATTTGTACCAAACTTAGTATGTAAGGGTTTACGGAGTTTCTGATTAAGAATATGATATCAAAAAGTGGAAAAAACAAAATGGCGGACCCAAGATGGCAGGCTCTATGCACACTACTATCATTTTTTACGTATAAAAGTAATTTTTAGGGAATTATCGAGGTTACTGATGATGAGAGAGTTCAAAAATTTTAAAAATGGTGGATCCAAGATGGCGGTCAAAATCTATGTCTTTTTATTTATTTATATTTATATATTTTTATTCATATAAAAGTCAGTATTTACGGGTTATTGTAGTTAATGCTTAAAAATAAACCAAAAAAGTGGAAAACTCGAAGAAAGGACCAAATATAGGTTACAAGATGGTGTAAAATATTACAAAAAATTATTTCGTTGTAATTACAATTATTTATTTTGTAAATTTTTTATAACTTAATTTACAAGTTTTCATTTTCTTATTCTTTTTCATCTTCTGCTTCAACCGAATCGTCATCATCCTCAAACATTGTTTCCTCATTATCTGCATCTGCATTTGAATCTTCATAGTCTTCCACCACAGGAACTAAGAGGGCAACGGCTTCTGGCGACAAACTCTTCAGTTTCTTCGGCGAAGATTTGCGTAAGGAAGAAACGTAGGGGTCTGTAGTTGCCAACAATCTCCTGAACATGTCTTCCACAGTCTTAACTCTTGAAAACTTTCGAGAAAAACTCAGGCGATATTGCTTTATCAACTTATTGGTTGATTCCTGAGCATCCTCCGATAGTTGACCGATGGGTAAAATGGCCGAAGAAATAATGTCTGGACCGTGAATCAACAATCTATGGACCGCTGTTGGCATGTTGTACCAGGGGTATTCTTTCACGTAGTGCCTGGCAGTTGCTAAGGCGTATGCTCAAAACTTTTCAACGTCGATCTGACGTCCGCTCGAAATAGTCTGCACAATTATATGGAAACGGTGGATTAGTTCTTCGGAAACTCAAGTTATCAGCGCTGATGTTGGAGAGTTTTCAAAAAAACGTCGAGCGGTGTTTCCGTCATTCGTACTGCCAAACCCTTGTTTCGGCATGTCAATTACAATTCCAAGCTGCTCTTTGAAAGCTTTTTTGACTGTTGGCTTTCAGTATTGCTTTTTCCTCTTTGTCTTCTGCTTTACGTGTCTGCCACCTTCTTGTTTTCATTTGGTATGCTAAATGAATACAACATTCAAAACATCGAATCCAGGCGTGAAGAGTTGATAGTCCGTACTGCAGATAATCGGCGGTAACTTGTTTTTTCAAAACATCGTCAATGTTATTAAATTGGGCAGACGTAGCCTTGCAGAGATAGCACCGTTGCGCAGATTTCGTGTTGGTGATAGCATTGCACACTTTACCATCTACCATGGTCATGCTTAGATTGTATTTAATGGAAACGCCTTTCCCATGAATAACTGTTTCGAATGACTGGATTTGTTCGAGCTGTTTGTCGTAATACGCTTTCTCATTTAAAGACGTTTGCTCTGTTTCCTTTGTAAATTCTAACTTCAGTGGTCTGCAAAAGAGGGTTGAAGACGGCTTCAGATTAATCCACAAGATCTTTTCTTCTTTAGTTTCTGCATTTACACCTGCAAGTTTCAGTGGAACAAGCGAAGTGAAAAATAAAGTTGCATCTGAAATACTCGAATCTGAAAACTTCATTTTGTACATGCTTTGCCCGGAGGTTCCGTCAAAGCCTCACTTACAAATAAGGGCCATATTAGACATTTCCGAATCACTCATATGTAAAATATCGTCTCGTTTCAGCAATAGAACACTTTGAACAGTGTGGTCTAACAAAGCTTGCAACCGTACCTCAGCTTTTGATTCGGTAAAAGTGAGGGTTACGTCTGGAGGACAGCAAGCTTTTTTTGCTACCAAAACAGCTGAATACGGTGGATATAGTGTGTTTAAGCCTTTTCCTTTAACCCCATTTCTCAAATGTTGGTAAGATTCTTTTGACAATTTCAAGTCGAAAAGGAGTGCTAGACCTTCATTTGCTTCATATGAGGATGGTGATGATGTTGAAAATCGCAAGCCTGCCTTGTATTTTTTCACCTTGGATGGACTTGAGAGTGTGACGTCTTTCACAATGTTCGCAGCATCTGGGTGCCCCGAAGTTCGAAGACTCATTTGCGCGGTGAACGATAATTCGACAGGACTGAACTTCGTACGAATCTCCTCAGTTCTCCTTCTTTTAGACCTATCAGATAATGTTTCAAATTTTGTGGCAGGTCGATCTGTTGATTTAGTCACACTTGCAGGTTTCGAATCAATCGGAATATATACTATTGTATTTAACCAGGTTTCGTTCTTCTTGAAAAAATATCCTTGTCGCCGAGTTGCTTCCTTATACTTGCTTTACACTTTTCGTCATTTTTCTAATTATTTTATTCTTTACAATGCTTCTACACGTCGATTGTAATTTATATTGTACAAATAAAACTCATAATTAATTGATTCAACTGTCATTTTTGAAGATGTCTGAACAATGACATTTTAAAAATGTCGCTTAAAACGTGGCTCAAAGCCAGAGTCGCAACTAGTCGCAGGATTTGAAGCTTAATTTACAAAGGTAATAATATATACTTGAGTACACAGCGCAAAAGAAAGCGGAATGTCGTGGAATTCGTAACTGATGTCTATTTTTTAAGCGCATTTTACGATTTTGTCATTCATTTCCCTGTAGTACGTTAATTGAAATGTAAACGTGCATAATTGATGATTTAATAGTGATATAAGTGTTTTTCCACTAGTACATACCTCCTGGAATACATTCTATATTGAAAGTATTGGTTTCACTTGCACAAAACATAAATAACTTCCTTCAACAACACGACTGTTTTTGTAGCCTGGCCAGCTGCGCACATGCTAACAATGAACTGCCGCATTTGACCTAAGATATTACCGAACAAATGAACATCTGGTCGTCCGCACAGCCGGCATTCAGTTGTCCCGTCATTGCTGCTGCCAACCTGATAGTCCAAAATCCCCATCATTAAACATTTTTTTTTCCTTTTTGGCCACATTTCCAAGATTCTGGCCCACTGTGCGCCAGCAAGTAAACGAAGTAACCAAGGCAATGGTTTTTCCTCTCTATTAGAGTGGGTCGATGCTGGCTGTGTGGGAAGCCTGGTAGAGATTCTCAGCGGTATGTTTTCCTTGTCTGTGGTCACGAAGCATAGATCCGGATTATATCCTCCTCTCCATGCTGCCAAGTAGAAGGAATCTCTATCCTTTGCGTCAAATACGAGGTACATATTGTTTTCATCTGCCCAATTTGCAAGTGCCTCACAATTGTCATTGTTCTCACTGTATTTCCATTGGGTCTATAATTAGACGCTATCCAGGGTGCACATGTAGTATTCTACTATGTACACGAACTAGCCTTACACCCTGTGAGGGACATTAAAACACGAAGAATAACCACTATTCCATGATCAACTAAGCAGCGCTGCTTTATCGCAGTAGCATGCAGCACAAGTCTGGATGGTGTTGTCGCTGTTGGAGTACAAGTTAGTCGTCGTGTTCTACTGTCCCTGTTAACACACATATATACAGGGTGTTACAAAAAGGTTTGGCCAAAGTCTCAGGAAACATTCATCACACAAATAAAGAAAAGATGTTATGTGGACATGTGTCCAGAAACGCTTACTTTCCATGTTAGAGCTCATTTTATTACTTCTCTTCAAATCACATTAATCATGGAATGGAAACACACAGCAACAGAACGTACCAGCGTGACTTCAAACACTTTGTTACAGGAAATGTTCAAAATGTCCTCCGTTAGCGAGGATACATGCATCCACCCTCCGTCACATGGAATCCGTCATGCGCTGATGCAGCCCTGGAGAATGGCGTATTGTATCACAGCCGTCCACAATACGAGCACGAAGAGTCTCTACATTTGGTACCGGGGTTGCGTAGACAAGAGCTTTCAAATGCCCCCATAAATGAAAGTCAAGAGGGTTGAGGTCAGGAGAGCGTGGAGGCCATGGAATTGGTCCACCTCTACCAATCCATCGGTCACCGAATCTGTTGTTGAGAAGCGTACGAACACTTCGACTGAAATATGCAGGAGCTCCATCGTGCATGAACCACGTGTTGTGTCGTACTTGTAGAGGCACATGTTCTAGCAGCACAGGTAGAGTATCCCGTATGAAATCATGATAACGTGCTCCATTGAGCGTAGGTGGAAGAACATGGGGCCCAAGCAAGACATCACGAACAATGCCTGCCCAAACGTTCACAGAAAATCTGTGTTGATGACGTGATTGCACAATTGCGTGCGGATTCTCGTCAGCCCACACATGTCGATTGCGAAAATTTACAATTTGATCACGTTGGAATGAAGCCTCATCCGTAAATAGAACATTTGCACTGAAATGAGGATTGACACATTGTTGGATGAACCATTCGCAGAAGTGTACCCGTGGAGGCCAATCAGCTGCTGATAGTACATGGTACGGAAACAACTGGTTCTCCCGTAGTATTCTCCATACTGTGACGTGGTCAACGTTTCCTTGTACAGCAGCAACTTCTCTGACGCTGACATCAGGGTTATCGTCAACTGCACGAAGAATTGCCTCGTCCATTGCAGGTGTCCTCGTCGTTCTAGGTCTTCCCCAGTCGCGAGTCATAGGCTGGAATGTTCCGTGCTCCCTAAGACGCCGATCAATTGCTTCAAGCGTCTTCCTGTCGGGACACCTTCGTTCTGGAAATCTGTCTCGATACAAACGTACCGCGCCACGGCTATTGCCCTGTGCTAATCCATACATCAAATGGGCATCTGCCAACTCCGCATTTGTAAACATTGCACTGACTGCAGAACCACGTTCGTGACGAACACTAGCCTGTTGATGCTATGTACTGATGTGCTTAATGCTAGTACTGTAGAGCAATGAGTCGCATGTCAACACAAGCACCGAAGTCAACATTATCTTCCTTCAATTGGGCCAACTGGCAGTGAATCGAGGAAGTACAGTACATACTGATGAAACTAAAATGAGCTCTAACATGGAAATTAAGCGTTTCCGGACACATGTCCACATAACATCTTTTCTTTATTTGTGTGTGAGGAATGTTTCCTGAAAGTTTGGCCGTACCTTTTTGTGACACCCTGCATATATATAAGAAACGAATATTCCACTAGAGTAAATTGGGATCCCTGTATGGAATGGGCACACAAAATTCTGGTTTAAAAATCATGTTCATTTTGGGTGTTAATAGCCACTTCAGCTGTATTTAGTTCTTTATTATTGGATCACTACCGGTTTCGTGGCACTAAAAGCCACATATTCAGGTGAACACATGACTTAAACATTAGAGCGGAGTGGCTCGGAACCTTTTCACCCAACATTCGTTGTCCGTCAGAACCAAACACCGCTAAAAGGCGGTATGTCATAGAATAAATCAGCTGGATGCCAATATAGAGGATCTATACGGAATCGTAAACAGGGGACGTGGCCGTGTAGTCTGTCATGACGAACCGCCTTTTAGCGGTGTTTTGTTTTCACGGACAATGAACGTTGAGTGAGAAGTTTTCGAGTCATTTCGCACTGGTGTTTTAGTCATGTGTTCACCTGAAGATGTGGCTTTTAGTGCCAAGAAACCGGTAGTGATCCAGTAACAAGGGATAAAATACAGATGAAGCGGTTATTAACATCCTAGATGACTACTCATAGCTGTGGCTGCCCTACCAACAAGGTTGTCAGCAAAAATTATTTCGTTTGTAATGGGAAACAAACCGACGCTTGCTGCCGACACAGGGCAGCGCGTAAAAGCTGTGGCGAGCAGTATTTGTCTGGGCTGGCTCCAGATGCACATTGCAAAAAGAAAATTGGAGATATCTGCCAAAACACCATTAAAATGAGCCTGACTCCTCCTACAAGAGACACCACGAAACACACACACACACACACACACACACACACACACACGCACGCGCGCGCGCGCACACGTATGTACGGGATGGTTCATACGAAACGCAATACATCTTTTTCTCATAACTTTTCAGTCGGCAGCTCATTTCAAAAAAATGGTTCAAATGGCTCTGAGCACTATCAGACTTAACATCTGGGGTCATCAGTCCCCTAGAACTTAGAACTACTTAAACCTAACTAACATAAGGACATCACACACATCCATGCCCGTTGCAGGATTCGAACCTGCGACCGTAGCGGTCGCGCGGGGCCAGACTGTAGCGCCTAGAACCGTTCGGCCACTACGGCCGGCAGGTCATCTCATCTTCAACATTCCTTACATACATAGATACACCTACACCAATGAGGAGAAATTACATATGCTGCTCTTATACGGTGACTGCCAAAGCAATGCTGTCGAAATGAACCAACGGTGTAGGAATGCCTGTCCTGATCTTCGTTGTCCGTCGTGCCAGGCACTTGCACCAATTAAGAGATCACGATGCAGAAAAGTAGCTTCAACAATCAGAGGACGCTGACGGAGACTGCAACTGACAGAGTACATAAAGAGGTTGGTGTGGCTACTACGCTAATCAATCCCCTTGGTGGCATGAGACTTATTGCCAAGGAATGTGCAATTAGTCATACGAGCTTGGTTCGCGTCTTGCGTCAGCATAAATTCACCTTTATCCTCTGCCACTACGTCAGGCACTCGAAGGACGTGACTTGGAACGTCATACAGATTTTTGTCAAATTGGTCTGCAGCGCCTGGGAGTCGACCCTACATCTTTCCCAACATGTGCTCCTTATCGAGGAAACAACGTTTACGAAGAACGGTAATGCAAATTTAGGTACCTAGCTCTACTCGGCAGCGGAAAATCCACGCTGGCTTTTGAGGTACAACACTAACGACTGTGAAGCGTAAACATACAGTGCGCCAACATAGGAAATTCCGTTATATACCCTAACGTTATCCCAGAGGTGTAAAATGGAAATAAGTATGCACACTTTCTTACGAAATCTCTACCGATTCTTCGAGAACAAGAGCCACAGGATAAGCGACAGTGTATGTGATTCTAACACAGTGATTGCCCAGCTCCCTCTTCGCGTGTTGCAACGAAAATACTGAATGAAAAGTTTCCTAAATGTGGGATAGGAATGAATGCTGCAGCTCAGTGACCGGCGAGGTCCCTTGATTTGACTCATCTGTATTTTTTTCGGTGGGGAACACTGAAAGATGCAGTCGATCATGAACTCAGCAACAACAGTGGATGAAATGTGCCGTCGAACTGTCACAGCATGCAACGGCATATCATCCAACCTGTCCATCTATCCCTCGAACGGCGACTGAAAATGTGCCTTGCAGTCGACGGTAAACAATCTGAGCACATGCTTAAGTAAAGTGTAAAACTACGTTTCATTAAGAATAGTATGTGTTTTGTGGGTGACATGTCGTCAGACATTCTGAATAAAATGTTTAGTCTATTACTGTGGCAAATTTCACTGGCGAATACGTACATTATAATGGTGCAGTTAAAATTCCTAACTCCTTTAAGAGGTACCTACATGATGACTGCAGGTGAACGCGATATATTATTCTCACTGCTCGCATTTGTACAATCAATACTTTCTTTATAAGTGTTGAGTTACCCAGGAAAATTATTACAGAGTGACAATACGTAAAATGTGTCAGGAGGTTTATTCGTTTGTTTCTGAGACTAGTAATTATACAAAGAATAAAAGTAGATGACCTTAATTATTTGAGAAGCTTAGTAATACGCTTCTTCCAGTTCAAGTTTTCATCGGCATGGAGACCCAAAAATTTAGAGCATTCTACCCTGTTTACTGACTCTTGTTCATGTACTACATCAATTGTTGGTATGACTCTGTTTGTTGTACAGAACCGAATATAGCTAGTTTTCTCACATTTAAAGGACAATTTATTTTCAGAGAATCACTTGACTGTTGTTGGAAAAACATAGTTAACGATGATTCTTCCCCTCTAATTTGATTTATTACTACATTAGTATTCTGTGAAGTAATTATCAACTCCGCTTGATGAATGTTAAGTGAAGGATCATTTAGATATATAAGGAATAGGAGTGAACCGAAAACTGAACCTTGTGAGAAACCTTTCGTGACTTCTCCCCAGTAATTAAAATTTTGTCTCTTTTCAACGCTTTATTAATTATTCACCACAACTTTTTACATTCTGTTTCTTAAGTATGATTCAAATCAATTCTGTGCATAGTCATCAGTTCCATAAAACTGAAGAGTTTCTAAGGGAGTAATATGATCTGTTCAATCAAATGCCTTGGGAAGATCACAAAAGATACCAACTGGCGATATTTTATTGTTTAAGTCTTGTATTAGTTAGTTAGATTTTTGTCACATGGATCATTTGCACAAGAAATCGTAATCATATGGAATAGGTCATTTTATATTCACATCACAAAATATTGTGTAAATACGCTTTCATACTGATTATTTACAAGTAGTTATTTTTAAAAAAGACTTACAGATGTGAATTAATAATTCCTACCAATCCTTTTTACCCATTACAATAACAGAAATTTTACACAGAACAGAAGCAGTTGCCATGAAGAAAATTTTTTACTTAGCTGTCCATCAGAAATTTTATGTTCTTGGGTAAGCGATCAAAGATTTTGGTGGGAGCATTGTACACCCCTTTTTGTGCTGAAAACAACCATAATGTGGCATAAGGAATCTCATTTCTTCTGCTTGTATAGTAATTATATACATCATAATCCCTTTTGAGGTACAGTGTATTATTTACATAAAAACCCATGAGGGGAAAAATATACTGTGAAACAGCAGTCAAAATTCCCAACTCCTTAAACTGATGTCTAGAAAATGATCATGGATGAGCACCACATGTTATGCTTAAGGAGCATTTTTGAGCAGTGAAGACTTTGTTCCTTGAATATGTGTTTCCCCCAAACATTATCCCATATGACATTGTTGAATGAAAATATGCAAAATATACAAACTTACTGATTTGTCTCTCCCCAAGATTAACAATGATTCTTAATGCTAATGTTGCTAACCTAAGTTGTTTTACAAATTTAAAAATGTGCTTTTTGCAGTTCAAATTCTTATCAGTGTAGACACCTAAGAATTTGGAAGTTTCCACCGTATTTATTATTTCCTCGTCATGTGTTACATGTATCATTGGTGAAGTACCTCTAGATGAGCATAACTGAATATGTTGTCTTTTAAAATTGCGGGTGAGACTATTCACAGAAAGCCAGTCAATGATACTTTTAAGAACATTGTTTACCATTTCTTCTGTATGTACGCTGGGAATTATTACAATACTAGGGTCATAAGCAAAAATTACGAATTTTGCTTGTTGTACATTAGATAGAGGATCGTTGGCATGTATAAGGGCAATAGCAGACCTACGATTGAGTCTTGGAGACTCAAATAAGTGACATCTTCCCAGTCAGAATAATGGCCCTGCACTACCTTCCTTGAATTACTAAATATAACTTTCTGCTTTGTTTTGTTTAGATATGACATTACCCATTGGCTGGCTACACCATCAGTCCCATAAAACCTTAGTTTATCTAGGAGAACATTGTGATTCGCACAGTGAAACGCCTAATTTAAGGCAGAAACTACCGATCAGCGCTGTTTTGCTGTTGTGAGTGAATGTATAAACAGCATTGTCAGCCAAGCAACGCTCCTGGGTTCCTGAGCGTTCTACGAGACTACTCTTGATTACATTACCTCCTCGAATATTTAGGAAAATGACGTCAGTAAGGAAACTGAACGATAATTATTACCTTCTCGAATATTTTGGAAAATGACGTCAGTAAGGAAACTGAACGATAATTATTTAAGTCGTACCTCTCTTATAAAGAGGTTTAACAGCTGCATATTTTAATCTGTCTGGAAAAAATTCCATGTGCCAATGGTGCATCACATCTATCGCTAAGGACATAGCATATTAAGACTGAACAGCTTTTTAGAGTTTTATCGGAAATTATATCAACGTGGAATGACCTTTTGTTTTTTAGAGCTTTCATAATTCTGTTAATTGCAGTGAAGGATGTTGATTCTACTCCTAATTGCTTAAAATTTTGTGCAATGACATTTTTGATGTATTCTCTTGCCCTCCAACTGAACTATTTATATGTAGTCTTCTTTTTGCTGCTATATTTACAAAATGATTTTTAAAAATACTTGCAATTTGTGACTTACAAGTCTGAACATTGTCATTATTTTAATTGTTTTGGTATCTTGTATACTGTTTGGTTGTCCTGTCTTCTGCTTCTGAATATTCCAAATAGTTTTAATTGTATTATCTGCATTATCAGTTCCTCTCAGAATGCGCTAATTTCTGCACATATTAGGAACTTTCCATAAAATATTACAGTATTTTTGTAGAATTCAAGTAAAATCAGATCTTGACTTATTTTGGCTTCTATGTAAATTTCCTCTTACATGAAATTTGAATACCTTTTGTTATCTGTGGCCTACTTGTTTTCGTTCTGGATAATTTTTTACGAAAGCTGCTTTCAAATACTAAGACCAATTTACTATGGAATGTTCTGAATTTTGTATTAGGATTTCTTCATATATACAACTCATCCCTCACTGCTTTGTATGAAGAGGCCTCAGAGAAGTAAGGTTCTACGTTGTTTAGCCGGCCGGAGTGGCCGTGCGGTTCTGGGCGCTACAGTCTGGAACCGAGCGACTTCTACGGTCGCAGGTTCGAATCCTGCCTCGGGCATGGATGTGTGTGTTGTCCTTAGGTTAGTTAGGTTTAATTAGTTCTAAGTACTAGGCGACTGATGACCTCAAAAGTTAAGTCGCATAGTGCTCAGAGCCATTTTTTTTGCTACGTTGTTTATCTGAATTACTTGTGCGTCGTACTCAGGTAGTCCATTAAGAATTGGGTACACATTAGCTATTTCAGCCTGAGTGCTGTGTATATAGATGTTATAGATCAGGGTCCTTATATCTTGCTGCATGCAAGTTGGGAAATTTATCACAGAAATAAGACTCAAATAGTTAAATACTGACTCCAGTTCATTTTTCCTGTCAGCATCTTTTAAAAAAGCTACATTGAAATCTCCACATACTACTGAGTGTTCTTGTCCGACAGGTAGCTTAATAATGCATCTAGATTTTTCATAAAAAGACGAAGGTTTCATACAGAGGATTTGTGAATTACTGCAGTTTCGAGATAAGTATTGTACAGTAACAAATCACAACCATGTGCTTCTAGGTTCTATTGCACACACACACACACTGCCTGTCTCGATATTTTTTTTTTTTGTCCAACTTTTACGTATGTTGCAACTCATCATTTTTCCGTGATTATTCTATATTAAAAAGGATGCTAGTCTACAACTTCTCTATATCTGTGGTTACATAGTGTTCAGAGAAGCACAGAACATCTATCACTTCAGAATAGCCCACATCTCCTAGACCAGCGACACTTAAAGGGTGTTCTGCGGTGCCCTGGGGCTCTGCAAGGCCCCTGAGCGGGTTCTGCTAAAATAATATCAGCGTAAAAAACACAGCACATCAAGTCTTGTCACACACTGAGAAAAACAACCCTTACAAAAATCATATCAATGTTGCTTTTATAAAAGCTATTTTCTTCTCTCAGTGCGTGTTACCCGAAAACGAGGTGACAAGCAGCATAACAAATCTACACTCCTGGAAATTGAAATAAGAACACCGTGAATTCATTGTCCCAGGAAGGGGAAACTTTATTGACACATTCCTGGCGTCAGATACATCACATGATCACACTGACAGAACCACAGGCACATAGACACAGGCAACAGAGCATGCACAATGTCGGCACTAGTACAGTGTATATCCACCTTTCGCAGCAATGCAGGCTGCTATTCTCCCATGGAGACGATCGTAGAGATGCTGGATGTAGTCCTGTGGAACGGCTTGCCATGCCATTTCCACTTGGCGCCTCAGTTGGACCAGCGTTCGTGCTGGACGTGCAGACCGCGTGAGACGACGCTTCATCCAGTCCCAAACATGCTCAATGGGGGACAGATCCGGAGATCTTGCTGGCCAGGGTAGTTGACTTACACCTTCTAGAGTACGTTGGGTGGCACGGGATACATGCGGACGTGCATTGTCCTGTTGGAACAGCAAGTTCCCTTGCCGGTCTAGGAATGGTAGAACGATGGGTTCGATGACGGTTTGGATGTACCGTGCACTATTCAGTGTCCCCTCGACGATCACCAGTGGTGTACGGCCAGTGTAGGAGATCGCTCCCCACACCATGATGCCGGGTGTTGGCCCTGTGTGCCTCGGTCGTATGCAGTCCTGATTGTGGCGCTCACCTGCACGGCGCCAAACACGCATACGACCATCATTGGCACCAAGGCAGAAGCGACTCTCATCGCTGAAGACGACACGTCTCCATTCGTCCCTCCATTCACGCCTGTCGCGACACCACTGGAGGCGGGCTGCACGATGTTGGGGCGTGAGCGGAAGACGGCCTAACGGTGTGCGGGACCGTAGCCCAGCTTCATGGAGACGGTTGCGAATGGTCCTCGCCGATACCCCAGGAGCAACAGTGTCCCTAATTTGCTGGGAAGTGGCGGTGCGGTCCCCTACGGCACTGCGTAGGATCCTACAGTCTTGGCGTGCATCCGTGCGTCGCTGCGGTCCGGTCCCAGGTCGACGGGTACGTGCACCTTCCGCCGACCACTGGCGACAACATCGATGTACTGTGGAGACCTCACGCCCCACGTGTTGAGCAATTCGGCGGTACGTCCACCCGGCCTCCCGCATGCCCACTATACGCCCTCGCTCAAAGTCCGTCAACTGCACATACGGTTCACGTCCACGCTGTCGCGGTATGCTACCAGTGTTAAGACTGCGATGGAGCTCCGTATGCCACGGCAAACTGGCTTACACTGACGGCGGCGGTGCACAAATGCTGCGCAGCTAGCGCCATTCGACGGCCAACACCGCGGTTCCTGGTGTGTCCGCTGTGCCGTGCGTGTGATCATTGCTTGTACAGCCCTCTCGCAGTGTCCGGAGGAAGTATGGTGGGTCTGACACACCGGTGTCAATGTGTTCTTTTTTCCATTTCCAGGAGTGTATATTAATGCAACGACCAAAAACTAAACTCTAGCTTGTAGGTGCAGGTATGTGGCCACTCAATGCTCGTCAATACCCTTGCACGCAGCGGCCACGCTGAAGCTTTTTCCTTCTCTCCCTCCTTCCATCCTCCTCTCTCTCGCTCTCTCACTGCGCGCTCTCTCAGCTACTCACTTTGGGTGCATTCCACTATGCTGTATCTCCATCTCGCTCTCTCTTCCACAAACACCCTGAACTGCTTTGCAGGATTTCGTCACTTCGCTATGCTTCACCGCTCGGGGCTATGCAAATGCATGCCACACAGCACAAAGCACTGTTTCTACTCGAGTTTACGATTTATGCATGGAAATCTGCGAATTTGCACACCACTCTTGGTCCGCAGTACATTCGATGTCGTGTTTGTTATTTACTGCTGTTATAAAATTCTGTGTCCTGTGGGAATATTATTCTATGTTTGTCATATTGTAAAATCGAACTGTTCATATTTAAAAGACAGAATGGAGCGTTGGCGTAAAGATGTTGCAGCAAAATCTTGCATCGAAAGTTCAAAGATGGTACGCTCATAAGATGCAGCATCAACTTCAAAGATTACCGATCAAAACTATGAGTTTCAAGATGGTGGTGTAACGAATTCAAGCTTAATGGTTTCAAGCAGGAAGATATCTGACGACTCACTAAAGACAAAAAAAGGAAAGTATGATGAACGTACATCAACCTAGGATTTCATGATTCTAACGGCTTTCCTCTCTGCATGTTACGTAGCAAGCTGCTTCCTAATTGTTCCCTGATATCTGCTAAGACGCGTCACATTTAGAAACTATATACCCCGATTACAAAGACCAGAACAAAGAATTGTTTATATGTAAAACACAGTAATGTTATTAAGAAGTGAAAAAACTATGAAGTTTTATGTAACGTCCCCTTAGAACAATTTATACATGACTGTGCTTAAACTGACACACAATATTTTTTAGCGCAACCCAATCTGACTTTCAAAAATCCCTACAAAAGAATGGCCTTGACTAACATTAACCTATACCTTTCACAAATCACTTACCTCACCAAAAATCTTCGTTACTCGAACTACTGCAATACAGCGAGCTCCACTACTGCCAGCTAAATAAAAGATTCAAACTACTGAAGGCACTAACTACTAATAGGCATAGTTAGCAAATGAAAGATTTTGATAGAGAACATACAATGTATTTACCTCAATAGTGTTCAAAAGTCATAATGTATATAGCAGTTCATGACATCCAGTCTTACAAATTTCAAAACTCCGCCATCTCTCTCCCCACATCCACCACTGCTGGCGGCTCACCTCCAACTGCGCAGCGCTACGCGCTGTTAACATCCAAGTGCCCAACACTACAATGGCAGACAACAATGCAAACTAGCTACAGACTGCACACAGCACAGCCAGTGATTTTCATACAGAGCGCTACGTGGCGTTACCAATAAGAAAACCTAAACAGCCTACTTACATAGCCGCCATGCTCCCCACAAAAAATTTTACAAATTTTTTTGGGCACTGGCCAATACAAATTTGTTAAAATTTTTTTCACAATTACAATAACAAAGAAATCAAATGCACAAACTTATTGATGCAATGTTGGTCAAAAGCTAAAATTTTCTCACAGTCCATAAAGACAGTCCTGATCATCCATCACAGTAAAATTGCAGTGTTTTTTTTTCTCAAAGTCTGAGCAGTAAAAGAAAATGCACACGGAAGTAGTGGATTTCCATGCAATCTTGAAGAAGTAGTGTTGTCCTTCCAACGGAAAGACAGTGCTGACTCTTGACAGTATTGGTAGGTAGGTCATCACAGAGCAGACCCACTGTAGTCCTGGTAGAGATTATGGTATTGGTGGGCTACCAGGGGTGCAGACCCACTGCAGTCCTTGTAGAAATAATGGTATTGGTGGATCATCAAAGATGCAGACCCACCGTAGCCCTTGCAGAGACAGCCAGCAACCATCTGTTGCGACTGTGCAGGTGCACAATCACCATTGAAGAGTCTTGCGGACAATATAGCAAGTCCATAAACCACCACTTGTGCACTCACAATTTTTTTTAATTGTCCTTAGAACCAGCAATGCTGTTATCCAGTCCCTTGCTGAATTATTAACACACGTACAAACACTATGAGTCCCTGCTTCTCACATATTGTCCATATACTATGATCAGCAGAAATGTGTGCAGTGAAATTTAACTTACAAGTTACTTAATTTGATGAACTGGTATCAATTACAATTTTATAACATAAAAATACAATAACAAAGGTACAAAATACATCATTAAAAACATAATAATACAGATAACATTTGTAGTAATAGGGGCTTTACAAATGAATAGAAATAAACATATACATCAGTGTTACAGGAATTATGACATAAGTAAATACATAAAAGATCAGAATAATTGCTGAAACATCAACTTCACACATGAG
This sequence comes from Schistocerca americana, assembly GCF_021461395.2. Lineage (NCBI taxonomy): Eukaryota > Metazoa > Arthropoda > Insecta > Orthoptera > Acrididae > Schistocerca > Schistocerca americana. The sequence continues at coordinate 817,017,725 of NC_060130.1, read as the reverse complement.
CATTAAAACAGAACAGAATTAATAATGTCTAATATCTTTACAAAGTAAATAAAATATTATTAATGCAAATTATATTTGAGGATAACAGTATTCCTCATCATAGTTCATGTAGCTGAGTATTAGAAAAATTCTACAACATAAGTCTTATCAGATAAACATATAAAGACAGGAAGAACATAAATACACAAGGGTACACAAAGACATAGTGGGATAACACAAGGAAAGGACAGGGTTTGTTTTACTGCAGTATTTTGCAAACAAAACTTTCGTTACTTCTCGGAGATCCCCCTTCGTTCTTCATTATTTCCAAAAAGTCCTATCTATACCCGCTTTCTGTACTTTTCTTGTATAACCTCTCAGTGCATTTCTTCAAATTCATTGCAACTCATTCTCTTATAGGCTACCCCCTCTTAAGCTAACTTAAATCTACTGAGCTCAGATGCATAAACTAAGGGACGAGGCAATGCAGCAGCACAAAACAATTAACACAAACAGCAATGAAAAAAAAATTAAAATTGGAAAAGCAAGCTACAGTAAATCTAAATTACCAAGCAATGCAACATTACAACTAATATGAGCCAATATGCAGCAACAATAAAAATAAATCAGTAGTAAAACTAGCTTAACACAGTAATACAAAGTGAAATTTAGTAGCACTATGCCTGGCAAACAGCCGCAGCAAATGCAATAACTTATATCTAAACATGAGAAAGCTCAAGCAGAAAAAATATTACAGTAAAAATGGCCATGTTTAATACCTATGTCACATCTTAACACTAGAGTGATGCATCACTGTAACTTGCTCTAGCAGACAAGTTACCAAGTCACTGACAAAAATTATGTATGCAATTCCTGTGAAGTGGAAATGTCTTTTTGTGCTCCCTCTTTTTTTTGGAGTACATCCATCATAAAGTTATTTTTTACTGGATCTGTAGGCATAAAATATTTATATTAGTACATCTATAAAATTTTATTTTAACCAATGCTGCAGTGCAGCTAGGGACTAGATATTAAACAAAATAGGCAAAGCAAGGCGTGAAACGTCATTCACTAGCCATATGGCATTTCATAATGCAGTAAACAATTTTTCAACTAGCAAGACAATAGACATGAAATGTTTCTCATCATTTCATTTCAGTAAATATCATAAATTAAGAACTCTACAGTGTAATCATGTTTCCAAGTTTGAGGGTGTCGTATTTACGATGCTTTCTACAAAGGAATGTCAATAGCGAGGATAATGGCCTCTTTTTTTTTCTCCACCTGTGACTCTGAAAGGCACACACTAATGGCTTTTTTCCAGGCGTCTGACACAGCTGGGTGCCCACGACGCATTACCTGGAGGTGGTCACTTAACTTTCTTACCGAAATATTTACGACAGCAGTTTCCGCTACAGTGACAGTCTCATATAAAAATATTTCACAGGTCTAGAATTTGCGTTACAAATCTGTAGAAACAAAATCCTATTGATATAACAGTGTCCAAAAAATTTTTGTCGGCATTGTAAAGCATTCACACATTTACATACATTTCATAACTCTTAAAGTACGATTCTTGGTTTCCAACAACCTTTTTCAAAAACCAGAGTCCCTAACCACTGCTGATTATTCCTTACCTTATTCGTCGACGCTTATTCAATATTTCATCATAACAGATATGTAGCATAATCAAATAACTCATACAGCATCAGCTTATTGATCATAAACATACCACAACAGCATAATACACAAAGTCATCGTAATAATAACAGCATAACACTTGAGTCAACTCTCAAAATCGTCGTAGCTTCCTCCAATAAGTTCAAAACCTAAAAAAAATTCTCTGCCCATGTCAAACGTGTCATCTGCCTCAAAAGTACTTTAAAAATCGCGATCCCATACCAAATATATCATTCAAAGCTCTCATAATATCACAATGGGTCCGAAAAAATATGAACAGTTCACAAAGTACAGACAAAATACAATTTCATAAGTGTGAAGTAATCCAACTCTGTAATTGCGTAAACATGTATCACTGACATGGTAAAAAAGTTTGTCTCTCTCAGTTAAATGATCAGATAGCTGTGTAATTATGTGTTAGAGAAATATGGTACCGATGTGTAAAGTTGTGTAAGCAAATACCATATTAGCTAGGGCTCCTTGTGCTTGCCAAACACATGATACTCAAAGTAAGCGTGTACCCCCCTGAGGATTAATGTAATTATACCCTCAGGTGTTACAGATTACAGGAATGAAATGAAATGTATCACGGAAAACCTTTGTATCATTGTACTTCAAATATCTTTAAAAATAAATGTTTTAAGTACAAAATTAATCACTCAAATACGTGTACTGTAGTGCTAAACTGTGCGTCATGTTTTAAGATAATCTCTCTGGAAGTCTCACAGTTATCGTCCTCTGCAGAAGTCAATGTACTTACCTCATGATAAACAAAAGTGAAATGCTTTGCATATAGATATCTTAGTTATTACACTTATTGTTGTGATGAAGAAAGTACTGTGCTGTAACGTATTGTTGTGCTATGGAAAAGGCTGTCTCCTTGTACCTATACCACAAACGTTACTACTAAAACATGTTTTACTTTCCAGAATAATTCAGATATAAAACAGATACACCGCAAAAGCAACTTTGTAAATTGTCACTCATTAGTAATGTCGTGATATAATCGTGTAGCTGTCACATAAACTAACCACTGTGTTATCTGGTATCTCACAGAAAGTACTTTATATCCAGAATGTATCTTCAAGTAAACCAAAATGTTGCATTAAAATCTCATTAGCAGTACCAGTATATGTCCTAAGTACGTAAGCCTGATGGTCGTTACGTAATCGTGCAACTAACAAGCAAGAATGTACAAATACAACACTGTGTCGTCTGTTCATTATAACAATGCATTCGTAATTTCTGTTTAAAAATGTTCCCTGGATATTTAACTTCAAACATTGTTGCATGTTAACAGTTTCTTAAGTCTGACAAAGCATACTAGAAACGTAAAGTGAAAAGTTATATGGCAAAGACAAAGTTAAAAAGCAGATTATCTCTCAATAAACGGTTTTACATGTGAAATGTGGTGTAAACCTTTACTCTTCCTAGTACGCAGTGTTTTCAACTTCGACGCAATTATCATGTGGTATACGTCGGTAAAGAATATTGGAATTTTTCTCAAGGTTAGCGTCTATGTAACTTTTCCCTGAGCCAGCCGGCGCACGTGGCTGCCTGCGGTGCGAGTCATTGTCTGTCTCTTTGTTGGCGTGCGTCGTTATTGGGATTAGGAGACCTAACTTCTACAAATTCACCTTGTCGAGAGTGCCCTGCTCTGTTTGAATCCCGCCAGTTCTGATGGAATTCAGGTCTGTCGTTTTGTCGGTAGTTTACATCGTTTCTTGTTTGTCGGTCATGTGCTGGAGAATTTCTCCTATTACGGAAGTGCGATCTTTCTCTGTAACTATTACTACTCTGCCAACGGTTGTCATACGGGTGGTGTCTGTTTTGGTCACGATTTGTGTTGTGAAAATAGCCTTGTCGCGTCCAGTTATTATTTCTTTCATCGCGGAATTGCGACGGATGTGACCTGTAATTGTTGTGTTCCTGTTTTCGCGTTCCGCGATTGTCAGTGTCAATTTCTAATTCTTGTAAGAGTCCCTGAAAAGCTTCAATGTCGTCTTTGCAACGTCCTGCCAAAATAATATGTCGTAAATGTTCAGGCAATTTGATTAAGCAAATGCGGATGAGTTCTGAGGGGCTGTATGGGTTTGACAGGTACTGATTCTTGTGCAACATGTCTTCAAAATATTTCACAAGACTGGAAAATTCAGATTGTTCGAAATGTTTCATCATTATGATGCCATGTTTTACTCGGTCTTGTGTGGCTTGAGACCAATATGCTGAGAGGAAGGCATGGTAAAACTCTCCTTCACTGTGGCAATCGTGAACGACCGATCGCATTCTTACAGCTGGTTCATTCTCTAAGTAGCCACACATAAATTCTAATCTGTGTTCTAATGACCATTTGGGAGGAAAACAATGAGAGAATTGATGAAGCCACGCTTGTGGATGAATGTCGTTGCCAGAATTCTTAAATGTTTTGAATTTACGTGTAGTAATGAACAGCTTATAGTTAAAATCATCATGTCGGCGAGTCGCATATCGGTCATTGTTACGTCGTTTCGGGGGTTCCATCTCAAAATTCGGTGTACCTTGCCAATTTCTTTCATAATTTCCGAAGTGCCCTGTGTTATTTTTTTGTGCCTGTTCCGTATTTCTATGTCCCTCTTCCCGTATTGGAGCGCGAATGTCCTCTGATATACGTAATTCTTGTATTACCTGTCAGCTGATCTTGTACTTCCCGGATTTATCTTTGGTGTTGCGTATTAATTTGATTCTGATTTTGTTTGAATTTCCTAATTTGTTCGCACTCTTCTGTGTCATTAAAGACTACCGGTTTTGTGTCATTCAGATTATCATCTACCTTCGTCAATAAATTATTTAGCTGATCCGAAAGTTCAACTACTTTCTCTGATAATGAACTAATTTCCTCCATGTGTCTTTCTGAACCAATTTTCAGAGTATCTACTGTGTCCTTTAAGTTTTCTTGGGTTTTTACAAGTTGCGTAACCGAATCGGTAGATGCAACTCAGTCAATTTTAGCTTGCAAGGTCTCATGATTTTCATGAACAATAGTTTGTAGTTCTTTTATGACTGCTTCGTGATTCTGTAATGCATTTCCATGCCGCGAAAAAATAGGTTGAAAATTCTCACAAATCTGTGTTTTTATGTCATTACAGACTTTTTGACATTTCGATTCAATGTTTGTAACTCAGTAGCTAAATCTTCACGTGTTTGTTGAAGTGTGGTGTCTAACTTTTGAAGCTTTTGCTGTGTTTGTCTATGATTTTGTTCCATTGTGTCTAACTGTTGCTGTGTTTGTCTCTGATTTTGTTCCATTGTGTCTAACTTTTGAAGATTTTGTTCCATTATGTCTAACTTTTGAAGATTTTGTCCCATTTGTTGCATTAATTGTAATAACAATGCACCGGTGTCTGAAACATGTTCCTCAGTGCTATTCGGCAATGCATTTGAACTGGCAATATTCGCAGTTTCAAAAGCAGAAAATGTGTCTTGACTTATTTGAGAAAACGGTGAGGACGCAAAACCTGAATCTACAGTATTTGCAAGATTGTGTCCTGTCATTTCGGATTCCTGAGGCAAGCTGTTGCCGACCGATCGATCGATAATTCTTCCCTGTTCACTAATTGTTTCACTGTCTACACCATTGTTTGCAGCCCGCTCCATTTCCCTATGCACAATTACCAAATTACTACTTTGAACATTAGTTAATTCATTACTCGGTGGCGCTAACACACTACTTTCGTCTTCACTGTCATTTCTCAGATTACTTTGGAGCCTAGTATTACGTTTTTCACACGCCATTATTGTCACAATGTTTCACACGATAACACAGAAAAGCACAATTTGAAGAGCAAAAATAAGAGAACACATTAACGTAGCACTGAAAATAATCTCTCGTTAATTGCAAGCGCAGCTGCGAAATACACTCCTGGAAATTGAAATAAGAACACCGTGAATTCATTGTCCCAGGAAGGGGAAACTTTATTGACACATTCCTGGGGTCAGATACATCACATGATCACACTGACAGAACCACAGGCACATAGACACAGGCAACAGAGCATGCACAATGTCGGCACTAGTACAGTGTATATCCACCTTTCGCAGCAATGCAGGCTGCTATTCTCCCATGGAGACGATCGTAGAGATGCTGGATGTAGTCCTGTGGAACGGCTTGCCATGCCATTTCCACCTGGCGCCTCAGTTGGACCAGCGTTCGTGCTGGACGTGCAGACCGCGTGAGACGACGCTTCATCCAGTCCCAAACATGCTCAATGGGGGACAGATCCGGAGATCTTGCTGGCCAGGGTAGTTGACTTACACCTTCTAGAGCACGTTGGGTGGCACGGGATACATGCGGACGTGCATTGTCCTGTTGGAACAGCAAGTTCCCTTGCCGGTCTAGGAATGGTAGAACGATGGGTTCGATGACGGTTTGGATGTACCGTGCACTATTTAGTGTCCCCTCGACGATCACCAGTGGTGTACGGCCAGTGTAGGAGATCGCTCCCCACACCATGATGCCGGGTGTTGGCCCTGTGTGCCTCGGTCGTATGCAGTCCTGATTGTGGCGCTCACCTGCACGGCGCCAAACACGCATACGACCATCATTGGCACCAAGGCAGAAGCGACTCTCATCGCTGAAGACGACACGTCTCCATTCGTCCCTCCATTCACGCCTGTCGCGACACCACTGGAGGCGGGCTGCACGATGTTGGGGCGTGAGCGGAAGACGGCCTAACGGTGTGCGGGACCGTAGCCCAGCTTCATGGAGACGGTTGCGAATGGTCCTGCCGATACCCCAGGAGCAACAGTGTCCCTAATTTGCTGGGAAGTGGCGGTGCGGTCCCCTACGGCACTGCGTAGGATCCTACGGTCTTGGCGTGCATCCGTGCGTCGCTGCGGTCCGGTCCCAGGTCGACGGGCACGTGCACCTTCCGCCGACCACTGGCGACAACATCGATGTACTGTGGAGACCTCACGCCCCACGTGTTGAGCAATTCGGCGGTACGTCCACCCGGCCTCCCGCATGCCCACTATACGCCCTCGCTCAAAGTCCGTCAACTGCACATACGGTTCACGTCCACGCTGTCGCGGCATGCTACCAGTGTTAAAGACTGCGATGGAGCTCCGTATGCCACGGCAAACTGGCTGACACTGACGGCGGCGGTGCACAAATGCTGCGCAGCTAGCGCCATTCGACGGCCAACACCGCGGTTCCTGGTGTGTCCGCTGTGCCGTGCGTGTGATCATTGCTTGTACAGCCCTCACGCAGTGTCCGGAGCAAGTATGGTGGGTCTGACACACCGGTGTCAATGTGTTCTTTTTTCCATTTCCAGGAGTGTACTTGTTGCAAATCTACGTGCATGCCACAACTGTTTTACTGTACAACAATGAAAAACTACAACTACAATGGAAATTCTCTCTATAATTACGCGCTAGCAATAAACAAAAGCTACACTAGTTACACAAACTACAAGAAAAAATCAGAAGATTCCAGTAAGGTATCCTCGGATAAGGGTCGACATATGAAACGTCCCCTTAGAACAATTTATGCATGACTGTGCTTAATCTGACACACAATATTTTTTAGCACAACGCAATCTGACTTTCGAAAATCCCTACAAAAGAATGGCCCTGACTAACATTAACCTATACCTTTCACAAATCACTTACCTCACCACAAGTCTTCGTTACTCGAACTACTGCAATACAGCGAGAGCCACTACTGCCAGCTAAATAAAAGATTCAAACTACTGAAGGCACTAACTACTAATAGGCATAGTTAGCAAATGAAAGATTTTGATAGAGAACAAACAATGTATTTACCGCAATAGTGTTCAAAAGTCATAATGTATACAGCAGTTCATGACATCCAGTCTTACAAATTTCAAAACTCCGCCATCTCTCTCCCCACATCCACCACTGCTGGCGGCTCACCTCCAACTGCGCAGCGCTACGCGCTGTTAACATCCAACTGCCCAACACTACAATGGCAGACAACAATGCAAACTAGCCACAGACTGCACACAGCACAGCCAGTGATTTTCATACAGAGCGCTACGTGGCGTTACAAATAAGAAAACCTAAACAGCCTACTTACAGTTTGCGACCGAAACTGTGAATGAAGAAGTTAGCGAGGCATTGTATTTGGTCAGCCATCACATTGCACAAACAGGCGAAGTGCACACTATGACTGAGAAGTTAATAAACCACGTGTGTTAGACATAACACAATGTATGCTTGCTGAATGATCTTCAAAGCATCTTACTACAGTGCTGAATTTGAATGACACTGTTTCTCGTCGAATTAACGATCTCGCAGGCTTGTCAAACAAGAACAAGTTGGTCGCCAGCCACACAACAAATTCGTATTCCAAATGGATAAGTCGACTGATGTTGCTGGACTGACTATCTTGCTGATAATTGTACGATATCCATATAAACATTTACCAAAGAAGACGGGGTTATGTGCACATCGCTGTCAATTAACATTACCGAAAGAGAAATTTTTACACAGTTTACAATTTTTTGTAATAAATCATTTCGACTGGAACTATTGTATAGATATTTGTACAGATGGGGCCAAAGAAATTACTGGTAACACAGCAGGAACGGTATCACTAATAAAAAAAATAAAGCACGGAACTTTAGTGCCAGATATTGTATCCTACATGGACAAGCAAGCATGATAAAAAAGATACAGCCGAATCTAGAACTGGTTCTTGATGAGGCAGTAAAAATAATGAATTGAATTAAATCACGCTCTCTTCATTGGTGATTGTTTTCCATGTTGTATGAATATTATGGAAAAAGACATAATAGAATACTGCTCCACACCAAGGTTAGGTGATTGTCTCAGGGTAAGACTCCAACAAGATTTTTCAAACCAAGAGCTGAATTACAAGCTTTTAAGACTGAAATTTCGTTTAAATCAAAAGTCCTGTTGAGCGTTGTGACTTGATTGTTCATACTAGTTTCTTTGGTAAATATGTGTTGAAAAATTAATGAATTAAATCCACCGCTACAAGGAAAACAGATAACAGTTTTCAGTACTGATAAAAAAACAACTTCCTTACAAAAATTAGTTTTTAGGATTGTTTATGTAGACAAGAAAGAAATGCAAAGCTGTTTAACACTACTTGTGTTCATCAGGAGGCAGCAGAATTACAAAATGAAGTATTTGAAGAACTGGTCCAGTGTGTTCATGACATGTAAATATCTTTTGAGACGTATTTTCCTAAAGAGCAGAATACAAAACAGAAAATACAGTGATTCAAAATCCTTTTGTACTGAATATGCAGAAGCCAGAAAAAATGTCAAACGAAACTTATGTAACATTTTTAGAAATGACATGAGGTTCAAGCATGGAATCATTGTTCAAACCAATGACCCTTGATGATTTTTGAAGCAGGTTTCGTGACGATATCCACAACTTGCCGCACAGGCTATGACTGTTCTACTTCCAACAACACATTTGTGTGAAAATGGATTCTCAGCATACGCAGCTACAAAGAAGAAATACCGAAATAGATTGGATACTGAATCTGACATGCGTCTTCAGCTTTCATCTATCAAGTCCGAAATTAAACAGTTGGTCAAAAATAAAAACCAGTTTCATACCTCCAATTAAATGGAAACAATTTTATCAGTTTACAGTGTAATCAACACAATGTTATTTTGTATATTGTACAATTGCTTGTTGTTTTGCATGTTGTTGTAGGAGTCAGTAGTGCATAATGTATCAATTTTTGTGTGATTGTCATTAAATGATTATAGTCGAAGACTGAACATGTTTGTATGTAAACACGGTGTATGTCACGAGTGCACGTCGCAATAGTGAAATATAAAAAATGGTTCAAATGGCTCTGAGCACTATGGGACTCAACTGCTGAGGTCATTAGTCCCCTAGAACTTAGAACTAGTTAAACCTAACTAACCTAAGGACATAACAAACATCCATGCCCGAGGCAGGATTCGAACCTGCGACCGTAGCGGTCTTGCGGTTCCAGACAACAGCGCCTTTAACCGCATGGCCACTTCGGCCGGCAGTGAAATATACAACGACATTTTATAAAATTGAAACATGGACGTAAAAATGGTAACAAATGTGCAACTAAATATAAAAGCTGTCACCGCAAGTTAATTATAATAATGACGCTTCATCATTATTGATCTCAGCAATACAAACATGTACATGAATGTATAAACACCTGAGGATGGGCACAATAATCTTTCATTGTGACTGGTAGCGGAAATTTTTTTACATCCTATAAAGGAACAATCACAGCATCCACTATGGATAAAATTCACTGAACATAAGCCAAGTTTTTCTTATTTTATGGCTCTGTAAGGTAGTATTTAGTATTTCAAAAATGTTGCATCACTAAAAGATTTTGAGAATTATCTCATCTCCCTTGTTTCTCAGATCCCCAATGTTAGGAAAGCGTAAAACAAGTTTACTGTTCTGGAAATTGTTACATACAGGGTGTTACAAAAAGGTACGGCCTAACTTTCAGGAAACATTCCTCACACACAAATAAAGAAAAGATGTTATGTGGACATGTGTCCGGAAACACTTAATTTCCATGTTAGAGCTCATTTTAGTTTCGTCAGTGTGTACTGTACTTCCTCGATCCACCGCCAGTTGGCCCAATTGAAGGAAGGTAATGTTGACTTCGGTGCTTGTGTTGACATGCGACTCATTGCTCTACAGTACTAGCATCAAGCAGATCAGTACGTATCATCAACAGGTTAGTGTTAATCACGAACGTGGTTTTGCAGTCAGTGCAATGATTACAAATGCGGAGTTGGCAGATGCCCATTTGATGTATGGATTAGCACGGGGCAATAGCCGTGGCGCGGTACGTTTGTATCGAGACAGATTTCCAGAACATAGGTGTCCGAACAGGAAGACGTTCGATGCAATTGATCGGCGTCTTAGGGAGCACGGAACATTCCAGCCTATGACTCGCGTCTGGGGAAGACCTAGAACGACGAGGACATCCTGCAATGGACGAGGCAATTCTTCGTGCAGTTGACGATAACCCTAATGTCAGCGTCAGAGAAGTTGCTGCTGTACAAGGTAACGTTGACCACGTCACTGTATGGAGAGTGCTACGGGAGAACCAGTTGTTTCCGTACCATGTACAGCATGTGCAGGCACTATCAGCAGCTGATTGGCCTCCACGGGTACACTTCTGCGAATGGTTCATCCAACAATGTGTCAATCCTCATTTCAGTGCAAATGTTCTATTTACGGATGAAGCTTCATTCCAACGTGATCAAATTGTAAATTTTCACAAATGACATGTGTGGGCTGACGAGAATCCGCACGCAATTGTGCAATCACGTCATCAGCACAGATTTTCTGTGAACGTTTGGGCAGGCATTGTTGGTGATGTCTTGATTGGGCCCCATGTTCTTCCACCTACGCTCAACGGAGCACGCTTTCATGATTTCATACGGGATACTCTACCTGTGCTGCTAGAACATGTGCCTTTACAAGTACGACACAAAACGTGGTTCATGCACGATGGAGCTCCTGCACATTTCAGTCGAAGTGTTCGTACGCTTCTCAACAACAGATTCGGTGACCGATGGATTGGTAGAGGCGGACCAATTCCATGGCCTCCACGCTCTCCTGACCTCAACCCTCTTGACTTTCATTTATGGGGGCATTTGAAAGCTCTTGTCTACGCAAGCCCTGTACCAAATGCAGAGACTCTTCGTGCTCGTATTGTGGAAGGCTGTGACACAACATGCCATTCTCCAGGGCTGCATGAGGGATTCCATGTGACGGAGGGTGGATGCATGTATCCTCGCTAACGGAGGACATTTTGAACATTTCCTGTAACAAAGTGTTTGAAGTCACGCTGGTACGTTCTGTTGCTGTGTGTTTGCATTCCATGATTAATGTGGTTTGAAGAGAAGTAATATAATGAGCTCTAACATGGAAAGTAAGCGTTTCCAGACACATGTCCACATAACATATTTTCTTTCTTTGTGTGTGAGGAACGTTTCCTGAAAGTTTGGCCGTACCTTTTTGTAACACCCTGTATATTACGGTTCTGTTCTAATTTCTTTTACTACTTGTGTCTATAACGCGACTCTAAACTAAAAATGTGCTCCTCTGGCTCTGTTAATCAGAAGGATTCTGCCTTCAGTCTCTCTCGCCCCCTTACACACCTAAACTTTCCTTCTTCCTCATACTCAGATGCAGGCCATGATTTGTGAATGCCGATCTCACAACTACATCAACAACTACTACACAGGTATAAGACTCTGTTTAAGTCAAAAGCAATCCACTTAGGTCTTTGTTTTCACAGCCGATAGGTGTTCTACCCAGAGCGCGTCATGAAGCTGGAAAATCTTCCACAAGAATGTGTGCTGTTGCCGCTCCTATTTCCTACGGGTCAGCTTTAATACTTTTTCTAAGTTGCTGTTTCTCGCTCCTTTAAGCATAAACACCCGATATTCTTCATCAAAATCTTAGCACATAACCCCTACGTTCTCTGTCACTTGGCTATGCTTGGCGCTAAGTTTCATCATGGTTGTGACCTAGCTTTTCCTGTACCATTTGGCCTACACTTCTCCTGTGACTGCTACCTGGCAAAAGGAATATTTTATTTCAACTTGCTCTTTCTACCGACCTAGCATTTAAGTTGTTCCTACGAGTGTACTGCTGTCTACTGGAAACCTAGTAGAGGCTCTTTCTGTATTTCAGGTCACAAGTAAAACTGATTGCTAACCGGATCTGAAACGTGATTTCTGAGGTTTTCTCCTTTTGCTTATTATTCGTTACCTTTTTCCATCTCCTATTTTCTCCTTCCTCTTTCAACCTATCTAAGTCAAAACACACCACTTCTAATTCTGCCTGAATGGAACAAATATTTCTTCCCTGTTCCTCGATTGTCACGTCTCGACTGCGTCAGCTAAAACACAATTGTAAAGTTTAACCTGGCTTCAGAGGCTTCCCTGCAACAATCATCCCAATGAAACACGGAGCTAATGTCACGACAATTTCTTCCATACTAACTAATTAACACTAACATCCACATTTATCACGCATGGCGCTGAATTGAAAAGCACTAACACACGCTTAAACTATGATACAGTAAGAATAAACGAAAACTCATCTTGAAATGAGATGCACAGCTACCTTCCAGATGGCAGGCGTATATTGGACAAATATATTATACTAGAACTGACATGTGATTACATTATCACATAATTTCGGTGCATAGATCCTGAGAAATCAGTACCCAGAACAACCACCTCTGGCCGTAATAACGGCCTTGATACGCCTGGGCATTGAGTCAAACAGAGCTTGGATGGTGTGTACAGGTACAGCTGCCCATACAGCTTGAACACGATACCACAGTTCATCAAGAGTAGTGACTGGCGTATTGTGACGAGCCAGTTGCTCGGCCACCATTGACCAGACGTTTTCAATTGGTGAGAGATCTGGAGAATGTGCTGCCAGGGCAGCAGTCGAATATTTTCTGTATCCAGAAAGGCCCGTACAGGATCTGCAACATGCGGTCGTGCATTATCCTGCTGAAATGTAGGGTTTCGCAGGGCTCGAATGAAGGGTAGAGCCACGGGTCGTAACACATCTTAAATGTAACGTCTACTGTTCAAAGTGCCGTCAATGCGAACAAGAGGTGACCGAGACGTGTAACCAATGGCACCTCATACCATCATTCCAGGTAATACGCCAGTATGGCGATAACGAATACACGCTTCCAATGTGCGTTCACCGCGATGTCGCCAAACACGGATGCGACCATCATGTAAACAGAACCTGGATTTATCCGAAAAAATGACGTTTTGACATTCGTGCACCTAGGTTCGTCATTGAGTACACCATCGCAGGCGCTCCTGTCTGCGATGCAGCGTCAAGGGTAACCGCAGCCACAGTCTCCGAGCTGATAGTCCATGCTGCTGCAAACGTCGTCGAACTGTTCGTGCAGATGGTTGTCGTCTTGCAAACGTCCCCATCTGTTGACTCAGGGATTGAGACGTGGCTGCACTATCCGTTGCAGCCATGCGGATAAGATGCCTGTCATCTCGACTGCTAGTGATACGAAGCCGCTGGGATCCAGTATGGCATTCCGTATTACCCTCCTGAACCCACCGATTCCGTATTCTGTTAACAGTCATTGGACCTCGACCAACGCGAGCAGCAATGTCGCGATACGATAAACCGCAATAGCGATAGGCTACAATCCGGCCTTTATCAAAGTCGGAAACGTGATGGTACCCATTTCTCCTCCTTACACGAGTCATCACAACAACGTTTCACCAGGCAACGGCGGTCAACTGCTGTTTGTGTATGAGAAATTGGTTGGAAACTTTCCTCATGTCAGCACGTTGTAGGTGTCGCCACCGGCGCCAACCTTGTGTGAATGCTCTGAAAAGCTCTGCATATCACAGCATCTTCTTCCTGTCGGTTAAATTTCGCTTCTGTAGCACGTCATCTTCGTGGTGTAGCAATTTTAATAGCCAGTAGTGTATTCACTGAACGTAAGTTTTGGATCACAGAAGACAAAGAGCTAAACGACAACTAAGGTAACCTCATCGCCGACCGCGTGCTAAAAGCGAAACTTACTTCATTTGTAATACTCAAGAATAGAATTGGACTTAACACAGAATCTTGAGGAGCTACATAACTAGCTTTCCTGTTCGCTGAGAAGCAGTTTCTATTTTTGTGTCTTTTTATCATCTGGTTCCTGCCAAAAATGTACGACTTAAACCGTGTGCAAGCGACTCCGCAAATATCATACTTGCAAGTAAATGGCATTCCGAGCTGTGTCTCCTGAACGGGGGTAAATTGCCTATGCCAACTCGCACAATTCGGATTGGGCTTGGGGCTTAAGTCGTAGCGCAGGTAGGAGGGATACAGGGGCAACTCCCCGTATCATAAGCGACAACGTCCCAATACCCTCAGAGAACACAGAAAATTATAAATTTGGTGTATTCCTTCTGTTGTTGTTGATATTTGATGTGCTGCTCTACAATATGATCTCCATTCGCTTGTTGCCGAAATGAACAGTGTAACTTTCTGACCACTCAAAACGCTATTATCGCACTGTGCAACAAAAGCGACCAGGGCTTGGCGGCTGTGTACCATATGGTGTCTTACATTTACATCTGCATGACTGCTCTGCAGTTCACCTGGCCTGGCAGAGATTTCAGCGAACCACCTTCCAACCATTTCCCTATCGTTCCACTTTCGAACTACACGCGGGAAAAACGAAAACCAAATCTTCCCGTGCACCTCTGATATCTCTTATTTTATTACAATGCTCATTCTCCCTATGTAGTTGGGCGCCAACAATTTCTTTCTTTCTTTGCATTTGGGGGAGAAAGTTGGTGACTGAAATTCTGAAATTTTCTGAGCAGATCCTGCCACAACGAAAAACCCTTTCGTTTTAATGACTGCCACCCCAACTCCTGTATCATATCTGTGACACTCTTTCCCTATTTCCCCTATTTCACGATAGTACAAAACGATCTCCCTCCTTTGAAGTTTTTCAGTGTCCTCCATCAGTCCTATCTGATGCGAATCCCACACTGCCAAGCATTACTCCAGAAGAGAACGCACCAGCGTAGTGTAGGCAATCTCAAAAAAATGGCTCTGAGCACTATGGGACTTAACTTCTGAGGTCATCAGTCCCCTAGAACTTAGAACTACTTAAACCTAACTAACCTAAGGACAGCACACACACCCATGCCCGAGGCAGGGTACGAACCTGCGACCGTAGCGGTCGCGCGGTTCCAGACTGTAGCGCCTAGAACCACCTCGGCCGGCTAGGCAGTCTCTTTAGTAGACATATTCCATCTTGTGTTTGTTCTGTAAATAATTCAAAGTATTTGGTTAGCTTTCCAGACAGTATTATCTACATAATCGTTCAATTTTAAGCAATTGTAATACCTAAGAATTTAGTTGGGTTCACAACCTATAGATTTGCGTGATTTATCGTGTAGCCGAATTTAGCGGATTTCTTTTAGTACTCCTGTGGATGACTTCATACTATCATTATCTAGAGTTAACTGGCTCTTTTTACACTGCAGAGATATCGTATAAAATACATTTTGCATTTAGTTTTGATCATCTGATGACTTTAGGAGATGGCAAATGATAGCATCATGTTCAAACAATCTAAAAGGACTGCCCAGATTGTCTGCTAAATCGTTTAAATAGATCAGGAACAGCAGAGCTAGTATAATACTTCTCTGGGGAACACTAGAGATCACTTCTGTTTGACTCGATGACTTTCCGCCGTTACTACGAATTATGACCTTACAGCAAATTACGCATCCAGTCGCACAACAGCGACGATATTCCACAGGCACGCACTTTTATTAAAAGTTTCTTGTAAGAAATGGTGTCACAAGCCTTCTGAGTATCAAGAAAAATGGAATCAATTTGAGAGCCCCCGTCGATAGCACTCATTAAAGAGTAAAGAGGAAGTAGTGTTTCACAAGAATCTGTGATGACTATAAGGCAATATATTATTTTCTTCGAACACAGTATATTTCAAAATCCTATTGTAAATCTACGTTAGTGATATGGGTCTGCAATTCAGCGGATTACTCTCAATTTATTTCTCGAATATTGGCATGACCTGTGCATCTTCCCATTCTGTAGACAGATCTTTCGTCGAGTGGGAGGTTGTATATGATTGCTAAGTATGGAGCTATTGTTTCAGCATAATCTGAAAGGAATCTAATTGGTATACAATCTGGACTGGAGAACGTGCCTTTATTAAGTGATTAAAGCTGCGTAGCTGCACCGAGAATATCTACTTCTCAGTTACGTTGGCTGTTGTTCTTGGTCAGAATTCTGGAACATTTACGTCGTCTTCTTTGGTGAAGAAATTTCGAGAAATAGAGGTTACTATCTCCGCCTTAGTGGCACTGTTACCAGTAACGTTTCCCTTTCTGTCTCATAGCGAAGGTACTGATTCTGTCTTCCTGCTGGTGTACTTTACGAACGACCAGAATCACTTTCGATTTTCTGCCAGATTTCGAGACAGAGTTTCCTTGTGTAAACTGTTAATGCAAATCGCGTTGAAGTCTGCGTTAAATTTCGAGTCTCAGTGAGACATCGCCAATTTTGGAGATTTTGCCGTCTTTTGAATTTGGCATGGTTCTTTCGTTGCTTTTGCAACATTGCTCTGATCTGTTTTGTGAATCACGCAGGATTTCATCACCTCTTAGAAATTTGTTTTGTGTAAATCTCTCAAACGGCTAACGGCTTTGGCGTAGTGGTAACACCGTTTCCCGTCAGACCATCGAAATGAAGCGCTGTCAGGCTTGGCTGGATCACCGTCCAGGTCTGCCGAGTGCTGTCGGCAAGCGGATTGGACTCAGACCTTGTGAGGCCAGTCGAGGAAGTAGTGACACCGGCCACGAAAACTCACAATGGCTGGGAGAGTGGTGTGTTGACCTCATGCCCCTCTGTATCCGCATCTGGTGATGCCTAAGGTCTGAGGATGAAACGGCAGCCGGTCGCTACCGTTGGGCCTCCAGGGGCTGTTCGGATAGTGTTTGTTTATATCTCTCAAATGCCGTCAGTACCATTTCTTTGAATTTATGCCACACCTGGTCCACTCCCATACAGTCAGTTCATAGAGACTGTTTGTTAGGAAGGCATTAGGCGAATTTTTATTTGCTTTTTTTTAAATAGATATATTTTGCGTTTAGTTTTGGCAGATTTGGACGTTACAGTATTCAGTCTTACGACAACGACTGTATGTTCACTAATCCCAGTTTCCGTCATGATCCACCCTATTTGCCGGCCGGTGTGGCCGAGCGGTTCAAGGCGCTTCAGTCTGGAACAGCGCGACCGCTACGGTCGCAGGTTCGAATCCTGCCTCGGGCATGGATGTGTGTGATGTCCTTGGGTTAGTCAGGTTTAAGTAGTTGTAAGTTCTAGGGGACTGATGACCTCAGATGTTAAGGCTCATAGTGCTCAGAGCCATTGGAACCATTTTTGAGCCACCCTATTTGCTCAGAATTGTTTGCTTCGCAGAAGTGAACTACGTTTTCGCAACTATTTACAATTCCAGTGGGCTCTGAACTTGTTACTCAAAATAAATTTCGGAGAAAGTATTCAGTACAGTTTCGGATGATACTTTATGCCTATTACCGGTTTTGAGCATGTATTTTTGCCAACATATCGAGGGTAGATTGACGTCACCACCAACTATAACTCAATGACTGTGGTATCTATTTGAAATGAGGCTCAAGTTTCTTTGAACTGTTGAGCAACCGTATCATCTGAGTCCCGAGGTCGGTGAAAGGAACCAATTATTAACTTATTCTGGTTGTCAAATACAACTTCTACTTATACTAATTCACAGGAACTATCTATATCAATTTCGATACAAGATAAACTATTTCTAACAGCAATAATAACTCCACAACCAATTATATTTAATATATTTACTGCACATCGATAGGTTCTTTGTTGAAATTTCAACTGAACTCATCTCTGGCTTTAGCCAGCTTTTAGTAGCTATAACGACTAGAGATTCAGTGATTTCTATTAGTACTTAGACTTCTTGTTCTTTCCAAACACAGATATGAGAGTTTACAACTACAATACCGATTGTTACTAGGTCTGTCGAGTCCCGTATTTGCCGTTCATCCTTCTGGACTGATGATCTTCCTGTCCTGTAATTTTACGAGATCCACTAAGGAAAAAAAAAAAACGCCCCGTCCCCTCACACAGCCTCCGCTAGCTTTGCAGCCGCTTCCTGTGTGTAGAGGACCCTTGACCTAATTAGCGGAACCAAAAATCCCGCCACCGTATCGCGCAAGTTGAGGAATCAGCAGCGTACATATTCAGAGAACTGTCTGAGCATATGGTTCAAACCCTCCACTCGATCTGCGCGAAATGTTCCCTATCCGTCTCATTGGAGATGTTACAGATGGTGCGCTCTGCCTTCATCTCGCAAGGAAGACTGGCCACCATTACCAGTTCAGATAGCTACCCAAAAACAGACGGAATCTCTTCCAGTCCAAAGCGACACGTCATGACCGATATGAGACACCACCTGCTGCTGACAGCACCCTTTGCTTTTCATGACATCACGAAGCATTCCTTCAACATCTGTGATGGCTCCCCATGGTATACAAACGGAATACACAGTGGATTTTACGACGGTACTGGGCGATACACACTGTAAAAATTCGCTGAAAATGATGAAAATATTCGCCGATTTTTGATAAAAAAGTTAGTTTAAATTGAATAGCTAGCTCGAACCCCCACGTGCTATGTCACGATAATATACATATTTGTTACACTAAACACTCAGCTTAATTTGTGCGATCCCAGAGATGTGGCTGCTCTCAACGTTTGGCTACGTTTTTCGTCATAGGGTGCCAGCTCACACCTGATGTAAACTCAATTTTCAAGCTGAAATAAAATATAAAAAACAATGCAGGCAGGTATTGCGGTGAAATTTAAAATATTGAATCACTCACGTTGATTTATAATTTCAACAAGTCGTTTATTTCTATTTTTACACAAATAGTCGTCCATATATTGACTAAACACTTAACAATCCAGTCTGAGGGACTTTTACGTAAGTGCGGCCATTAATAACTGATGCTACAACACTTCACTATAAAATTCATATGTCGCGATCACGGTACTCGACAGTCCGTTCGCAGTTCACAAAATACACTGTTGTCTGCTGCCCTAAACCACTATATTGCGCTCAACTTGATCGTTTTCGAACGTCGCTGCGTACGTACTTGTCTCCGATCGTGGCTACCAACCCCAATACTACCCCCAGATGGGCAACACGTCCGGCTCTTAGCGTCGCTGAAAACCAACTCCCACAAAGATGGCTGCCCTATACACTCTCGAAACGACTGCCTAATTCAAAACAATGTTTGACAAAAAATTGTGAATATTCTAAAACTAAACACAAAAAACTCATATGATACATTGAAAAATATGGAAATTTTCTGTGCAATAACAATTTAAAGTGCAATTTTTTGTATCTTCCACCGTTTTTTCACAAATAATGTCCTTGTGGCGTGATTTTGCTTTACCCGGATTTCTGATACTATATATGAATAAACAAATAAAAATGTATACTTAATTACTCACATACCTCTTTAAACTTTAGAATGCTGCCGCTAGTTTCGTCTCTTTAAATTTAGTTATTACCAAAAACACAGTTTCTCTCAGTCAAATCCCATATTCTGACCTCTCATTCTAAAATGGTACATATTCTTCTAAATCGGCTATGATTGCTCGATGCAGCTCTACTAACCGCATCGGTAAACTTTTTGTGTATATTAATCGGCCAAGGCATTGCCGAGATATTAGCTTTTGAACTTCCACAAATTGACAATTTTTAAGACAACAGTAACTTTTAAACTATTTTATATTTTTGTGGCACGTCTACACAATTTAGTTTTATATATTTTTCTTTCCATGAGTGCCAACTCGATCTTCCGTGTCACTCTTAGTTCTGTTTTTATCAGCTTTTCTCTGGCATATAAATTACTCCAAGCACGCCATACGCTCCCCTGCCAAGCTTCCGCTCGGGTTTTTTCAAGGCCGCGTAATCGCTAGCCGGTCACCACGACCCCGTAGCAACCGCCAGCCACGTGCTGAGCGGCTGAAAACTGCCGCTCTAATCTTCCCCCACAGCTTGTACGCTCACAATTTCTTCCCCTTCGTTTTATCCGTATTTCTGAGGGGACCTATTGCACACTTAACACTGGAGTTCCCAACTACCAGTAATCCCATGTTTTGTGAATGCCTATATCTTGCATGCCGAGAGGCTTCCCCTGAAATGGGCCAAGCAGCTGCATCTCGCTCAAGATCTTTAGACACAGACGTAGATAGCGCCTGAAACCTGTTTGTCAGATGAATAGGGGAGGCCCTTCGATTGGTCCCCAGGAAAGTCTTTCGCTGTCTGACACACCTTGGAAAGTACTCGACCATAGATGAGGAGTCAGCCTCAGTGCAGGCAGTGGCCACCACAGTAGGTCACCAGTCGGGGGATACATGGTACGTGCTGGATATCCTTAAGATCCCCACATATGGCCCCTCACAGTGATGGTCACTGGCAAAAGCGTCAAGCTGCATAATCGCAGCCAGCACCACCTGGAGCTGTGAGTGAAGGGTCACCAACTCAGCTCATACCTGAAACAGCAATCACAATCTCTACCCATACTAAATATGGATGAAATATACACTAGAATGTTATTAAAACACGAAAATGTGCCCAAAAATGCACAACCATGCAATGAAATGTAAAAACTCAAACTAAAAACAACACAGAAAAATCAAAATTAGTCACTTCTTATTAGAAGCTTTGTCAGCTCACGAACGAAAGAGTGGGCTCTGATGCGCTGCTGCGTGGAGTGAAGCTACCATCTACACTACTGGCCATTAAAATTGCTACACCACGAAGATGACGTGCTACAGACGCGAAATTTAACTGACAGGAAGAAAAAGCTGTGATATGAAAATGATTAGCTTATCAGAGCATTCACACAAAGTTGGCGCCAGTGGCGACACCTACAACACGCTGACATGAGGAAAGTTTCCAACCAATTTCTCATACACAAACAGCAGTTGACCGCCGTTGTCTGGTGAAACGTTGTTGTGATGCCTCGTGTAAGGAAGAGAAATGCGTACCATCACGTTTCCGACTTTGATAAAGGTCGGATTGTAGCCTATCACGATTGCAGTTTATCGTATCGCGACATTGCTGCTCGCGTTGGTCGAGATCCAATGACTGTTAGCAGAATATGGAATCAGTGGGGTCATGAGGGTAATATGGAACGCCCTGCTGAATCCCAACAGCCTTATCACTAGCAGTCGAGATGACAGGCACCTTATCCGCATGGCTGTAACGGATCGTGCAGCCACGTCTCGATCCCTGAGTCAACAGATGGGGACGTTTGCCAGACAACAACCATCTGCACGAACAGTTCGACGACGTTTGCAGCAGCGTGGACTATCAGCTCGGAGGCCATGGCTGCAGTTACCCTTGTCGCTGTATCACAGACAGGAGTGCCTGCGATGGTGTACTCAACGACGAACCTGGGTGCACGAATGGCAAAACGTCATTTTTTCGGATGAATCCAGGTTCTGTTTACATGATGGTCGCATCCGTGTTTGGCGACATCGCGGTGAATGCACATTGGAAGCGTGTGTTCGTCATCGCCGTACTGGCGTATCACCTGGCGTGATGGTATGGGGTGCCATTGGTTACACGTCTCGGTCACCTCTTGTTCGCATTGACGGCACTTGGAACAGTGGACGTTATATTTCAGATGTGCTACGACCCGTGGCTCTACCCTTCATTCGATCCCTGCGAAGCCCTACATTTCAGCAGGATAATGCGCGACCGCATGTTGCAGGTCCTGTACGGGCCTTTCTGGATACAGAAAATATTCGACTGCAGCCCTGGCCAGCACATTCTCCAGATCTCTCACCAATTGAAAACGTCTGGTCAATGGTGGCCGAGCAACTGGCTCGTCACAATACGCCGGTGACTACTCTTGATGGACTGTGGTATCGTGTTGAAGCTGCTTGGGCAGCTGTACCTGTACACGCCATCCAAGCTCTGTTTGACTCAATGCCCAGGCGTATCAAGGCCTTTATTACGGCCAGAGGTGGTTGTTCTGGGTAGTGATTTCTCAGGATCTATGCACCCAAATTGCGTGAAAATGTAATCATATGTCAGTTCTAGTATAATATATTTGTCCAATGACTACCCGTTTATCATCTGCATTCCTTCTTGGTGTAGCAATTTTAATGGCCAATAGCGTAACTCAAGAGAGTACAACTGTAACTGGCTCTTCAAACAAGAACGAATGCCTGTCATGATGCAAACAAAGGTACTACGCATTTCCAGTTAATGAAACGCAGAAATGCCTGATAAATACACAATTTAAGAATTTAAACTAAAAGGGACACAGAAAAATCGAAATAAGTCGCTTTTTATTAGAAGCTGAGTATCTCTCCTCATCAATCAAATATGTTTCACAATTGCAATGTTGCAATACAAAATTTGATTTGTCCGGAATGTCAACTGTATCTTGGTAGGTATGCACCCATATAGCTCACGTAAGAAGTCAAATACCAGTCATCCCATCTTAATTGCAACACAAGATTGCAACACATAAAACAAAAGCATTAGCAAATTCCTGCTACATATACGTCTACACAGATATTCCGCAAGCTACCGTGCGGTGTGCGGTGGAGGGTACGCTGTACCAATACTAGTCGTTTCCATTCCTGTTTCACTTGCAATTAGCCTCGGTATGAGGCCTAATTTCTCGTATCTTATCTTCATGGTTCTTACACGCAATGTGTGTTGGCAACAGTAGAATGATTCGGCAGTCAGCTTCAGATGCTCGTTCTCTAAATTTTCTCAATAGTGTTCTTCGAAAAGAACGTCGCCTTCCTTTGAGTTACCAAAGCATCTCCATAACACTTACATTTTGTTCGAATCTGCCAGTAACACGCTCCTTCATTCTGACCTGGTATGGAATCCAAACACTCGAGTAGGATTCAAGAATAGGCAGCAGCAGCGTTCTATATGCGGTCTCCTTTACAGGTGAACAGCAGTCTCCTAAATTTCTCCCAATAAAACGAAGTGACCATTCGCCTTCCATTTCATATCGGTTTGCAACGCTACGCCCAGCTGTTTAAACGACTTGATTATGTCAAGTAGTACACTACTAACGCTGTATCTGAACGTTACGGGTTTGGTTTCCTACTTATTCCATTAAACTTACATTTTCTCACTTTTAGAGTTATCTGCCATTCATTACCACCAACTAGAACTTTCGTCTAAGTCACCTTGTATCTTCCTACAGTCACACAACACCACAGTATCACCAGCGAACAACCGCCGATTACTTCCCACTCAGTCCGCCAAATCATTTATGTCTACGGAGAACAACAGCGGTGCTATCACACTTCCTTGGGGCACTCCCGACGATAATCTTGTCTCTGATGAACAATCGCTGCCGAGGACAATATACTGGGTTGTATTACTCTATACGTTTTCGAGCCAGTCACTCGTCTGTGAACTTATTCGACACGCTCATACCTTCGTTAATAGTCGGCAACGGGGCACCGCACAGTGGGTCAGAATCCCAAAAAGCTGGTCAAAATATAAGTAGTTGTTCAATTTGTACCAAACTTAGTATGTAAGGGTTTACGGAGTTTCTGATTAAGAATATGATATCAAAGTGGAAAAAACAAAATGGCGGACCCAAGATGGCAGGCTCTATGCACACTACTATCATTTTTTACGTATAAAAGTAATTTTTAGGGAATTATCGAGGTTACTGATGATGAGAGAGTTCAAAAATTTTAAAAATGGTGGATCCAAGATGGCGGTCAAAATCTATGTCTTTTTATTTATTTATATTTATATATTTTTATTCATATAAAAGTCAGTATTTACGGGTTATTGTAGTTAATGCTTAAAAATAAACCAAAAAAGTGGAAAACTCGAAGAAAGGACCAAATATAGGTTACAAGATGGTGTAAAATATTACAAAAAATTATTTCGTTGTAATTACAATTATTTATTTTGTAAATTTTTTATAACTTAATTTACAAGTTTTCATTTTCTTATTCTTTTTCATCTTCTGCTTCAACTGAATCGTCATCATCCTCAAACATTATTTCCTCATTATCTGCATCAGCATCTGAATCTTCATAGTCTTCCACCACAGGAACTAAGAGGGCAACGGCTTCTGGCGACAAACTCTTCAGTTTCTTCGGCGAAGATTTGTGTAAGGAAGAAACGTAGGGGTCTGTAGTTTCCAACAATCTCCTGAACACGTCTTCCACAGTCTTAACTCTTGAAAACTTTCGAGAAAAACTCAGGCGATATTGCTTTATCAACTTATTGGTTGATTCCTGAGCATCCTCCGATAGTTGACCGATGGGTAAAATGGCCGAAGAAATAATGTCTGGACTGTGAATCAACAATCTATGGACTGCTGTTAGCATGTTGTACCAGGGGTATTCTTTCACGTAGTGCCTGGCAGTTGCTAAGGCGTATGCTCAAAACTTTTCAACGTCGATCTGACGTCCGCTCGAAATCGTCTGCAAAATTATATGGAAACGGTGGACTAGTTCTTCGGAAACTCCAGTTATCAGCACTGATGTTGGAGCGTTTTCAAAAAAACGTCGAGCGGTGTTTCCGTCATTCGTGCTGCCAAACCCTTGTTTCGGCATGTCAATTACAATTCCAAGCTGCTCTTTGAAAGCTTTTTGAATGTTGGCTTTCAGTATTGCTTTTTCCTCTTTATCTTCTGCTTTACGTGCCTGCCAGCTTTTTGTTTTCATTTGGTATGCCAAATGAATACAACATTCAAAACATCGAATCCAGGCGTGAAGAGTTGATAGTCCGTACTGCAGATAATCGGCGGTAACTTGTTTTTTCAAAACATCGTCAATGTTATTAAATTGGGCAGACGTAGCCTTGCAGAGATAGCACCGTTGCGCAGATTTCGTGTTGGTGATAGCATTGCACACTTTACCATCTACCATGGTCATGCTTAAATTGTATTTAATGGAAATGTCTTTCCCATGAATAGCTGTTTCGAATGACTGGAGTTGTTCGATCTGTTTGTCGTAATACGCTTTCTCATTTAAAGACGTTTGCTCTGTTTCCTTTGTAAATTCTAACTTCAGTGGTCTGCAAAAGAGGGTTGAAGACGGCTTCGGATTAATCCATAAGATATTTTCTTCTTTAGTTTCTTCATTTACACCTGCAAGTTTCAGTGGAACAAGCGAAGTGAAAAATAAAGTTGCATCTGAAATACTCGAATCTGAAAACTTTATTTTATACATGCATTGCCCGGAGGTTCCGTCAACGCCCCACTTACAAATAAGGGCCATATTAGACATTTCCAAATCACTCATATGTAAAATATCGTCTCGTTTCAGCAGTAGAACACGTTGAACAGTGT
Organism: Schistocerca americana; assembly: GCF_021461395.2. Lineage (NCBI taxonomy): Eukaryota > Metazoa > Arthropoda > Insecta > Orthoptera > Acrididae > Schistocerca > Schistocerca americana. The sequence continues at coordinate 816,992,112 of NC_060130.1, read as the reverse complement.
GGTCTAACAAAGCTTGCAACCGTACCTCAGCTTTTGATTCGGTAAAAGTGAGGGTTACGTCTGGAGGGCAGCAAGTTTTTTTTTGCTACCAAAACAGCTGAATACGGTGGATATAGTGTGTTTAAGTCTTTTCCTTTAGCCCCATTTCTCAAATGCTGGTAAGATTCTTTTGACAATTTCAAGTCGAAAAGGAGTGCTAGACCTTCATTTGTATCATATGAGGATGGCGATGATGAAAATCGCAAGCCTGCCTTGTATTTTTTCACCTTGGATGGACTTGAGAGTGTGACGTCTTTCACAATGTTCGCAGCATCTGTGTGCCCCGAAGATCGAAGACTCATTTGCACGGCGAACGATAATTCGACAGGACTGAACTTCGTACGAATCTGCTCAGTTCTCCTTCTTTTAGACCTATCAGATAATGTTTCAAATTTTGTGGCAGGTCGGCCTGTTGATTTACTATACTATTGTATTTAACCAGGTTTCGTTCTTCTTGAAAAAATATCCTTGTCGCCGAGTTGCTTCCTTATACTTGCTTCTTAACTTTGTTAACAAAATCGAAATGGTAGGCCTCATATCATAGGGAATTTTAAATGTATGTTCACTTTTTTCTGTCAACGACCTTTCCAAATGTTGTATGACCCCTTCCAAATCATTTGGCAAATACTCTTTTGTTATTAGAAAAATATCTTTCCTCGAAAATCCGATTCTGGAATACGCTGGATCAGATGAAACTGAAATTTTAAAAAAAATCTGTGTTACACTTTTCGTCATTTTTCTAATTATTTTATTCTTTACAATGCTTCTATGTGTCGATTGTAATTTAAATTGTACAAATAAAACTCATAATTAATTGATTCTACTGTCATTTTTGAAGATGTCTGAACAGTGACATTTTGCAAGTGTTGCTTAAAACGTGGCTCAAAGTCAGAGTCGCCACTAGTCGCAGGATTTGAAGCTTAATTTACAAAGGTAATAATATATACTTGCGTACACAGCGCAAAAGAAAGCGGAATGTCGTGGAATTCGTAACTTATCTCTATTTTTTAAGCGCATTTTACGATTTTGTCATTCATTTCCCTGTAGTACGTTAATTGAAATGTAAACGTGCATAATTGATGATTTAATAGTGATATAAGTGTTTTTCCACTAGTACATACCTCCTGGAATACATTCCATATTGAAAGTATTGGTTTCACTTGCACAAAACATAAATAAATTCCTTCAACAACACGACTGTTTTGTAGCCTGGCCAGCTGCGCACACGCTACAATGAACTGCCGCATTTGACCTGAGATATTACCGACCAAATGAACATCTGGTCGTCCGCACAGCCGGCATTCTGTTGTCCCAGCATTGCTGCTGCCAACCTGATAGTCCAAAATCCCCATCTTTAAACTTTTTTTTTCCTTTTTGGCCAAGTTTTCAAGATTCTGGCCCACTGTGCACCAGGACAAATGCTTTCTGGAAATCTAGAAATATTGAATCTCCCCGTTGCCCTTCATCCATAGTTCGCAGTATATCATGCGAGAAAATGGCAAGCTGAGTTTCGCAAGGGCTTTGCTGTCTACCTTTGGCACAAACCACCCTAGACTTTGTGTACAAATGTAAGGAGTGTGTTGAGTTTAAGGAAAAGATGAAGCACATCCTTTTTTCACCTCATAACTTTTCCCTAAAAATTAACGCATGTGTCCATTTTCTCTGAGTCAAACTTTAAAGCAGATGCTTCCCTCTTCTACCAGTTACTCTTATTTCTCTTTTCGTTCTCAATCAGTCAAGCAACTTTCTTTCTGCCTCCCACTTCATTGCTTGTGTTCTGTCATGTTCGTCTTTCTCTCCCAAACTCATTCTCCTCATATCTTCCACGTCTGTTGCTTCGTAACCGGCCGGCCGGAGTGGCCGAGCGGTTCTAGGCGCTTCGGTCTGGAACCGCGCGACTGCTGCGGTCGCAGGTTCGAATCCTGCCTCGGGCATGGATGTGTGTGATGTCCTTAGATTAGTTAGGTTTAAGTAGTTCTAAGTTCTAGGGGACTGATGACCTCAGAAGTTAAGTCCCATAGTGCCCAGAGCCATTTTTTTGCTGCGCAATCCATCCGACTGTAATCTGTCTTTGTTGTTCCGCTTGTCATGAACTAATATAAACTATACATTTTTCTTCTATAGATATTAGCATTTTCACTATTTATGTTATAGATACTAGACAAGCGAATCCCCAACAAAATATTAGCCCAATAAAGCTATGGAAGGCTAGAAATTAAAAAGCAATGATGAAATTTTTGGGAACATAGGAAACATATCAGAAGTAATTACAAAACGATGACGCATTTTTTGGGAATCTGTCTCAAAAACAAGACAATAGATAAACAAAAAGATCTTCAAATATTTGTGGGAGAAGAAGTCAATAACAAGCTGGATATATGAAGAAAAAAAAATTAAAAAATAATATGAAAGCTGAAGAAAGAACTGATGGAGAACTGTCTAGGGAAAAAGTAGTGAATATGGAAGGATTCCAAGGCAGTGGAGAGAAGAATCTTGTCTGATGTAGTCAGAAGACAGGAAGAAGAAATGTAGAGAACAGATGAAAGAGTACTGGAAGAGAAGAAAATTGTTGGCCCATCTGAGAAGAAAAAAAAACCTGAATCATGAAAATAAATAAAAATAAAACTTTGTAGATCGCCAACAAAAGCTCGGTTTCGGACTTTTTTTTTCATCAATTAGCATGTGTTGTGGTAGGTGAGATTGCAGCCAGCGATGACAGTGCATCTGAGCTATCTGCGTCTGCAATTGGTCCAATTGGCTAAAGTGGCGCGCCTAACACCCCATCCACGAGCGGGCACCTCCACCTGCATCAAGTAGAGATGTGTCGATGTTGTGCAATCACCTCCTTCCAGTCATATACAGGCCTACTGGCGTTTTCATGTTTAGGCCTCTGAAATAAATGGCCATTTCACGGAGTCCTACCACTTACCCCGAGAAATTACTAACTTGTAATTATTACAGAATGTATGTATATTACAGAATGTATGTATAGCCACTCAGCTGCATAAAACTGTTGTCAAATCGACCACGGTTTCGACAGCACTAAGGCGGTCTTCATCAGAATATTATAATGAGCCTCGTCACAGCCTTAGAGACCTTGGCAGGGAGGAACCTTGAAATTTTAAGCATTGTTATTGGCTGAAGTCCAGCAACCGTGTGTTAACTTAAAACAAGATCTGTGTATAGCCACCTCAGCTGCATAAAATTGTTCTCAAGTCGACCATAGTTTCGACAGCACTAAGACAGTCTTCATCAGAATATCATCATCACAGCCTTACTGCAGGTAGGAATCTTGAAATTTTAAACATTGTTATTGGCTGAAGTCCAGCAACCATGCGTTAGCTTAATTACAGAATGTATGTATGGCCACCTCGGCTGCGTAAAATTGTTGTCAAATTGATCGTGGTTTCGACAGCACTAAGGCGGTCTTCATCAGAATAGTATAATGAGCCTCGTCACAGCATTGGAGACCTCAGCAGGTAGGAATCTTGAAATTTTAAACATTGTTATTGGCAGAAGTCCAGCAATCATGCGTTAGCTTAATTACAGAATGTATGTATAGCCATCTCGGCTGCATAAAATTGTTGTCAAACTGATCATGGTTTCGACTGCATTAAGGCGGTCTTCATTAGAGTATTATAATGAGCCTCGCCACAGCCTCAGAGACCTCGGCAGGGAGGAATCTGGAAATTTTAAACATTGTTATTGGCTGAAGTCCAGCAACCATGCATTAACTTAATTACGGAATGTATGTATGGCCACCTCGCCTGCATAAAATTGTTGTCAAATTGACCACGGTTTTGACAGCACTAAGGCGGTCTTCATCAGAATATTATAATGAGCCTCGTCACAGCCTTAGAGACCTCGGCAGGTAGGAGTCTTGAAATTTTAAACATTGTTATTGGCTGAAGTCCAGCAACCGTGCGTTAGCTTAATTACAGAATGTATGTATAGCCACCTTGGCTGCATAAAATTGTTGTCAAATTGACAAATGTTTAAAATTTCAAGATTCCTCTCTGCCGAGGTCTCTAAGATTATGATGAGGCTCATTATAATATTCTAATGAAGACCGCCTTAGTGCTGTCGAAACCATGGTCAATTTGACAACAATTTTATGCAGCTGAGGTGGCTATACATACATTATGTTTTAAGTTAAGACACGGTTGCTGGACCTCAGCCAATAACAATGTTTAAAATTTCAACTTCTTTTCATGTTCAATCTACATTTACATCGTCATCTGTCCTCTGTAATTACAGATGTACTTCTCGCTGCACCATTTGCTAGTGCTTCTTCCCGTTACATTCACATATGGAGCGCTAGAAGGATGATTCCTTAAAAGCCCTTGTGCAGTCTGAACGGTGTCATCCGATCACGACGGGAGCGATACTGGGGGAGGGGGGGAGGAGGGAGCGGAGGGAGGGGGGGGGGGGGGTTGTAGTATATTCATAGGATCCTCACTTAAAGCTGGTGCTTGAAACTTTCACAGTATGGTTTGCATCTGTCTTAAAGCGACTTTTAATTCAGTTTTCTTAGCATCTACGTGACGCTTCCCATGGGTCAAAGAAAAATGTGACGATTCGTGCTACCCTTTTTTGTTTTCGTTAAATACCCACTGTTTGTTTTATTTGGTACGAGTGCACCCACACATGAACAATATTCTATGATGGGTGGCACGGGTGTTTTGTAATGAACGTCCTTTGTCGACGCAATGCATTTTCTGGTATCCTACCAACGAATCGAAGTTTGCCAACTGCTTTACCTACGACTGAGCTTACGTGGTTGTTCCATTTCATATCCCTTCAGATGTTACATCTTGGTATTTCCAAAAATTCACTTATTCCAGTTGCGACTCATCTGTACTGTAGTTAGGGTGTTAAACGTTTTTTGGTTTTGTTAAATGCACAATTTTACATTCACAAACAGTTTAAGTGAGTCACATCTATAGTTTGTATATTTATTTTAGTGAAACGGGATCCACAGCCATGATAAATTTCTTGAATGATGTCTGTTAGCCACATTGGCTATTATTGTTACGATTAAACCATGCATTTTTAGTATTGTTCACTATAACGTAGTTTCGGTATTGTAACCATTCTCAAGTGTAAAGTATAAGCCGTTAAAGGCAGACACTTCAGTTATAGCGACCATACGGCATAACTACTGTTTTCGTAACACCTTGTGTTTTCCCTGTAATTCTGAAGTACGGTTCCCGCTCTCTGTTTCTGAAAGAGTAAGACGTAGACAAGGACGTTGTCCGCAACACAATTACGTTGCCGGCCGGTGTGGATGAGCGGTTCTAGGCGCTTCAGGCTGGAACCGTGCGACCGCTACGGTCACAGGTTCGAATCACTTGAGAACGACCACACAGCCGAAACTACGTTGCAGTGAACAATATAAATTAAAAGGAAGGTTTAACCTGAACAATGAGAGCTAATTTGGCAAATAGATGTCATTAAAGGTATTTCTACATCTGTCGATAACTCCCCACAACATAACATGCTGCGGTTGCCCATACAAGAAATCCTCATCAATCAAAAATTTCTCTCGATACCCCTCATGATAATACTTTCCATAACCGGCTTAGGTGTAGTGCAAAGTCAAATGCTTTTCGGAAGCATCTAGCTGATTGCCTTGATCCATTGCTTTCAAGGTGTTATGTGAGAAAAGCCCCGGTACGGTTTTGCATGACCTTTTTTTCAGAATCCATTCTGGTTCGTATGGAGGAGGTCTTTTCGAGATGCGTCATTACGTGTAAGAGCCGAATATGTTCTAAGTTTTTGCAACATATGGATGTCAGTAATACTGGACGGTAGGTTTATGGTGCACTTCTGCTACAGTTGTGACTTGCGCTTCCTTCAAATTACTGGCCACAGCTTTTGTTCGAGATATCTACAGCGTGTTGCACGGGGTGTTCAAAAAGTCTCTCCGCAGTGCCGTATGATTGTTAGCCGCGCACGCCGTATGCCGCAGTGAATATACCGAAATGAAACTCAGTAAATTACGTTATTAATTTATTGAATATTCATTTTTACTTACAAATTTTGCCGGCCGGTGTGGCCGAGCGGTTCTAGACGCTTCAGGCTGGAACCGCGCGACCGCTACGGTCGCAGGTTCGAATCCTGCCTCGGGCATGGATGTGTGTGATGTCATTAGGTTAGTTAGGTTTAAGTAGTTCTAAGTTCTATGGGACTGATGACCTCAGATGTTAAGTCCCATAGTGCTCCGAGCCATTTGAACCATTTGAACTTACAAATTTTCACATTAAATGTTGAAAGTGTCCCCCCTGCTGTTGAATACACAATTCAATTCGTCTAACCATGTTTCCAAACACAAGCTGTAACATTTCTTCTGTAACAGAAGCAGTGAAAGTGGATAATGCAGTTTTCAATTCATCGATGGATTTTGAACGGTTTTTATAGACAGTTGTTTTCGCTGCACCCCAGAAGAAAAAGTCAGGTCGTGTTGGGTCAGGTGATCGTGGAGGCCAAAGTCCCTGTGAAATTATGTCATCACCAAAAACATCAGCAAGCAGTGACATTGAAATTCGAGCTGTATGCGCGGTTGTACCATCTTGTTGAAAATAACGGTCCAGTATTTCACTTAACACAAGTTCTCCTATGAACGGGTACAGAATATCACTGCAGTATCGTTGTGCGTTTATTGTTTCGTTGAAAAATATGGGACCCACAATCCGAGGTCTAGAAATTGCAATCCAAACTCCTATTTTCACAGAATGAAGAGGCTCCTAATGAATACACAATGGATTTGCAATACTCCACATACGAGAATTTTGCGAGTTCATGTACCCAGATACATGAAACCACGCCTCATCAGTGAAAAACGTTTCATTAAGAACATCCGTTTCATGTTGTTGAACGAAATTTTTGAAGTATTGGCAATAATGCAGTCTCTTGCCATGATCAGTATTTTTCAGTTCTTGCACGACTGTATGGGAAAAGTTCTAATTCTTTCCTTACAGCTGTGAGGGCAGTTCCGACACTAGCATCGATTTCCTGGGAGAGTTTTCTTACTGACTTGTTCGGACTCGTGGACATTTTATCCGAAATATCGGGTAGTTTATCCTCAGACAAAACGCTAGGATGACTACTTCTCGGTGCATCTGTCACTGAACCCGTACTTACAAAATTTGTTAATCAAATCTCGCACAGTATCGCGATGTGGGAGTGTTGTCTCCGAGAAAACTGGATTAAATGTTTCACGAACTGAAACTGTGTATTTACCGCCAGCTTTAAACACTTGTTCGTCTAAAACACACGTTCTTCAATGGTTAGCATTGTAACAGTGACAAAAATGAAACAAACGAAAAAAGGAACTAAACTAAAACGTTCACGTCAACACATAGCGACACACGCCAATGATACTACTGACGCTGGCTGAGATAAACGAAACAGTGGAATCAGAATGAGATTTTCACTCTGCAGCGGAGTGTGCACTGATATGAAAGCACGACTCACGCCCCGTCCTCACAGCCTTAGTTCTGCCAGTACCTCGTCTCCTACCTTCCAAACTTTACAGAAGCTCTCCTGCGAACCTTGCAGAACTAGCACTCCTGAAAGAAAGGATATTGTGGAGATATGGCTTAGCCACAGCCTGGGGGATGTTTCCAGAATGAGATTTTCACTCTGCAGCGGAGTGTGCGCTGATATGAAACTTCCTGGCAGATTAAAACTGTGTGCCGGACTGAGACTCGAACTCGGGACCTTTGCCTACTGGCAGAACCAAGGCTGCGAGGATGGGGCGTGAGTCGTGCTTGGGTAGCTCAGTTGGTAGAGCACTTGCCCGTGAAAGGCAAAGGTCCCAAGTTCGAGTCTCGGTCCGGCACACAGTTTTAATCTGCCAGGAAGTTTCACATCAGCGCACACTCCACTGCAAGGTGAAAATCTCATTCTGGAAACATCCGGCCGGCCGGGGTGGCCGAGCGGTTCTAAGCGCTACAGTCTAGAACCGCGCGACCGCTACGGTCGCAGGTTCGAATCCTGCTTTGGGCATGGATGTGTGTGATGTCCTTAGGTTAGTTAGGTTTAAGTAGTTCTAAGTTCTAGGGGACTGAAGACCTCAGAAGTAAAGTCCCATAGTGCTCAGAGCCATATGAACCATTTTTTGGAAACATCCCCCAGGCTGTGGCTAAGCCATGTCTCCGCAATATCCTTTCTTTCAGGAGTACTAGTTCTGCAAGGTTCGCAGGAGAGCTTCTGTAAAGTTTGGAAGGTAGGAGACGAGGTACTGGCAGAACTAAGGCTGTGAGGACGGGGCGTGAGTCGTGCTTGGGTAGCTCAGCTGGTAGAGCACTTGCCCGCGGCAGGCAAAGGTCCCGAGTTCGAGTCTCGGTCCGGCACACAGTTTTAATCTGCCAGGAATTTTCGAAACAGTGTAATGTTGGGAGAGTCCACTTAAAGGGAAGTAACCCAGGCAGGCGAACAATCATACGGCACTGCGGAGAGACTTTTTGAACACCCCGTAGATAAGAGGAACACTAACTCAGCCACAAATTCTGAATAGAAACTGATAAGGCTCGGGGACTTTTTTCCTTTTTAGTGATTGAAGTTCTGTCTCAAAGCTGCTTACACTAATAATGTGTCATACATATTTCAGTGCTTTTCTTTGTAAAGCTGTTTTTCTTTTTAATGGAAAATTTGAAAACGGAGCTCTACATTTTTTCCTTTAATATGATACCCTCAGTTTCAGTACCTGTGTCGTCCAAAAGTGTCTGGACAATAATTTTGGTGCCCCTAACAATACTTACATATTATCAGAATTTCTTTGGATTTGGAGAGAGATCTTTTGATAAAATTCTGCTACGTTTCTCGTTGACAACTTCACAGATTGCTCTCTCGAGAGCAAACCGCGTTTCATTTTGCATTTGCCTATATGTAGTTCTATGTTTTGCTTTACTCATAATACGCAGTAGTCTTTGTTTTCTTAGAAGTTTTTTACAGTGAGTGTTTACCAAGGAGGGACCCTCCCGTCACGAACTTTTCTACTCGTTAAATATCTATCCAATATATACTCAACTTTTTCTTTTAAATTAAGGACGCAGTTGCTCTATATGCTCATACCCAGAGCTAAGTGATTCAAGTTTGTAGTTGGCATATGATACTATGCCTTTTTACCCAGTTTAATGAACAAATGAATCTTACTACTTTTTGTAGTTGCCAGTCAAAGGGCTAATTGTGTGTCAATTTCCAAAACACCTACCGAGCGAGGTGGCGCAGTGGTTAGCACACTGGACTCACATTCGGGAGGACGACGGTTCAATCCCGCGTCCGGCCATCCTGATTTAGGTTTTCCGTGATTTCCCTAAATCGCTCCAGGCAAATGCTGGTGTGGTTCCTTTGAAAGGGTACGGCCGACTTCCCTCCCCGTCCTTCCCTAATCCGATGAGACCGATGGCCTCGCAGTCTGGTCTCCTCCACCACAACAACCTCAACCTCAACCAAAACACCTAAACTAATTTGCTGCAATAACATTCGGTATATCAACTGCTTTAAGAACCCGTTTTACATCACATGCATATCTCTTAAGGTGTGTGGATGACCATTCTTGGGTAGCTGGGAATTAGGGAATAAACCTTATGAAACAGAAAAAAATTGGTTGAAGAAGAGGCTGAAGCAAAAAAAAAAAAAATGAAAAAAAGGTCAGTTGTTTGGGGAAATGACTTGTCTAAAAGTGAGAAATAAAGTAGATTACAGAAAAATTGAATGACACTCGAAATCCTGCACACCGATTGAGGATGCACATTCTCTGTCCCAGTATTTGAAGTATTTTGTATTGGAAAAATGTTTGAAGCTGAAAAATTGTTGAACTTTTTTTAAACCTTCTGGCATAAATGTTATAAATATGCCAATGCCACACAACAGAAGGACTGCACGGTTTACATAATGCAGCATACAAATATCCTCTAGTACGCTGCCTCCAGAGCTGAGCGGTCAATGTGGTTGGCTGCCATGTGCTGAATCTGAATTCGATTCCCGGAACTGCCAGGTATTTTTTCTTGGTGGGAGGACTCAATGTGGTCCATTCAGGCTTGCGATAGCAACTGAGAAGCTACTTGAGTGAGAAATAACAGCGCCAGCTCTGCTAAGCCAACAACGGGCTGAGAGCAGTGTGAAGACCCCCACCCTTTAGACCACATCCAGGCGAAACCACCGGCTGGGAATGACTCGGCAGGCGGTCGGTCCCTATTGGATCGTCTGTGGCCATAACGGTGGGGCTCACTGTTTAAAATTCCAAGATTCTAAGTTAAATACTGAACTTTAAATTCTCAATTGGCACCTCATTTACAGTATATAATTTCGAGCATCAGTGAAAGGCACGTCAAATGCTTCGATAAAATATTTTATTTCTCACTGTTGGTCAAATCATTTCAACAAACATTTGGACGGTTTTTTTTTTTTCAATTTTCGTTTTATTTTCAAGTTTTGTCCTTCGAACACTTCTTCAACGGCTGGTGACTGGAATTGTTTATTCACCCTTTTTTCAATTGTGGTTCTATTTTCGCCAGAATCAGCAATATTTGCTTCAGTGTTGCTGGGAGACATGTTTGCCAGGCATCTTTGGTGGTCGACCACGTCCGTGCACCTCAGGTGATGCTGTAGTCGTGTATGCTGTAGCGTCGCAGCTATTACGCGACTGCAGATTTTTGCAGTAAGTTTGTTACGATATGGCAAGCTGTTTGGAAGCCTGCAGTATAGTAGCGTTCGGTGGCGGCCGGGATGTGGCCTCCCGTATGCGCCATAGCCACACCTGTCGCTACAGTGGAGAGAGGGAGAATGCTCACTGTGGCGTGTACTAAAATCACTTATTCACCTCATCTAAGAAACTAAATAGCTAAGTTAAATATTATAGGTGTTATTTCAAATTTGGTACATGACCTTTTGTTATTCAGACAAGCTTTGTCAAAATTTGATACCACTATCTATGATAGTTTCGGAGTTATAAAAAACCTATTAAAAATACTTAACCGACAATTAAGAAAGTAAATTCAGATAGTAACAATAACAGTTTATATTTCTTTTGTTATTTGAAAATAGTAATAGCACTCTTAGTGTGACGATTTATTTTTAAAGAATTTCAATTCTGGCTTTCAATGATCTTTTTTCTTTCGTAATGTAAATAACAGTTTAAGAGTTAATATATATATATCTTGTGTTAGGATGAGAGTGAATGTTAGTGTGCATGAGGGACCTACGTCAGATTTTAAATTTGTATAAAATTCCACCTTGAGTAACTAGCAAGTGTTACGCAACCAAGGTGTTCTTAAATATGTAAATCCCCGTAAATGACGGATGACGTATGTCTATGAGCGTTTGCCTTTGTAATAAGGCAAGCAGAAAGGTAATAAGAGGATAAGCAGTTCTAAAGTATATTTCAAGCATAGTTTTTTCTTCGTTTTCGTTTCGTTTGGTTTGATGGGACATTTTGTTAATATTTGTAGCATGAAATGACGTAGATGCATCTGCGAATGTTGATTGGAGTAAAGCAGAATGAGCGCGAATCTGATCATGAAAGATTAATCTATTGGCTGTTGGTTTTGATCAACCAATGAAAGTAAAGTCTTTCCCTCACATTGGGGTGAGTTATATGCCCTGAAAGCAACGGCATTCAGTCAGTCGTAGACTAGCTGCCGGACGAGAAGGTCACGTTAGACGTGTCCGAAAAAAAAATTGTTTGTAAAATGAAGAAAAGACTGTTATATCGCGTTCGCTTTGTATCGCCGTGCAATCAGATGCAATTACGGGCAGTTCTGTGAAGTTTGGGAGATTTTGGGGTGTTTGTTGCAGAGAAAATCGCGTGTGAAACTATCGGCCTTTGTAAAGAATTCTGCGTGGCGTGTTCAGTATGCATTTACAGAACATTTTTGGCGAGCATCTTCTTTTGAAGAATCCACTGAAAAGGACCGAGTGTGAAACTCATTTTGTAGCAGAGTATTGACTGTATTAATCTCGTAATATTTCGGGTAGGACTTAGTGCTTTTCTGGCTGTCTAGCGTGTGATATAAGCTGCATGAACTAGTAGTGGATGTGCTATCAACGTAAATATGGGCTTGTGGACACCATAACTAAAGACAATAAAAAAACATTAGTATCGATAAGCGGACGTTTTCAATGAAGGAATGAAGCATCCATTTTTGCCCTTTAGTACGAGAGTTTTACAGGTTTATTTTTTACCTGAGTTACGCGGACGTTGCAATCGTAAGTATGGACGATGCTTTTCTTCAACGCTGCTTTTAACATCGTCTACATAGTAGCATCGAATGTAGAGGAACGGGTGGTGAACGACCGCCATACTGAGGTAGGTGGACATTATTTTTGCAGCTTGCTTCACTCAGTCTTAGCGAGCATTTTTTAACACCGCTCCGCCGCAATGCGTAAGAAGATCCCTGACAACTAGTAGCGCTGTTGCCAGCTTTCAACTGTGACGCACTAAAGGTTGCAGATGAAACAATAATTATCTCCAAAGCACAGAGACGTTCAAAATGTAGTGGCGTTATAGCAATTATAAATTTTCTTCTGGAGGAGGCTGAGCAGATACTACAACACACACAAAATATTAAATCACTTTACTAGAACTTGAACAAGATAAAGTACTTAACTTGGAAACAATCCATAGGACTGTCACTATGTATACGTTAGTGTCGTTGAAAAGTAAAACTTATCAATTGGTTCGATAGAGAATGATTGTTACGCTATGTGATCAAAAGTATGCGGACACCTGGCTGAAAATAACTTATAAGTTCGTGGCGCCCTCCATCGGTAATGCTGGAATTCAATATGGTATCGGCCCGCCCTTAGCCTTGATGACAGCTTCTACTCTCGCGGGCATACGTACAATCAGGTGTTGGAAGGTTTCTTGGGGAATGGCAGCCCATTCTTCACGGAGTGCTGCACTGAGGAGAGGTATCGATGTCGGTCGGTGAGGCCTGGCGCGAAGTCGGCGTTCCAAAACATCCCAAAGGTGTTCTATAGGATTCAGGACAGGACTCTGTGCTGGCCAGTCAATTACAGGGATGTTATTGTCGTGTGACCACTCCGCCACAGGCCGTGTGCATTATGGACAGGTGCTAAATCGTGTTTAAAGATGCAGTCGCCACCCCGGATTGCTCTTCAACTGTGGGAAGCAAGAAGGTGCTTAAAATATCAATGTAGCCATGTGCTGTGATAGCACCATGCAAAACAACAAGGGGTGCAAGCCCCCTCCGTTAAAAGCACGACCACACCACAACACCACCGCGTCCGAATTTTACTGTTGGCACTAAACACGCTGGCAGATGACATTCACCGGGCATTCGCCATACCTACACCCTGCCATCGGATCGCCACATTGTGTACCGTGATTCGTCACTCCACACACAGTTTTTCCACTGTTCAATTGTCCAATGTTTACGCTCCTTACACCAAGCAAGGAGTCTTTTAGCATTTACCGGTGGGATGTGTGGTTTATGAGCAGCCGCTCGACCATGAAATCCACGTTTTCTCACCTTCCGCCTAACTGTCAGTACTTGCAGTGGATCCTGATGCAGATTGGAATTCCTGTGTGATGATCTGGACAGATGTCTGCCTATTACACATTACGACCCTATTCGACTGTCAGCGGTGTCTGTCAGTCAACAGAGGACGGCCTGTACGCTTTTGTGCTGTAAGTGTCCCTTCACATTTCCACTTCACCATCACATTGCAAACAGTGGACCAAGGGATGTTTAGGAGTGCGGAAATCTCGCGTACAGACGTATGACGCAAGTGACACCCAATCACCTGACCACGTTGGATGTCCATGAGTTCCGCGGAGCGCCACATTCTGCTCTTTCACGATGTCTAATGACTACTGAGGCCGCTGACATGTAGGGGGCAGTAGGTGGCAGCACAATGCACCTAATATGAAAAATGTACACTCCTGGAAATTGAAATAAGAACACCGTGAATTCATTGTCCCAGGAAGGGGAAACTTTATTGACACATTCCTGGGGTCAGATACATCACATGATCACACTGACAGAACCACAGGCACATAGACACAGGCAACAGAGCATGCACAATGTCGGCACTAGTACAGTGTATATCCACCTTTCGCAGCAATGCAGGCTGCTATTCTCCCATGGAGACGATCGTAGAGATGCTGGATGTAGTCCTGTGGAACGGCTTGCCATGCCATTTCCACCTGGCGCCTCAGTTGGACCAGCATTCGTGCTGGACGCGCAGACCGCGTGAGACGACGCTTCATCCAGTCCCAAACATGCTCAATGGGGGACTGATCCGGAGATCTTGCTGGCCAGGGTAGTTGACTTACACCTTCTAGAGCACGTTGGGTGGCACGGGATACATGCGGACATGCATTGTCCTGTTGGAACAGCAAGTTCCCTTGCCGGTCTAGGAATGGTAGAACGATGGGTTCGATGACGGTTTGGATGTACCGTGCACTATTCAGTGTCCCCTCGACGATCACCAGTGGTGTACGGCCAGTGTAGGAGATCGCTCCCCACACCATGATGCTGGGTGTTGGCCCTGTGTGCCCAGGTCGCATGCAGTCCTGATTGTGGCGCTCACCTGCACGGCGCCAAACACGCATACGACCATCATTGGCACCAAGGCAGAAGCGACTCTCATCGCTGAAGACGACACGTCTCCATTCGTCCCTCCATTCACGCCTGTCGCGACACCACTGGAGGCGGGCTGCACGATGTTGGGGCGTGAGCGGAAGACGGCCTAACGGTGTGCGGGACCGTAGCCCAGCTTCGTGGAGACGGTTGCGAATGGTCCTCGCCGATACCCCAGGAGCAACAGTGTCCCTAATTTGCTGGGAAGTGGCGGTGCGGTCCCCTACGGCACTGCGTAGGATCCTACGGTCTTGGCGTGCATCCGTGCGTCGCTGCGGTCCGGTCCCAGGTCGACGGGCACGTGCACCTTCCGCCGACCACTGGCGACAACATCGATGTACTGTGGAGACCTCACGCCCCACGTGTTGAGCAATTCGGCGGTACGTCCACCCGGCCTCCCGCATGCCCACTATACGCCCTCGCTCAAAGTCCGTCAACTGCACATACGGTTCACGTCCACGCTGTCGCGGCATGCTACCAGTGTTAAAGACTGCGATGGAGCTCCGTATGCCACGGCAAACTGGCTGACACTGACGGCGGCGGTGCACAAATGCTGCGCAGCTAGCGCCATTCGACGGCCAACACCGCGGTTCCTGGTGTGTCCGCTGTGCCGTGCGTGTGATCATTGCTTGTACAGCCCTCTCGCAGTGTCCGGAGCAAGTATGGTGGGTCTGACACACCGGTGTCAATGTGTTCTTTTTTCCATTTCCAGGAGTGTATATTTTCGGGGTGTCCGGATACTTTTGATCACAGTGTATACCTCAATGTACAGTTGACTATAATCTTTGTGTGACAGTTCTGGCTTCTAATTAGAACACACACAACCAGATCTGAAGTACGACGATGAGTGTAGATTAACAAGTGGTCCGAGCAGCTCTGCGCTCTGACGTGAGTGAGCATCGAGCAGCGGTGGCGTATAGAAAGAACCTCCTGAGGGAGCGTCTACGCCGTCGACCCTCATTCGTTGCTGCGTCAGGGAGCGACTGTCCTTACTTGTGGTTCCACCATGAGGTACTAACTTTGCCGTAGGACCTCGTTCTGTGGACGACACCGACCTACAAAATCGCTTTCCTAACGTTTTATGTTCTCGAAATATCCTTAATTTAATACTTGGTTCGAAAGAAGCGTCTTTGGCCGTTAAACATTACACCACTGTAACCTTTGATGCACGAAACATCTAGGCCTTGGAAAGAAGAACATTTTAACGCTTAATTTGCCGTCCTAGTGCCTCCTCTTTCCGAAATGCCCTACGGCTAGTAGTTGCATCGAATGAAGCCTTTTTTCACAATTAAATATGACACGAACGCAACGTTTTAGTGTGGAAAATGGCTATGGCTTGAAGAGGTGGAATTTTTGATACTTCATTTACGTAGGTTGCAGCAACTGTCTGTAAAATATTTCACTTTCCCTCAAATCAGTAAATAAGTTTTTCTTTAAATACCCTGACTTCTTTCAAACAGTTGAATCACTTTTTACAAAACTACACCTGCCGCTGGTCAATTTCATACACCATTTGCGCATTTCTCACTCTTCGTTTGGCTATGAAATTTCAGACAAAAATTTCCCGCAAATCACTTTTACTTAATTATCCTGTTTACTTTCATAGCATTTAAACCCTGTTTTTATAAAACTAGAACTCACGCTGGACGATTCGATGCCCCATTGTCCTTTTCCCTCTGTTTGAATCAAGCCACCAATGAAGTTTTTTAATTATCGACATTACTTTAAAGAAAATGAATCGTATCTGCAAAGCCACACATCACTTTGCTCAATTTGATACCACGTTTGTCCATTTACCACTCTTTGACTACGAAAATTCGGACAAATCTCCATTGTGTAATTTATAGGGAGTAATGTTTTCGTTACATTAAAGTTTTTGACGAAGAAAGTCAGGATTTTCGAAGAACTGCGTAGTGTATGCTGTTTCCCCAATCGTGAACAGGACAACGCCGCTCGTGTAAACTGTTCACTTTGTTATCATACCTCGAACGGGCATTTCAAGCTTACACAGCGTGCGCATTGCCATTTTCTGGAGAGAAGATTCACCAGCACATGAAGCTTCATTCCGAGTTTGTGCACACCACAGTAAATCATTCGAACAATTGAAAGATATCGTGAGAAGCAAAGCAAACAAGAAATGATTCGTAAGGGACGACGACAGTCGGCAACAGCAATTCATGTTCAACTCGTACACTACTGACCATTAAACATGTTACACCAAGAAGAAATGCAGATGATAAACGGGTATTCATTGGACAAATATATTATACTAGAACTGACATGTGATTACATTTTCACGCAATTTGGGTGCATAGATCCTGAGAAATCAGTACCCAGAACAACCACATCTGGCCGTAATAACGGCCTTGATATGCTTGGGCATTGAATCAAACAGAGCTTGGATGGCGTCTACTGGTACAGCTGCCCATGCAGCTTTAACACGATACCACAGTTCATCTAAAGTAGTGACGCGTATTGTGACGAGCCAGTTGCTCGGCCACCATTGATCAGACGTTTTCAATCGGTGAGAGATCTGGAGAATGTGCTGGCGAGGGCAGCAGTCGAACATTTTCTGTATCCAGAAAGGCCCGTACAGGACCTACAACATGAGGTCGTGCATTATCCTGCTGAAATGTAGGGTTTCGCAGGGATCGAATGAAGGGTAGAAAAATGGTTCAAATGGCTCTGAGCACTATGGGACTTAACATCTGTGGTCATCAGTCCCCTAGAACTTAGAACTACTTAAACCTAACTAACCTAAGGACATCACACACATCCATGCCCGAGGCAGGATTCGAACCTGCGACCGTAGCGGTCACGCGGTTCCAGACTGAAGCGCCTTTAACCGCACTGCCACACCGGCCGGCGAATGAAGGGTAGAGCCACGGGTCGTAACACATCAGAAACGTAACGTCCGCTGTTCAAAGTGCCGTCAATGCGAACAAGAGGTGACCGAGACGTGTAACCAATGGCACCCCATACCATCCCGCCGGGTGATACGCCAGTATAGCGATGACGAATACACGCTTCCAATGTGCGTTCACCGCGATGTCGCCAAACACGGCTGTAAACAGAACCTGGATTCATCCGAAAAAATGACGTTTTGCCATTCGTGCACCCAGGTTCATCGTTGAGTACACCATCGCAGGCGCTCCTGTCTGCGATGCAGCGTCAAGGGTAACCGCAGCCACGGTCTCCGAGCTGATAGTCCATGCTGCTGAAAACGTCGTCGAACTGTTCGTGCAGATGGTTGTTGTCTTGCAAACGTCCCCATCTGTTGACTCAGGGATCGAGGCGTGGCTGCACGATCCGTTACAGCCATGCGGATAAGATGCCTGTCATCTCGACTGCTAGTGATACAAGGCCGTTGGGATCCAACACGGCGTTCCTTAATACCCTCCTGAACCCACCGATTCCATATTCTGCTAACAGTCATTGGATCTCGACCAACGCTATACGATAAACCGCAATCGCAATAGGCTACAATCCGACCTTTATCAAAGTCGGAAACGTGATGGTACACATTTCTCCTCCTTACACGAGGCATCACAACAACGTTTCACCAGGCAACGGCGGTCAACTGCTGTTTGTGTATGAGAAATCGGTTGGATACTTTCCTCGTGTCAGCACGTTGTAGGTGTCGCCACTGGCGCCAACCTTGTGTGAATGCTCTGAAAAGCTAATAGTTTGCATATCACAGCGTCTTCTTCCCGTCGGTTAAATTTCGCGTCTGTAGCACGTCATCTTCGTGGTGTAGCAATTTTAATGGCCAGTAGTGTAGTTACCCCAGGAGAGCTGCACGCTGTCTTTTTGGGAGTTCTGTGTCGACTTAGACAGTATGCAGCCTGCTCCACACAATCAATTTGGCGTCTAGTGACCATTACTAACAACAGTACGAACCTGAAGCACCACAGCTCACGGAGAAGGTGGGGAATGGAACACACGGAATACAACCTGGATCAGTGGCATAGGGTTCCCTTTACAGACGAGTGTAGAATTTGTCAGACGTCTGATGATCGTCATAGCATATTGCAGAGGTAACCAGGTACCAATGCACGTCTCAGACATATAGTCCCACGGGTCCAGTAAGGTGGTGGGTCAGTGATATTTTGGGCTCGCATCATCTACGAACGCCTGGCGTCTCTCAGCAACTATCGAGGTTAATTTGAAGGATGTGCAGTACTAGACCAAAATCATCTTATCTACTATCCAGCCCTACAGTAATCATTTTAGTGAAGGGTTCTTGTTACGAGACGGTAATGGATGCATGCACAGCACCCACTTTGTGAACACTTTTCTGCCGGAGGCATGAGCCAACCAAACACAGATCTCCTGACATGAAACCGATTAAGTGTGCTTGGGACGAGTTGAAGGGAACGCGTCACGCTAATCGATCTAGGAGAGCTGCCGAACATGTTTGAGTAACATCTCGCCCACTTCGTTGCCAGCATCTCATGAATGGTACATGTATGTTGCAACAAACAGATTTAGGCAACGCGGTACTGAATGTTACCTAGTAGCAGATTTAGATTGCTTGGTCGAGGAAATATATGCAGTCTCAAAAAGACTGCCTTTGTTTTAAGACAGTCTGTGAGTATTTGACCATAAAATCAATAGAAGCTACTTTCTTGCTTACTGGGATAGTGGATCAAGAATAAAGCATGGTTTGTTTAATGGCCAGAGTATTTTTCTTCTTCTTTCTTTTTACGTTTGAGAGATTTGTCAATGATGATTTCAAAAACTCTTCCCTTATTAAGGCTCACCAGGAAATATAAGGAAAAAACGGCCAACGGTACTGTAGGTGTGAGTTTATGGGAAACGAAAACTGCCATTCTTAGTGGGACATCCACAACTGTTACTTGGGTTGTTCAAGGTGAATACAGTCCACTGTAGTTGTAACTTCGTAGTTCCTTTATATGAATAAATGCATGTACACGGCCTGTATTTGGGGGCACTACTCCCATCTTCAGATGCTTCTGTAAAATGAAGACTAAGTGGGACACTAAGCAATAATTATTAATAACGGTCAGACGGAGGATGGCATTGTGAGGGTGAGGTTCACAAGGCGGCAGGTGATCAGCATCTGAACACAGTCCGCTGATTTACTTAACGTTTTCAAATCATGTTCCATACATCTTCTCTGGCCGTCAACATACATGCAGTGAACACCTATATTTTTCCGTGCGAGCTCCTATTTGCTTTATTTTATTACCACTATCGTTTCTCGCCACGTAGGTCGGCGTCAACAAAATATCTTCGCATTCGGAGGAGAAAGTTGTTGATTGAAATTTCGTGAGAAGATTCCGCCGCAAAGAAACATCCTTCCTTTTAATTATGCCCATCCTAAATTCTGTACCATGTCCGTGACACTGTCTCCCCTATTTCGAGATAATACAGAACGTGCTGCTCTTCAGGG
The DNA here is from genome assembly GCF_021461395.2 of Schistocerca americana. Classification (NCBI taxonomy): domain Eukaryota; kingdom Metazoa; phylum Arthropoda; class Insecta; order Orthoptera; family Acrididae; genus Schistocerca; species Schistocerca americana. Next base: position 816,972,045 of record NC_060130.1, on the reverse strand, counting down.
AACTTTTTCGATGTACTCCGTTAATACTATCTGGTAAGAACCCAGACCGCGCAGCAGTACTCCAAAAGAGGACGGTCAAGCGTAGTGTAGGCAGTCTCTTTAGCAGATCTGTTACATTTTCTAAGTGTCCTGCCAATAAATGACAATAAAACGCAGTCCTTGGTTTCCCCTACCACAACATTTTCTATGCGTTCTTTCCAATTTAAATTGTTCGTAATTGTAATTCCTAGGTATTTAGTTGAATTTACGGCCTTTAGATTTGGTTGATTTATTGTGTAACCTAAGTTTAAAGGATTCCTTTAAGGACTCATGTGCATGACCACACACTTTCCATTATTTATGGTCAACTGCCAATTTCCGCACCATGCAGATATCTTTTCTTAATTGTTTTGCAGTTTCTTTTGATCTTCTGATGTGTTTACTAGATGATAAACGAGAGTATCATTTTGAAACAACCTAAGGCGGCTGCTCAGATTAGCCGGCCGCTGTGGCCGAGCGGTTCTAGGCGCCTCAGTCCGGAACCGCACTGCTACTACGGTCGCAGGTTCGAATCCTGCCTCGGGCGTGGATGTGTGTGGTGTCCCTAGGTTAGTTAGGTTTAAGTAGTTCTGATGACCTCAGATGTTAAGTCCCATAGTGCTTAGAGCCATTTGAGCCATTTTTGAGCTCAGATTGTCTCTAAAATCGTTTATATTGATAAGGAACAGCAGAGGGCCTATAACGCTACCCTGGAGAACGCCAGAATCCACTTCTGTTTTACTCGATGACTTTCCGTCAATTACTGCGAACTGTGACCTCTCTGACAGAAAGTCACGAAACTAGTCACATAACGAGAAGATATTCCACAAGCACGCAATTTCACCACAAGCTGTTTGTGTGGTACGGTATCAGAAGCCTTTTGAAAATCTAGAAATAAAGAATCAATTTGAAATTCTTTGTCAATAGCACTAACACTTCGTGTGTGTAAAGAGCTAGTTGTGTTACACAAGAATGATGTTTTCTAAAGCTGAGTTAATTGTGTGTCAACAAACCGTTCTCTTCGAGTTAATTCATAACGTTCGAACACAATATATGTTCCAAAGTCCAGCTGCATTTCGATGTTAATGATATGGGCCTGTAATTTAGTGAATTCCTCGTACTACCTTTCTTGAGCATTGGTTTATATTTACTTCGGAAGGCTGTGTTTAGTAACTCTGCTTTCGCAGCACTGTCGTCGATAGTATTTCCATTGCTGTCGCACAGAGAGGGCATTGACGGTGTCTTGCCGCCACACACTTTACTTACGACAAGAATCTCTTTGGATTTTCTGCCAGGTTTCGAGATAAAGTTTCGTCGTGGAAACTATTGTAAGCATCTCGCATTCATGTACGCGCTAAATTACGATCTTCTGTAAAAGATATCAAGCTTGGAGATTCTGCGTTCCTTTAAATTTGGCATGCTTTTTTCGTTGTTTCTGCAGCAGTGTTCTCACCCGTTTTGTGTGTCAAGGGGGATCAGCTACGACGTTTGTTAATTTATTTGGTATAAATCTCTCAATTGCTGTCGTTACTATGTCTCTGAATTCAAGCAATATCTGGTCTACACTTATAAGTTGGAAGGAGTGGAGATCATTTCTCAGGCAGACGTCAAGTGAAATTTTACCTCCTTTTTTGACTAGGTATGTTTTTGATTTATTTTTGGAGGATTTGAGAGTTATGGTATTCAGTCTCGCTACGACAACCCTGCGTTCACTAATCCCTGTATCCGTTTTGATGCTCGTTATTAGCTCAGGATTATTTGTTGCTAAGAGGCCAAGTGTGTTTTAACAACCGTTTACTTTTCGCTTTGGCTCATGAACTAACTGTTCGAAATAACTTTCAGAGACTGTGTTTAGCACAATTTCGGATGATGTTTTATGCGTACGTCCGGATTTAAACATGTATTTTCGCCAATGTATCAAGGGTAAATTAAAATCACCACCAACTATAATTGTGTGAATCGGGTACGTGTTTGAAATTAAACTCAAGTTTTCTTCGATCCTTTCAGCACTTACACTCCTGGAAATTGAAATAAGAACACCGTGAATTCATTGTCCCAGGAAGGGGAAACTTTATTGACACATTCCTGGGGTCAGATACATCACATGATCACACTGACAGAACCACAGGCACATAGACACAGGCAACAGAGCATGCACAATGTCGGCACTAGTACAGTGTATATCCACCTTTCGCAGCAATGCAGGCTGCTATTCTTCCATGGAGACGATCGTAGAGATGCTGGATGTAGTCCTGTGGAACGGCTTGCCATGCCATTTCCACCTGGCGCCTCAGTTGAACCAGCGTTCGTGCTGGACGTGCAGACCGCGTGAGACGACGCTTCATCCAGTCCCAAACATGCTCAATGGGGGACAGATCCGGAGATCTTGCTGGCCAGGGTAGTTGACTTACACCTTCTAGAGCACGTTGGGTGGCACGGGATACATGCGGACGTGCATTGTCCTGTTGGAACAGCAAGTTCCCTTGCCGGTCTAGGAATGGTAGAACGATGGGTTCGATGACGGTTTGGATGTACCGTGCACTATTCAGTGTCCCCTCGACGACCACCAGTGGTGTACGGCCAGTGTAGGAGATCGCTCCCCACACCATGATGCCGGGTGTTGGCCCTGTGTGCCTCGGTCGTATGCAGTCCTGATTGTGGCGCTCACCTGCACGGCGCCAAACACGCATACGACCATCATTGGCACCAAGGCAGAAGCGACTCTCATCGCTGAAGACGACACGTCTCCATTCGTCCCTCCATTCACGCCTGTCGCGACACCACTGGAGGCGGGCTGCACGATGTTGGGGCGTGAGCGGAAGACGGCCTAACGGTGTGCGGGACCGTAGCCCAGCTTCATGGAGACGGTTGCGAATGGTCCTCGCCGATACCCCAGGAGCAACAGTGTCCCTAATTTGCTGGGAAGTGGCGGTGCGGTCCCCTACGGCACTGCGTAGGATCCTACGGTCTTGGCGAGCATCCGTGCGTCGCTGCGGTCCGGTCCCAGGTCGACGGGCACGTGCACCTTCCGCCGACCACTGGCGACAACATCGATGTACTGTGGAGACCTCACGCCCCACGTGTTGAGCAATTCGGCGGTACGTCCACCCGGCCTCCCGCATGCCCACTATACGCCCTCGCTCAAAGTCCGTCAACTGCACATACGGTTCACGTCCACGCTGTCGCGGCATGCTATCAGTGTTAAAGACTGCGATGGAGCTCCGTATGCCACGGCAAACTGGCTGACACTGACGGCGGCGGTGCACAAATGCTGCGCAGCTAGCGCCATTCGACGGCCAACACCGCGGTTCCTGGTGTGTCCGCTGTGCCGTGCGTGTGATCATTGCTTGTACAGCCCTCTCGCAGTGTCTGGAGCAAGTATGGTGGGTCTGACACACCGGTGTCAATGTGTTCTTTTTTCCATTTCCAGGAGTGTATATCATCTGAGCTGGGAGGGGGAAAAGAATCCAGTTATTATTGTATTCTGGTTGCCAAGAATCACCTCCGCCCATAGTGACTCACATGAACTATTTGCTTCAATTTCGCGACAATATAAACTACTCCTAACAGCAGCCGGCCGCTGTGGCCGAGCCGTTCTAGGAGCTTCAGCCCGGAAACGCACTGCTGCTACGGTCGCAGGTTCGAATCCTGCCTCGGGCTTGGATGTGTGTGATGTCGTTAGGTTTAAGTAGTTCTAAGTCTAGGGGACTGATGACCTCAGATGTTAAGTCCCATAGTGCTTAGAGACATTTGAACCATTTTTTCTTAACAGCAACAAACACATCACCGCCAAGTGTGTTTAGCCTATTCTTTCGGAACAGCGTTAGGTTCTTCGAAAAAATTTCGGCTGAACTTATCTCTGCCTTTAGCCAGCTTTCACTGCCTATAAAGATTTCAGAATCAGTGCTTTCTATTACCGCTTGGAGGCCTGGTACTTTCCCAACACAGCTATGACAGTTTACAACTTTTATACCGATGGTTCCTGTATCTCCATTCTTCCTGTGTTTGGCCTGCACTCTTTGAGACTGAAGCTCTTTGTGTATTTCCCCAAGACCCTCTGACCTAATAAGCCACCCAGTCCAACCACACAACCCATGCTACCCATGTAGCCGCCTCCTGTGTGTAGTGGACTGCTGACCTATTCAGTGCAATCCGAAACCCCACCACTCTATTGAGCAAGTCCTGGAATTTGCAGCCTGCACGGTCGCAGAACCGTCTGAGCCTGTGATGCAGACTCTGCACCGTGCTCTGTACCAAAGGTCTGCAATCAGTCCTGTCAATTGTGCTGCAAATGGTGAGCTCGGCTTTCATCTCAAAAGCAAAATTGGCAGCCTTTAGCACTTCTATTAGCTGCTATAAATCAGAGAGACTCTCTTAAGATCCAAAGTTACACATGTCATGGTACCGACGTGAGCCACCACCTGCAGTTGACTGCACCCTGTGCTGTTCATGGCATCGGGAAGGACCTTATCCACGTCTGGAAAGACTTTACCCTATATGCAGACGGGGTGCACATTGGCTTTCGTCCCCTCCTTGACAGCCATGTCCCTAAAGGGCCGAGCCTAACACTGAAGCTTCCAACTACCAATAATTCCACCCTCTGCGATTGCCCAAATCTTACAGGCTGAGAGTTTCTCTCTGAAACAGGACAAGCAATTGCATCTGGCTGAGGTACAGTGTCAGCCACAAAGAGCACCTGGAGCCTGTTTGCCAGACTAACCAGGGATACCTTATGTACAGCCCCCTGGGAAGTCCTTCGCCGTCTGCTGCACCCCGAGCCACGGCCACAGGTGAGCGGTCAACCTCAGTGCGAGCAGTAACTAGGCTGGTCACTGCAGCGGGCCGACTGGTGGACTCAGATGTGCTGGATGTCCTTTGGATCTACACGGGTGGCCAACAACAGTGATGCCCATCCATTGCAACTTCAAGCCATGTAACTAAAGCCATCACAGCGTGGAACTGGGAGCGAAGTGTCACCAACTTTGCTTGCATCTGCACACAGCCATCACAGTCCCTATCCGTACTAGAGACTGTGGTACACTACACCACACAGACAAACAAAGACAATCGACACGTGGAACGGACCGCTACTGTAAAGATGAATGGAACTGCAAGAACTGTGTCTAATAAATTAGATTAACACACAGAGATTCACAATCTGGACTACCAAAGCACACACGTGAGGCTAAAAAATTCGCTGATAAGGAACTTGTAATGTCACAGTATCAGTTTACTTTTCTGACGCAAACTATAATGGTTCCTAACAGAAATGAGCTAGGTGGCTCATCTAAACAATTCTCTTCCGAAAAGCCTCCTGCCACCTTCTGCTCCAACCAGACCAGTTCCTCGCCCCTTTCCCAGGCCACCACTGCCAAAAAAAAATCCCAAATGCCTGAGTGCCGACACTGCCTCCAGCCCCTCCTCCAAGAAACTACCACCTACCTCTCTTCCTTTTGATGCCTCCATGGACACTATCCCTCCTCATCTATCCCCAGCCCCCATCCTGCATACATTCGTCCTTTCCAACCAAATCCCAAATGCCTTGCCGGCCGCGGTGGTCTCGCGGTTAAGGCGCTCAGTCCGGAACCGTGCAACTGCTACGGTCGCAGGTTCGAATCCTGCCTCGGGCATGGATGTGTGTGATGTCCTTAGGTTAGTTAGGTTTAAGTAGTTCTAAGTTCTAGGGGACTGATGACCACAGAAGTTAAGTCCCATAGTGCTCAGAGCCATTTTGCCAAATGCCTTGATGCCCACATCCTCATACTTGAAATCCACAAGTATATTCCCAGTGCCCCCATTGCTCAGCTTATCCCCCACAGAGTCTCTGTCCTTATCAAACCCCCGTTTCCCTCATTCCACACTGACCTCCTCCAAAAACTTCACGATATCACCTTCAGCCCACATGTGGCTCTCACACCTTTCCTTTCCTCCTCCTCCGCCTGTCAGCCCCAACTCCTTTGTCATCGGCCAACCATCACCACTGTGATCATAAAGCTCAGCGTGTGGTCACAGAAGCAGAGGTTATGACGGAATTGAATGCCCACCCAGCCCTGGATATCTGCTAAGCCCAACCCATCTATAACAACTCCAGCCCTACCTTCCGAATGCGTGTTTTCACAGAGTCCACCTGCTCCGTAGATCACCTCCTCACTCAGGAAGCCCTGATCTTCAACTGTCACTACCCTGTTGACCCCTCTCATTCCCCTCCTCAATCCTACTCCTGCCAATACAGTCTCCTCTACAATGACCACTTCACTAAAAACTGCATAAACACCCCCCCCCCCCAACTGTCCCCACTGTAAAGCCTCCCACTTCCCCAAACAGTGAGCTAACATCGCCTCGCCTCCTTCCTGCAACACCTGGAATGAACCCCACTACCCATCTCCACCTCCAAATGCAAGGCAAGACCCCCTCCCACCAACCCCGAGCTTAATGTTCCCTTTCACCCTGTTAATGAGCCACCCACCCCAACAGTTCCCTCTGCCCACCCCTACAGCCGAAGACATCATCTGTTTCCTGACAGTCATCCTCCAGAATATCCACCCCTTCCGATGTCCCCACATCCTGCAGCAGATCTTCCTTACCACCTGATCCATCTTCCATTTGAATACTTACGCTGCATACTCCCACAACCAGGCCCACTTCACCGTCACCCACCTTGACACCCTCGTTTAAGCCTCTCTCCTCCTCCCTCCACTCCCTTCTTCCCTCCGCACCTGGCACACCAACAGTATCATCTCCTATACCTAAATATCCGCTCCCTCTCCGCCAACAAATACCTCTTCATGCATACCCTGTCACAGCACCAGATAGACTCCTTCCTCCTTAATGAAACCTTCCTCTAACCTAACCATGTTTCCTACACCTGTGCCTACCTCCTTCACTGCAGCAACAATCCCCTTCCCCCGGCATGAGTTGGGGTCATTATTGGCCACCTCAAGCATATCCCTATCTGGCCACAACCCCTGCCCAATGACCTGACTGAACACCTCATCCTCAGCTTCTTTTTATACATCCTTCACTGTCACCTGTGCCACTATCTATGTCCGTCCTGCAGCTCCTATCCCCAATAAATTCATCTCCCATGTTGACCACACCTTCTCCACCTATGTGACTGCCGCAAACCCCAACATCCACAGCTGTGACCCTGCTACCCTTCAGCGGTGGCATCAGTTCGTCCCTACCCTCGATGGTGGCCATGTTCCTTCCCCCCCCTCCCCCCCCCCCCCCACTGCACATCTGTCCAGAAAGTAACACCACCCCTCATGTTGTCCTCGTTTCCCCCAACCTCCGTGGTCGTATTGCCACAGATGTCCTCAACCCTATTGGTAGTGACCACCACCCAGTCCCTCTCACCATCTCCTCATCCCATCGCCCACCTCCTCCCTCACCCTTCCAAAATCCAGCTATCACTACTGCCAAGCCGACTGGGATGCCTACTGGGCATCCAATGCCTCACAGATCGAAAGTCACCCATTTACATTTCACCATCCTGCTGACATCACCCATGCCTTGTCCTTCCTCCAGAACACCATCACTGACACTGTGGAGGCCCATGTTCCTACCAGACTTATCCACCCTCACCACCCTGCTCTTCCTCCACAGACAGTCCGTCTCCATGAATCCCACAGGCTCTACCGCTCCTTCCACTTCACCCATGACCAGGATACACTCTTGCACCACCAGCAATTACGACACATCTGCAACCTCTTAACAGCAGAAAAATCCATGGACTGGCGCCAGATATATGTACACGACTCAACACCACCCTCCCTGTCAACTCCTCCAAGTACTGGTCTGCCTTCCACCACCTTACTGGTAGCCATCCCATCCTGCATTATCCCCTTCCCTAACAACCTCAGTAAGGCTAACCATTTTGCTTTCCATTCCTGACAATCATCGCTTTGACTACTCCCTCTTCCTCAGAGTCCTTGAACGTTTTGATACCTCAATCCCACCATGCACCCCCAGTTCCCAGTACTTGGATCTGTTACCCAGCTCAGATTTAAAAACTCCCATTATACAGCACACGATATCAAAACATTCTCTGCTCCAAATGCAACACAACTCTGGTCACCCCCCTCCCCCCCCCCTCCGGCCCTTCCTGGCTACCTTCTATTACATTATCCTCTCCATTGGCTGTTACCCCAACCTGTGGAAGGCTTCTGGCACCCTGCTGTTCCCTAAACCCAACAAACCTCCTCTGACACTCTTCCTATCTTCCCATCTGCCTTACCTCCGCATTCAGTAAGTTCTTCGAGTCCATCCTCTCCTGACATATTCATCACCACCTTAACCAGCACCACCTCCTTCCCCTTACCCAGTGAAGCTTCTGGCTTTCCTTCTCAGCTGACGAACAGATCCTCAACCTTACTAATCTTCTTTCCCTCCAATTTAATTCCTGTCGTTCTGTTATATTTGTTTCTCTCGACCTTCAGAACTCCTATGACCATGTCTGGCATCCCGGGTTCCTCTTTGAACTCCAGACCTATGCCCTCACTATCAATTTCGTCCATCTCTTTGCTTCCTCCCTCTCCAGCCATCCCTCCTATGCCACAATCCACAATACTAGCTCCTGTATGTTCTATCCCACCATGGGCATGCTGCAAGCCCCCATCCTCTCCCCTCTTCTCCATCTCTTGTGTATTGTACATATGCTCAAACCTCCCCCACCTGTTCACCTCCTCCAGTTCGCTGATGACAACGCCTTCCTGGCCCTCAGTCCTACCCTTCAATGGTTCCAATGTACCCTTCAAACCCACCTCGACCTGCTCACCGTCTGATGCAACCAGTGGCTGCTTTGCATCAACCCTTCCAAGATCTAGGCAATCATCACAGGTTGTAACAGCCCCTTCTTCTGGCTTTACGATTTTTACCTTACCACTTATGGTCATCCCATCTACCTACTCCTACCCTGAAATACATTGGCCTCATCCTCCACCATCACCTCACCTAAATTCCCCATCTCCTAATGATTCAACACAAAGCCCACAATAGACTCTGCCTCCTGAAATCCTGTCCAGATGGACATGGGGACTAAATACTTCCATCATCCTTCGAACCTACAAATCCTTGATCCTTCCCATCTTTTGTAATGCCAGAGTCACCTGCATTTCTACCCCACTCAGATACTATAAATCTCTATAAACTTGAATGCCATGCACTCCACCTCACTTTCCGTATCAGTCTCCCATCCCCCACATGGGTCCAATATGACATCACCCCCTTCCTACATTTTCTCCTTTTCCTCGAATACGTCTGCACCCTGTACATCGTCTGCAGACTCGATGCCCCCCCCCCCCTTCCCACCCTCTTCTGTGTCCTATCCTCTCTACCCCTGGCCCATTGCGACGCCTTTACCGTTATGTCCCGCCCTCTCTCCATCTCCACGCCCTCCACCTTCTTTACCAACGTATTTTCCAGTGCCTACCCCTCCCAGATGATGAGCTTCACCCTGATATCTAACCCTCCTACCAATTCTAACTCCACCATCACCCCCTCCACAAGGCTCCCTTCCCCTGAGTGGCTTTTTCTTCCCTCCTACACCCCCTCCCTTTCCAGTGCAACCCCTTCTGTGTCTGTGCTCCCTCCTGACTTGCCTTCCCTCTCCTTCTCCCACCTCGCCCGTCTCCTGCCCCTAGGTGGGCCCCCTGACACCCTTTCTCTTCATCCCACCTGCTCCAGCCCTCCTCCCCCACTGCACCCCCTCTTCACTCTCTTCCCTCCTCTCAGGCCTCCCCTGCCTCAGCAGGTCCCTCCTGGCAGATTTTACTCTTCATGTTGTGTGCTCTGTCTCGTGCAGTGGTTTCAAAGTGTCGTCGTTCTCGTGTGATTTTTATTACTGTGGACGACTTTTACCTTGTGTGTGTCACTTGGGTGTATTTTACATGCTATGCGCATCGCCATCTGTGTTTTTTACTGTATCTTTATATGGACTTTTTTAACTGTGTCCCACAATGAACGTCTTCATTTAAGTGTATATTTTAATCCCATTGTCTCCCTTTATTATGTTCTTATGACCCCCATTTTATCGGCTTTTACATGTATCATTTCATCTTTTTGTTAACTGTAATGTCACTTGGCTGAAGAGCAGTGGATTGTGACTGTGTCAGCCCTCCCCTGCCCATATGGGGCAAGGGAATGAAATCACAATAAAGAAAAAAATAGGTGCAGTACGACAGTGGGTCGCTGTTCTAATAACATTATTACCCATCCTTATGTTCCTCCCAGCAGCAGCTATTCACTTGTAGATTGAGAGGCTACTGCCCTGTACTTCAGTGGTAGCTTGCTGTCCTATCATTATTTCCCAAATAGGGCTATTGCCTAGACTGGCTGGAGCAATTCTGGTGCTAGACTAATAACGAAAATATCGTCTCCACATCCAACAGTTATTGATGAAACTGGCCAGAGGTACTATCTAGTGTGCCATCAACGGCAACTCAGATTGCTTAAATAATGTTCCACACCGCATACAAAATAAAGACTTACATCCATCCATCCATCCAATCTCACAGCCCAGCTCAAACTGAGTCCTTTTCCTGCCAACATCCAGAGGGGGTAGAGAAGGGTGAGAGGGGGGAAGGGGGGAGGAGGGAGAGGAGTGGAGAGAGAGGGAAGGGGAGTGGGAGAGAAGGGAGGGGGAGAGGGGAGCCAACAGTCCCAGTGGTGGCAGTGTTGTGAACTAGGTCAGTTGGTCTTCAGATCTCAAGGTGAAAACACAAAATTTTATGTTCCTGCCAATGAATTTTAATTTCTCACAAAAATTTCAATTTCCTGCCATTTCCAGGTTTGGGGGTGGAGAGGCAGGGGAGAGGGGAGGGGGAAAGGACCCATGTTCTGGCTATGGAAAATCCATGACATCATCAGATCATTGGGTAACCCTGAATGTATGCAACCTGCACTAACAAAAAGTGGGGTGGTACCACCATTGCCTCACTACTCCTGTGTTATTCAGAAGTATGATGCAATGTTTCTTTAGACATGCATGTATGTCTAGAGTAAGAGACATTGCAGCGACTACAGTCATTATGAAATAGATGAAATATATTCGTGGTTGTGAATATCGATCGCCATCAACGGTATAACAGAATGACGACAGTGAAAGTCTGTCTGGGATACAGACTCGAACCTGGGTATCTTGCTTATCATGAGTTACGATGCAATGTTCATTTTGACATGACTCTTCTTGTTGCATCCCTCCTATAGAGACGACAGTCAACATCGAAACATATAGAGGGGTCCAAAAAAATGTATCCACTGTTTAAAAGTCCATAACTTTCAAACTAATTGACAGAGTTGTTTCATTTTTGGTGAAAGTGTAGCTTAAAGTCCAACTTAAAGATATCACTGTAGGTGTTCGAAATGGTCACCATTAACATCCACACACAATCGATGTCACCGAACTGCAGCACGAACTACTGACTGCAACGTGTCCAGTTGGATATTTGCATTCGAATGTACGATGGATTCTCGAAGTTCATCCAATGTGTTCCCCACAGGTAAAAGCCCAGAGGAGTTAAGTCTGGGGAACGTGGTGGATACTCCGCAGCACATCTACGGCCTATCCATCATCCTGGTAGATTTTCGTCGAGATACGCCCTAACACGACTTTGGTAGTGGGCTGGGGCACCATCTTGTTGAAAGTAAACTCTTCCATCTCCATACAAGTCTCCGATGGCAGGTAAAATGGATGTCTGAAAGTTCTGAAGGTACACCTCACTGGTAACTGTGCCGTCAAAGAAAAATGGCCCAATCAAGCCCCAGTAAGACAGCCCACACCAAACATTTACTCCTGGCAAATTCACGGCTTTGTCTACATGAACGTTCGGATTTTCGACGGCCCAGTAGATGCAATTGTGGCGATTTACTGTACCATTGAGTTTGAACTGTGCCTCATCAGACCATACAATCATCTCTGCAAACTCTTCATCGTTGCGCACCGTGTTAGAGCCGGCCGCGGTGGCCGTGCGGTTCTAGGCGCTCCAGTCCGGAGCCGCGCTGCTGCTACGGTCGCAGGTTCGAATCCTGCCTCGGGCAAGGGTGTGTGTGATGTCCTTAGGTTAGTTAGGTTTAAGTAGTTCTAAGTTCTAGGGGACTGATGACCACAGCAGTTGAGTCCCATAGTGCTCAGAGCCATTTGAACCATGTTAGAAAACCACTCGCAGTACTCCATTCTACAATCTGGGTCGTCCTCGTTCATTGCGTGTAGCAATTTTGCCGTTGCCATTGAACCTCATTAATGTTTTCGTACTTAAAATACCACTTCAAAACTGTCTTCCTTTCATCGAATGTAAGCCTTGCGCCAGCCATGTTTACCAGAGTAACTAGGTGCAACTAAGAACAAAACACTGACTATCTGGCGACTGTCATCTGACAAAACAAAACAATGCAATACAACGCTTGTGTGGCGATTGCCGGAACTACAAACTATTACACTACCAAAGATGAGACAACTACGTCAATTAGTTTGCCAGTTATGGACTTTTACACAGTGGATACATTTTTTGGACCCCTCTATATATTCCCCAAGCAATTTGACGTTGTAACAGTATTATCAATTTCTCTTTCATTACACTCTCGCGCGCTGGTAGATTTAAAATGATTGTGTATAAGCCTCTGTACGTACCATAATCTGTTTTATGATCGTTACGACATACATAGTTTTTAATGGCGAGAATATAGCTAGAGACAGATTTATAATTCTGCAGAGCAATGATTAAACAAATATTTCTACTGAACCTTTAATTATATTGTGCTTAGAATACAGGGTGAGGCACTAACTATTGCCACCTAGAATAACTCCGAAAAGATGATAGTAGCTGAAACGTTTGTGCGACAAATGTTGCATGGGATAACGGGGGCCATAATGTGATGTTGTTTTTTTTTTTTTTTTTGTTGCTAGGCGGGGTCGCGTTAGAGATATGAAGATCAACTTTGTTTTTTTAAATGAGATGCTATAGTTCGGCACCTATTTTCTGATAGCGGCTATCGAGACGCATCCAGTGATGTCTAACAGTAAGGTCTTTGAAGGTCAACGAAGATCAAAAAGGTGGCATGAACGTCCATTTGCAGAAGTTGTTCGAAATAATTACCATTGGCATCAATGCAGTGCCACAATCTTCTTATTATGGATTAAGTGTGGTATTCCTTATCGTTTCTGCACGAATCGAAGCACATGCTCTGACAATTCTCTCTCGTATATCGTGCAAATAGTAAATATTCGACGAATACGGAGTAGTCATCTAACGTGCCATAGACATGTAAACACCATTTGATGGTTTCTCAATACAACACTAATAGGAACGGTAAGACTAGTATCGTCGGATCAAGCGAACGTGAATGATATTTACCTTCGAAGAACAAGTCGATATGTTTCTCATTTACGGAGAATGCCAACGAAATTCAGTGAGAGCTAGAGACTTGTATGCTGAAAGATATTCTCCACGCAAATTTAAATATGTATATGATAAATTGAGAACAACTGGATCTTTAACACATCAGAACATGTCCGGCAAAGGAAAGTTACTAACGAGGAAACGGAAATTGGTACTCTTACCACTGTAGTCCGAGATCCTTGTGATAGATGGCATCAAATCGCAAGGGAATCTGGCATGAGCTAGAGTAGTGTTGTTCGTGTTCCGAATCGCCATAAATATCATCCTTACCATATCAGTCTCCACCAAGAATTAACTGGTACGGGCTGTATTCGTCGCATTGAATTCTGCCGATGGACACAACTTAAGATTCAGAGGGATGACACATTTATTAATTTGATTTTATTTATTGTTGAGGCTACATTCACGAACCGTGGAAATGTTAATTTGCTTAACATGCATTATTGGGCAACTGAAAAGCCATGTTGGCCACGGCAAGTTGCACACCAAAACCGTGATAGGTGAATCTATGGTGTGGGATTCTGGAGGACAGAATTATAGGCCCCTATTTCATCGAAGGAAATGTTAAAGGCAGGAAGTACATCACATTCCTGCAAGAAACATTAGGTGTGTTATTGGAAGAAATACCTTTAGGAACAAGGAACAGAATGTGGTATCAACACGATGGGCGTCTGGCACATTTTTCGCCGATGGCTAGAAATGAGTTGCAGAGACAATTCCCAAATCATTGGATTCGACACGGAGGAGATGTGTTGTGGCCGGCTCGTTCGCCAGACTTGACACCTCTGGATTTTTTCTCGTGGGGACTCGTTAATAAAGACGTTCCAACTACACCCGAAGATATGCGAGAGAGAATTGCCAGAGCATGTGCTTCAATAAGTGCCGATGTGGTAAGGAATACCACTCAATCCATGATAAGAAGATTACGGCACTGCATTGATACCAATGGTCATCACTTCGAACACTTTCTGTAAGTGGACGTTCATGCCACCTTTTTTGACCTTCGTTGACCTTCAAAGACCTCACTGTTACACATCGTTGGATTCGTCTCGATAGCCGCTATCAGAAAATAAGTACCAAACTATAGCATATCATAAAAAAAAAAAAAAGTTGACCTTCATATCTCTGAAGCGACCCCACCTAGCAACAAAAAACCAACGTCATATTATGGCCCCCATCGTCCCATGCAACTTTTGTCCCACAAATTTTTCAACTCCTATCATACTTTCGGATTTATTCTTGGTGGCAATAGTGACTAACCCTGTATAGTATCTACGTATACTAGAGTATATCATCCCTACATGTACACTGTGTGAACACGTCCTCTTTAGTTTCCTGTAGTGCACTGTGTGATCTTCATAGGTTTTCTAGGGACTTAAATAGCATTCGTAATACAACAACTTTCCGAGGCGATCCTACTGTCTCTGCAGGACTGAACCGAAAAATCAGATGCATAATACCCACTTGCCACCTTACAGTGTGTAGTGGAGAGTACATTAACACCCATTCTGATCCATTCGTGTGGACAGAATAGCAGCCAGCAAATATCAATAACTCCTTATTGTAGTCATTTCGCAAGACTTGTGTGTGAGGGAGTAATATATCGCCCACAACATACGCTCCTGGATTTTTTTCCTGAACAGAAAATACCTCTACATGATTCATAGCGCTTCTTTCCTTGCATCTACCACAGAAAATAGTTGTTGCTGACCATCACCGTAATATTCTCACGATTCTATGGCGAAAAACTCAGCACTTTTATTAATCCAACCTAGTAAGAGCCTCAGGCCGAAATACAAATACTCACAGAAAAAAAGATAGCTCTAATAGGTGTTTTGTAGCTCACTTCTTCATGGATGAATTTCATTTCTCACAGCCTGGCATCTTCTTCAACACTTTTAGGTCATGTATTCCTAGGCATTTTATAGTAACTACTATTTTCCAGCCTTAGTGCAGAAGATCAGTACGGGATTTCTTCTTCGCCTGTGTATGCGTAACTCCAATGGATGACTGCCCACTTGCGATGCGATGATTTTAATAACGAGTCATTACTAGAAATATGCTTAGGAATGTGCGAGACGTGTAATAGAAAATTTAAATCGTTTTTAAGACTGGTTATACTCTGTCTCCGTGAGTTGCTGGCTGCCTCTGAAAGCATGACAGTCTTGTCTTCACGGTTTGGAGTGCTCGATCTTTTTCTGTCTTTGGAAATACAAAGAGAAAGACTATCTTAAACCTCTCTCTCTAACAATTGTTTATCAGATTCATGGGACACTTCCTGCAGTTACTACTGGTAAGATTTATCGAGTCCTGTCGGTTGCAGATACCAGCACGAGAGGGGGCCAGCATTCGGTAACCTGCATTTGGCAGCAGTGTGGCTCTTGCCCATCGCATAGCGGCATGCTGTGGCAAGGTTCGCACGCACTATGACAAATTTAAAAGAACACAAAACCTCCAAGATTGATGATGTGTAACTGAAGCTTGAAATTCAGTGCGGTCATCAATGCAAGATGCTTTTAATAGACTCCACAACGAAACTCTGCCTCGAAATCTGGAAGAAAATCCAAGGAGCTTCTGGTCATGTGTGAAGTACAACAGTGGAAAGACATCGTAAATACCCGCACTGCACGATAGCAATTGTAATGTTACCGATGACAGTGCCACAAAAGATGAGTTACTAAATAAGTTTTTCAGAAATTCCTTCACCAACGAAGACGAAGTAAATGCTCCAGAATTGAAATCGAGAACAACCACCAGCATGTGTAACTTAGAAGTAGATACCCTTGGTCTAGTGAAATCAATAAAGGCAAGGCCTTCAGTCCAGACTTTATGCCAGTTACGTTCCTTTCTGAGTATGCTGATGCAATAGCTCCACACTTAGTAACTGCATACAACCATCTGCTCGTCGACAAGGTCTCCACCTAAAGAATGGAATGTTGGCAGGTCACATCAATACTGAAGAAAGGAAATAGGAATAACCCGCAGAATTATAGACTCATATCACTCACGTCGATTTGCGATAGGATTTTGTAACACATACTTGTCTTCGAACATTACTAGTTACCGTTGAGAAAACGATCTATTGACATATAGTCAGCACAGATTCAGAAAATCTGGCTCTTGTCAAACAAAACTAACTCTTAACTCGCATGAAGTAATGAGTACTTGGGGATGTCACCTTAATTCCTTATTTCTAGATTTCCAGAAGGCTTTTGACATCGTTCCTCACAAGCGACTTCTAATCAATAGCTATATAGCTATATAGCATCGCCTCATATGTGTTGAGAGTTGGCAGTACTCTCTCAGGATTTAAAGGTTGGCCACAGCGCGCATACACAAGCTCTGGAATCTAAGATATTGTTGTCACGCTTCACAGCGCACGGATTAATTAGTGGCAGTTTCGAAGCCAGTGTAGGAGCCCGCCTGTTGTGGTGCGCACGTGTGTTGGGCGATGGGTCGTCGCCGAGCTGCCGTACTGCCGTGCCCGCCAGCAGCGACACAGGATTTGGTATTGAGTTGATATTTTTTATAATTTGCAGCGCACTTATTAATTTAAAGAAAAGGGTTTGTGTATGTGCGTAGCAGCAGACGGTAATTTTGATAATGATAGGAGTTGAATTCTTAAGGGAAACCATAGTTAGGCGAATAGATTAAGTATTGATTTTTGTCATTGATTTCTTTTGTAATTGTCATGGAATTGTTTCACTATGTATTTAATTGAGAAGTATTTCAGTCTGTCTCAAGAGTTTGATTAATTTGTAATATTGCTTTAATGCCACTGGAGGCAGATTTACATACGAAGCGATTGTTCAAAGAGCTTCTAGCGTTTTGTTAACTGAATGAGAAAGAATCGCTTTCAGAATATAGTTTTTGAAAAAAGGAATTACTTGTTTTGGTTATCATTTATCGAGTTTAGATCTGACCAAACCCTTTCTCTTGAATTATATGTAGTTGTAGCAAGCAGCAGCAGCCGCAGCAACAGTAGAAGTATTTTTTGTTAAATAATGGAATGCAGCAGATCAAGCAGTGGCAGCAGAAAGACCAAGTAAGTTATTTGTTGCGCACAGGGCTAATTAAAAAAAATAAAGTTTAGGCGATCTCTGTAATAGCAAAGTTAACAAGAGTACATGCACGAGATTTTCAGTAGAAAACACGAGATAAGAAGATAGAGCTCGCGACTTTCAGTGTGACTGGATTCGTGATTTTCTATCAGAAAGGTCACAGTTCGTGTTAACTAACGGAAAGTCATCGAGTCATACAAGATGATACCTGGTTTTTCCCAAGGAAGTGTTATAGGACCTCTGCTGATCCTAATCTATATAAACGATTTAGGAGATAATCTGAGCAGCCTTTTAGATTGTTCGCAGATGATGCTGTCATGTACAGTCTTTTAAAGTCATCAGAAGTTCAAAACCAACTGATAAATGATTTAGACACGATATCTGTATAGTGCGAAAAGTGAAGTGGCATTTGGCTGTAAATGATGAAGAGCGCCAAGCCATCCACATGAGCACTAAAAGACCTCCAAGAAAATTCGGTTACACTATAAATTACACAAATCTAAAGACTGCGAATGCAATCAAATACATAGTGATTACAATTATGAATAACTGAAAATGGAACGATCACACAGGTAATGCTGTGCGAAAAGAATACCACAGACTGCTATTTATTGGCAGAACACTTAGAAAATGAAACAGGTCTACTAAAGAGAAAGTACTCTTCTGGAGTACTGCGGCGAGGTGTGAGATCAGCATCAGGTAAGCTTGATGGAGAACATCGATAAAGTTCAAAGAAGGTTGTAACACGAATGTCTGATATCGATTGTGCCTTTTTATACCACTTCTGTGTTTTGTATGAATACTGTAATGTTTGTGTTATAATGTGCTTTGAACTGACGTATGTGAAAATGATTGTAATTATTTAATTTCTGAATTATTTTTTAAAACCACGATCTTCCATAATACAAAAGTGCTCCTGTTTCACATTTAAAACTGGTTTACTCTTAGGGACTGTGGAATTGTATTAAATGTAAAACCTGGAGGGAAGTCTCACAACAACGGAAAGCTTTAATGGGAGTGGAAAACGTGGTTTGGCTCGAAGTAGCGAAAGGAGTCAGTCTGCGGACAGTAACCAACAACCTAACATTCTGTGTGCTTAATGAGACCATAATTCTAGCAAGACTGAATTAACTGTGACTCGGATGTGGATTTACATACACCAAATAAAGTTTTGCATCACCTCGGTTCCGAAAGTTCCAGAACCTGTACAGAAAATTGGAATAGAGATCAACATAAGCATCATCTCCGCCCTTTTTACTGCTAATGAAAAGCACACATTGTGTGTTGTACTAACATACAGCGAGACCGTCAGAGGTGGTGGTCCAGACTGCTGTACACACCAGTACCTCTAATATCCAGTAGCGCGTCCTCTTGCATTGATGCATGCTTCAATTCGTCGTGGCATATTATCCACAAGTTCATCAAAGCACCGTTGGTCCAGATTGTCCCATTCCTCAACGGCGATTCTGCGTAGATCCCTCAGAGTGGTTGGTGGGTCACGTCGTCCATAAACAGCCCTTATCAGTCTATCCCAGGCATGTTCGATGGGGTTCATGTCTGGAGAACATACTGGCCACTCTAGCCGAGCGATGTTGTTATCCTCAAGGAAGTCATTCACAAGATGTGCACAATGGGGGTGCGAATTGTCGTCCATGAAGAAGAATGCCTCGCCAATATGCTGCCGATATGGTTGCACTATCGGTCGGAGAATGGCAGTCACGTATCGTACAGCCGTTACGGCGTCTTCCATGACCACCAGCGGCGTACGTCGGCTCCACATAATGCCACCCCAAAACAGCAGAAAACCTCCACACAGCTGCACTCGCTGGACAGTGTGTCTAAGATGTTCAGCCTGACCGTGTTGCCTCCAAACACGTCTCCAACGATTGCCTGGTTGAAGACATATGCGACACTCATCAGAGAAGAGAACGTGATGCCAATCCTGAGCGGTCCATTCGGCATGTTGTTGGGCCCATGTGTACCGCGCTGCATGGTGTCGTGGTTGCAAAGATGGACCTTACCATGGACGAAGTTGCAAAAATGGACCTCACCATGGACGTCGAGAGTGAAGTTGCGCATCATGCAGCCTATTGCGCACAGTTTGAGTCGTAGCACAACGTCCTGTGCCTGCACGGAAAGCATTATTCAACATGATGGCGTTGCTGTCGGGGTTCCGCCGAGCCATAATCCATAGGTAGCGGTCATCCACTGCAATAGTAGCCATTTGGCAGCCTGAGCGAGGCATATCATCGACAGTTCCTGTCTCACTGTGTCTCCTCCATGTCCGAACAACATCGCTTTGGTTCACTCCGAGACGCCTGGACACTTATCTTGTTGAGAGCCCTTCTTGGTACAAAGTAACAAGGCGGACGCGATCGAACCGCGGTGTTGACCGTCTGGGCATGGTTGAACTACAGACAACACGAGCCGTGTTCCTCCTTCCTGGTGGAATGACTGGAAATGATTAGCTGTCGTATCCCCTCTATCTAATAGGCGCTGCGCATGCATTCTTGTTTACATCTTTGGGTGGGTTTAGTGATATCTCTGTACAGTCAAAGGGACTATGTCTGTGATACAATACCCACAGTCAACGTCTATCTTCAGGAGTTCTGGGAACTGGGGTGACGCAAAACTTCTTTGATGTATGTACATTGGCTACAGATCATGGCACTGATTGGTTTGCTCTGAAGGGTGAAATTCCAACGCCAAGAAGATATTTACATAGCGTTTTATGTCACGAGTTAAGATCATGTCTGACGAGTATATTCTTTCGCCACAAAAGATTAACACGGCCACAAGCTGCAGCACAAATAAAATTTAGTATTATATTTATTTTCATGGACCATAAATTTGTTAAACCTTCGAATAATAGGTTTTCATTCTTAACTTCGTGTCGAGAACACTAATGTATCCTCACTCATTTACATTGTTAGGTTTCTTTTCATAGTGTTGAAATATTCCATATGTTTTAGACTAAAAAGAATTATGAGATCATTACTAGTCAAAATATCAGTTAACTTTCGTGAAATAATAATTTTTTAAAATGTTTTGTTAACATTTTATGTAAAATGCTCCATGTAATCATCAAAGTGCTTAGTTAAAGTACTTAGAATGTATAAGTGCGGGAAAAGGCTTAATGGAAGTGAGTATTTACAATATTTATTAAAAGCTTTGCACAGTATTAAAATTCACATAACAGAACAATGATTAAAAAATCTAAGTACAGGTAATACACTTCCTCTCCTCAATATCTGTCCAAAACCGTTTCAGTTTTCCATTCACGTATTCATGGCGTTACTAAAAACGTAACCCGAAGTTCATGTTGCCTCTCCTGTAGTAGCAAACAGTATAGTTAACGTAACTCGTCTGCTTGTTGGAGTTAGCAACAAACAAGAGGAAAAACAAGCAAAATTCACAGCGGTCGTTCAGTCAGCTACCTTGAGCTGAAGGTTCGAGTGAGTACAACGTACACTGACAAAGACAAGGTAGCCCTGCTAAATATCGTTTAAAACTGCTAGACTACTTGTGACATACCAACTGTTAACGAATGTGGGCAGATTTTCTAATTAGGTTCCGTCATGAGAAACCATATCTGTAACGTATCAAATTAAGGTATTGGTGGACAGTCGGTATTTGGGATATGTACGGCTCTGTAAAGAAAATGTGGTTAGACGTTGTCATAGAGTCGAGCCCAGCACGTTTGCTATCGTGCCCGTAGACTGTGATAGCTGAAGTAACAGTTTCAGATTGTGATCTTCCGGTCAAATAGATAAAGCACTGGCAAGTTCAGCAAAGTTTAAAATAAACACAAATGGCTATTAAATGAGTAATACTAAATGACAATAGAAGGTTATTATCTGCTGATAACAAATTGGTGTAGACAATACCACAAATTTACGTTCAGTAAAGAGATAATTTAATCAGTTAATCATATGAAAGAAAATCTGGAAATGATGATCCTATAATAATTAAGTTTGAAATATACAAATTGGTAACATTCAATTACAGTTAAGTTTGCATAAATCTGCGTAATCAAAATGGTAGTAGACTCTACAGAAGTCAATAAACCTACACTGGTATGCTAAAATAACAAAGTCATATGCTTTGAACAGTGAGGAACAAACGGAACAAAGGTCTGGCAATTTCAGCAAAGTCCTTTACGAATTGACGGTAATACTTTCACAGACTGATGAAATTTTGCAACTACCTAACTGTCTTCAGTGTCGAAAAATTCTGAAATACTGAGACCAAACGTGGGTCTTTCCTCATAGATTTCTTGCTAACTATATGCCCAAGATAATTTACTTCCATTGCTGCAAAATGATATTTATCGATGCTTAGCGTTAGTCGTACTGTTTCCAGTCTTTTGAATACCTCCTGCAACAGTTGTACACCTTCTTCCATGTCCTTTGAAAACGCCATTATGTCATCCAGGCAGATTAAACAATGTTTTACTTTCAATCCCCTAAGTTCACCACCCAATAATCTCTCGAAGGTAGGTGGCGGGTACATTCTTGAGTCTGAACGGCATTCGACAATATTGGGCATTATCTTCATGGACGGAAAAAGCTGTCTTTGGGCGAGCCTCTGGCGCTACTTCTATTTGACGATATCCGATCTTTAAATCCATTGTGGAGAAGTAGTTACACTGACCAAAGTTGTCGAGAGTCACAGTTATATTTGGTATTGGATGTGCATGAGCGATCGTTCGTGCATTGAGGTATCGGTAGCCACAGCAAAATCTCTATTTTTAGTGCCATCTGGCGACTTTTTTGGGATCAAAATTAGCGGTGTTCCCCTCGGACTATCACTATACTCAATAATATCGTCAGCTAACTGTTGGTCGATAAATTCTTCCATTATCGGTTGCATACACGATATGGGTTCTTACACAATGGAGCATTACTCCCTGTTGGTATTCTACGTTGCGTGAGTGGTGTTGCAGGTAGCCGACCACTCGAATTAAATAATTCAATGAGCTGCAGTAACAAATCTTCAATTGCTTCCCTATTATTTCCGTGTAAATGTTTCACTTCCTCACGTAATGCACATGCATTGACAGTTTACTTGCTGCAGAGATCCCCACTTGAGCTGTTAAGATCATTTTCCTCGAAACAAAACAGAGTGATTTTTCCAACTCTTCGTTAGTTCCCAATGGCTCTACAACACACAACAAATCCTTAAGTAGGTCCATATCTATGCTCGCCCAGATCAATTTCCCTGTACCCTGCAGTACCATATCACCCAAATAGATAGTCAGTGCTTGTGCCAGCAGTTTATTGGGTACCACCTTCATGATCAGTAAACCTTGCGACAGTGTAACACTCGTAGCTACTGTTCTTAGCGGAAACAATGTCCCACAAAGTTCAATCGTTCGCTACAAAAGGTAAAATTTTTCGCGATATTTAGCGAGAAAGTCGAGTTCTAGGATCGGACAGTACACCAACACATGGCAATACTATATGTTCTCGAAAAAACTTATCTTCAAAATTAAAACTGAACAGCGTTGTCTCCATTGACTTCACGTCATTATCACCTACATCGCGTAACATATACAGTGGCGACTAAAGTCTCCTTCTCAAAAAGTGGTTCAAATGGCTCTGAGCACAATGGGACTTAACATCTGAGGTCATCAGTCCCCCAGACTTAGAACTACTTAAACTAACCTAAGGACAACTCACACATCCATGCCCGAGGCAGGATTCGAACCTGCGACCGTAGCAGCAGTGTGGTTCCAGACTGAAGTGCCTAGAACCACTCGGCCACATTGGCCGGCAGTCTCCTTCTACCCAAGAGATACAGACTGACTACTGACACATGAGCCTGTATCAGTAGTGGAACAGAGTACGTTCTACACCACTCTACATTGTTGCCAAATTTATTCAAGATGGCGGATCGAAGATGGAGGCGATAGATATGACAGTGTCACACTGATGTCATGGCAGAAAGTTCAAATTTTGGCAGGAAGATATGTCAAATGGCCTACCTCCACTAGCCTAAGCCCATCCTCTCCTCTCCCCCTCCCCTCCCCCAGAAAATGGTGGGAAGTTCAAATTCCAACAGGACAATTTCAACACACCACGGCTACCTCCACTAACCTGAGATGGGAAAATAGATGACTTAGGCTACCTCCAATAACCTAAGTCATCAGAACGCAACCTCTTCCTAGGAACTGACGGGGAAAGGACTCAAACTGTGCTGAATAGGATGGACATAAGTCTTTATTTTCAGTATTTATCTAAACAATTAGAGGCAGTACCTCCATCCAGTGTGTTCACCACAAGATCCGGAGGCCAACCGACCTAGTACACAGTACCGCCACCAGAGGATGCTGTCATCCCTTCAGTGACGTAATCCAAGATGACGGTCTGTGGGGGAAAAAAAGTGGGAAAAGGTCTCAGCCTGTTCTGCGCTGATGAAGAGAGGAAAGACTGTACTTTATTTGTTTTGGAACTGTTTATTTAGGGATTGATTTCATGTAGTTTATTTGTTACACTGACACAAAACACTCACTCTGATGTTCTTGGGGCTCCAATACACAGTTTACAGACCTGAAAACTACTCGTAAACTGTCGAAATAATGCAGTACACTGATGTACAGACATGCAGACAACTGGTAAATTACCGAAATAATGGAGTACACAGCATACAGATCTGCAAACGACTCGTAAATCACCGAAATAATGCAGTACACTCATGTGCAGACACAAAAACAACTCATAAATTCTCAAAAAATAATGCATGTAAAAGGCTCTGCAAACACACTCACAACGCTTAAACAACCGGAAATAATGCACTACACAAAGACTCATTGCATGTAAAACACGCTCTCGAACTATCATCAACCACAACTATCAGAGACTCCAATGCGTGCACACGTCGACGCCGCTGCGAGCCACTGCCGGACGCAAGCCAACAGGTGAAAGTCGCGTCTACAGTTAGAGTTCTTCGAGTGTTACACTGACATTACACGTCTATGTAAATGAGAGCCAAGTCACCCTCTGGGCCACACGCACATGTTTACCATTGCTGGTGCGAAACCTCTCTACCTATGGACACTGGCATCACATGTCGTGCTATAGAAATCTGTTCCAATGCTTCCCAGAATAGTACAGGCTCCATTGTTCCTAGATATCCTAACGGGACATGTGAGCTGCGTGTAGCCGTGCACACATCTACTAGCCAAGCGTGGCTGACGCATCGTCCTGAAATGCTCACGTAGCTACACACCGTCTCAATCGCATCTAAAAGGTTCTCAATGTTATACTGATGTCACATGGTCATGTAAATAAGAGCCAAGTCAACCTCTCGGAAATTGTATAGTGCTGCAGAAATAGTTAAAGATCGCTTTTGTAAGAGCTTTCGTGATGCCTCAGCTTGTCTGAATCGAAATTCTTGTCCTAACAGGATCTGGTCACGAAAGTAGCCCTGAATAACACCGAATACATTCTTCCTGATGGTCCCAATGAGGCACCCCGTCCATCACGTGCTACCCTTCTTGGAAATCGTCAAGTCCTGCTTTCAACAAACATCTCCGAAACACAAACGTTCTCACCGCTATGTAGAGGCTCCTGTGCCCCAGCACAAAGGATCTCTTGTGAATGAATGGAGCATTATGATTGGCTCTTACTGAATTTACCCGCCAAATTACTGATGCTGCCAGTGTGGAAGTACTGTCCACCTTTTCTTTTCTGCAGACGAGACTTTGGGCGGCAAAAAACTACTGTGTACAGATCGCCATATTGCATTGACAGTTAAACCCTGCAAAAGTGATCTACAGATCGTCAAATACATCCCACGAATTCACCGTGCCTCTGTGCAGCACCGACAGAGGAAACTACCACTGTAAACGCGGAACATGGCCGCAGCTGCGGAACAGCATGTCAGCCAGAGAGACAGGGCAGGCAGCCGTGGACGACTCCACATCCCAGGAGAACGCTACCAATACTCCCAGCGCAAACACTCGTCGTATTGAATCTCCTCCAATTTCCGCAGACACACGTGGTCCCAGAGGCAACTGAACGGGAACTGGGTATTAGTTCACTACTCACCCACCCAGGGGGAGCCGCAAGCCAAATCGTCATAAGCCATAAGCTTTCTCAGACTGATTTACAAAGGATGGGCAAGCCCCATCTCAGAACAAAGGCATTAATGTATGGTTGTCTTACACAAGGATCATGCATTACGACGTTAACACAAAACTATCGCACACCTATTCCTAAACAGATTAAGACGTTCTCTGTCGTTGTAGACCTGCTAACCTGTAACACATGCTATGCATCGTGGATATCTTACATGCTGACTCAATAGAAATTCGCAGAGTAGGGTGATGAAACTGAATGTATCGGATTACGCTGCGAGCAGTGTGAATTGTGATAAGTGGAGCTAACTGATGGCACTGCATTGAACTTACGTGATATACAACGACAAGCCATAAAATTATATGTATTTCTTGTACTTATTATTGTTTTCATTGCCTAAAAGTATCCTATTTCGTATGATAAGACTGCTTTAATGTACTGAGTACCTTATAATACAATCATCTGATGTGTGAATTTTTTTAACCTTTATATTTTATCACTCATGTGAAATTTACTAATGTGGGCTCTCATGATCTTCCCCGAGCCCCTCAGTTATGACGATCAGATTCACAAGAGTCGCAAATGAGATATTATTTGGAAAAATGCTAAATCTACTCTCGAAGCAATATATGGAGTAGTTGCTGCGTTGGTGAACGTTATTCCCATATTCGTCATCGAAATACAAATAGTGTGTTCCAATGAGTTGATTAAATCATAGCGAAACAGAATAGTATAATCACTTGGTAAGGGTGACATGTGTACACACTTCATCAATTCTCGGTGTATTCGCATCGCACAAAAGCCACAGAGATCGCATTCTTCAGATATTTGTCAACATAACAGAAACATCATATTATCTTAAAATCATCTTTATTCGGCTTTATCCCCTTCGAGATGGAGTACTTTCCTTGTCAGTAGAAGACTCTCACCAACATGACTCCTGACGTGTAAACCACAGTGGCGGACGCTGTCTAGTGTCTACCAGACGCTGACGTCACATGTTGGCTGCCCCTGAACACGGAGGCTGAGCGATGCTCAAAAAATGGTTCAAATGGCTCTGAGCACTATGGGACTTAACATCTGAGGTCATCAGTCACCTAGGCTTAGAACTACTTAAACCTAACTAACCTAAGGACATCACACACAGCCATGTCCGAGGCAGGATTCGAACCTGCGACCGTAGCAGTCGCGCGGTTCCGGACTGAAGCGCCTAGAACCGCTCGGCCACACATTGTCGTGGTTGCCACTACTCTTTTATTGCCATCCTAAACATACGTTCCTACAAATCTGTCAGGTTATCATTACCTGGCTAATCCTAATTGACACTTACCTCCCAGCAGAGATAACCTTGGCCGGCCGGTGTGGCCGTGCGGTTCTAGGCGCTTCAGACTGGAACCGCGTGACCGCTACGGTCGCAGGTTCGAATCCTGCCTCGGGCATGGATGTGTGTGATGTCCTTAGGTTAGTTAGGTTTAAGTAGTTCTAAGTTCTAGGGGACTGATGACCACAGATGTTAAGTCCCATAGTGCTCAGAGCCATTTGAACCATTTTAGAGATAACCTTGAGCCCATTGCATCATCCTTCAGACTTGGTGAAAACTGACGGTTATTGATTGAAAGTGGTTCCATAAAGACTGAATTATTCAAAAATACTTCCGTACCTAAAGGATTGTATTACCTAATTCCCGTCTCTCCCTCCTCCCCCCCCCCCCCCTCTCTCTTATCTCAGGAATGGATACAGATTTAAGCACCAGTTATGAATAACTTACTAGCTAAGCAAAATATTACCCTTCATTTCAGTTAAGTGACCTTGAATTTTGGCCACACAGCTATGTTAAAGTCTCCGCCCATTTTTGTTTCACACAGTGTAATGCGCACAGGGACCTTGCACGGGTCCACGGGAAAATTAAACTTACGTACTTCAAGTGTTATAAATGTTGCTGGCGAAGCGTCCACATCATCGTCGACGTCAAACTAGCAACAGTAAGGCTTTCACAATCTGTATAACAAGTTGAAATACGCTAAAATTCAGTCACAGAGGAAGATTTAGAAACTTATAGCAGTACCTGCTCTGCTCCATGGACCTGAAACCTTGGTTTCCATGCCAAGCAATATGAGCAGGATGCGGGCTACGGAAATGATACTTCTCCGTAGTTTTAAAGGGTGCACTAGAGAAGGTTGCTTTAGAAATGAAAACATTAGAAATGAATTACAAGCTGATTCAGTGCACAAGAAGACAGATCCAAACAGAAACAGATGGTGGGAGCATGTAGAAACAATCCATAAAAATAGACTTCCAAAACAAATTCTTGACTACAAACCCACAAAAAGAGAAGAGCACGGAAGGGCTGACTGGCTCTTGTTGACCGGAACAGATGAAATCACCTAAACAACCAAGGGAGAAGAAGAAGAAAATAATTATTTATGACAAAAATATAACCGACCGAAACCCTCTTATTGTAGAAATATTTAATTATAAAAAGCAAGCTGGAACAGTTTACGTGAACTAGTAATCCGTGTAAATAAATCACGCGCAATACACTGACGTGACAAAGTCATGGGATACCTCTTAATATCGTGTCGGACCTCCTTTTGCAGGCATCGTGCAGCAACTCGACATGACATAGACTCAGCAAGTGGTTGGAAGTCATCTGCAGAAATACTGAGCCATGCTACTACCTCTGTAGCCGTCTATAATTGCGAAAGTCTTGCCAGTGCAGGATGTTGTGCACGAACTGACCTCTCGATTATGTCGCATAATTGTTCGATGAGAAGCCAAATCATTCACTCGAATTGTCAGAATGTTCTTCAAGCCAATTGCGAACAATAGCGACCTGGTGACATGCCGCATTTTTATCCATAAAATTCTGTCGTAGGATACGAATATGAAGTCCACGAAAGGCTGCAAATAATCTCCAAGTAGTCGAACGTAACCAAGCCCAGTCAATGATCGATTTAGCTGGGCCAGAGGACCTAGTCCATTCCAGGAAAAACCAATGCCCACACTGTTAGGGGCCATCACAAACTTGCACAGTGCCTTGCTGACGACCTGGGTCCATGGCTTCGTGGGGTCCACACTCAGACCCTACCATCAGCTCTCACCAACTGAAATTTGGAGTCATCTGACTGGGCCACGGCTTTGCAAGTCATCTAGGGTCCAACCAACATGGTCACGAGCACAGGGGAGGCGCTACAGACGACGTCGTGCTATTAGCAAGGACACTCTCGTCGGTCGTCTGGTCCAGCCCATTAACGTCATATTTCTCCGCACTGTCCTAACGGATACGTTCATTGATTTCTGCGACTGTTTCATGCGTTGTTGCTTGTCTGTTAGCACTTACAACTTTAAGCAGTTTTCGCTGCTCTCGGTCGTTAAGTGAAGGCCGTCGACCACTGCGTTGTCCATGGTGAGAGGTAACTCCTAAATTTTGGTATCGTCGGCACACTCTTGGCACTGTGGATTTCGGAATATTGAATTCCTTAACGATTCCAGAAACGGAATCTCCCATGCATCTAGCATTACGTGTTCAAAGTCTGTTAATTACCGCCGTGCGGCTATAATCACGTCGGAAACCTTTCACACGAATTACCTGAGTACAAATGACAGCTCTGCCAATGCACTGCCCTTTTATACCTTGTATACGCGATACTACCACCATCTCACCGAGCGAGGTGGCGCAGTGGTTAGCACACTGGACTCGCATTCGGGAGGACGACGGTTCAATCCCGCGTCCGGCCATCCTGATTTAGGTTTTCCGTGATTTCCCTAAATCGCTCCAGGCAAATGCCAGGATGGTTCCTTTCAAAGGGCACGGCCGACTTCCTTCCCCATCCACCCCTAATCCGATGAGACCGATGACCTCGCTGTCTGGTCTCCTCCCCCAAAAGCCAACCAGCCAACCACCATCTGGATACGTACATATCACTGTCCCATTACTTCTATCAAAAAATGGTTCAAAAGGCTCTGAGCACTATGGGACTTAACTTCTGAGGTCATCAGTCCCCTAGAACTTAGAACTACTTAAACCTAACTAACCTAAGGAAATCACACACATCCATGCCCGAGGCAGGATTCGAACCTGCGACCGTAGTGGTCGCGCGGTTCCAGACTGTAGCGCCTAGAACCGCTCGGCCACCCCGGCCGGCTTACTTCCGTCCCCTCAGCATATAGCTATAACCACAAAGCCTATAAGAAAGAGCACAAAACTCACAAGGCGAATCTCTACATAAAATCGTATCAGTAATTTTAAAGTAGACATCGTGGTCACCTGAGCTAATGGATATTTAGTCAGCGTACGAGGAGGGCGAGTAGGGGTATTACAAGATCCCCATTCCAGTAATCCTACTAGCACAACGGGATCAAAGGGGAGCCTCAAGTTCTCGTGCCAAGAACTGGTAAGCTAGTTCGAGCAGGCACAGAGAGGAAACTGTGCTACAAATCAGCTGAAAAACCGGCATAAGTAAAAACTCTCTCTCTTCCCACAATGGGTCGATGACAGCGGATGGCAACAGTCAGCAGAATATCTACTCGCCAAACTCCTCCTAGACGAAGATTCAGATTGCAGCTGACATCAGAGATTAGATGCACACTACACGGTTATTATTATTATGTTCCCATTGATTAAGACTCCGCTTCTCTTTGTGTACTTATAATGAATTAATAACTCTTTCTGAAGTTTAAATGAGGCTGATCGTATTAGACTCTGCCGGTTCAGCCACCGGAAATCATAATAACGTGTAGTTATTCATCTCTGATATAAATTATCTCGAATACGTCACTTATTCTGACGCTTTTTTCCTGTTCTAGTGTTTAAAGTACGTTTGCGTCATTTGAGGTAAATGGAATAAGACGTCACAGAAAGAATTTTTAAATTCTTGCTCTCGAAAAAAAAATTTGATAATTGTTTAGAGTCAAAATGGTGCAATAAATCGCATGTACTCGTATATCTAGAACATAATACCTCAATAACATGAAATACTAAAAAATTTATTCATTTTATACAAATTTCATTCTTCTTCGTCTCAAAATTTCTGCAGATCAGTTTTCGATGTCGTATAATAAATAAATTTCTTCAGAAAACGTTAACTCTCAGATTCTTCCAAGGACTCTCACTGTATCAGACGCTATTGACTTCCATTACAAATAATTCCTGTTGTCAGCTTTGATTCAATGCAATGGACCACCTTTATCTTTTGACGGACAGGCAAGTTCTAACTTTTCTTTGAATCACATTCCGAAGTTTGTGTACAATGAACAATTATTTCATCCCATTTGTACAATAAAGAGTAACGAATATCTTATCGCTACCATCTCGGAGTCACCGGCTTTCGACGAAGATTCATCTCAAATGAAATAGAGGATACCGCATTGTCACGATTCCCAACTTCCCACGAAACAAAGGAAAAACACATTTTTCCGAATTTATAGAACTATAATTAGAGTCCTGTTGTTTTTATCTCTGGTCTGATGCAGCTGTCCACGCTAGTCTATCTTCTGCGGGTATCCTCCTGCCTGCATGGCTACGTAGGTTTGAGCCTTCTTCATGTAGTCAAACCTTGGTCTCATTCCACAATTTTTAGCCTCCACACGTCCATTTGACGATTTCTTGATACCTCAGAATGTGTTCTTCTTTTAATCAAGATGTGCCGCAAATTTCTTTCCTATCCCATTCGATTGAGTAAGTCTTCATTGGTTAGCTAACGTTGGGCGTTCTTCTGTAGCAGTAACAGCACATTTCAAACTCTTGTATGTTCTGCTTGTCTGTATTATTTCATTTCCGTACAAGAGTACATACTAGAGAAATACTTTCAGAAAAGACTACCTAATATGTAATTTATTTTCTGCGTTAACGTACTTCTCCTTTTACAGAAACTTTTTTCTTGCTATTGCCCGGCTGAATTTTGTATACTTTGGCCACCGTCCTTTATCTTGCCCACGACGTAGCAAAAATCATTTACTACTTTTAGAGTTTTCCTCAGAATCACCAGATTTATTTCGACTCCATTTCATTACCCTTATTTCACTTTTGTTAAAATTCATTTTATAACCTCTGTCAAAGATACTATCCATTGTGTTCAACTGACCGTCCAAGTCCTTTGACGTGTCTGAGCGAAGTACAACGTAACCGAAAATCTCAAAGTTTTTATTTCTACGCCTTGAACTTTAATTCCTTTTCCAAATAACTCTTTCGTTCCCTTTATGCTTACCCACTGTACAGATTAAATAACATCGCACAAGGGCGACGACCTCGTCTCACAGCCTTCTCAATAACTGCTTCTGTTCTTTAACCCTACAAATGCTATAAACATAGGTTTGCTTTTCGTCGGTATACCTTCCAATAAGAGTCGTAGGATCGATATTACCTCGCGTGTTCATACATGTCTCCATTCTTCAGTAAATAATTCGTGTTAATATTTCGCAGCCATGACTTATTAAACTGAGTGTCCGGTGGAATTTACACCTGTCAGCGCCTGCCTTTTTGGAATTGGAATTAGTTCATTCTTCCTGAAGTGTGAGCTTATTTTGCCTGTCTCATACCAGCTAGAGTTATTTTACCGTTGCTGGCTCCTCCAAGGCTCTCAGCGATTGTGAGGGAATGTCGCCTGTTGCAAGTACCTTCTTTCGACTCAAGGTTTTCAGTGCTCTGTCGAATTCTTCAACCAACGTCACATCTCTCTTCACATCTTCATCTACTTCCTCTGCCCTTTCGGTACCAAATAAAAAATATTCGCATTATTTATTAAACGCTATCGTATTTAGATGCATTGGATAATATTATACGTTTTTATTTAGCTGTAAATCCTCAAACTCTGTGATGCTGCATTTTAATTGATCAAGAAGCTTTAGAAATAAAGGACTACGTTGGAAAACGATAAGAGCGCTGTGGAGGGCAGCGTGTCATTCACACAGGCTGAACTCAGCTGCTGCCTCCCATTGCTTCCCGCAAACCTCATCGATTCGTAACAAAGTCTCTGCCAGACCACGTATCATTGCAATACTCCTGCGACAACAAATTCTCTCGATAACAAGCGGAAACTGCAACCAACCTGAACAGCTGGCTTACGAACCGAGAAGGTGATGCAAAGGAAAAGGCAGTATAAATGCTCCAGGTCTAAGCAAACAAAGTAATAAGACGGTGACAAACTTTTCACGATACTGCGCAAGACGGTAGTATCAGTCATGCAGATTTAGTGATTAAACAGAACTCTCCGTCTAGGACCGCACGTTACAGGACGAGGCAGCTAATATATTCAAAACGAGTAAATATATCAAGCTGCGGTTAATGACGAATTTCCTGAGCTGCGCAAATAATTTTTAACGTTTATAGCGCCAAATTGTGACACTGATTTTTTGTAACGGAAGTGTATGCGTTCTTCTTTAGCTACTTTAGTGACATAACGTGTGTAGAGTGTGGCCAAATAGTAACACACAATAGTGCCAAAAATAACTGTCCCGCCTTCAGGAGAAGGGGTGTGCCCTGCTGCACCAAATGCAAAAACCGCGTAACTCAGGTACGGTACGTTTTGTTTGTTTACCAAAGCGCTTTAACCCAGTAAGTCTGTGATCTTTGTAGCGATCAGACAACTTGGTCTAGAAGCAGTTAAGCATTTCACAATATTTACGACAGTCGAAGATATGGATATGGTTTTCGTTTATGGCAAATGGCGCAAAACTGTTGCGCTTGTGTGCTGACAGGTATCCTAATAACAATCTGTCTCTGCAAAAAATTATTAAAAAAATTGGGAAACTTCTAGTGCGGATAATAAAATATTTCAACGAAAAAGAACAGCAACAGATGGGCAAATGCAAATATTTCTGTAGCAAGACCACATAAAGCACAGCTGAGTGCGCGGCAGCTTTTGAACTTGCGAATGGGATCAGCCAAAGGAGTGTCGAATGGTTCAAATGGCTCTGAGCACTATGGGACTTAACTTCTGAAGTCATCAGTCCCCTATAACTTAGAACTACTTAAACCTAACTGACCTAAGGACATCACACACACCCATGCCCGAGGCAGGATTCGAACCTGCGACCGTAGCGGTCGCGCGGTTCCAGACTGTAGCGCCTAGAACCGCTCGGCCACCCCGGCCGGACAAAGGGGTGTCGTTCGGGTACTGCATTCCAGCGCATTTCAGACTTTTCAAATTTAGGTCCATCAACAATTTAATAGCAGTGGCATTCAAAATCGGTTACAGTTCATCGAATGATGTCTCCATATTCCGTAAAGTGATGCGGCGTTTCCATGCAAGGTTATGTTTATGGATGAAACCACGGCAAGTAATCTTCGCAGTGTGCACTATTGATAACTTGAAATTCCATTCTGGCTGAGGAAAATGTGTAAACAACGGCCTTTGTCTGTCAACGAGTGGTGCTAGCTTTTGTACAGTAGCATCACTGGTCCCTGTTTTAGTGACGGGGCTGTACACTGATAAGACAAAACGTTGTAACCACCAGCGTAATAGCTTCTTTGTCCGTCTTTGGAACGAAATTCATCACTGATTCTGAGTATCAGGTATCCGACAGTTTGTTGGTAGGTTTGTGGAGGTGTGTGGCATTAGATATTTACGGACAGGTCACGTAATTCGCGTTGCTCGTTCACAATCTATTCAGATACCAAAAAAATTCGAATACCAAAATTATACAAGACAAATGGTTCAAATGGCTCTGATCACTATGGGACTTAACATCTGTGGTCATCAGTCCCCTAGAACTTAGAACTACTTAAACCTAACTAACCTAAGGACAGAACACACATCCATGCCCGAGGCAGGATTCGAACCTGCGACCGTAGCAGTCGCGCGGTTCCGGACTGAGCGCCTAGAACCGCTAGACCACCGCGGCCGGCTATTACAAGGCACCTATCAATATAAGAAATAGTTGGTTCATAAATAAATAAGCCAGTACTGTTGCGCAAGTGCACTCACGTTAAATGACTACAGATTGCCATTATTAAATATGTTTTAAACAATTATTTATACTTTCTTGACAGAAGCATCTTTTGGTTCTCCTTTCATTGTGGTGTCAGGTAACACATGTGATTTACCACCTTTAAATTAGCACCGGTTTTTATAGAACTTGGAATCAACATTTAAGTAAAGTTACTGGCAAAACAATAAACTGTTCATTAACTAACTGCAACAGCGTGACAGTATGAGGTATTGATGCTGTGTTCATTTACTGTGTAATTGTGGCGGATATGATGTTCCAAGAAACGTTTGAAAATAAAATACATATGAAAGACATAATGAACCAGTAAATAAAATAGATACAGATATGTAGCTTTCAGAGATGAAGGCTACAGTGCGATGCTATCGTCTGAG
This sequence comes from Schistocerca americana, assembly GCF_021461395.2. Classification (NCBI taxonomy): domain Eukaryota; kingdom Metazoa; phylum Arthropoda; class Insecta; order Orthoptera; family Acrididae; genus Schistocerca; species Schistocerca americana. The sequence goes on along the minus strand of NC_060130.1, from coordinate 816,937,171 downwards.
ATATTGTTTGTTGAAACCGCATGAGCCATTAAACGTTGCTAATTCAGAGGTTCAATACGAAAATGTTTTCTCACTGTGGAATATTAACTTCTGTAGTTCTAAAGGTATTCAGATTATTGTTGTCAGTGGATGCCGCACATTTTTCAGGGACCGCCGATGTATGCAGATTTGCATCAACATTTCATTGTACATGATTTGTTGTAGTGAAATGATCATTAAATCGACACCCTAGCTGCAAACAGGCATTGATATACATCATTGGGGACATGTTGAAAATGTGTGACCCAACGGGCACTCGAACCCGGGATCTCCTGCTTACATGGCAGACGCTCTATCCATCTGAGCCACCGAGTGCACACAGGACAGTGCGACTGCGGGGACTTATCCCTTGCAGGATAGAGCGTCTGCCATGTAAGAAGGACATCCCAGCTTCGAGTCCCGATTGAGGCACACATTTTCAACATGTCCCCAATGATGTATACCAACGACTGTTTGCTGCTAGTGTGTCGATTTAATTATCATTTCATTCTAGAGAAGCTGCACAGTCATCAATGGTATCTGTTCTTTCGAGAACAGATACCACCTTCATATATAATTTGTTATAGACTCTCAAACAGCTGTGAGAAGACGTCTTAACAGTTCGTCCCAAGCCCGTCATTGTGGGAGCATAGTGGACCCTCTAAGCGAGCGACGCATCGTCCAAATTCCTCATACCGGGGTTTACTCCACATCGAGTCCTTTGCTGACGCCCTGGCTTCCGTGAAGCGGCTGCACAGCCGCGAACTGCTGTCGGCGCTGGGGCGGTACAGCTTTACAAACAAATTCACTTCACCTTGTACTAGTTCTAGGCAGCCTATTATCTCACCTACACACGCGTAACGCTACAATATTAGTCTTCTGTTGTTGCCCGTTTGGGCACTGAGAATATTTTAGTTCTTATTTACGGCCTTGTGTGTGAAATATTCTTCCTATAGAGTGAGCATTCCTTTTCTTTTGTTGTTGTGGCGTAAGATTTTCATGTCTGTTTTTATGACCTAAAGAGCAACAACAGAAGACCAGTATTCAAACTAATTCACAGTGTACCATAAAATATACTTTAATCTTTTTTAAATTTAAAAGTAAATCATCCTAAAAACAAGTCAATAAAATTTTAAAACACACACACACAAAATGCCCCACCACCCGCTTTCCTCCATCCCCAGTCCGATCCCTGACTCCACTCTCCCAGGGTCTCTCAGTCACTTATCATGATCCCTTAGTCATTTATAATGCATGTTATGAAGAGCAGTGCAAGCATGTGCAGTTTTCTACAATACCCATGGGTCATGTGTAAAGAAATATTTACCAGAACAAATGGCTGAATGAACAAGGCAGAAAAATAAATGTAAGTAAAAAAACACAAACATAATTGTAAATAGAAAGAGCTAAATCCAAACCAGCTGTAAAAGAATCACAAGTCCCACACCAAAAAATGTATAATTAAATACCATCTTCATATATATCTATAGTTAAGGCTCACCAGCGATTTGACCATCTTCTTCTGTGTGGATGCACAAACAGTGCCCGAACTCTTACGCGAATCGGCAAAAAGCCGCGAGTAGTGATTATAATGGGCATGGGCACTATACAGGGTGTTACAAAAAGATACGGCCAAACTTTCAGGAAACATTCCTCACACACAAATAAAGAAAAGATGTTATGTGGACATGTGTCCGGAAACGCTTACTTTCCATGTTAGAGCTCATTTTATTACTTCTCTTCAAATCACATTAATCATGGAATGGAAACACACAGCAACAGAACGTACCAGCGTGACTTCAAACACTTTGTTACAGGAAATGTTCAAAATGTTCTCCGTTAGCGAGGATACATGTAACCACCCTCCGTCGCATTGAATCCCTGATGCGCTGATGCAGCCCTGGAGAATGGCGTATTGTATCATAGCCGTCCACAATACGAGCGTAGACAAGAGCTTTCAAATGCCCCCATAAATGAAAGTCAAGGGGGTTGAGGTCAGGAGAGCGTGGAGGCCATGGAATTGGTCCGCCTCTACCAATCCATCGGTCACTGAATCTGTTGTTGAGAAGCGTACGACCAGTTCGACTGAAATGTGCAGGAGCTCCATCGTGCATGAACCACATGTTGTGTCGTACTTGTAAAGGCACATGTTCTAGCAGCACAGGTAGAATATCCCGTATGAAATCATGATAACGTGCTCCATTCAGCGTAGGTGGAAGAACATGGGGCCCAATCAAGACATCACCAACAATGCCTGCCCAAACGTTAACAGAAAATCTGTGTTGATGACGTGATTGCACAATTGCGTGCGGATTCTCGTCATCCCACACATGTTGATTGCGAAAATTTACAATTTGATCACGTTGGAATGAATCCTCATCCGTAAAGAGAACATTTGCACCGAAATGAGGATTGACACATTGTTGGATTAACCATTTGCAGAAGTGTACCCGTGGAGGCCAATCAGCTGCTGATAGTGCCTGCACACGCTGTACATGGTACGGAAACAACTGGTTCTCCCGTAGCACTCTCCATACAGTGACGTGGTCAACGTTACCTTGTACAGCAGCAACTTCTCTGACGCTGACATTAGGGTTATCGTCAACTGCACCAAGAATTGCCTCGTCCATTGCAGGTCTCCTCGTCGTTCTAGGTCTTCCCCAGTCGCGAGTCATAGGCTGGAATGTTCCGTGCGCCCTAAGACGCCGATCAATTGCTTCGAACGTCTTAGTGTCGCGACACCTTCGTTCTGGAAATCTGTCTCGATACAGACGTACCGCGCCACGGCTATTGCCCCGTGCTAATCCATACATCAAATGGGCATCTGCCAACTCCGCATTTGTAAACATTGCACTGACTGCATAACCACGTTCGTGATGAACACTAACCTGTTGATGCTACGTACTGATGTGCTTGATGCTAGTACTGTAGAGCAATGAGTCGCATGTCAACACATGCACCGAAGTCATCATTACCTTCCGTCAACTGGGCCAGCTGGCGCTGAATCGAGGAAGTACAGTACATACTGACGAAACTAAAATGAGCTCTAACATGGAAATTAAGCGTTTCCGGACACATGTCCACATAACATCTTTTCTTTATTTGTGTGTGAGGAATGTTTCCTGAAAGTTTGGCCGTACCTTTTTGTAACACCCTGTATATATACTGCGGGACAGTAAGTTGGGAGCCCGCATCTCGTGGTCGTGCGGTAGCGTTCTCGCTTCCCACGCCCGGGTTCCCGGGTTCGATTCCCGGCGGGGTCAGGGATTTTCTCAGCCTCGTGATGCCTGGGTGTTGTGTGCCGTCCTTAGGTTAGTTAGGTTTAAGTAGTTCTAAGTTCTAGGGGACTGATGACCGTAGATGTTAAGTCCCATAGTGCTCAGAGCCATTTTTTGAGCCAATATGTTGGGAATATGGGTCTCACGGGAGGCGTGCCAGAGATAGGTCCCTGCAGGCACACTATCCTCTGTGTCCTCGATGGCTCAGATTGATAGAGCGTTTGCCATGTAAGCTGGAGATCCCGTGTTCGAGTCCCGGTCGGGGCACACATTTTCAACTGTCCCCATTGACTTATATCAATGCCTACATCCAGCTAGGAGTATTCATTTCATTGTAATAATTGAAGTTATTCTTGGCAACTGAGAAAAATGACTGTACATATTAACAACCTTACGAACGTCTTTGGCCGGCCGGGGTGGCCGAGCTGTTCTAGGCGCTTCAGTCTGGAACCGAGCGACCGCTACGTTCGCAGGTTCGAATCCTGCCTCGGGCATGGATGTGTGCGATGTCCTTAGGTTAGTTAGGTTTAAGAAGTTCTAAGTTCTAGGGGACTGATGACCTTAGAAGTTAAGCCCCATAGTGCTCAGAGCCATTTGATTTGAACGTCTTTGTGCAAGCACCTGCTAAGTGATACCCTCTGTCGAGACCTATCGCATGCTCTAAAACTCCCGAGAACCCGAGATTAATAAACTACGGCGGTAGCGTCGTTAGTAACTACGAGTAGAGACAGGAGCACAGAGCACTGCATGTAGTCGCATTGTTAGAATGCAGCTCGTAAGAGTTGTGAAGCAAAATAGGACGTCATACAGTTCTTAGGTATGAAATAATGTAGGAGGCTGTGTCGAGGTATCCTGCCTGTATTGAGCGATTTTCCAGTGGTCAAAACAGACTCCTAAAGAAGCCTTCGCCGCCGCCATGGAATCATGGCGTCAGCGTTGTGAAAAATGTGTACGTCTGCAGGGCGATTACGTCGAGAAGTAACGCCAGTTTCATCGATTTCGGGTGAGTGGTTAATTAGAAAAAAAAAAATCGGAGGCCTTAGAACTTGAATGTACCTCGTAGAACTACTTAAACCTAACAAACCTAAGGATGTCCATGCCTGAGGCAGGATTCGAACCTGCGACCGTAGCGGTCGCACGGTTCCAGACTGAAGCGCCTAGAACCGCTCGACCACTGCGGCCGGCCAGCCTGGCACACCCATCCACTGACGGCAGTACAGCTTCGGCAGTGGCCAGCGCTCAGCTAAGGGGCCCTTGCTGTGTGGTGTTTTGTCTCAATAAAGACGCAACCGAATGCCTCTCCTGCTCCTACCAACACGAGACTGACAACCATACAGGCTGAAACAGAGGGCTATTTAGTCTCAAAGTTAGGACGAGTGCTCTATAGTTTTGACAGCCAACAGACTTCCCACCATTTGAAATTTACTGGAACCGGGTTTTTTCACTATTCTGAAGTTATGGTAACTGGTATGGAGGTGGAATTGCTTGAACTGGAATGCCAGATGGAGTAGGGGATTGTTTAAGAATCGCACAAGTGGACTTGGGGGAAATTTGGGCTCCCCATTTTTGAATTGAAATGGTATGATGTTGTATGACAGATGAGTTTGCTGTTTTGAACTCAGGGCAACAATTGTTAAAACGGTGACGTCAGAGGAGAGTCTACATCTACATCTACATCTACATCTACATCCATACTCCGCAAGCCACCTGACGGTGTGTGGCGGAGAGTACTTTGAGTACCTCTATCGGTTCTCCCTTCTATTCCAGTCTCGTATTGTTCGTAGAAAGAAGGATAGTCGGCATGCCTCTGTGTGGGTCCTAATCTCTCTGATTTTATCCTCATGGTCTCTTCGCGAGATATACGTAGGAGGGAGCAATATACCGCTTGACTCCTCGGTGAAGGTATGTTCTCGAAACTTCACCAAAAGCCCGTACCGAGCTACTGGGCGTCTCTCCTGCAGAGTCTTCCACTGGAGTTTGTCTATCATCTCCGTAACGCTTTCGCGATTACTAAATGATCCTGTAACGAAGCGCGCTGCTCTCCGTTGGATCCTCTCTATCTCTTCTATCAACCCTATCTGGTACGGATCCCACACTGCTGAGCAGTATTCAAGCAGTGGGCGAACAAGTGTACTGTAACCTACTTCCTTTGTTTTCGGATTGCAATTACTTAGGATTCTTCCAATGAATCTCAGTCTGGCACCTGTTTACCGACGATCAACATTATATGATCATTCCATTTTAAATCACTCCTAATGCGTACTCCCAGATAATTTATGGAATTAACTGCTTTCAGTTGCTGACCTGCTATATTGTAGCTAAATGATAAGGGATCTTTCTTTCTATGTATTCGCAGCACATTACACTTGTCTACAAGCCGGCCGTGGTGGTCTCGCGGTTCTAGGCGCGCGGTCCGGAACCGCGCGACTGCTACGGTCGCAGGTTCGAATCCTGCCTCGGGCATGGATGTGTGTGATGTCCTTAGGTTAGTTCGGTTTATGTAGTTCTAAGTTCTCGGGGACTTATGACCACAGCTGTTGAGTCCCATAGTGCTCAGAGCCATTTGAACCATTTGAACTTGTCTACATTGAGATTCAATTCCCATTCCCTGCACCATGCGTTAATTCGCTGCAGATCCTCCTGCATTTCAGTACAAGTACAATTTTCCATTGTTACAACCTCACGATATACCACAGCATCATCCGCAAAAAGCCTCAGTGAACTTCCGATGTCATCCACAAGGTCATTTATGTATATAGTGAATAGCAACGGTCCTACGACACTCCCCTGCGGCACACCTGAAATCGCTCTTACTTCGGAAGACTTCTCTCCATTAAGAATGACATGCTGTATTCTGTTATCTAGAAACTCTTCAATCCAATCACACAATTAGTCTGATAGTCCATATGCTCTTACTTTGTTCATTAAACGACTGTGGGGAACTGTATCGAACGCCTTGCTGAAGTCAAGAAACACGGCATCTACCTGGGAACCCGTGTCTATGGCCCTCTGAGACTGGTGGAGGAATAGCGCGAGCTGGGTTTCACTCGATCGTCTTTTTCGAAACCCATGCTGATTCCTACAGAGTAGATTTCTAGTCTCCAGAAAAGTCATTATACTCGAACATAATACGTGTTCCAAAATTCTACAACTGATCGACGTTAGAGATATAGGTCTATAGTTCTGCACATCCGTTCGACGTCCCTTCTTGAAAACGGGGATGACCTGTGCCCTTTTCCAATCCTTTGGAACGCTACGCTCTTCTAGAGACCTACGGTACACCGCTGCAAGAAGGGAGGCAAGTTCCTTCACGTACTCTGTGTAAAGTCGAACTGATATCCCATCAGGTCCAGCGGCCTTTCCTGTTTTGAGCGATTTCAATTGTTTCTCTATCCCTCTGTGGTCCATTTCGATGTCTACAATTTTGTCATCTGTGCGACAATCTAGAGAAGGAACTACAGTGTAGTCTTCCTCTGTGAAACAGCTTTGGAAAAAAACATTTAGTATTTCGGCCTTTAGTTTGTCATCCTCTGTTTCAGTACCATTTTGGTCACAGAGTGTCTGGACATTTTGCTTTGATCCACCTACCGGTTTGACATAAGACCAAAATTTCTTCGGATTTTCTGCCAAGTCAGTACATAGAACATTACTTTTGAATTCATTGAACGCCTCTCGCATAGCCCTCCTCACACTACATTTCGCTTCGCGTAGTTTTTGTTAGTCTGCAAGGCTTTGGCTATGTTTATGTTTGCTGTGAAGTTCCCTTTGCTTCCGCAGCAGTTTTCTATCTCGGTTGTTGTACCACGGTGGCTCTTTTCCATCTCTTACGATCTTACTTGGCACATACTCATCTAACGCATATTGTACGATGGTGTTGAACTATGTCCACTGATCCTCAAAACTATCTGTACTTGAGAAAAAAACTTTTCTGTTGGGCCGTCAGGTACTCTGAAATCTGATTTTTGTCACTTTTGCTAAACAGAAAAACCTTCCAACCTTTTTTAATATCTCTATTTACGGCTGAAATCATCGATGCAGTAACCGCTTTATGATCGCTGATTCCCTGTTCTGCGTTAACTGTTTCAAATAGTTCGGGTCTGTTTGTCACCAGAAGGTCTAATATGTTATCACCACGAGTCGGTTCTCGGTTTAACTGCTCAAGGTAGTTTTCAGATAAAGCACTTAAAAAAATTTCACTGGATTCTTTGTCCCTGCCACCCGCTATGAACGTTTGAGTCTCCCAGTCTATATCCGGCAAATTAAAATCTCCACCCAGAACTATAACATGTTGGGGAAACCTATGCGAAAGATTTTCCAAATTATCCTTCAGGTGCTCAGCCACAACAGCTGTTGAGCCAGGGGGCCTATAGAGACATCCAATTACCATGTTTGAGCCTGCTTTAACCGTGACCTTCACCCAAATTATTTCACAATTCGGATCTCCGTCAATTTCCTTCGATACTATTGCACTTCTTATCGCTATAAACACGCCTCCCCCTTCACTGTCCAGCCTGTTTCTGCGGTATACATTCCAATCTGAGTTTAGGATTTCATTACTGTTTACATCTGGTTTCAGCCAACTTTCTGTCCCTAGTACTATGTGGGCATTGTGACCGTTTATTAATGAGAGCAGTTCTGGGACCTTTCTATAGACGCTCCTACAGTTTACTATTAGCACATTAATATTGTTATTCCCTCTCGCATTTTGCCCACTCCTTCCTTGCCGCGTCTCCGGGGGCGTCTTGTCGGGCCTAGGGAGGGAATTCTCTAACCTAAAAAACCCACATGTGCACTCCACACGTACTCCGCTACCCTTGTAGCCGCTTCCCTTTAACTTAGGGCAGGCGTGATGGAATTACAGACTTAGAACAAGTGACCTGATTGCTATTAACAGCCGGCCGTGGCCCAGCGGTTCTAGGCGCTACAGTCTGGAACCGCGCGACCGCTACGGTCGCAGGTTCGCATCCTGCCTCGGGCATGGATCTGTGTGATGTCCTTAGGTTAGTTAGGTTTAAGTAGTTCTAAGTTCTAGGGGACTGATGACCAGAGGAGTTAAGTCCCATAGTGCTCAGAGCCATTTGAACCATTTTTTGCTATAAACAGCTCTACAGGTCTCTCTAGGACTGGGCACTTTCTGGCAGGCAAGTCACTTCCCTTTGTCCTAGAGTCTTGTATTCTGATGTTATGGAGGCCACAGAAGTATGGTCTGGTCACCATGATGGATCACCATCTAGGATTCTGACGCCATAGTGTGGATGCACCAGAACACAGTTCCATCATCTCGAATTTTGACGTAATACAACAGTACCGTTATTCCCTGGTCGTCATGTTGGATACCCATCTTGGATTGATAGTAATATTCCGTCATAGTAAGACTCCCTCATCGTAGGACTCCGCCAGTATTCCAGGTCAGCCATTTAGAAGTCTGTACCTAACACAAGTCACCTACTTCCACCAGCACGACAATGCATTGTCTTGGATTTTTTAATTTCCCACGCATTTATATGTCAGACCACAACTCTACTTCGACAGAGACGTCACCGGAGTGGGAGAAAACCCCCACGAAAATTTGAATTTCCTTCCAAAATTTCAGTTTCACGCGATTTCCTACATAAGACGTTTGGCGTATATCAGAGGCGTGAGGGCGGTAGGGGTGAGGATTCCACTGACTCATAAACAATGTCGTCGATGGCGTCATTGATGACATGATTGGTAACATACTTTGTTCACTGTTGGAAGAACAAAAGTACCCCAAGTGTCTGTAAACTGAGCTCCAGGTTGTTAAAAAGCTCGTCAACTGTAGAGGAAATCACAGTCTGTGAGATGTATTTTGCATGTACATATTCCTGCAAATTGTAAAAATTACTTTTTGTAAACAGTATGATTATACAGTTTTTGCACCCTGCTTTTTTCTCTGTTCGAAGAAATATATTGAGTAAAAATCTAACATATGGGACATCCATATTTTGTAATGAAATATTATCTTCCATTTATTTTGACAGACAAATAAAGCTAGTTGTTAAACTGTAGTAATTTTCTTTCATTCTACCCTCTCATGTAGAAACTGTTTACAACGTGCAGCTATATTTGCCTTGCATGTGTCCTTTCTGTAAGGACTTCAGTTTTTTGTTTGTTTGTTTGTTCCTCAGCGATTTGGGGCCATCTCCTAGACCTAGATTTCTGTATTTGGAGCCGGTCGTGGTGGCCGAGCGGTTCTAGGCGCTTCAGTCTGGAACCGCGCGACCGCTACGGTCGCAGGTTCGCATCCTGCCTCGGGCATGGATGTGTGTGATGTCCTTAGGTTAGTTAGGTTTAAGTAGCTCTAAGTTCTAGGGGACCGATGGCCTCAGCTGTTAAGTGCCATAGTGCTCAGAGCCATTTCTGTATTTAGAACCTTGAGAAGATGCCCATTCGCTCAGCATTCTGACGCAACCATCCGCTGAAAAGTAATATCGGCCACTGAAAGTGACGTAAGTTTCGAAACCGGTTTTGCCAATAAACAATGTGTGTGACCATTGAGTGGTGATCTCTGCAGCCTTATTTTAAGTGTTCATCCAATGTCACATCGCTGCTCACAATTAACCCTAAATACTCACATAATATGAAATGCTTAAACGTTCACAACTAATCTTATAATTAGGTGCTATCGAGTTATTTAGCTTTCTATTGGCATTATCTTGCATTCACATTTAAAGAGAGCTGCCAGTGACTACATCTGCTGGAACGTACGTCCAATACTCTCTGCATTTCCCTATAGTCGATACTTTGTCGTAGACAACAGCATCGTCAACGAAAGATCTGATGGAGCTGTTGATTCTATCTGATACATTTTTACGTATATTTAGAACGTTGGAGATCTATTATGTTTCCATGGGGCACACCAGATCTCAGTTTGGCTTTTGTGGAGCATCAAATATCCAGTATAAAGTATTGAACGAAACCAACATACATGTATCAACAGAAATGGGCCTCAACCATAATATCTTGGCTAGTTATCGACCATGTGGCGCGCCTTTCGGAAATCTAGGAAGACGGAGTTTACCTGTTCACCTGCGAGTAAAGTTCTCAATACATCGTGTAGGAATAAACCGTATTTTCCTTCTCTAGCAAACAAATTTAGAAACGTAGAGATTTCCTTCTGTGTTTTCACCTAGATTCAAAATACGTAACTTTTCTTGACTGGGATGTTTCTGAGTAATGTCAGATCTGCATAATATTTGCAGAAATATGGCATCTCGTTGTCATCCAATGAAGAATGCGAAATAAGGCGCTCTCGTACCGTTTACGATATGTTAGTTTCTTGTTTTTGAAATTGTAATAAAATTGAGTTAGACACATGAATTATACTTTGTACGTAGCTGTAAAGGCCTACGTATATTTTTCTTAATTTGTCAGTATTGCTCGTCATTCTGGGACCTTCGCCAGGTATAATTAATTATGGGACAGAGAAAAGCCAAAGAAGAGCAGCGTGTTTCTTCACGGCTCCATTTATAATTGGAAATGTTCAATAAACGTCAGTGGTAGATGTTGCAAAAGGGGCGCTGTGCATCGTGGGTAAGTTTATCCTTCAAATTCCGAGAGCGTGCTTTCCAAGAAGGCTCCAAAACATATTACATCCTCCCATGTACGTCTCACGCAATGACCACAACAGAAAAATCGGAGAAATTAAATCTCATACCTAGGCCAACCGTCAAGCGTTCCTCTCACGCACCATTCGCGTATGGAACAGGGAGGGTGCATGCGGAGTAACGGTGTAATTGTAGACTTAGAACACTATCTCCTCCTACCGTGCTTTCAATTTTTTATGCAATTTTCGTCACACCTTCCGATATTTTTCCACGAGGATATTCAACATCACTCTTTACTAACTTTTTCTTTAATGTTCTGGGATTTAGCACTTTTATAATGTCCACCTCATTTGTTATTGAACATTAAATAATTTTTATCCAGTATTTTACTTCTTCAGATACTAAAACTTCCTGGCAGATTAAAACTGTGTGCCAGACCGAGACACGAACTCAGGAGCTTTGCCATTCGCGGGCAAGTGCTCTACCAGCAGAGCTACCCAAGTACGACTCACGCCCCTTCCTCACAGCTTTAATTCCGCCAGTACCTCGTCTCCTACCTTCCAAACTTTACAGAAGCTCTCCTGCGAACCTTGCAGAACTAGCACTCGTGAAAGAAAGGATATTGCGGAGACATGGCTTAGCCACAGCCTGGGGGTTGTTTCTAGAATGAAATTTTCACTCTACAGCGGAGTGTGCGCTGATATGAAACTTCCTGGCAGATTAAAACTGTGTGCCGGACCGAGACTCGAACTCGGGACCTTTGCCTTTCACGGGCAAGTGTTCTACAAAATCAATGTAATTTGTATATTTAAATTTTTCTGTAATCATAAAGCCCCTCTCCCCCCCCCCCCTCTTGGTAGTACACTTTATTGATACTGACAGTCCTAAAAGTACGATTGGTTCAAATGTCTCTGAGCACTATTGGACTTAACTTCTAAGGTCATCAGTCCCCTAGAACGTAGAACTACTTAAACCTAACTATCCTAAGGACATCACACACATCCATGCCCGAGGCAGGATTCGAACCTGCGACCGTAGCGGTCGCGCGGTTCCAGACTGTAGCGCCTAGAACCGCTCGGCCACCCTGGCAGGCTAAAAAGTACGCTAAAAGATATTTTCAGGTTCCAGACCCTAGTAACACACCAGTGCCTCTTTAAGAAGAATATTGTTAAAATAAGCCAACAGCGATTCAGGAACTTATTTTTAAAAAATTTTTTATTGTGGGTATAAAGTAACCCCCCCCCCCCTTCCCATCTCTTAGGAGAACACGTTATTGAAAATGCAAGATCTAATGGGAGGGCTAAGATTTCGCCGCACAGTTGTTGATAAATTCTGATTTGAAGACGGTACCGGTGCCCGCGGCGGTGCACAAGTACGGAACTGTGCCTTGGCTGACGTCTCCCTGACCCCAATTTCGGCCGACAGTTGGCCAAGTCGCCGCGGACAACAAGAGAAAGTGCTCTTTCCGCGCCACCTCGATGATTCACTGCGCTACAACCAAGCACCGTGTGTGAGAGCCAGCTGTCGCACTGCTGATTGTTTTGGACTGTTCCAGACGAACGTGTATCCTGTTCTCATCCAGCCATACTGATATAAATTTTCCATCTTCTCTTTGTATCAGTCTACATCTACACCCATACTCCGCAAGCCACCTGACGGTGTGTGGCGGAGGGTACCTTGAGTACCTCTATCGGTTCTCCCTTCTATTCCAGTCTCGTATTGTTCGTGGAAAGAAGGATTGTCGGTATGTCTCTGTGTGGGCTATAATCTCTCTGATTTTTTCCTCATGCTCTCTTCGCGAGATATACGTAGGAGGGAGTAATATACTGCTTGACTCCTCGGTGAAGGTATGTTCTCGAAACTTCAACAAAAGCCCGTACCGAGCTACTGAGCGTCTCTCCTGCAGTGTCTTCCACTGGAGTTTATCTATCATCTCCGTAACGCTTTCGCGATTACTAAATGATCCTGTAACGAAGCGCGCTGCTCTCCGTTGGATCTTCTCTATCTCTTCTATCAACCCTGCCTGGTACGGATCCCACACTGCTGAGCAGTATTCAAGCAGTGGGCGAACAAGCGTACTGTAACCTACTTCCTTTGTTTTCGGATTGCAATTACTTAGGATTCTTCCAATGAATCTCAGTCTGGCATCTGCTTTACCGACGATCAACTATATATGAGCATTCCATTTTAAATCACTCCTAATGCGTACTCCCAGATAATTTATGGAATTAACTGCTTTCAGTTGCTGACCTGCTATATTGTAGCTAAATGATAAGGGATCTTTCTTTCTATGTATTCGCAGCACATTACACTTGTCTACATTGAGATTCAATTCCCATTCCCTGCACCATGCGTTAATTCGTTGCAGATCATCCTGCATTTCAGTACAATTTTCCATTGTTACAACCTCACGATATACCACAGCGCCATACGCAAAATGCCTCAGTGAACTTCCGATGTCATCCACAAGGTCATTTATGTATATAGTGAATAGCAACGGTCCGACGACACTCCCCTGCGGCACACCTGAAATCATTCTTACTTCGGAAGACTTCTCTCCATTAAGAATGACATGCTGCGTTCTGTTATCTAGAAACTCTTCAATCCAATCACACAATTGGTCTGATAATCCATATGCTCTTACTTTGTTCATTAAACGACTGTGGGGAACTGTATCGAACGCCTTGCTGAAGTCAAGAAACATGGCATCTACCTGGGAACCCGTGTCTATGGCCCTCTGAGACTGGTGGAGGAATACCGCGAGCTGTGTTTCACACGATCGTCTTTTTCGAAACCCATGCTGATTCCTACAGAGTAGATTTCTAGTCTCCAGAAAAGTCATTATACTCGAACGTAATACGTGTTCCAAAATTCTACAACTGATCGACGTTAGAGATATAGGTCTATAGTTCTGCACATCTGTTCGACGTCCCTTCTTGAAAACGGTGATGACCTGTGCCCTTTTCCAATCCTTTGGAACGCTACGCTCTTCTAGAGACCTACGGTACACCGCTGCAAGAAGGGGGCTGTGTAAAATCGAACTGGTATCCCATCAGGTCCAGCGGCCTTTCCTGTTTTGAGCGATTTTAATTGTTTCTCTATCCCTCTGTCGTCTATTTCGATATCTGCCATTTTGTCATCTGTGCGACAATCTAGAGAAGGAACTACGGTGCAGTCTTCCTCTGTGAAACAGCTTTGGAAAAAGACATTTAGTATTTCGGCCTTTAGTCTGTCATCCTCGTCGAGCCGAATGTAAGGACGAAATCGACAGATCTAAAAGTAATTTCGTGTTTACCCCGAGAGAGTGTTACAGGGCCGTTATTGTTTACAGTACATATGGTGTACATTAATAATCTCGAAAAACTGCAGGGACGGATTCCTGACAGGAAATGGAGGGAAGGAAAGTCCTACGAACATGTGTTCAGAAATGCATCGTTGCCAGACTAGATGGCGGTGACCCTCTGACCACGTGCCGTGTCTTCCTTTTGTGTTGCTGGCTGTGTGACTGACGAGGCGTACTGTAAGCAGCAGAATGGTCCGGTATTCGTGTCGGAAACAAGCCGAGATGGTGTTCATGTATGGCCAAGAAGATGGAAACGGTCGAGAGGCAGCACGGCTAAAACGAAACATGAACCTTCAGAGACATCAACCGCATCACACAACACGTAATAGTATTGTAAATTTAATCCTGCCATTAATCTGTATATTAAAAAATTTTTTTGTTCCATAATATTTTTGAAAAATTAAGAAAATACTATGACCAGCGTAAGCTTTTATTATGTGTAATTTATCTATTTAAAATAACCTCTTTGACGTACGTGGAATAAATGTATTAAAACATATTTTGTAAATAATTATGTAATATTTCAAGTACAACTGTAATTAATTATGTCAATTTTGTATGTATATGCTGTCATGCAATTGTAGATGATTCATACTTAGGTTTCTTGTAAGCAGAAGTGTAAATTGAAAAGGTGTAGGGATCATAGGTAGAACAGAACTCCGTTCTGTGGTGGAATGGAAAAGGTGGTGGGGCGCGCGAGTGAGATTTGGCGCGCAAGTGGCTCATATATAGTCGGTAGCTGCCCTGCAATTGGTGAACACGCATTACGTTGGTCAAGCACTAGAGGCCCCGAATTTACCCGCAAGACTGGTATTTGGCCTCGGGCGTGTTCTAATGATTGGCACAGTACTGCAATAAATTAATAGCTCAGAAATTTGTAATTCTATCGTCGCCACCAAGAGGAAGACAGAGCTATGTACATCAAGAGCCGTACCTGCGCAATGTTACTACGCAGCACCGCCTCACGCCATCAGTAACAGGCAAAATACTTTATTCAGAAGTGTATCACAGTATGAACCATCCATCTTCAATCAGTGGAAAATAAGTGTTAAATGTACCTTTGTGTTTAACCGTGATTTTCCTATGTCATTTACCTCAGTAGGGTCCTTACCTAAACGAATTTATTCCGAGTATTCCGATGTTTATTGAAGCTCGAATAATAGTAATTACTGGCAAGAGTACTGTTTTGGTAGTAAATTCTGAAAGTCATTATTAAACACTAAAGTTTGCACGTATCAGTTTAAGGGCCACCGCTTTGCGTGTCCATGAGGATAAGTTTTCAATAGTATTTCTGAAAGTAAAGTAACATAACTGTTTAACTGCAACAATCTTAACAGTAATTGTTCGTGTTGCTTCTCCATGTCAAAGAAAGCCAGACAAATATTGGTGTTAGTAAAACGTTAAAAAATAACAGCCCTAAAGAAATGAAATTTAGTCGTGTTAAATAATAGTTTTGGTCATATGAATGATAGCTATAAGTTTAATATTTTTTTAATCCTTGTTGAAACATATGTGAGTCTTCTTTAAATAATTACTGAAGTATAGTGATAAATTCCATAAGAAACAGAAAGTGGGATTAATAGTACTTACTGTCAAGTGACCGTAGTAAGTGAAAGTAGTTATTTATTCAGTGTCGAAAATTGACTTCATCTTTTTGTGTAGACACTGTGCCCGATTTGGGCTGGCGGCCGTTTTATTAAGCGAAACAGTTTAGTATTATAACAGGCTTTGTCTGATGAAAGATTTCCGAAAGTAATTATTCTCACTGCTTTTCCCCCCAAACTGTATGATTCGGAGAAAAATAGTTCGATACTTTACCATTGGGTAGGACACGGTTAAAATCTCTCTCCGAGAGACGATGGTTTGGAGTGTTAGTGTTGCGTGATTTTGTGGTGGTGTTCCTGCCGCTGCTTACTGCACAGTTCTGACATTCCGAATCGTGAATCTTCCGTCTTTACAGTGGTAGAACTTACACGTTCTGGTACCGTATTGACGAGAACGCGGCAGTACCGTTGCAAACATTCCACGCCCATTTTGGGCGTTTGTGTGATCGTAGGTCCTTTCAGGCAGACGAACGTGCAGACAGATGGCGGACAGATTAGGGGGACCGGATTCTACAGGATATTGCTACAAACCCCAGTACAAGCTTCAGGGAAGTGACCTGCCAACATGGTGTCTACTGATAAGATTACTGTTTAAGAGTTGACCGATATGCAGCTCGTGTATGGGTCCACTGAATGCAATAAATACCGGCACAACGGCGCTATGCTGGGCTGTCCCCGCAACGACAACAACCACATCACACTGATTTTGCGTCTGAGGATTCTTGCATTACCCTGTTTTGTGAGCTGTACGTTTCTGATATTGCTTATTACAGGCTTATTCACTGTTGTGAAGGTATTTTCAAAGAAACTAGGGTGATTGTGGTAACAAACCGAATAACTCATGATTATATTATTACTGTGTAACGCCGTTGGGAACCTTGAGTACCTAGTACCAATATTATGGAAATGGAAGAGGATGTAGACGAAGATGAAATGGGAGATATGATACTGCGTGAAGAGTTTGACAGAGCACTGAAAGACCTGACTCGAAACATGGCCCCGGGAGTAGACAACATTCCATTAGAACTACTAACAGCCTTGGGAGAGCCAGTCCTGACAAAACTCTACCATATGGTGAGCAAGATATATGAGACTGGCGAAATACCCTCAGACTTCAAGAAGAATATAATAATTCTAATCCCAAAGAAAGCAGGTGTTGACAGATGCGAAAATTACCAAACTATCAGTTTAATAAGTCGAACAACCTGTGACAGCTTGGCGGTGGAGTTGTAGTCGACTGGTCCAGGGATAACGTCGGCGACTCCGCGACGCTGCTGTTGTCTAGAGGAAGGCTGCTACGCCGGAAGCCTGCAGAGAAATGCGGGAAGGCTTGTGGATGATTGATGATCGGTACAGGGACACACATTCGACCCTGAACCAAAATAAATGAACAGTATTGCTCATAAAAAGCGAACAGACCCATTAGTGTCAGATTAAGCTGTTGATAGTAAGCCATTGGAAACAGTATCTAGAAGTAACCATTTGGAGCGACCGGAAATGGAATGACACGTCAAACTAGATGGAGGAAAAGTTGATGTCAGGCCAGGATATATTGCAAGAATATCAAGGCGATGTAATTCGTCCACGAAAGAAGTGGCGTACAAAACCTTTGTAAGAACTATTCCCGAGTACTGATCCTCCGCCTGGGACCTCACCAGGTTGGACTATTAGAACAGATTGAGAAGCTCCAACGAAGAGGGGCACGTTTCGTCATTGGATCGTTTAAGAAAGACGAGAGTGTTAAGAGGTGCCCAACTCGCTCCAGTGGCAAACGCTAGAAGGGATGTGTTGTGTATTTCGGATCGGTTTGCTGTTGAAATTCCGAGAACGTCCTTTCTAAGAAGATGGTTCAAATGTCTCTGAGCAGTGTGGGACTCAACATCTGTAGTCATCAGTCCCCTAGGACTTATAACTACTTAAACCTAACTAACCTAAGGACGTCACACACATCCATGCACGAGGCAGCATTCGAAGCTGCGACCGTTGCGGTCGCGCGGTTCCGGACTGAAGCGCCTAGAACCGCTCGGCAACAGCGGCCGGATTCTAAGAAGAATCAGGTAACATACAGGGCTCGCTGAAAAGTAATGCCTCTGAACTTTTTATGTGAAAACTCTTAAATGTTTTTAAATAAAAGAAACGTTAACAGTCTCCATCTATATTCTTCATGTCTACATATGTGCAGCCGTTTGCCGCTAGCCGGCCGCGGTGGTCTCGCGGTTCTAGGCGCGCAGTCCGGAACCATGCGACTGCTACGGTCGCAGGTTCGAATCCTGCCTCGGGCATGGATGTGTGTGATGTCTTTAGGTTAGTTAGGTTTAAGTAGTTCTAAGTTCTAGGGGACTAATGACCACAGCAGTTGAGTCCCATAGTGCTCAGAGCCATTTTTGAACCTTTGCCGCTAGAGGACTCCGAACTGTAACGTGTAACACAGCGCTGTGTAACGTAACTATGTCGGTGCGTGAGAAACAGCGCGCTGTAAACAGTTTCGAGTTCGAAGAGTTCGTCCACACATGGAGCACTGTCTCCTTCAGCATGTCAATGTCAGCCCACATACCAGTGCTGCAACATCTGCAACAATCGCCGGCCGCTGTGGCCAAGCGGTTCTAGGAGCTTCAGTCCGGAACCGCGCGACCGCTTCGGTCGCAGGTTCGAATCCTGCCTCGCGCGTGGATGTGTGTGATGTTCTTAGTTTAGTTAGGTTTAAGTAGTCCTAAGTTCTAGGGGACTGATGACCTCAGATGTTGAGTCCCACAGTTCTCAGTGCCATTTGAACCATTTGTTAAGTCCCATAGTGCTTAGAGCCGTCTCTGCAACAATCCGAAGCCTTGAGTTCACTGTCATCGATCTTCCTACATTCAGCCCGACTTAGCCCAAACCGATTTTCATCTGTTTCTAGAACTTAAAGAACGCCTTCGAAGATTTCACATTGATAGTGTTGAAGCGGTGCAAGCGGAGGTAAAGTTGTGGCTCCGTCAACAAAGTAAAACATTCTACAGCGACGGTATCGAGAAACAGATCTCTCGTTGGGAGAATTGTGTTCGTCACCAGTGTGACTGTGTTGAGAAATAAATATGTAGATGTGAAGAGAAAAGATGTAGAAAGTTAATAACATTTGTTTTATTTGAAAAGCTTTAAGAGCTTTCACGTAAAAAAGTTCTGACGCGTTACTTTCGAGCACACCCTCTTGTTACATTCTACCATTTATATCTCGCTAAATGACCACGACAAGAAAATCAGAGGTATTACAACTGATATGGAGGTTCATCGACAGTCGTTCTTTCCATGCAGTTTTCGCGAATATGGTAATGGCAGTGTTACAAGAAGTACCGTGCAGCACACACCGAAAGCGTATACATGCAGTTCGGGAAAATGTGCGCCATATTCTGTTCCCCCTCCCACATCTGCGAACACACTCCGCTGCAGAGTACATGGTACCACTGCTAATCAGTCCCTTTCCTGGTTTACTCGCTAATGGAGTGAGGGAAAGAAGATTACTTCTTTTTGTAGGTTGTCACTGATAGCGTTAATGTACTTAACGAAATTCATTATATGTTTACATAGTTGTATATTTTCTTTATTAAGCAACCGATTTTAGTCAGTTTAGCAACATCTTCAGGTTATCTCCATCACAAAGAAAATGTCTTTACAAAATGTGTATAGGGATGTATTTATATCCAGATACAGCTCTATGCCTCTGTGCGAGCTCCGTGTTTCTAGTATTTTGTCCTGACGATCCTTATACGAGATTGACTTTGATGGCAATCAGTCTGTCGCGAATACTGACTCTCTAGGCCGCCTCTAAAGCGTTTTCTGAAAAGATCATCTGCTTCCCATCGAAGATTCCCATCCGGAACACTCACGTACTTCTCTAACCAGTCGATAACAAATCTAGCAGAATGTTTCTGAAATGCTTCGTTCTGTTCCTGTAACCCTCGCAAACAGTCAAGCAGTACGCAACAATGGATCTCAGGAGCTGTAGGCTGCCTTCAATAGAGATGAAATATGATTTCCCAGAAGTGTCCTAAATGTTCTGTTTGTATTCTTTCTTCTCGTATTACATGCAGTTTTGATATCCATCTTTCCATATTATCTCTGATTATACCTTCTGCTTTCAAAATTCTCAGTTTTGTGATTATTAATCTACCCAGTCGTGGCCTAGCGGTTCTAGGCGCTACAGTCTGGAACCGCGTGACTGCTACGGTCGCAGGTTCGAATCCTGCCTCGGGCATGGATGTGTGTGATGTCCTTGGGTTGGTTAGGTTTAAGTAGTTCTAAGTTCTAGGGGACTGATGAGCTCAGAAGTTAAGTCCCATAGTGCTCAGAGCCATTTTCTACCCAGTCATACGCAGTCTTTCACGGATTGCAGGAATCAATTTCTAGTATATGTATCTCTATAAAATCTTTAGTATCTGTCATCTATGTCTCTTAATCGCACAGCGAAAGAGTCACGGCCATCATTTTTCTAATTTCCTAGATAATGCTCTTCAGATAGCTTCATATATGATCTAATTGTTATTTAGTTTATGACTGATCTTATGATTAATGTTCAGAGGCACCCACATGCCTTGCTCATACTGTGGCATCAAGCAGTCAGGCCTGCAAGATGAGTGGTCTGCCAAGCGAGTGGACTCGTTCTTATTTATCGAGTAACATGAGCTCTAGTACTCACAATTAAGTTACAAGTTATTCTCCTGTTTGAATATTACGCAACGGAAACGGAAACGCACTTCTGACTATTAATAATTTACACAACTCTGACTGTTCACTACGCACTGGCAATACCACATTTTCTTTCTTATTTAACGGCTTTAATCAACACGTGGCCATCGCACTGAATATGAATGGCGCACACATTATAATTTCTGGATATCATGACAACATACTATTCGAAGGAAAAGGCCACCAATCTTTTTCTTTTCACTATCTTTTTTATTCCGATAAATTCTATAACCTAAACACACCAGTACATTTTCTACAACAATTGCACATGAGAAACTCCGCCCAGTGGGCATGGCTTTACATTGGTGATTCTCTATCTTATGGTCTCGTAATTATCTAACACTACAGAGACCTTTCTGGATAGGATGGTGGATCTTTTGCTATATCTCACACTTCGACTCTCACAACCATCATCACGAAACTTTCCTCCAGACCGAGCGGTACAAAAAGGAACATGCATAACCCACTGCCTCTGAACCTATCTTGCTACTCTCCCATGCAAACCACACATATTTAAATTACATGAAATACACCACACTGGCAACATGGAATACAACACAAGGAATAGTCACAACGTTATAATCACATCACTTTCAGCTTTCCCACTTCAATTAGTATTCATCCCAGTTTCACACGACACTGCCCCACTTCGTAACTTTTCTTTCCTACTATGAACTCTTGAGGATATATGCACGTCTTCCTGTGCAATGCAAGCCGAGTGGCGCTGCTGGATAGACGGCTGACTCACCTTGCTTCACTCTCAGAGTATTATAGTTTGAATCAAGCGTCACACGGAAACATAACACGGAAAGTAATATTAAGAACATATTAGTCACACACGCGAGTCCTCAACTGATACCATGGACGAGTACTTCTCTTTATCCTTTGTCTCACACACGGATTGAGACTCACACACACCGCCGGCCGCGGTGGCCGTGCGGTTCTGGCGCTGCAGTCCGGAACCGCGGGACTGCTACGGTCGCAGGTTCGAATCCTGCCTCGGGCATGGATGTGTGTGATGTCCTTAGGTTAGTTAGGTTTAAGTAGTTCTAAGTTCTAGGGGACTGATGACCTAAGATGTTAAGTCCCATAGTGCTCAGAGCCATTTGAACCATTTGGTGGTGGTGGTGGTTAGTGTTTAACGTCCCGTCGACAACGAGGTCATTAGAGACGGAGCGCAAGCTCGGGTTAGGGAAGGATTGGGAAGGAAATCGGCCGTGCCCTTTCAAAGGAACCAACCCGGCATTTGCCTGAAACGATTTAGGGAAATCACGGAAAACCTAAATCAGGATGGCCGGAGACGGGATTGAACCGTCGTCCTCCCGAATGCGAGTCCAGTGTGAACCATTTGAGACTCACACAGTACTCACCATGTGGAAGTACTCGTCTCTAATTTCAAGTCCTGCACACGCCATTTCTTAAATATTTCCAACTTATAGTACACACACCAGTAATTCAGCTTAACTTTAGCACTCGGAAGTATTTCAACTTATTGCTACACGTGGTTTCATTGTGACCGTTTGTCACTTCCGAAGATTACTACGATCCCCTTAATATTACCTGCCTGACATTTAATTCTCCCCACAAATGTTCCTGAAATAGAGAAATTATTATTCCAAACTACTCTTAAGTATTCCACATGCATATCATTCTATCCACTCTTTTGTCTTTACGGAGCACACCTAAGACAGGTCTTACCAACACAAGATCCAGCGCTAGAGTGCTGAAAACATGGCCGTTCTTCAGGTCAGCTCGCACCTCCGTCAAGGTGGGGGAAGACCATGCTACCCTTTGGTCAGCCACATTTCAGGCGCTTAAAGCTCAGGTAAATTTCATCTCTTTGGTTCCACCAAAGGTGACCAAAGGACCGTCTCAAAGATGATCATATATTGAACATTCACAATCTGCGGTTAGTAGACTACCATACATTCATTCATTTCGCAGATCTCACCAAATTGGATGTAGGGATTTATTTTGTGGGAGTGCACATGTGATCAATTAAATAAGTAAATTTTCATTCTTTCCTACACTGGTATCCGGCTTTGGTGTATTAAGTGAAATTGAGTTATTATTACAAAAAATATGTTCTCCTGACACGAATAACGAAGAATGTTGTACCTATTTTCAGTGTCGGGCGGTACTGTACCCTTTCAATGTAAGTTATGTCACAGTCAAGGTATTGGAAGTAACTTGTTCAATATGCCTACTATCTCCAGTTATTTGTATTCGGACCGAACATGTGCCTCTAAAGACCTTCATTTTTGTTTTGTGCAGATATTTTTGCGTTGTGCTAGCGTTTTCTGGCAGCTTCGGTTGCGTACGCATATGTCACAAATAATGCACACATACAGGGTGGTCAGAAAGCTGAGAAGCTTGCAAGGATATTGAAAGGTAATTTGTGTTGAGAAATAACTGTGAAGGAAAAATTTCAATACGGTGGACCATTTCCGATTTAATTAGCACTGAAGTTAGCATATCAGGCCGTTGTGCACTCAGACTCAAGCGGCCCACCAGATACAATAAAATTACTGTCAGTTGTTCTCATAGCGTAGATGGTAACGCAAGAGATTGTTCAGTCTTTGGGAAGAGATGGTTCCTTATTACTTCCCATGTTCAACTTTTCTACCGCTCTCTTGTTCGGTTTTAGGAAATTGGAGATTGGCTAACTTCACTGCTAATTTACCCAGAAACAGTGTAATGTATCGTATTTTTTTTCTTAACGATTACTTCACAGCACAACCTATCCTGCAAAACCCTTACAATCATTTCGAACTGTTTCTGACTATCCTGTATATGTCTGATTCTCTGCTGTTTTTCGCCACACCAGTTCAAAGAGGATGTTAAACTTGTCTGTGGTATTCAGCCGCAAGGCATGATGTTTAGTCCCAAAACGCGTCAGCAAAATAATTGGTTCGCTGCAGTACTCCTTACTGTGACCTAGTTGACACACTGAACAGCACAAATAAGAAACAAATTGCACTTCATACTATTAAAGTATTCCAAGTCAACTAATAGGTCGATTTAGAATATTTTTACTTGTCACCGTCATGTATACAACAAATTTGGTCACTGAGTTATGCTTTTACGGCATCCCTTTTCAACCCCACCCTCAACTACAGGGGTGCCAGTTGGTTATTACTGTCACAGTATTTTTTTTTTTTTTTGACCAGTTTGATAGAAACTGCTTCAGGCATTACGGAAATAGGGTGATATGGCACTGTGTTTGCACTGCAGTCCCCACTTCCTACCCCCCCCCCCTCCCCTCCACCATACATCCTCTCTCTCACACACACACACGCGCGCCTAAGGAAGCGATGTCATCAGGACTGACACGAATGAACCTAGCAACTCCAAAAATATCGTTACTTATCGACTTGTGTTACATTGCCACGTGTCACAGTTTCCCTTCCCAGAACCCTAGGAGTGATGGGCAGGGGTATACTATCCACACAGTATTTTTTACAAATAATACAAATAATGAGTCATGTATACAAAAAAAACTGAAACTGCTCCTGATATTCCCTAATTATGTTTCTATTTTATTCCATGCGCGCCCTCACCACCACCTCTATGGAAGGTAGGTAGTTCTTACACACACTGTATTTCTTCCTAAATACTAAATGATATGTGTATCAAGTTTGGTTGAAATCGATCCAGTGGTTTAGGAGGAGATGTGGAACATAAATAAATTCATACATGAATACGAGGCTGTGCTGAAAAGTAATGCCTCCGAACTTTTTATGGGAGAACTCTTAAGGCCTTTTAAATAAAAAAAATGTTATTAATATTCTACATCTTTATTTGTCAAGTCTACATATTTGCTGCTCTCTGCCGCTAGAAGGCTCTGATTTGTATCATGTAACATAGTGTGTATGTATACACATACATTCATTATTTATTATATATAGCCTTTTACCTGTAGCTTCTTCTGTGCACACATATGTCAAATATACTGCACACAACTCTTCCTTCCCCCTTCTTCTCTGTCTCCTCCTCCCTCCTTTCTCTGTCCGTTTCCTCCTCTCCTATCTCTCTGTCTATCTAAACCTCCCCCCTCTGTCTCACCATGCCCTACTCTCCTTCTCTATGCACATCTCCTCCTCTTGCCTCTGACCAACTCTTCATCTCCCTTCCCTCTGTCCATCTCCTCTTGCCCTCTTCATCTATTCATCTCCTCATCCTCTCTCATTCTATCCATCACCTCTTCCCCCTCTCTCTGTCCATCTCCTCCTCCCCCTCATTACACATCTCCTCCTATCCTCTCTCTCTTTCCACTTCCTTCTCCCCTCTCTCTGACCATCTATTCCTCCCCCTTCTCTGTGTACATCTCCTCCCCCTCTGTCCATCTTCTCCTACCCCCTCTACCTGTCCATCTCCTCATCCTCTTTCTTTCTGTGTCCTCTTCCCCTCACTGTACCCTCCTCTCCCCTTTCTCGGACCATCTCCTTCTTTCCCTCTCTCTTTCTTCTCTCTCCTCATTCCCTCTCTCTGTTCATCTCCTCTTCCTCTCTATCTGTCCAACTCCTCCTTCCCCCTCTCTAACCATCTCCTCTTCCTCTATTCATCTCCTTCTTTCCCTCTCTCTGCCTATCACCTCCTGCCCCTGTTTCAGTCCACCTCGTCCCACATTTCTCCTTCATCTCCACCTCTACCCTCTCTCTTTCCATGCCCTCTTCCCCCATCAGTCTGTCCACCTTCTACTCCTCCCTTCCTCTGTCCTTCTCCTCCTCCCCCTCTAACTGTCTACTCATCCCCCTGTTTCCATTTCCTCCTCAATCCTCCACTATGATCATCTTCTCCTCCTGCCTCTGCCTCTGTCTATCACATCTCCTCATTCTGTCTCTCTCTTTCTCTCTCCATCTACTCCTCACCCCTCTCTCTGTCTACTTCATCCTTCCACCATTCTTTGTCCATTGTTTTCTCCCCATCTCTCTGTCCAGTTGCTTTTCTCCAGCTATGTATCTACATATACATCCATACCCTGCATGCCACCTTATGGTGTGTGATGGAGGGTAATTTGTGTGCCACTGACACTTCCCCCTTTTCCTGTTCCAGTCGCATATTGTTGTCTGGAAGATCGATTGCTGGTAAGCCTCGGTGTGGGCACGATTCTTTCTTATTTTAACTTGATGTAATTTATTGGTTGATTCTTCTAGGAACGTATGCTCTCATAACTTTAACAACAGACTGCACCTTCATTCAGAAGACTTCTCTTGCAGCATCTGGCACCGGAGTTCGGCTGAGCACCTCTCGGACATTTTCGCGCTTACTAAATCGACCTGTAATGAAACTTGTTGCTCTTCTGTGGATAGTTTCTATTTCCTGTATTAATCCTATCTGGTGCGAATCCCATACTAATGAGCAAAATTCGAGTATTGATTACACAAGTGTTTTGTAAGCTACTTCTTTTTTCATGGACTACATAACCTGAGGATTATTCTAATCAATCTCAGTCTGACATCTGCGTCATTCGCTATTAATTGTATGTGGTTGATCCATTTCGAATGACTCCATACGCCTACTCTTCGATATTTTGTGGGAGTAACTGCTTCTAACGATTCTTCTGCATGTAGTCGTGGATTAAAGGATGTTTCTGTCTACGTATTTGCAATATCTTAGATGTGTTTACGTTGAGGGTCAATTGCCACTCCAAGTACCAATTTTCGATCCTCCGCAGGTCTTTCTGCATTTCACTAAACTTTTCTAGGGTCGTGACTTCTCTGTATACAACAGCATCATCAGCAATAAGCCTCGCAGAATTTCCTATTTTATCCGCTAGGTCAATTGCATATACTGAGAAAAGGAATGGACAAATAACACGCTCCTGGGGCACACCCACAGCTGCTTTTGCATCTGAAGTCTTCTCTCCGTTCATAATGACGTGCTGTGTTCTCTTTGCTGGAAATTCTTCAATCGAATCAGACAGGTGATCTGATATTCCGCACGCTCGCATTTTATTCATTAGGGGCCAGTGCAGAACTGTATCAAATGCCTTCCGGCACCTACCTGGCTGCCTGTAACCACTGCTTTCTTGGTCTCGTGGACGAACAGAGCGAGTTTGATATCACACTATCGTTCTTTTCACAACCCATGTCGGTTTCTACAGAGGAGATTTTTAGTCTCCAGAAAAGTCGTAATATGTGAACATAAGACATGTTCCAAAATTCAACAATCTCTCTTCTTCAGAAACGCTTTCCTTGCTATCGCCAGTCTATATTTTATATCCTCTTTACTTCGACCATCATCAGTTATTTTCTCTCCAAATAGCAAAACTCATTCAGTACTTTAAGTGTATCATTTCCTAATCTAATTCCCTTAGCATCACCTGATTTAATTTGGCTATATTCCATTGTCCTCGTTTTACTTTTGTTGATGTTCATCTTATATCCTCCTTTCAAGACTCTGTCCATTCTGTTGAACTGCTCTTCAGGTCCTTTGCTGTCTCCGACAGAATTACAATGTCGTCAGCAAACCACAAAGTTTTCATTTCGTCTCCATGGATTTCAATTCCTACTCCAAATTTTTCTTTTGTTTCCTTTACTGCTTGTTCAATATACAGTGTAACACCCCACCCATCACTTACCTGGTTTTGGTGTGTGTTCACACCAGGTAATTGACTAACAGATCAACAGAGAGTGCAAAACTGCCGCAATGTCAGATAATGCAAAGAAAGTAATAAGGCCCTGTGACTCCTGATTGAACTGCGGTGGCAGTGTTGACATTAATTGATTCAGAATTGATCCCTTTTAATTAAAAGGGGTGCACATTGATGTTATATTCAGCTATTGAACACCAGATGCAAATGTTTAACATAAAATTAATTAAGAACGTGACTTGGGATTTGAACTACTTGATTGAAAACAGCTGCAGTCGATTAGCACAGATTTATTTTTAACTCACGACCTTCAATCATCACATTACATGACTCTCCTAGCAGGCAGTGGTAATAAATTGCGTTTGCGTGGAGTAAAGCGCAATAACTCAAAAGTAATTCCTATCGACTGACCCAGGCGTAATGCTAAGTGCGAGAAGAATTTTACAATACACGGCCCATGAAACCCTCGTGGAAACTTTGCCGACGTGATCCAACAAATTAATCAGTGGCCGGAGCGGGTGCAATATCACCAAATTCAGCGTGGCAGAGCGGCATAGTTGTGCAGACGTCGGCCGACCTCGTGGTGCTGCAAAGCTGCGCTCATCTTTTCACTCCTAGCTGTATTGCTCAGTACATAGCTGAACCAAAACTTCCTATCTCCAAGGTCAATCGTTCCATTTGCTAGGTCCTAAACTGCAGAGATGCTCACGCTTTCCCAGGCAAGCTGAGTAAAGAACGCCACGTCTGCACTCTAGGCAAGCTGGGAACGGAAGACCTCTATGGAGACTTCTCCCAGTCCGCTCTTCGCCTCAGTTTCCCCTCCAGCAAAATCACTTACGCCTTTTGCAGCGCAAGTCGCGTTAATTATGCGTCGCTTCCCAGCGCCGACCAATGCCTGCTCTGGGAAGTGAACAAATTCCCACAAAATTTCCCTTCCTCTCAACTTCTGCTATTTAGCTCCTCCCAGACCACCCATCAAGGTTAGCGTCTGCACAAACACCAATTTTTCCGGAATTCTGACTCCCAGGAGAATACTTCAAATTCCTCGGTCCTACGTTCCCATCGGAGGCTGGTGTATTTCATTCTGTTGCTCTTCACCTGATTTACTTCAGGCTCTGTGGACCGTGAATTCAGCGTGAAGTTGCTATAGTCACAAACACGCATATTTTGACCTCTGTTGACCGCTCCACTGTAGCTTTGCGTGGCTTTCTCGCATGTTTCACCCAAAACAGGACGACGGACATTTATCAACAGGCGTACAAGTTCTCCACCTGCTTCCTGGTACACCAGCATGGGGTCAACCACCGACTCACTGTCACTCATCTTAAGGCAGCTGGAGGCCGCGCCCCATTACTGCTTTCTCAGAGATAGAGCCGCCCTAAGCTACCTATTGTCGCTTCCCTTCGCCGCTCCCCAGCCGCGCGCTGCGGTCAACTCTGTATACTTCCCTGGGCTAAACTAGCCTCCAGTAAATCGACGTGTTTCCACAAAGTTTTCATGTCGTGTGAATTACTTTAAAATCATCACCCGACATTAATTATTCAATACGTCCATACTATACCCTCTACAAGATGCATTGTGCCTTGTCAGTCATTTTTGTTCAGCCCTACTGTTTGCTCAACGTGAGTTAGGTGATCTTTAATGTCTTCATTTAAGGGGCATAGTTCTTGCCATCTTACATAGCCTCTCTCTTCAAATCAATTTTATAGTACAGGTGATGACTCCTACGGTTTTACCACCTGTGGTACAAAATTAATATCTCCATAACTGGTATTTTCAATCCGTTTGCGTGATTAGTTACGGGCAACTGATTACCACTGCCTCCTCTCTGATGCAAACTCCCACTCATTCCTAGGGTACCTGCCTTCAATGACTGGATTTACTGGTAAAAACGTGGTCATTATTTAGTCTTAATTATACTTTAATCTCTGCCGATTCCTGAGACATTTATTG
Organism: Schistocerca americana; assembly: GCF_021461395.2. Lineage (NCBI taxonomy): Eukaryota > Metazoa > Arthropoda > Insecta > Orthoptera > Acrididae > Schistocerca > Schistocerca americana. The sequence continues at coordinate 816,908,093 of NC_060130.1, read as the reverse complement.
GTCAGAGTACTGAAAAGAAAACTACAATTATATTACAAGGACACACGTCGCAAAGGGCAAATACACATGTTTAAGCACCTCTGTGCTTGTCATTTGAATGGCAAGACCCGCTATTATAACTTAAGTTCCATTCACTCTCAGTTATCCATCCCTACTCGACTTAAATTACTAAAAACATACATGAACAATATTCGTGTAAAATTTTGTGAAGTTGATAGTGGTTGCTCTCATTAAATTATATGTGAACGCCCGTTTGACATTTTATAAATAAAGGTTTTTTTTTGTGTCTCACTGTCTCTGGACGTTCATATTGTTCATGGTGTAAGTGGCATCTTTATACAATTCATCAAGGTCTGGCCCAGTCCAATGTCTGGGGTTGTGTACACACATTTACCTTTTTTTTATATATACATATCTATAATACACAACCAAAATGACAAGAATCATTGCGTATTGAGCAACCACTGTTGTGTATTTGTAACAAGGTATAAGTATGAAATCTTATTCTAACACAAAGAGACGTGGCATGACATATATACGACATTTTAACAAATGGCACATTTATAAAATCATAACCTTCTTATAACATAATTCATAAACAGAACAAATGAGTACTTTACGTTCGTTGAGGTGCATGTTAGTCATTTGAATCCACACTGACACACTCACACACACGGCACAAGTTTCTTGCAGGAACGGAAGTGACATTAGTTCTGACTAGCAAGTTGAGGGATGGCTAACAGCTGAGAAGAGAGCAACGTCGATTACCGAGATGGGGCCACAGGCACCCGCATCTTCTTGAGGCAGTATGGCTCTCACCTAAGAGCTCGTTGTTGACATCTCGTCCGACAGGCACAAGACCCCATCGGTGCATCTATGATCGGTGACCTCTAGCGGCTCAGCCGCAGGTCATTGCTCCTTCTATAGACGTTTTAGGGCAAGGGAGGGACCGTGATCAGACAAGAGCCTATTTTTTTTGCTCAGGCCTTCAAAGTTGGTGTCATTAGGCACAAAAGGTCAGCTGGGCTGTCGCTCCACCTGACGTGGCGAGCAACAAATATAGAAACCTTTTTGGACCTCTTCATTGCTGCCCCCGATCCGTACCGTGTACAGAGACCAGGACCGACCTCCTTGTCGTACACAGAGGTGCTGGATGTCACCTCTCCTTGGCTGCTGAGTTGACCACCGTCCCAGTCCATTCAGGGCGTGGTCTGCTTGCCATCACCATCGTCAGCTGTGTGCTCCCCTCATTGCTGTCGTCCTCGTTCCTTGTCAGCTCGTGTGTGGTGTGCCAGGTGTCGTAGCTTCAACTCCCTCTTGCTCTGTTACGCCACCTTAACACACTAAGACAACTAATTTTAGTACATGGAAAGTGTTCATGTTTAACCCTCAGGACCATACATTTTTTTGTGAAGACAATGAACTTATTTCATTACAAAAGGAATAATTTTAATTGTTTGTAAATCAACTTCAGGATCAAGTAAAATTGAAATGTAACAGAACATTTTTTTTTTACATAAACATAAAAAATGTACAAGACAACTTGCTTCGCAGTCGTTCACACACACACACACCCACAATCAAGGGATAGGGAATCAAGATTATCTGGACAGGATCCCATCACCATTTCTAACTACCAATTCCTACCACTAACACGGTGTTGGCCAACCCGACTACATATCTATTATTGACTACTTTTTATCTCCAATCTTGTTTTTTCTTCTGAATTCCCTATGTGGCATACGTCCCTCTTATTGTGCCTCCGAACATGTATAAAACACAACAAACTTAGACATGTGTCAGTCTTACCAAGATTTTTGTTGGAAGTTTGGATAGCGTCCTTTATCGTGTTCTATTGCGACACTTCTTCTCTCCTCTATTTTCTTCCCGTTTTCTCCTTTTGTCACGAATGGTTTTATAAGGCCTGTGAATATCTTTCGGATTAGCAATGTCACAATGGCACAACACAAATATAGCTCACTGCTCACACTCGCAGTTGTTAAACCATCTTGGTATCAACAAGTATTTCTGGCGTATTGATACTGCTGTTTGCTCTGTAGATGATTACATCCGGTTCTTTTTTAACATGCACTGGGTGAGCTAATTCACGCAACTGTGCATAGCTGTCCACCTCTTACGTATTCAGGGGCATACGAGAATCGTCGGTGCGTCCTCGTAACGACCTACGGTACTGGCCACCTTAAATATGTTCTCCAATGACGGAGATACAATTACGGGGAACTTTTCTGTAATTTACAGAGTTCCTAATCTATCTTTTTCTAGGGGTACGCCCAGAAATACTTGTTTTCCATTCTGTAATCATGTGTTTTTACAAAATACTCTAGTGCACTTCATTTTCTCAACATCTAGAGGCGAGATATTATTAATAATAAAAACGCAAAACATAGGCACATATAAACGAGACATTATACCACTAAGATCAGTACATATACAAACAAACAAGACACTTTAGCAAAAATACTTACTCTAAGCCTATATTTACTACGTCCGCGCTCTGGTCTAGTCATTCGTAATCCTGCCCGTTAAGGTGGGATGGATCAGGCTTCGGATGGCGGACTTCGACCTCTTCCTGGTTGTTATTTTGGTAACCATTATTCCTGTTCCTTCCCGATTGCTGGTTACCGCCCCAAGTCCTTTGTAATCTATTATGTTGCACCGGAGAGTGTCGCTCTTCTTCCGTGTACCTTCTTTTCGAGTTTCCATTACTCTTATCTTGATTGTGGCCGTTGTAGTTCGGCACTGGCATACTATCCCACTGAAGTCCATTATTGCGACGGTTGTTATTTTGTTCAAGCTGTCGGCGTTTCTCCCGCGCCTGTTCCTCTTGAAATGCGAATTCCAGTTCGCGCAAAATGCCCTTAAATACCTCAGTATCGCTACCACAACGACCGGCAAGTGATTTTTGATACGAAATGGTAAGTTTCATGTAGCATAATCTGATGATTTCCGCACCGCTACATGGGTTGTCTAGGTACTGGTTCCTTTTTGTCATATTTTCAAAAAATTTGAGCGGACTCTCGTACCCTGCCCCTTCCATATCTCTGGACATCATAATTTCTTGTTTGAGCCTTTCTTGGGTTTCTTTAGACCAATACTTGCCCAAGAAGGCATTTTTGAATTCTTCGAACGAGACACTCGTCTTCGCTACATTTCTCATGTACTCAGCGGTCGCGCCCTCCATATGGGAGCACACAAAATCCAGCTGGTACATCAATGACCAGTGTGGGGGCAAAGATAACTCGAATTGTCCCATAAAAGTTTTTGGATGCAAGCTATTACCTTCGTCCTTGTAGTGGTGGAACTTTCGGACTGATACAAAATGCTTGTAGTCAAACCGGTCATCATTTCAGTTATCATTTTGCCCGTTCTTACGATTCGTATGAACTTCGGGACGTGGACTAATTCGTTCCGACACGCTATCGTCATCTCTCCCCTTCTGTATGTTCGACAGTTGTTCGGTACATCTAATCAGCCGACAGCAATTGTGCTCACAGGACAGCTGCGCGCTGTCCGTATTTACCTCGGTCGTTGCCTCAGAGCTCTGAATCAATGTGTGGCTCCCGTTGCTTATAGTGTCAACTTTGTCACACCGTGAAGCGGTTATCTGTGTTCCGGCAAGTGACGGTTCAGTCGACGCAGTAATTACACCCTTCTCCTTTGGTTCAAAATGGCTCTGAGCACTATGGGACTTAACTTCTAAGGTCATCAGTCCCCTAGAACTTAGAACTACTTAAACCTAACTAACCTAAGGACATCACACACATCCATGCCCGAGGCAGGATTCGAACCTGCGACCGTAGAGGTCACGCGGTTCCAGACTGTAGCGCCTTTAACCGCTTGGCCACAACGGCCGGCCCTTCTCCTTTCCTGATGTCTCTGTAATGAGACGTTTTACCTCGTCCTCTAAATTTCTTTTTAATATCGCCACCTCCTCTTTCAACATCTCGTTAGGCCCTATGTCCGGTTGCTCTTGTTGCTTTTCTTCAGCACGTTTTATCTGGCTTTGTAGCCTTGATAACATGACCTTTCCTACTTTTTCCGTGCTTTGCGTGGAGTCCCGAGTTTCTCTCGCTATGTTCCTTACACCTTTCGCAATTAATTTGGCTTCAATTGCCGTTCGTTTGATGATGGCAATCTCTTTCTCTATTTTTACGCCGAGATTCTTTGCCTCCTCTTTTACTTCCCTATGAACTTCTGTGAGCCTATAGTTCAGCTTCGAATTCGCCTTTTTAATTTCGGCATTAAAGTTCTCTTTCAGCTCCGAATTCGCCTTTTTGATTTCGGCATTAAGGTTGGCGCTCTGCTCTAAGTTCACCGTTTGCATCTGTTGCAACAGGTCCGTAATGTTTTTGAGAGTAGCCGCATTTTGATCCTCGTCCTTTTGTGGTTGAAAATGCGACTCTTCTCCTCTGTTCTGAGGAACCCTTCGATATCTAGACCAGTACCGTCTCCGCGCCCCCGTCGGATCACTTGTGAATGAATCCTTTGATAATGGGCGGACACCGTTTTGTTCCAACACACTCTGGCTTCTTAGGCTGGATCTTCCATACTTATGGATTAATCCTGTACTCCCTGCGTCCCCCGAGCCCTCAGTATCACTGCCTGAATCAACGTCCTTGCTATTCAGCGGACTAAACCAGTTGTGAGACGCAGTTTCAGGAAGTTGCAACTCGCGTTCGTCATGCTCATCGGTAGAGCTTTCCCTACTATCACCCATGTTCTCCCGAGTAACAGTCTGATTATATTCTGCCGTTGTCTTAGCTTTTCCCCTCGTTATCATTTGCACTTTTATGTTACGCAAAAACTCAAAACCCAAGTACCCCTTACACTCAATAATTAGATAACGCAAAACATATATCAGGACACAAATTGATACACTGGGTGTGAGCAGCGACCCGACAAACAGTTCATGAAGCATTCCCCAAAAAAGGCTAGTACCAATGACTGTGTTCTGTGTGCTCAGCATCGGCTGATTACGGCACTGCACATCATAAGTACTCCAACAAATCACAAATACAAAGAACAGGCACCTATAAATGTCAGTTTGAAAGGACAGCACAAGAAGAAGACAGTGTAACTTATTGTAACTAATGCTACCCGTTTTCCTCAATTGAAAATGGCTAAGCAATTGATCACGTGGAAAAATTTCCTTTCTCAAGACTACTTCCTAGCAAATCCCGAAGTATCGTATCCTGGCATGGGTCAGCCATATGTAACACCCCACCTGTCACTTACCTGGTTTTTGTGTGTGTTCACCCCAGGTAATTGACTAACAGATCAACAGAGAGTGCAAAACTGCCGCAATGTCAGATAACGCAAAGAAAGTAATAAGGCCCTGTGACTCCTGATCGAACTGCGGTGGCAGTGTTGACATTAATTGATTCAGAATTGATCCCTTTTAATTAAAAGGGGTGCACATTGATGTTATATTCAGCTATTGAACACCAGATGTAAACGTTTAACATAAAATTAATTAAGAAAGTCACTTGGGATTTGAACTACTTGATTGAAAACAGATGCAGTCGATTAGCACAGATTTATTTTTAACTCACGACCTTCAATCATCACATTACATGATTCTCCTAAGAGGTAGTGGTAATAAATTGCGTTTGCGTGGAGTGAAGCGCGATAACTCAAAAGTAATTCCTATCTACTGACCCAGGCGTAATGCGAAGTGCGAGAAGAATTTTACAATACACGGCCCATGAAACCGTTGTGGAAACTTTGCCGACGTGATCCAACAAATTAATCAGTAGCCGGAGCGGGCGCAATATCACCGAATTCAGCGTGGCGGAGCGTCGTCGTTGTGCGGACGTCGGCCGACCTCGTGGTGCTGCAAGGCTGCGCTCGTCTATGCACTCCTAGCTATTTTGCTCAGTACATAGCTGAACCAAAACTTCCTATCTCCAAGGTCAATCGTTCCATTTGCTAGGTCCTAAACTGCAGAGATGCTCACTCTTTCCCAGGCAAGCTGAGTAAAGAACGCCACGTCCGCACTCTAGGCAAGCTGGGAACGGAAGACCCCTACGGAGACTTCTCCCAGTCCACTCTTCGCCTCAGTTTCCCCTCCAGCAAAATCACTTACGCCTTTTGCAGCGCAAGTCGCGTTAATTATGCGTCGCTTCCCAGCGCCGACCAATGCCTGCTCTGGGAAGTGAACAAATTCCCACAAAATTTCCCTTCCTCTCAACTTCTGCTATTTAGCTCCTCCCAGACCACCCATCAAGGTTAGCGTCTGCACAAACACCAATTTTTCCGGAATTCTGACTCCCAGGAGAATACTTCAAATTCCTTGGTCCTACGTTCCCATTGGATGCTGGCGTATTTCATTCTGTTGCTCTTCACCTGATTTACTTCAAGCTCTGCGGACCGTGAATTCAGCGTGAAGTTGCTATAGTCACAAACACACATATTTTGACCTCTGTTGACCGCTCCACCGTAGCTTTGCGTGGCTTTCTCGCATGTTTCACCCAAAACAGGACGACGGACAGTTATCAACAGGCGTACAAGTTCTCCACCTGCTTCCTAGTACACCAGCATGGGGCAACCACCGACTCACCGTCACTCATCTTAAGGCAGCTGGAGGCCGCGCTCCGTTACTGCTTTCTCAGAGCTTGAGCCGCCCTATGCTGCCTATTGTCGCTTCCCTTCGCTGCTACCCAGCTGCGCGCCGCGGTCAACTCTGTATACTTCCCTGGGCTAAACTAGCCTCCAGTAAATCGACGTGTTTCCACAAAGTTTTTCATGTCGTGTGAATTACTTTAAAATCATCACCCGACGTTAATTATTCAATACGTCCACACTATACCCTCTACAAATGCATTGTGCCTTGTCAGTCATTTTTGTTCAGCCCTACTGTTCGCTCAACGTGAATTAGGTGATCTTTAATGACTTCATTTAAGGAACATAGTTCTTGCCATCTTACAACAGATTGAACAATATGGGGGATAGGCTACAACCCTGTCTCACTCCCTCTGAACCACTGCTTCACTTTCGTGCCCCTCGACTCTTATAACAGCCATCTGGTTTCAGTACAAATTGTAAATATCCTTCCTGACACTCAAATCTATACTCGATGTTAACAAATTTCTCTTCTTCAGAAACGCTTTCCTTGCCATTGGAAATGGAAATGAGCGTTTGGCGTCAGTGGCCGGGAGGCCCCTCGCGGGGCAGGTCCGGCCGCCATATCGCAGGTCTTATTACAGTCGGCGCCACATTGGGCGACCTGCACGCCGGATGGGGATGAAATGATGATGAACACAACACAACACCCAGTCCCTGAGCGGAGAAAATCTCCGACCCAGCCGGGAATCGAACCCGGGCCCAGAGGACGGCAATCCGTCACGCTGACCACTCAGCTACTGGGGCGGACTCCTTGCCATTGCCAGTCTACATTTTATGTCCTCTCTACTTCGACCATCATCAGTTATTTTGCTGCCCAAATAGCAAAACTCATTTACTAATTTAAGTGTCTCATTTCCCAATCTAACTCCCTCAGCATCACCCGACTTAATTCGAATACATTCCATTATCGTCGTTTTGCTTTTGTTGATGTTCATCTTATATCCTCCTTTCAAGACACTGTCCACTCCGTTCAACAGCTCTTCCAAGTCCTTTGCTGTCTCTGACAGAATTACAATGTCATCGGCGGACCTCAAAGTTTTATTTCTTCTCCCTGGATTTTAATACCTACTCCAAATTTTTCTTTTGTTTCCTTCACTGCTTGCTCAATATACAGATTGAATAACATAGGCTACAACCCTGTCTCATTCCCTTCCCAACCACTGCCTCCCTTTCATGCCCCTCGACTCTTATAACTGCCATCTGGTTTCTGTACAAATTGTAAATAGCCTTTCGCTCCCTGTATTTTACCCCTGCCACCTTCAGAATTTGAAAGAGAATATTCCAGTCAGCGTTGTCAAAAGCTTTGTCTAAGTCTACAATTGCTAGAAACGTAGGTTTGTCTTTCCTTCATCTATCTTCTAAGATAATTCCTAGGGTCAGTATTGCCTCATGTGTTCCAAGATTTCTACAGAATCCAAACTGATCTTCCCCGAGGTCGGCGTCTACCAGTTTTTCCATTTGTCTGTAAACAATTCGTGTTAGTAATTTGAAGCCATGACTTACTAAACTGATAGTTCGGTAATTTTCACACCTATCAATACCTGCTTTCTTTGGGATTGGAATTATTATATTCTTCTTGAAGTCTGAGGGTATTTCACCTGTCTCAGACATCTTGCTCAACAGATGGCAGATGGCTCTCCCAAGGTTATCAGTGGTTCTAATGGAATGTAGTCTACTCCCGGGGCCTTGTTTCGACTTAGGTCTTTCAGTGCTCTGTCAAATTCTTCACGCAGTATTATATCTCCCATTTCATCTTCATCTACGTCCTCTTCCATTTTCATAATATTTACGTGAAGTACATCGCCCTTTTATAGACCCTCTATATATTCCTTCCACCTTTCTGCTTTCGCTTCTTTGCTTAGAACTGGTTTTCCATCTGAGCTTAGAAAAATGTCATATTATTAATACTACCTGTCTTAGCCAATTGAATCTGCTAGTCTATAGCCCGTAAGTTAAAATCTCCACCTAGAACCACAACACAAAAAGAAAATTTACACGAAATATTCTCGAAGTTTTCCCTCATCTGTTTCGCCACAGCTGCTGCTGAGGCAGGGAGTCTCCAATTACCATGTTTGAGCCACCTTTAAGACTTGTCTTCCCCGAATTATTTCACATTCAGAATCTGTTCTAATCTCACTACATAGTGTCGGAAATTTTTTTTCCTATAAAAATGCCTGCACCACCAGCGTTCAACCTATATTTGAGACAAACATTCCAGTCGAAGTTCAAAATTTCATTGCTATTATTCTTTGGTTTCTGCCAGCTTTCTGTCCCTAATACTATGTGGGTATTGATACCATTTATAAGCGAGATTAATTCTGGGACCTCTCCAAATATGCTTCAGCAGTTAACTCATACTATGTTAACGCTTTCTTTCTCCTATCTGCTAAGACAAACGCTACTCTGTCTGGACTCAGAAGGCGTCTGATTGGGCCTGTGAAAGTATTTCTCTATCCAAAAAAGAAAAAAAATCACATGTGCGTGCCACACGTACTCCGCTACACTAGCAGCCGTTCGTAGAGTGTAGCGTACGCCTGACCTCTTAAGGACTCCTGCATTTCTCCACGCTATTACAGAGGCCGAGAAATCGCATTCACGATCGTCACAGAATCGTCTGATCCTCCGTTTTAAGCTCCAAACCAGAAGTCTGCGATCAGTTCTGGGAACGATGCTACAAAAAGACAGCTCTGCTACCACCCTGCGAACGTTAGCATGTCTTCACCGACGCGTAGCCAGCCGTCCTCGCAGCCAAGGTGTTACAGCCACGTGGGTATCACGTGCGTACGGCCCTCCGCTGCCAGCTTCGTGAGCCACCCGCTGTTTGCAACGCGACGAGTGAACTGTAAGTGTTGCTGTATACTGAGGCACTGCAGCCATTTGTACAGATGAAAATATCGAGAACGAATAGGGTCTCTCAGATGAGTAAATTATAGTTTCAAAGGAAGAAGTTTTCTGATTTTTAGAGGTTAGTTTTTGTAACACAAGCTATTACGCTGAAGAGACAAAGAAACTGGTAAGCCTGCCTAACATCGTGTACGGCCCCCGCAAGCACGCAGAAGTGCCGTAACGCGACTGATGTCTGAAGTAGTGCTGGAGGGAATTGACGTAATGAATCCTGCAGGTCTGTCCACAAATCCGTAAGAGTACGAGGGGGGTGGAGATTTCTTCTAAACAGCACGTTGGAAGGCATCCCGGATATGCTCAATAATGTTCATGTCTGAGGAGTTTGGTGGCCAGAGGAAGTATTTAAACTCAGAAGAGTGTTCCTGGAGCTACTCTGCAGCAATTCTGGACTTGAGCGGTGTCGCATTGTCCTGCTGGAATTCCCCAAGTCCCTCGGAATGCACAATGGACATGAATGGATGCAGGTGATCAGACACGATGCTTACGTACGTGTCACCTGTCAGAGTCTATCAAGACGTATCAGGGGTCCCATATCACTGCAACAGCACACGCCTCACACCATTACAGAGCCTCCACCAGCTTCAAAAGTCCCATGCTGACGTGTGTTTGTTTGTGTATGTGTGTATGTATGTGTATGGATTCCTAAGGCCGACCGAAGTGGCCGTGCGGTTAAAGGCGCTGCAGTCTGGAACCGCAAGACCGCTACGGTCGCAGGTTCGAATCCTGCCTCGGGCATGGATGTTTGTGGTGTCCTTAGGTTAGTTAGGTTTAACTAGTTCTAAGTTCTAGGGGACTAATGACCTCAGCAGTTGAGTCCCATAGTGCTCAGAGCCATTTGAACCATTTTTGATTCCTAAGTGACCAAACTGATGACATCCTCGGCCCCCCTGCTAACTTGCAGGGTCCATGGATTCATGAGGTTGTCCCCATACCCGTACACGTCCAGCCGCTCGATACAATTTGAAACGAGACTCGTCCGACCAGTTAACACGTTTCCAGTCATCAACAGTCCAATGTCGATGTTGACGGGCCCATGCGAGGCCTAAAGCTTTGTGTCGGGCAGTCATCAAGGATACACGAATGGGCCTTCGTCTCCAAGTTTTAAGTCACTTCTCACTTAAACCTTGATAACCTGCCATTGTAGCGACAGTAACCGATCTAACAAGTGAGCCACACACTTGTCTTATATAGGCGTCATATTCTGCCTGTTTACATATCTCTGTATTTGAATACGCATGCCTATATCAGTTTATTTGGCGCTTCAGTGTATTTATTTGAATTTTCCCAATTTTTTTGTTGGATAGATGTGGTCTCACGCGAGCCAAAGTGATAAACGTCGTAGAAACATAGAAAACAATCATTTTCACGGCGTCTAGCACACTGTGCATGTATCGCATTTTTACAGTTGTCATCGTACCACTAGAATCTGAATGAAATAGAACTGATCTAGAGCCAAGTTACGGGATTTGTCTTGTGAAATAACAAGACATTTAAGCTGCCAAACGTACTGGAACTAATGGACGAAGCTTTGTGACACGTCGCCAGCCGCTGTGGCCGATCGGTTCTAGGCGCTTCAGTCCGGAACCGCGCTGCTGCTACGGTCGCAGGTTCGAATCCTTCTCCTCTGTGACCAGCTGTTCTGCATTTCGCCATCTTTCGGCAGTGACGTGTCACAAATGCAATTAGTTCAAATGGCTCTAAGCACTATGGGACCTGGCCGGCCGGAGTGGCCGAGCGGTTCTAGGCGCTACAGTCTGGAACCGCGCGACCGCTACGGTCGCAGGTTCGAATCCTTCCTCGGGCATGGATGTGTGTGTTGTCCTTAGGTTAGTTAGGTTTAAGTAGTTCTCAGTCTAGGGGACTGATGACGTCAGATGTTAAGTCCCATAGTTCAAAAATGGTTCAAATCGCTCTGAGCACTAGGGGACTTAACTTCTCAGGTCATCAGTCCCCTAGAACTTAGAACTACTTATACCTAACTAACCTAAGGACATCACACACATCCATGCCCGAGGAAGGATTCGAACCTGCGACCGTAGCGGTCGCGCGGTTCCAGACTGTAGCGCCTAGAACCGCTCGGCCACTCCGGCCGGCTAAGTCCCATAGTGCTTAGAGCCATTTGAACTAATTGCATTTGTGACACGTCACTGCCGAAAGATGGCGAAATGCAGAACAGCTGGTCACAGAGGAGAAGGAGGAAATGTGGAGTTTTTGGTGGCTTCGATTCTGTTGCTGATCGCTTCGTTCTCAACGTAGCAGTAATGAAATGTATTCCTCTGAGTCCAATATGGAGTTCAGAGATTACCAGACGACTGATTGTAATACCTTTAGTGGCTTCAACACTTAACTACGTGGGAAATCAACAGTACGCTTTTACGCCACACATAGCTCATGTAGAAAAATTACCCTTGTAAAAGTCAGAAATTTTGATCACTCTAGTTTTTAATTACAACATCATGTTAGCTAAAATCGAGAACATGTTATGTTTTCCGTCAGGACATCTAAGAAGCGTATCGCCTGAGTTTTGCTATATTCAGGGTGGTCCACTGATAGTGGCCGGCCAAATACCTCACGAAATAAGCGTCAAACGAAAAAACTACAAGGCCGAAACTAGTCTAGCTTGAAGGGGGAACCAGATGGCGCTATGGTAGGCCCGTTAGATGGCGGTGCCATAGGTCACACGGATATCAACTGCGTTTTTTTAAATAGGAACCCCCATTTTTTATTACATATTGGTGTAGTACGTAAAGAAATATGAATGTTTTAGTTGGACCACTGTATTCGCTTTGCGATAGAGGGCGCTGTAATAGTCACAAACGTGTAAGTACGTGGTATCACGTAACATTCCGCCAGTGCGGACGGTATTTGCTTCGTGATACATTACCTGTGTTACAATGGATCGTTTACCAATTGCGGAAAAGGTCGATATCGTGTAGGTGTGTGGTTATTGTGATCAAAATGCTCAACGGTCGTGTGCTATGTATGCTGCTCGGTATCCTGGACGATATCATCCAAGTGTCCGCACCGTTCGCCGGATAGTTACGTTATTTAAGGAAACAGGAAGTGTTCAGCCACATGTGAAACGTCAACCACGACCTGCAACAAATGATGATGCCCAAGTAGGTGTTTTAGCTGCTGTCGCGGCTAATCCGCACATCAGTAGCACACAAATTACGCGAGAATCGTGAATCTCAAAAACGTCGGTGTTGAGAATGCTACATCAACATGTACATATACCATATTTCAATGCACCAGGAATTGCATGGTGACGACTTTGAACGTCGTGTACAGTACTGCCACTGGGCACAACAGAAATTACGGGACGATGACAGATTATTTGCACGCGTTCTGTTTAGCGACGAAGCGTAATTCACCAACAGCGGTAACGTAAATCGGCATAATATACACTATTGGACAACGGAAAATCCACGATAGCTGCGACAAGTGGAACATCAGCGACCTTGGCGGGTTAATGTATGGTGCGGCATTATGGGAGGACGGATAATTGGCCCCCATTTTATCGATGGCAATCTAAATGGTGCAATGTATGCTGATTTCCTACGTAATGTTCTACCGATGTTACTACAACATGTTTCACTGCTTGACAGAATGGCGATGTACTTCCAACATGATTCCGGCTCATAGCTCGCGTGTAGTTGAAGCGGCACTGAATAGCATATTTCATGACAGGTGGATTGGTCGTCGAAGTACCATACCATGGCCCGCACGTTCACCGGATCTGACGTCCCCGAATTTCTTTCTATGGGGAATGTTGAAGGATATTTGCTATCGTGATCCACCGACAACGCCTGACAACATGCGTCAGCGCAGTGCCAAAAATGGTTCAAATGGCTCTGAGCACTATGCGACTTAGCTTCTGAGGTCATCAGTCCCCTAGAACTTAGAACTACTTGAACCTAACTAACCTAAGGACATCACACACATCCATGCCCAAGGTTGGATCCGAACCTGCGACCGTAGCGGCCGCGCGGTTCCAGACTGTAGCGCCTAGAACCGCTCGGCAGCGCATTGTCAATGCATGTGCGAACATTACGGAAGACGAACTACTCGCTGTTGAGAGGAATGTCGTTACACGTATTGCCAAATGCATTGAGGTTTGCGGACATAATTTTGAGTATTTATTGCATTAATGTGGTATCTACAGGTAATCACGTTGTAACAGCATGCTTTCTCAGAAATGATAAGGTCACAAAGGTACATGTATCACATTGGAACAACTGAAATAAAATGTTCAAACGTACCTACGTTCTGTCTTTTAATTTTAAAAACCTACCTGTTATCAACTGTTCACCTAAAATTGGGTGCCATATGTTTGTGACTATTACAGCGCGATCTATCACAAAGCGAAAAAAGTGGTCCAATTAAAACATTCATATTTCTTTAAGTACTACACGAACATGTAATAAAAAATGGGGGTTCCTATTCAAAAAAACCGAAACATGAAAGAAGGTATGAATTCGTAATTTATGTGTTTTTTCAAATATCTGTAATTACGATTTAAAAACTTATAGCTACATGTATACAAATAGCAAAGAACACTATTTATTTTTAACAGATGGAAAATAAAAGCCCACTGAAGATGCTGCAACTGCAGTGAAACATGTTTGGGTTAAAAAACAAAAAATGTGTTTTGCAAAAGGCGGATCCTGTCCAAGAACATACATATTGGTAAAGCAAACACGGAAAAAAAGAGCTTCAACCCCAAGATGATTAAGACATCAGAGGATACTTCAAGAGCATTGGAATTTCGTGAACCATACTAAAATGCATAATTCGGCTTAAAGCGCACATTCGTATGTCCAGATTCGGGTGCAAATTTTCTTGGAGTACCAGTACTGTATTATCTCATGTTTGGTTCTTTATTGTGACATAATGCCATGCGTGCACTTGAAGTGCAGCGAACGGTGGAAACTAGCCAACAGTTTTGTTTCAAATAAATTGACTGGCTCGGCGGAAAAGATTTAATAAAAGCCAAATCTCTTAAGCAAACCGACGAAAATAACTTCATAGTTCTGTAAGGCGATTAATGCTTGACTGTCAGAAAGGTGGAAATAAAATCTGAAACTAATAACATATTTTAGCCGTCCGTAATTATGCGATCGTATTTTAATTCATTTGCTAGCTCCCGGCCACAAAAATCCGTTTTGTTTTCATTTTACGTGAGAGTAATAAACGAAGAGGAAACAACAAAATCACCGAACGTAAACTGATCACGTGGAGACGACCCACCTCCAAACCACAACTCAGACTGCTCTGTGCATCAGCTCTGGATCTACTATATTTCCGAACCGGGACAATACTAGATAGTGGCACCTAGCCACACTTCTGTAACCAGAAGCAACTGCGCATGCCCAAGAGCCCGCCCGTAACTGCTCAAACGAATCTAATTCAAACAGTTGTCACGTCACGCTCATCGGAGGCAATTTGTTGTTATGGAGCACTGCATAGTCTTTCCAAAGCCTTTGACACACTTTGCTGTTGGCAGACGCTCGTCTGAGCACTGTGTTTTGTTGTTGTATATGGCGCATTTCCTTTGCAACTTAAATATCATTCTCGTTTACTTTTTTCCTCTCGTTCATGTTTTGTTGCTGCAGAAATATTCTGCAGTAGCGGGATACAGTAATATCCTTTGTTAGAGTATCGGTTCTTGGCAGCCAAAATCACAAAAGTTTAACTGAAAACTACAACAATGAAAAATTCCCGGAATTCTAAACAATTCCCGGGTTTTTCCCGGTTTTCACCAGGATGAAAAAATTCCCGGGTTTTTCCCGGATCTCCCAGGGTCGTATACACCCTGTATATCACAACCAAAGATACATAAAAATGGCGGCTGGTCCCGGCGGAGGTTCGAGTCCTTCCGCGGTCATGGGTGTGTGTGTTTGTCTTTAGGACAATTTAGGTTAAGTAGTGTGTAAGCTTAGGGACTGATGACCTTAGCAGTTAAGTCCCATAAGATTTCACCCACATTTGCACATTTTTTGAACATAAAAATGGGACCCTATCAGGGCTGTAGTGAATTGTAGGAACTGCTCAACATCCAAATTCAGCAATAGAAGTATTAAAGAAACAAACTCACTAAATAACACTACAACACTTAAAAACAAAGGAGAACTTACACAGCATGTCAGAAACATTAAAATTCCTGATGGAGCCACACTTGCCTAATTTGGATATGGTGTCTGTTCTTTGGGACATGTCCGACTTGGTAAGAATGTCTTCCACGAGTAATGAGTGTAGTGTGTGGACATACAAGGTGAGAATGTGGGTCTCGCGGGAGGTGTGCGCGAGATAGTCCCTGCAGTCGCGCTCTCCTCTGTGCGCTCAGTGGCTCAGATGGAGCCGGCACGGTAGCTCAGCGTGTTCGATCAGAGAGCTGGTTGGCCTCTGTAATAAAAAGCTGAGTGGAAGGATCAACAAAACGAAATTGACTGGATGTCATGTGTCGTCTGCAACGACCAAACACAACGAACAAAATGCAATAAATAAATAAATAAATAAATAAAATAAAAATGGATAGAGCGTCCGCCATGTAAGCAGGAGATTCCGGATTCGAGTCCCGGTCGGGGCACACATTTTCACCTGTCCCCGTTGATGTGTATCAACGCCCGTCAGTAGCTGAAGGTATTAATATATAATTCTAATTTCATACAGATAATTAATGTCAACCTTCAAAGACACAAAAAAATTCATTCCACTCACATCACTGTAGTATGGACCTGCGTGTTAATGTAATTTATGGGACACAGTTCATACGTTTTCGTCAGTGTCTACGGTAGATTAGTATCGGTAGAGGTCATTCTTGGTAACCAGAATAAAATAATAATTGGATGCTTTTACCGACCTCCCAGCTCAGAAGAAATAATTTCTCAGAGGTTCAAAGGAAACTTTAGTCTATTTTCAAACACGTAACCGACTCATACAATTAAAGTTGGTGGTGACTTCAATTGAAATTCGATATGTTGGCGAAAATACATGTTTGAATGTGGAGGTACGCATAAAACATCATCCGAAATTGTCCTAAACGCATTCTGTGAAAACTGTTTCGAGCAGTTAGTTCATGAGCCCACTCGAATAGTAAACAGTTCTGAAAACACACTTGACCTCTTGGCAGCAGATAATCCCGAGCTAATCACGAGCATCAAAACGGATACAGGGATTGGGGAACACAGGGCTGTCGCAGCAAGACTGAATACCATAACTTTCAAATCCTCCAAAAATAAACAAAAAATATACCCATTCACAAAAGCCGCTAAAAATTCGCTTAACGTCTTCCAGAGAGACACTCTTCACGTCTTCAAAATTAACAATGTAAGTGTAGACCAGATGTGTCTTGCATTCGAAGAAACAGTGTGAACAGCCATTGATACATTTATATCCAATAAATTGCAAACGACGTAGGTGATTCCCCTTGGTACACTAAACAGGTCAGAACACAGTTGCAGAAACAACTAAAAACCATTCCAAATTTAAACGGATGTAAAATCCCCAAAATTGGCGATTTTTCACAGAAGCCCGAAATTTAGTGGGGACTTCAATGCGAGATGCTTATAATAGTTTCCACAACAAAACTTTGTCTCGAAACCTGGCAGAAAATCCGAAGAGATTCAAGTCTTCTGTAAAGTAAGCTAGCGGCTAGACACAATCAGTGGGTTCTCTGTGCGGTGGGAGTGGAAATACTAACGATGACACTTCTGCTAGCCGGCCGCGGTGGCCGTGCGGTTCTAGGCGCTGCAGTCCGGAACCGCGGGACTGCTACGGTCGCAGGTTTGAATCCTGCCTTGGGCATGGATGTGTTTAATGTCGTTAGGTTAGTTAGGTTTAAGTAGTTCTAAGTTCTAGGGGATTGATGACCTAAGATGTTAAGTCCCACAGTGCTCAGAGCCATTTGAACCATTTGAACACTTCTGCTAAAGCAGAGTTACTAAACACAGCTTTCCGAGATTCTTTTACCAAAGAAGACGAATAAAATATTCCAGAATTCTAATCAAGAACAGCTGCCAACGCGAGAAACTTCGAAGTAGATATCCTTGGAGCAGCGAAGCACCTTAAATCACTGAATAAAACCAAGTCTTTTGGTCGATATTGTATGCCAGTTAGGTTCCTTTCAGAATTCACTGATGTGATAGCTTTATACTTAGCAGTCATGTACAGCCGGTCGCTCGACGAAAGATCCGTACCCAAAGACTGAAAAGTTGCACAGATCATACCAGTATTCAAGAAAGTGATAGGCTCAAATGGTTCAAATGGCTCTGAGCACTATGGGTTTTAACATCTGAGGTCATCACTCCCCTAGAACTTAGGACTACTTGAACCTAACTAACCTAAGGACATCACACACATGCATGCCCGAGGCAGGATTCGAACCTGCGACCGTAGCGGTCGCGCGATCCCAGACTGAAGCGCCTAGAACCGCTCGGCCACAACGGCCGGCAAAGCGATAGGAGTAATCCACAAAATTACTGGCCCATGTCATTAACGTCGATATGCAGCAGCTTTTGAAACATGTGTTTTGTTCAAAATTATGAATTACTTCGAAGAAAACGGTCTATTGACACACAGTCAACAGGGGTTTAGAAAGTCCGCAGCTGGTGGTCAAGTGGTTAGTGTTTCTTGCCTCTGGATCACTGAGTCCCGGGTTCGATTCCCGGCCGGGTTGGGGATTTTCTCTGCCCGTGGACTGGGTGTTTGTGTTGTCCTCATCATTTCATCATCATCATCATCATCATTTGTGTCAGAGGATAGAATGGAGTGCAAAAAAATTGGGACTTTCTACGGGCGCTGTGTTCACGCAGTTGAGTGTCCCACAAACCAATCATTATCAACACGGATTTAGAAAACATCGCTTTTGAGACACACAACTTTTACTCAATCGAGGTGTTGAGTGCTATTGACAAGTGATTTCAAACTGACTCAATGTCTGTAGATTTTCAGAAGACTTTTGACACTGCATCTCTCAGGCAGCTTGTAATCAAATTGTGTGCTTATAGAATATCGTCTTTACCCGAAGATCAAAACCAGTTGATAATGATTTAGATAAGATATACGTATGGTGCCAAAATTGTCAACTGACCATAAATAATGAAAAGTGTGAGGGCTTCCACATGAGTGCCGAAAGTAATCCCTTAAACTTCGGTTACAAGGTAAATCAGTCAAGTCTTAAGGCCGTAAATTCAACTCAGTACTTAGAAATTACAGTTACGAACAACTTAAATTAGAAAGAACACACAGAAAATTTTGTGGGGAAGGCGAACGAAAGACTGCGATTTATTGGCAGAACACTCCGAAGATGCACTAGATCTACTAAAGACACTGCCTACACTACGCTTGTCACTCCTCTTTTCGGGTACTTCTGCGCGTTGTGGTATCCTTACCAGATAGGATTAACGGAACACATTGAGAAAGTTCAAAGAAGAGAGGCACATTTTGTATTATCGAGAAATACGGAGAGACTGTCAAGGACATAATACAGGATTTGGTGTGGACATCACTAAATCAAAGACGTTTCTCGTTGCGGCGGGATCTCCTCACGAAATTCCACTCACCATCTCTCTTCTTAGAATGCGAAAATATTTTGCTGCCGCCGACCTACGATCACCATAATAAAATGAAAGAAATCAGAGCTCGCACGGAACGATATCGGTGTTTGTTTTTCCCGTATGCTGCTCGAGAAAGAAATAATAGAGAATTACTTGAAGGTGGTTCAAGGAACCCTCTCCAGGCATGAGGTGTGATTTGCAGTGTATCCATGTAGATGTAGATTTTTCAAATGAACAACAACGTACCAAAGTCACAAAACTCAGTAGATCCACCGAAATAAAACCAACAGTTTGTATCTCCTGGTATTACTTATATCCGTTTGTATTACTAAGAGTATATCTATCTGCGTATCTTTAACTCAGTATCACTGTATTACTTCATCATTTATTTAGTTATAACACGTAACAGATGTAAGTTTAGCAATCCCACAGCTCTCGCATGTTATCGTCTACCTCTGAATCCCAATCAAAATTGTATTTCTGTATAATTTTATCACTGCTGGCAAAATAATTATTGTACTTAAGGTTTCCAACATGTTTCCTGATTATATGAACGAGTATGAAGTTTAATCTGTATAAACCTCGCAGAAAAGGATTTGTATACCTCTTTAAATATTTATTCCAACACATGTATTCATCAACGCAAACGCGGAACTCCACAATCCTTTACAATTTATTCTGAAATAACAGTGTTGTTTTGCTACATATTCTTTGTAACTTAGAGAAAATGTTTCTGCTTTGCTGTATATTCTTTTCACCTGGTAGTTTCCACACACCATCTTTGTTTACAAAGGATGAGAGTATACATGTGATGTATCACGACAAAGAAAGAAGCCTATGACTACTGGATGTTTTCTATTTTAGTTGTTTTGTATTTACATTTAAATATGTTGATAGTTTTTATTTTCACATTTAAATATACTTTTAGTTTTTAGTCAAGAACCTCCCCAAAACCATGTTCTCAAATAGTGTGTATGTTTCTCCATTAGACAATACCTCAGGTTTCCTCAAACCAATGACACAACAAACACACGTCATATTAACGCATGTAAATCCTCCTGTCGATGGACGTTTAAGCCTTAAAAACGCATTATGAATAGAAATAAACTGTGACTGATAACAGTAAACATGTCGTTTCATTCGATATCAATAAAGCCTAACCTAAAATATTCGTATTTAAATGAACTCTTAAAGCTTTTTAAATAAAACGAACGTTATTAATTTCCTACAACTTTATTCTTCATGTCTACATATTTATTTCTCAACATAGTCACCCTGGCGACGAACATATTTCTCCCAACAGGAGACCAGTTTGTGGTTGTCACTGTAGAATGTTTGACTTTGTTGGCGGAGCCACAACCTCACTTCTGCTTGCACTTACATCATTATATCTACGTGATTATTCTGCAACTCACAATTATGTGGACGGCAGAGGGATGATCGAACCACCTTTAAGCCATTTCTCTACCGTTCCACTCTCGAGCAGCTCGCAAAAAAAACGAACACTTAAATCATTCTGTATGAGCTCTGATTTCCCTTTATTTATTATGGTGGTCATTTCTCCCTATGTAGGTGGGCGCTAACTAAATATTTTCACACTCGGAGGAGAATGCGAGTGATTGAAATTTCATGATAAGATTCCGCCGCAACGAAAAACGCCGTGTTTTAGTGATTGCTACCCCAGTTTGTGTATCATATCTGTGGCACTCCCTCCCTTATTTAGTGATGAGACAAGACAAGTTGCCGTTCTTTGAACTTTTTCGATATCCTCTGTGAATCCTGCCAGCTGCAAATCCCACTTTGCACAGCAGTACTGCAGAAGAGGGCGGACAAGTGTAGTGTAAGCAGTCTCTTTAGTAGGCCTGTTCCATTGTCGAAGTTTTCTGCCAATAAATCGCAGTCTTTCGGTTGCTTCCCCACAACATTGTTTAGGTGATCGCTCCAATTGAAGTTATTCGTAACTGTTGTCTCTAAGTATTTAGTTGAGTCAACAACCTTTAAATTTGTGTGATTTGCCGTATAACCGAAATTTAGCAGATTCCTCATGCAGATGACTTCACAAGTTTCAATATTTAGAAACAATTGCTGCCTTTCGCACCATACAGATAACATGTCTAATCCTTTTTCCAATTGTTTTTGATCATCTAATGACTTCACAAGACGGTAAAAGTCAGTATCTTCTGCAAACAATCTAATCGGCCTGTTCACATTGTGTCCTAGGTCGTTTATGTAGATCATGAATAGCACAGGGCCTATACCACTTACTTGGGAAACGCCAGATATTACTTCTCTTTTAATCGATGACGATCCATCAGTTGCTAAAAACTGTGACCTTTCTGTCAGGAAATCAAGAATCCAGTCTCACAACTGAGACGATACTACATAGCCACACAATTTGATTACAAGTCGCTTGTGCGGAATTGTGTCAAAACCGTTCTGGGAACCTAAAACAATGGAACCAATTTGACATCCCCTGTCGATAGCACTCATTACTTCGCGTGAATAATAAGCTAGTTGTATTTCACAAGAACCATATTATCTGGATCCGCGTTACCTGTTTGTCAATAAATCGTTTTCTTCGCGTTAATTCACTACCTATGAGCACAGTGTATGTTCCAAAATCGTACTGTAAATCAGCGTTAGCGAAATGGGTTTTTAATTCAGCGGATACCCTCATTTCCTTATTTGAGTATTGGTTAACTTGTGCAACTTTCTAGACATTAGGTACGGATCTTTCCACAAGCGAGCTGTTGTATGTGGTTGCTAAGTACGGAGCTATTCTATCATCATACTCTGACAGGAACCTAACTGTTATAAAATCTGGACCAGAGGTATTGCCTTTATTAAGTAATTTAAGCTGCTTCGCTACAGCGAGAATATCTAGTTTTAAATTACTCATGTTAACTGTTGTTTTTGATGCGAATTCTGGAATATTTACTTCGTCTTCTTTGGCGAAGGAATTTCGGAAAACTGTCTAAGTAATCCTGCTTTAGTGGCACTGTCATCATTAACGTCACAATTGTTATAACACAGCGAAGGTATTGATCACATCTTGCCGCTGGTGTGATTTACGTACAGTACAATCTCTTTGGGTTTTTCTGCCAGATTTCGACACAGAGAAAACTGTTAAAGGCATCACGCACTGAAGCTCGCGCTAAATTCCGAACTACTGTAAAACTTTGCCAATATTACGGGTTTTTGCGTTCTTTTAAATAAGGCATGCCTATTTAGTTGCTTCTGTAATAGTGTTCTGACCTGTTTTGTGGCCCAAAGGTATCAGTACCACCTCTTATTAATTTGAAATTAAATTATAACGAATACAGACCCTTAGCTGCTTACAGGCGTTGATAAATATCAACAGGGACAGTTGAAAATGTGTGCCCCGCTTGGGACTCGAACCCCGGATTTCCTGCTTGCATTGCAGACGCTCTATCCGACAGAGCCATTGAGGACACAAAGGAGAGTGCGACTGCAGGGACTTATCTCTGACACGCTCCCCGTGAGACCCACACTTCCAACTTACTGTCCACACACTACATTTGTAATGCCCCTGCCCACAATACTCATTACTCGCGGCAGTCAATCTACCGATTCCCGCAAGAGTTTGAGCAATGTGAGTGCATCCACACTGAAGAGGATCATTGGCTGGTGAGCCTTATCTGTATGAAGGTGGTGTCTGTTCTTTCGGACATGTCCGAATGATCTTCTTCAGTGCGGATGCACTCATATTGCTCAAACTCTTACGACAATCGGTAGATTGACTGTCGCGAGTAATCAGTATAGTGGGCAGGGCCACTTCAAATGTAGTGTGTGGACAGTAGGATGGAAATGTGGGTCTCACGGGGAGCGTGCCAGAGATAAGTCCCTACAGTCGGACTATCCTCTGTGTCCTCGATGGTTCAGTCAGTCAGCCTTCAGCGGCGCAGCAGTTCGGACGGTGTTTACGTCCCTGGCGCACGTGTGCGCGACAGGTGTTTACGTTAAGAGTGTAGCGGTGTGCCGCGGTAGTATATAGGAGGAATCATGACCTTGCAGTTCCGCATATCGAAACTGAAATTTAGTTTTGTTAACGAATATGCTCGACCGAAGGCTTACGAGATAGAACGTTATTTACCGGACGAAGTAAAAATCGAACTCACACCGCATCTGACTATGCTCCCCATGACCTATGTAGCAGCATTACGCTATGACATAGGCCACGAAACGGAAACGTACCGAAACGTACAGACAGAGGCAGATCGTGGCGAACCACGGAAGGACGACGATGCGCAGGACCGCCTGCAGCAGTCACAGGACGCCCTCTCTTCGGTGCGCTTGCGGCCCGATCAGATAAGGCACTTACAGAAGTCGATAATTCGACGTCCCCCACGAACAACCAGAGGCCATGCTGACCTCTGATTCCGAGACTCGGCAACGAAAACAGCGATCACCAAAACGCCGGACGAAGCGCCGCCTCACGGTCGAGAACGACCACTCTGATCCAGCAGGCAATTCTGAGGCGTTTTCGGGTAGAGAGCAGACGACCATGGATGTAGGAGAACTGCCTAGGGTGGATGCAGGGGTGGCCAGCGGGACGGCGACACGACCTTCCGAAGACGATGCTCCAGAAACAGCGGAGGAGTTCGATGGATGGCAACAGGCTACTGAGGAGGCTGCGGGGCCTGCAACGCACGATAATGATGGGACGCTAGGGGACTGGTCAGAAGATCCAACCCCATGGGAAACAGATGATGCTGGAGAAATTGCTCCCACACTCTCTCCTAGTGTAAGACCGGAAGAGTGCACGGAGTAACGGCAGAGGCGAGGCGGGGGACGTTAGAAAGAACGCACCCTGTGTACGGAAGAATTAGCGAACGCAAGGTGCCCTATCTACGTTGACAGCCATGCAACAAGCTTATCGGATAGGGTCTGTTAACACCAATAGCACTGGGACACCAGTAAAAATCAAGATGCTCAGTGACATGATAAAGGCTGCAGATTTAGACATAGCGCTATTACAGGAAATTCGGGTGCTTCCCCCCTCAGACTTTTACGGTTACGATATTTACTGTTCCCCGTGTGACGTGAGAGGCGTTGGCACTACGATACTATTGAAGGAAGGGATACGTGCATACGAAGTAGAGTATTTGCCTTCTGCCCGTGGTACGGCCGCAACCATAGGTGGAATACCTTTGATCAATATATACGCACTGTCAGACGCGGATAAGAGAAGGGACAGAGTAGATTTTTACGCCCATGAGGTTACACCGTTGTTCCGGGGACAATACGATGCTTGCATACTCGGCGGAGATTTTAATTGTGTGTTCGACAGAAAGGACCAACATCCTAACTATACTCCTGGCCAAGAACTTCGGGAGTTGGTCAACGGGATGGAATTAGTCGATACATGGGACCTGCAGTATCGCAACCAACCAGGATATACATTTTTTACGAGCCATTCCGCGAGCCGTTTGGATCGGATCAACGTTTCAAGGAGATTAGCTATGTCGGCGGTGGACGCAGAAATCTGGCCGACCGCGTTTACAGACAATGGGGCATGTATTTGTACGGCTAACCTTGATAGACAGCATGTATGGAGACGGAGGGGTAATTGGAAGATGAACGTTTCCCGCCTGCGTGATGCAGAATGCCGACGCCTGGTGGAGGACGCGTGGCATGGCTGCCTCCGTCGACGAAATTCTTACGGTTCTGTCCCACAGTGGTGGATCGAGTGCGCGAAGCCAGCTTTACGGAGGACGTTAATAGGTTATGGGAAGGAGGTGTCTCAATGGCAGCGCACGACCACTGACTTTTATTTTACGGCCCTCCGGGAACTGTTCGCTCAACCACCTACACCAGAACGCCAGACGGCCTTCCACCGAGTCAAGGCGAAGCTGGTACAACTTGCGACGCTAAGGATGGCGAGTACGATGATACGCGCGAGGTCGCAGGATTACCTGCCCAACGGGGTTCCCTCCATGCATTATGTGACAAAGGAAAGAAGAAGAAGGCAAAGGACAATTCATGAGATCGATCTCGACGATGGCCGTCGTTTTTCAGCACAAAGGGGCATAGCACCGGTGTTCACTGATTATTTTAGCAGATTCTATGCAAGCCAGGCGGAGAGGGCCAGAGGGAGCTGGGGAACGTCCTGGAAGAGATCCCAGACGCGACGTTTGTGAAAGTGAAAGCGGGCGTGTTATCTGAAATTACGTGTGAGGAGCTGGAGGAAGCGATTACACGAGGTGCCTCCAACAAGTCCTCAGGTCCAGACGGATTCCCGTTGCAATTTTACTGTGACTTTGTGACCATTGTGACACTGATGTGGTTATGTATGTTTAATGAGTTTCTGCGGCAAGAAGTACCGGTTTCCCATTAAACTCACGTAAGGACTCATGATCCCGATACCCAAGCCCCGTGGTGGCAAACAGCCTTGTGATTACTGGCCCTTTACCCTCCTTAATAGTGACTACAAGATCTTTATGCGCATACTGGGCAGCCGTATCAAAACGTCGCTGGCGGATCGTATACATGCCGATCAGACTTGTCTTGGCGGCATCAGTAATATCCACACAGCTTTAGGAGACTATCGTGACGTCGTCGCCCTCGCGGCTGCATCTGCATGCCGCCTCCGGGAGGCACTGGCTACTGCGAGCCCATTAAGAAATTGCGCCGCGAGGCGGCACTTTCAATTACGGCTGACATTATAAAGAAGCACTACAAAGCACACGTAGGCAGCAGCGATCTGAAAATGGCGTACATGTCTTCTCCTTGAGTCAGAGTAACTGCCGCGCATGCTCGGAACTGCGGTCGTAGCGCTGCCGCAGATAGAAATAGAAACGGAACTTACTTTGTGAACGACCCTCGTATTACCGTTCACGCGGTACACTATATATAAAGCAGTATCTTCCGACATAGCATTTTTTCCAGAGGAAATGGACTTTCCGCGTCATAAGACGAAAGCAGTGGCGTGGATCACATTTATGACGGTCCATTACATATATAGAGAAACACGTGAGAAGTACTGAACGTACTGGATTACTGGTAATACTTGCAAGATGGACACACAAAACTGTTACGGCTACGAAAGTACAAGGACTGGTATGCCAATTTTCTAGGAACGGTTTTTGTGGACCCGCCATATACTTGGGGTATGCCGGGTTAGCAAAGATGAGCGGCGGTGCTGTCGTTGTGAAACCCACCAAGTAAAGTGATCAGCTAAGGAAAACTACGCGAGTATGCGACCTAGGAAGAACTAACACTTGCACAGTTAGCAATGGAATGTTTCCTTGAATCTTGTTTTAATACCTAGAAATACTTTTTTTAAGGGTGCCGGAGGTGGCCCCACTTTGACTTTGTTGTTATTTCATGCTGAATGGTAGAGCAGCAGCGAGGTTCCTTCCAGGAAAGTTATAATGTATAAGGATGTACGGTGGTTTTGTGAATGATAAAGGTTCTGTTTCTCCTAAAAGAATAAAAAAATGGTAGAGCGCCTGCCTGCGAAAAAAAAGGTCGAATAGAGCATCTGTCATGTAAGCAGGAGATCCCGGGTTCGAGTCCCGGTGGGAGCATGCATTTTCAACTGTCCCCGTTGATATTTATCAACGCCTGTAAGCAGCTAATGGTCTGGAATTCATTGTAATTTCATTCTTAGAGAGCTGCAAGATCACCAGCGGTATCTGTTCTTTCAGACATGTTCGAAAGAACAGATACCATCTTCTTATTAATTTATTTGGTGTACCGTATATCTCTCAGCTGCCGTCGATACTATTTAGATGTAGCCTACACTTTGATAATGGGATTGGAAAGAGTGGAGACTGTCTCTTAGGAGGCATCAAGCCAATTTTTATCTGTTTTTTCTTTCACTACATGTTTCTTTGTGATTGTTTTTGGTGACTTTGTATGTCACAGTATTCAGTCTTGCTACAACAACCTTACGGTTGCTAATACCTGTATCCCTCATAATGTCCCACATTTGCTCAGGATTGTTTGTTGCTATGAGGTCAAGTATGTTTTCGCAACCATTTACATTTTGGGTGGATTCAAATGGCTCTGAGCACTATGGCACTTAACATCTGAGATCATCAGTCCCCTAGAACTTGGAGCTACGTAAACCTAACTAACCTAAGGACATCACACACATCCTGCCCGAGGCAGTATTCGAACCTGCGACCGTAGCAGTCGCGCGGTTCCGAACTGAACCGCCTAGAACCGCTCGGCCACAGTGGCCGGCTTTTGGGTGGACTCCTGAAATAATTTTTCAAAATAATTTTCTAAGAAAGCATTCAGTACGATTTCGGACTACATTTTATACCTATCACTGACTTTAAACGTGTATTTTCGGCAACATATCGAGAGTAAATTGAAGTAACCACCGACTATAATTGTATGAGTGGCGTACCTATTTGAAATGACACTCAAGTTTTGTTTGAACTGTTCAGCAGCTGTATCACCTGGGTTAGGCTGCCGGTAAAATGGACCAACTATTAATTTATTCCGGTAGTCAATTATAGCATCTGCCCATCTTAACTCACATGAACTATCTACTTCAATCTCAGTACAAGGCAAATTCTGATACTTTTGCAACATAGGTAAGAAAATTTACGACTACAATAGCGATTGTTGCTAGGTCTAGCTACCTGTGTTTGTCGCGCACTCTTTTAGACTGACGCCTTTTCTGTAGTTTCCTGAGATCTTCTAACCTAAGAAATCGCTCAGTCCCCTCCACACAGCCCCTGCTATCTGTGTAGCCGCTTCCTGTGCGTAGTAGACCCTTGACCTATCAAGCGGAACCTGAAAAACCACCATCTTATGGCGCAGATCGAGGTATCCATAGCTTACAAAGTCACAGAACCGTCTGATCCTCTGATTCAGACACTCCACTTGGCTCGGAACCAAAGGACCATAGTTGGTTCTGTCGGTGATGGTAGAGATTGTGAGCTCTATCCGTCTCGCAAGCAAGATTGACAGCTATAAACCAGAGAGAATCGCTTAAAATCCAAAGTGACGTACATTGTTAGTACTGACATGAGACACCACGTGCAGTTGGCTGCACTCTGTGCTCTTCATGGTATCTGGAAGCGGCCTTTCCACATCTAGAATGACTCCCAGAATTCCCACAGAGTGCACATGGGATCCCTTCTCCTCCTTAGCAGCCATATCCCTAAGTGGTCCCATTACGTACCCAATGTTGGAGGTTCCAACAACCAGTAATCCCACTCTTTTTGAATGCCCAGACCTTGAAGGCCGAGAGGCCTCCTCTGGAACAGGGCGAGCGACTGCCTCTGTCTCAGGGTCTGTGTCAGCCACGGACAGCGCCTGAAACCTGTTCAGAAAGTCTTTCGCTGCTGCTGCAATTTTTAATGACCTTCCACTTCACCACAAATGAGGAGTCATCCTCATTGCGAGCAATACCTGGAGCAGCCACAATAGTGGAGCGATTGGGGGACACGTGGGACATGCAGAACGTCTCTCTGCTCCCCACATCTGGTCCCCCACAGTGATGCCCACTGGCAACAGCCACAAGATGTGAAACTGAAGCCAACACTGCCTGGAGCTGTGAGCGAAGGATCACCAAGTCAGCTATCGTCTAAACACAGGAATCACAGTCCCTATCATTACCAAGATGGCAAAACTCTACACTAAACTGTTATTAGCGCGCTAGACTGTGTCTGGTAAGCACCCAGACACACAAGAAATTACAGAACTAAACTAGTAACCACACAGATATCTGAGAATAAGTCATTCCTGTTTGAAGCTCGTAAAAATATGTAACAAACGAATGGTGCACTTGCCTTATTGGCAGTAGATGCTCTCACACTGACTGTCTGACTGAAATGCTTCATCACTATCAAAGCGTAGCCCTGGAAGGTGTTCTGTAAGTTATGGAAACAGGTGAGAAGCAGATGGATCCAAGTTGAGACCACATTTTTATCGTGCCATTCCTTCCTCACGCCTTCTTTTCTCCAAAATAAGTCTGAAAGGTATTTCTAACTCAACCTTTAAATTTATAACTGGGGCAGGGGTAACTTCACTGCTTCTCTAATCAGTATGATTACAGGTATATTGAGCATCAGCTTGGCAGATAGATATCCCCCAATTGTGTTATGCACCAACCTATTCATAACCTCTTCAAATTGAGGGATACGTGTGTTTTGTAGAATAGTATGCTCAAGTTAGCTTACTGACTTTACGGAATCGTCTTTCAATAGGGTTAGCCATGGCGTGATAGACGCTTTCCTGATGGATGGTGGTTCCATATTTATCCATCCCAGTGAACCATGTTAGAGAGGTGAACTGAGAATTGTAGTCTGATAATGGAATTTCAGTGAATTCTTCAAGTTAGCTGGACAACTGGCTTTCTGTATTCTGTACCGTGACTTCCTTTCTGGTGTGCGGGTGCACCTGTTCTCAGAAGAGCAGACCTTGCACTCTGAAAGCTTACCCAGGGTTCTAGCATTGGACAAGGGTGTTTATGAAGGCCTGGTTCCAAAATGGTGCAAATGGCTCTGAGCACTTAACTTCTAAGGTCATCAGTCCCGTAGAACTTAGAACTACTTAACTCTAACTAACCTAAGGACATCACACACATACATGCCCGAGGCATGATTCGAATCTGCGACCGTAGCAGTCGCGCGGTTCCAGACTGTAGCGCCTAGAACCGCTCGGCCACCCCGGCCGGCTGAAGGCCTGGGAAAAGCGTTTCTTGTCTACACGTATCTCTAGGGCTTTGCAGGATTGCAGAAGTATTCTCTTCACATCTTCGTAAATGTTACTCTCTTCTTGGTTGCAGTCAGTTATAGCATCTGCACGGTTCAACTAGTCAGCACCTAATAGTAAAAGTACTGACAATTTACTCACGATGAATACCAGTTGAAACCAAATAATTCCCCGAGTGCATAATTTTAATAACACTTGCTTATTAATCATTCTAGTACTTGAATTAGTTGCACCTTTTATTTTCACAGCCGTCACTGGCAAGGCTTCTAATTTCATTCAGTCCTTGAGGATGCTGTAAAATGCTTCCGAGATAGCTGAGATAACAGCGCCGATATCAGTTACAATTATATGTGTGCTATCAAAACAATCAAGAGCGATTCAAGGACTCTGTTATGCTTGTTACGATAACTGATACTTTCCCGCCAACAAGTCTGCTAATGGATTTTGTGGGCAACTCGTCTTCCTTCTTAGATCACTATACACAGCAAGTGGGACTAAGTCTACTGTGTACTATAGTTTTCTGGACTACGATTTGAAGCGAGAGCTGTCACCAATTGTGCGTTATTTTCAACGTGTTTTGTGGTGGCGCGTGTAGTGTATGGTTCGATTTTTGTTTTTTACTTCAGGTATTTTCAAACTGTGCTGTGTTACATATCTCGGTTAGGTGTACGGTAACTATCAATGTGATTCCTCCCTGGCTGGTGATTTAATCCGGCATGGCCTGTTCTCTGTCTGACTGTTGGAATTCTGTGACCTAACGTTAACAAGGCTTTGTCCAGCGTTAATGAATTTACATCGACTACACTCCCCTTGGAAATGGTCTAAGACATAGAGAATTTCCAAAAATTGTTCAATACTGACAATATGAACAGTCAACAGCTGTCTTCTTACCATTTCAGTCATTCTCTGATGGATCAGTAGAAGCATTTCTTCCAGATCTACTGATGGGTCCACGTGACGTACTGCGAAGAGCTCTCTGAGAGTTCCAGCACTCGACCTGCGCAGCAGGCTGCTCATGAAATAGCATCTACCCCCCTGCTGATATGCCCTGCTCCAGCACTGGACGAGAAAACCTATACAGGGTTGCACGAAATCCAGGCAGTACCTTCAGGTAATTTGCCACCAAGGAATCTCCTCTGAAGTAGGGTGCTGTAATAACGTTCATTTGCTGCCAGGGATTAACATTCACTGTCTCATACCAATCACTAAAAAATTGATGAGGTAGATTTTTGAATTCATTCCACTGATCTTTTTCCATTTATTTGGAGAACAGATTAAGTAGAGTGCCAATATTACCCATAACTCGGAAGCATGGCAATTATTTGCAAACTGAAGGTTGATGGCTCTAGTCTGTCAGAACTGCCATACCTCTTTATGCAGAAGAGAAATAACTATCTTCGTTTTTGCTCTCTGTCTAGATCACTGCACAGTAGGAAGGGAAACAACAAGCACAACCTTAGCCACAGGCACGGGCCGCAGTGGTTCCAGATAATGAGCTACTTCTGAGGAAGACGTGGCCCACTAGGCAATAGCCTCAAACATGCTTGTTCCTTGTTACTGAGGCATGCAGCTCCCCCCCCCCCCCTCCCCTCCCCCCACCTCAATTTCCTGATATGTTGTTACACTTATTATTTCTACAGTTATTTCCATCAGACAACTTTTTATCTATTTCTATATAATTTTCTTCAGTTTTCAGTGTAACCCCAGCTTTCAATTTCTCTAACTGTCCCTCAGTCTGATCCATTCTGGTTTCCATGATACACAAAAACCCAGTATGTTCTGTCATAACTATTCCAGGTTCCCCAGACTGTTGGCTTAACAACTTTAACATACCATTTTGAACATTCGTTAGCTGAGCAATTGAAATCACCTGTTCACCTACTCCCACGAATTTTTGTTAGACAGCACGCAATTTAGAATCGACATTAGTGAAGGCTTCCATGTTTTCTACAAGCACCTTGTCTAACAACTCTCCCTGTGTGTTCAAACATAGAGCCTGAGCATCTAAAAGGTTAAAAAGCTCATTGCTGTGAACGTGAAGGGCTTCAGCGAACGAATCTGTAACTGCTTGCAAAGTTTCTGTTTGTAGTTCAAATCTAGCAGCTATTTTAGCGCTTTCACATCTAATTTTTCGCTAAGCCACTGAACTTTGAATCCTGAGTATTTAATTATTTGGATAATGCCACACCTACATTTACACTTTGCACTTCTTATTTCTCCGCAAAAATGTAGTCTAACTTAATATTTTGTGCTTGTATCATGGCTAACAACAAATCAAATATAGCTTGACAAGTATTATCGGCAAGCGCTAGATTGTGTCTGCGGAAACGGAGTCGAAAGCTGTGGCGAAAGCATATAAGACATCCTGTGTGTCTGCGGAAGCGGAGTCGAAAGCTGTGGCAAGGGCATATAAGACATCCTCACTAACTTACTCTCTCTCTCTCTCTCTCTCTCTCTCTCTCTCTCTCTCTCTCACACACACACACACACACACACACACACACACACACACAGGCACAAGAATTATATATTATTTTTAAAACATGCACAGGATGGAAATGCTCACAACTTGCACCTAAAACAAATGAGCAAACATAAACGCTGTAATACTGTTACTTTGTGTGAACACATGTAACTGCAGTTCTATTTCCAAAAGTGAGCTTTAGTGCAAATAACGCCAACGTAGACTAACAGAAAGCGTCGAAAGCCTGCCAAGTGTATATGTACAACGAAGTTTCTTTCGACCTCACCCTCCGCTAACAAAGAAGGGAAAAGAGTGGTTTGCAAAAGGACAGGAACACCTTAGTACATTTCACGCCAGGAAACTCTGTTTTAAACTATAACAACCAAAATGTACGAAAATATGTATCCATATTTACAGAATGGCCACAGAAGATGCTTTATAAAAAAAGCGAAACGCTTCTGATGAATAGCAGGGAATCAGTGATCATAAGGCCGTTGCAGCATCCCTGAATATGGAAGTTAATAGGAATATAAAAAAAGGGAGGAAGGTTTATCTGTTTAGCACGAGTAATAGAAGGCAGATTTCAGACTACCTAACAGATCAAAACGAAAATTTCTGTTCCGACACTGACAATGTTGAGTGTTTATGGAAAAAGTTCAAGGCAATCGTAAAATGCGTTTTAGACAGGTACGTGCCGAGTAAAACTGTGAGGGACGGGAAAAACCCACCGTGGTACAACAACAAAGTTAGGAAACTACTGCGAAAGCAAAGAGAGCTCCACTCCAAGTTTAAACGCAGCCAAAACCTCTCAGACAAACAGAAGCTAAACGATGTCAAAGTTAGCGTAAGGAGGGCTATGCGTGAAGCGTTCATTGAATTCGAAAGTAAAATTCTATGTACCGACTTGACAGAAAATCCTAGGAAGTTCTGGTCTTACGTTAAATCAGTAAGTGGCTCGAAACAGCATATGCAGACACTACGGGATGATGATGGCATTGAAACAGAGGATGACTCGCGTAAAGCTGAAATACTAAACACCTTTTTCCAAAGCTGTTTCACAGAGGAAGACCGCACTGCAGTTCCTTCTCTAAATCCTCGCACAAACGAAAAAATGGCTGACATCGAAATAAGTGTCCAAGGAATAGAAAAGCAACTGGAATCACTCAATAGAGGAAAGTCCACTGGACCTGACGGGATACCAATTCGATTCTACACAGAGTACGCGAAAGAACTTGCCCCCCTTCTAACAGCCGTGTACCGCAAGTCTCTAGAGGAACGGAGGGTTCCAAATGATTGGAAAAGAGCACAGATAGTCCCAGTCTTCAAGAAGGGTCGTCGAGCAGATGCGCAAAACTATAGACCTATATCTCTTACGTCGATCTCTTGTAGAATTTTAGAACATGTTTTTTGCTCGCGTATCATGTCATTTCTGGAAACCCAGAATCTACTATGTAGGAATCAACATGGATTCCGGAAACAGCGATCGTGTGAGACCCAACTCGCCTTATTTGTTCATGAGACCCAGAAAATATTAGATACAGGCTCCCAGGTAGATGCTATTTTTCTTGACTTCCGGAAGGCGTTCGATACAGTTCCGCACTGTCGCCTGATAAACAAAGTAAGAGCCTACGGAATATCAGACCAGCTGTGTGGCTGGATTGAAGAGTTTTTAGCAAACAGAACACAGCATGTTGTTATCAATGGAGAGACGTCTACAGACGTTAAAGTAACCTCTGGCGTGCCACAGGGGAGTGTTATGGGACCATTGCTTTTCACAATATATATAAATGACTTAGTAGATAGTGTCGGAAGTTCCATGCGGCTTTTCGCGGATGATGCTGTAGTATACAGAGAAGTTGCTGCATTAGAAAATTGTAGCGAAATACAGGAAGATCTGCAGCGGATAGGCACTTGGTGCAGGGAGTGGCAACTGACCCTTAACATAGACAAATGTAATGTATTGCGAATACATAGAAAGAAGGATCCTTTATTGTATGATTATATGATAGCGGAACAAAGACTGGTAGCAGTTACTTCTGTAAAATATCTGGGAGTATGCGTACGGAACGATTTGAAGTGGAATGATCATATAAAATTAATTGTTGGTAAGGCGGGTACCAGGTTGAGATTCATTGGGAGAGTGCTTAGAAAATGTAGTCCATCAACAAAGGAGGTGGCTTACAAAACACTCGTTCGACCTATACTTGAGTATTGCTCATCAGTGTGGGATCCGTACCAGGTCGGGTTGACGGAGGAGATAGAGAAGATCCAAAGAAGAGCGGCACGTTTCGTCACTGGGTTATTTGGTAACCGTGATAGCGTTACGGAGATGTTTAATAAACTCAAGTGGCAGACTCTGCAAGAGAGGCGCTCTGCATCGCGGTGTAGCTTGCTCGCCAGGTTTCGAGAGGGTGCGTTTCTGGATGAGGTATCGAATATATTGCTTCCCCCTACTTATACTTCCCGAGGAGATCACGAATGTAAAATTAGAGAGATTAGAGCGCGCACGGAGGCTTTCAGACAGTCGTTCTTCCCGCGAACCATACGCGACTGGAACAGGAAAGGGAGGTAATGACAGTGGCACGTAAAGTGCCCTCCGCCACACACCGTTGGGTGGCTTGCGGAGTATCAATGTAGATGTAGATGTAGAATAATTCTCTTTAATTAATTGCAGTAAGCTTAAGACAGAGATACTAATCATAATTAATTTTAACAGCTGCTGCACAAAATGGCCAAGCAAACAAACATAATATAGACGCCTTGTCAGGCATTTCCAACTGGCCTCTGCAAGAAGTTTAGAAGGATACATCTAAACCTCCATAAAACGGTCCAACATGTAAAGTTTAATATCATTTGCAGATTAAATAATACTGTACCTAAGTATATTGAGGTACAGAGGTACAGAGAGATACAGATTAACAACAGTTTTGACAGTGCACAAAAAACGAAATAAATAGCCCAGAAAATTTGGCTAAACAACGAAATCAAATTTCCTTATACCGTACCAATTGCAAGCCCAAAACGGGGACATCTTAATGTTATGGAAGTTCGGAATAATACCACTGTTCACTCTCATCTTGTTAGTACGTTTGAAAAACGTATATATACAGTGATAGAAAAAATGATAAAAACCCACAAAAGATTGCAGATTTTAAAGTTAAACGAACATCTAACGCAGCCACAAATTACATCCAGTCTAACGAAAAACATCACATCCATCCGAGACTGGTAAACCTCACTGACACTTTGTTGCATACGAAAGAAATAAAACTGCTCGAAAAAGGTCTGAAATACGTCAGTACACAAACGGACGAAAAATACGTAGAAAACCTCGTAGTTGAGTCAGAAAGCATTCTCATACAAGAACACAGAAAGGTAGTAAGTGAGGCAAACATTTGTCTGACGAGAGAACTAGTAACCAATTAAATCAAGAAAGTAATAACACAGATGAAAGAAAACACAGGAAACTATGTGCGAATAGGTAAAAGTCTGTATTTTTTATGTGTATCGCAGGAAGAATATAGTATTATTTTACCATTGAAAATTTGTATGAGTCATTATTCCAAGTAGTACTACAATATAGAGAAAACCGAGAAGCCCACCTGTGTACTTCGGAGTTATCACGAAGATCCGATTACAACAATGTAAAGGACACAGTCAAGATTTTGTAGGTGAATATGGCGATTGGACATAGTGTTATTAATTGGTAAGCATAAATCTACAAGAGAAAGACTATTTCATTTATGTGGAACTCATATGAAAAGATTTCTTACCCATTGACAGGCATAGCTCAGCTTATTGCGACATACCAGAAAATTTCATAAGAGGCAGTAATCAAAATTCCAATTTCAGATGACATCTTTATTATTTTTTATCTGCCATTAATTAATTTCATTATTTCCATACATCTAAATTTTATTTTTTATTATATTATAAAACCAAATCAATATACACTCCATAACACTGACAAAACCGAAGAAGAAACACTTGCAGATGAAGGAAACTCAGTGGTTCTCATAGATAAACAGCAATACAAGATACAAGAGTCATCACAAAAAATACAATTACAAAACAAAAATCAGCTCCAACTGACAGATTGCAAACACAGTTGAGAAATTCTAAAAGACATTGAATGTGCACTAGTAGAAAATGAAAAAAGAAAATTTTTAAATACAAATCCCTGTGCACCCCCATTCTGATGCCAATCCAAGTTACACACGAAGACCTCCCTATCAGAACCACTGTGAATTTTAGAAACACTCGTACAGATCCAGTTGGAAGATACATGTTGAATATTTTATCATAAAATTACAAATTACAAGGGAATAGATTTACAAGAAACCCACACAATTGATTCAATACATTAATGCCATGCAGGTTCCAGTCACAGCCACCTTCTTGTCATTTGATGTAGAGGACATGTATTCAAATACATCAGTAACTGAAACAGTGAACATTATAGAAACATGTTTTAAGACATACAGTACACTTCCATATGTATACATCAAAGGCACAGTCAAGCTGATAGAGCTAATAGAAGAACAGAACTATTTCCAGTTCAATAATGAATTTTGTTTATAAACTGAAGGATTATCAATGAGCAACCCGGTGTATGCAACCATAACAAATACATTTATGAACCATGTAGAACAAGTCGTATTTAATAATATAGTGCCAAATAGGTAAAACATCATACACTGGATTAGACATATGGGTGACATCTTGTACCTGATACATGAACCAAGCCATAAACTAGACCAGTTTTATACAGACTTAAATTCTGTTCACGATAAGATTCATTTTACAACAGAAAAAAAGAGAAATAGGCAGTTAAATTTTTTGGACATTACCATAAGATTCAGAACAAACCACACAGATCTGACCTATGGTGGAAACCACCAAAAACAATTATAATTAGACTCCACACATAACAGTACCCAAACTCTAAGAAGCAGGTAGCATTTATATACATGCTCCACAGACTAAACACAGTAGCATTAGACGCAGAAAAGTACCAAAGAGAAACAAATACCACGGTAGAAACAGCAAGAAACAATGCATACACAGACAACATTGTGAGATCAGCTGACATCAGGACCACAGTTGCAATGTTTGGTTTCCATTTTGTATACCACAACTTCCTACTAGTTAGTTGGAAAAACTGAATCAGTCTCCCTCTATAATGAGTAAAACCTATCTACAATGATGGTAATATTAGCGGCAAGTAGTAGTGCAACGTTCCTTAGTCCACGTAAAAATCCGAATTTAAACGATGAAAAGTGTAGAAAATGCGAAAAAGTGTTGAAAACTGGTATCACGTAAATGGAATGTAAACATTCTTTCCATTTTAGATTTGCTGAAATTGATCCAACCGATCAGCAGTGCCTGCTCAACAACTGTAAGTCTAAGACAAAAACCAACGAAAGCTTTCCGGCCGTTATTACTGAAAACAGGTATCAGATTCTTGATGAAATAGTGGAATATGTAACATTTAAATATGTGCAAACAAAGAGCAAAATTTCAAACTGCAAAACAGCTGTCAGTAATAAGCCCTAACCTCGTGTGCAAACCTAAGTGAACGTAAACATACTCTCCGAGATAACAACGGTCAAATCCATGAAAATGTATGGAAGAAACTGGCCCAAGGGAACAACAGAAGAAGCGAGGTGAATCGAAAACACAACAAGGGACGCATTTTAATATTTGGAGACAGTCATGCTTGTGGAGCAGCGCAAAAGATCTGATGTGGTGAAGGCATGTATGCAAGACAGTGAATCTTTTTCATCGAATGATTGTGTCGTAATCATAGCAGGTACAAAAGATGTAGCAAAAAATCAAGCAAATGGCGTTATCAGAACATGAAAGTGATAATCGGTAATTTTATTAACACTAAAGCAATTATCATTAATATATCAGAGAGACACGATCTAATGGAACAGAACGCAAGACAAATTATAGGCTTAAAACAGTACTAATACATATCATAATGTGTCCCTGGTAAACGTCAGCAATGTAGAACGAGATCTGCCCACAACTCATGGTATGCAGGTGAGTAAAAGAGGCAAAAAGATTGTCAGCAAGTCAATTGTCTAGGAAATTGGACGAAATTCTCCAGAAAGCGATGTAAATAAGTGCATTGCCCTGGAATGGCACAACCTACCAAATCAGAAGCTGCCTCACTAACAGCCACTGTAGGTAAACCTGGGAAACTTGTAAAGGCTGCTGGACAGTTTGCTAGCCCTAAATCATTCTGTATCGTCCAGCAGCAGAAACTCAGACTTAATGTCATACACCAGAATTTCGGCAGTCTTAAAAACAAGCACAATGATCTGGATATTATTACATGTCTTGATGAACCTAATATTTTAGTCATAACTGACCATTTGTACACAGAAGACCTAATTAGCATTAGACAACCACTCTCCAAGAAATTTTGTTCTGCTGTTAGTAGGAAAAGCAAGACTGGGGATGACGTAGCAATCTTCACTGGTAAAGCAAGTAATTTCAGTGCTATTGCCGTAAGTGCAGTCTCCCTAGAAGGAACCACAGAATTTGCTGCAATAAATCTAAAATGGGTTAGAGAAAACTATAGATGCATTTAGGCCACCTGCGCCTGTATAGATATATTTTTCGAAAATCTATCTGACTTGCCGATATACATAGACAGCACATCTTTTGGGTTAAATAGGCAAGTAAATACTATAATAACAGGGGACATAAATATAGACTTACTAACCAAGACGCCAACTCCAAAAACCTACACCTCCTACACGATGAATTCATGAGCCAGCTAGAGAAACTGACAAAAGCCTAAGGTGTCTGGCTAACATAATAACAAACACGATCCATCTTTCCTACGGAACATCTGTTCTAAAATTAGCCATCTCTATCACCATGCAGTACAGTTTCAATTGGAGACAAACGAATTGTCCTTTCCAGAATGATTGTCAGTCTGCAGCAGAGTGAGCGCTGATATGAAACTTCCTGGCAGATTAAAACAGTCACTAAAAAGACACTATATGTAAGCAAAAGAATTACATATAATGATAATATCAATAGACTGAACTGCATGTTAGAACACATACCATGGTTTGATAATGATAGCTTTTCCTATGATAGCTTTGCTGGTGGCATGTACTACTGTTTTGATGCCACATACACAGTTGTAGCCATAAAAGTTAAACAAACTAAAAACAGAAACAAAACTATCTGGATAAATAATGATGTCATCGATGTGAGACAAAAATTAAAATTAATCCATAACGCAATGTTGAATAATAGACGAAATCTCAAGCTCAAGGACGACTTCAAAATTTATCAAGAACACCATAAGGATTTATTAATACAGACAAGGAGCAGCTGTGTTGCAAACAAGCTTCAGGCTTCACACTATGTTACTAATTGTTTCTGGGGAGTGATAAACACTTTTAGAGCTGGCAGAGACAAATCATGTATGGACTTTATTACTGACCACAGTGGGATGGTAGTAAAAGATCAACTTGAAATTACTAGTATATTTAATGAGAATTTTCCGCAGTAGGGGAAGCTATCAATGACAACCGTAATGACCTGCAATATAATTTTAAAGGCACTCTACCTGAGCATAGCATATTTCTAGCCCCCACAAATCGCATAGAAATAATTAATATCATTAGCTCTCTAAAATCTTCCAATTCTGCAGGGCATGAAGATCTCAGTATTAACGTATTAAAAGTGTGTAGACAAAATGTCTCTGTACCACTGTCTGTGGCAGCAAATAATATGAAAGAATCAGGCACATTCCCAGACAGACTAAAAACAGCTGACGTAACAACAATGTTTAAAAAAGTGACAAACTCAAAATTCGAAACTACAGACCATTTTCAACACTTCCAGTCTTTTCCAAAATATTTAAAAAAAAAATCATGTACAACAGAATTATAAACTTTCTCCAGGTGCAGAACATAATGTTCGAAAATCAAAAGGTAAATCAACTAGCATAGCTGATGCTGAGTTAACTGAAGAGAGAATAAGTGGCATTGAGAACAAGCAATATGTTGCAGGTATATACCTAAAGCCTGAGGAAGCTTTTGACTGTGTGAATGCTACTATCCTATTA
Source organism: Schistocerca americana (assembly GCF_021461395.2). NCBI lineage: Eukaryota > Metazoa > Arthropoda > Insecta > Orthoptera > Acrididae > Schistocerca > Schistocerca americana. The sequence goes on along the minus strand of NC_060130.1, from coordinate 816,867,727 downwards.
GAAAAGCTGCAGAACATTGGCATGAGATGCACTGCTCATGACCAAATGAAGTCTTACATGAGTAACAGAAAACAGTCTGTACTGCTTAAAGCTGAAAGTAAATCACTAATATACAATATGGAGTGCCCCCAGGCTCAATACTGGGTCCTCCTTTGTTTTTTATTTAAGTAAATGACGTAAGATATTGCACTCAAAGTTCCAAATGGTTCTGTCTGGAGATGATAACCCCATCATGTGTAAAAAGAAGTCATTTAACGAACTAGAGACCCACTGTAATAATGTGACAAATGAAATTGTTCAATACGTTAATGAAAGTCATTTAAATTTAAGCAGTAGCAAAACAGGTCTCATGGAGTGTAACAATAATAGTTTTAGTGATGAAATTAAAGTATTCATAGGAAATGAATTAGTAAAAAAAGAGTTTAGTGTAACATTCCTTGGCTTAACAATTCAAAGCAATCCAAAATGTGACACATATGTTGACACTGTAGCATGTAAGTCATCTAAAAATATATATGCACAATTAATATGATTGGCAAGTTCTGCAAAGACACTGTTGTCCTAAAGACTGCATACCACGTTCTTTTTTCCTCTCAACTGAATTACAGAATTGAAATTTGGGGAGCAACAACGAAAGAAAATCTAAATAAGCAATTGCTACTTCAGAAGGGCTATAATAATCATCTGTGAAGAAAAATATAAGGAATCATGCCACATCTTGTTTTAAAAAGACTTGTGCACTAACTGTACTAAACGTGTACTTTCTGAAAGCCATATTACGTGTTAGAAGACTGCAGCCCAACATTTGTTCAGATTTGCAGCAATACAAAACCAGAAATACGAGAAAATTTTACATTAGCATCCACAGAACAGCTGTCTATGAAAATCGTCCATAATATGCAGATTTAAAGTTAGTCAATGCACTGCTCAGTAGAGTTATGAACCTATCCACAATGAAGCTTAAATTTCTGCTAAAGAAATTCCTGTTACAAAATTCCTTTTACTCATTAGAAGAATGCTGTACTTGTGTGCAGAATAAGAAGTCCTTCGAAAAATTATGTAAATAGTGTTAAGCAAATCATTGTATTTGCTATTTACTCATTCTGTTAATCAATGATGTATTCAGAAGAATGTATTATTGTGCTATCTATCAAAAATTGTAAACTGTTTTTATACATATGGAATGAAGTATTCTATGTTGAATAAACTATTATTATTATTATTACTATTATTAACAAAGTCAGACAATAAATCAAGAAACAGAAAAGAGCAAACACCAAGTTATCACCAACACAAAAACTCAATCTCACACAGTGAAACACAAGAACAGGACCAACAGAAAGTCTGAAAGAAACAGGAAACAAAATATGGTATATAATGACATACAACCACAAATATACACATAGAAAATCCTATATTTTCAAAAAAACAAGGCACAAAAGTAGTCCAAAAAACCAACAATTCAATTCGAAAGTACTTTAGGAAAACAATAAGAAAAGCGGTTCTATATCAGAAATTAGGAATATACCAACTGAAATTTAATACATGTGATGGAAGATTTATAGGTCAAAGTAGATGCACATTTAGCAGCAAATACAAAGAACATTCAAGAGCATGGAAGTATGGGACAAATCATTCAATTTCTGCAGAAGACTTACACCAACAGCAACATAAAATTACCACCACAGAGACAGATGTGGAAATCGTAAGGATAAACAACAACACAGAACACTTCCTCACCTTACATGGAAACTATGGCATTCAGAAAAACACAACAAAAGAGGAAACAATCACACACTCTTTACACACACACATTCCCCCTCTACCCTCCCCCACAGCCTAACTTCACACTCTCCCCCCCCCCCCACCCCCGCACACACACACACACACAAGAACTGTATATTGCTTTTTAAAAAATCACAGATTGACGATAGCTTCGTGTGTACACATGAATCTGCATTTCTGTTTTCAAAGGTGACGTTTAGTGCAAATAATGCCAAAGCAGCATAAGAGAAAGTGCAAAAATGCGAAAACTGTCAGATGTGATTATACAACAAAGTTTCTTTCTACTTGAAACTCCGCTAATGAAGAAGGGGAAAGCAGTGGTTTGAGGCCGACGCATTGTGATTAATTGCATGCCAAGAAATACTGTTTCGATCTGTAACAACCAAATGTACAAACATATGTATCCATAACGAGCACTTTCCCATGAAAGGCAAAGGTCCTGAGTTCGAGTCTCGGTCTGGCACACAGTTTTAATTTGCCAAGAAGTTTCATAGGTATCCATATTTGAGGATTACCACAGAAGATGCTTTGTAAAAGAAGCTAACCTCGTCTGGTGTAAAATTACCTTTCATTAATTGCTGTACGCTAGAGAGAGTAAAACAAAGTCAGAGTCTTTCTCGCCAACCAAATTCTTTGAAATCCTTGCTTTATATGATTTTACTAAAGCAAAGATAATATATCTGCCCTCTTCTCGTAACGATACCACTTTGAATATAAATTACAATGCTGTTGTAATACAAGAGTACCAGTATTGCCTTTAGTTTCACAGTTATGATGCCTCCATCGGTTGATAATTTGAATTAAGTTGTCTCTGCAAACTCAGAATATTGCACTCCCTAGCAAATTTTTAAAAGACGTTACAGTAGCCATTGACTGTAGAGATTATTTATTTTTCACTATTGCAGTTGTGGCCTTTATCAAGCGGCCATTATCAAGTGGAATACTGCAAAATATTGTGCTTTTGCACATGTAAATTTTAATAATCTGCTGACACATATACATGCCATCGTATCTCAATCTTTTAGCTTGTATAACATAAATCCCTCCAACCTACTGTCCTTGTACACTGTTTTATTTCGATGAGGTCCAATTCAGTACTCCATAATTTTTCATTGTAACGATTTCACTCTTAGAGAATATTTGAACAGTGTGTGCTAGTAGAGGTATCAGTGACTGAATTTTGTTATGGAGAATTGGTTAATGTACATAGTCTTCAATGAACTTGTGGATATTGCATATGGTAGCGATGTAGATTATACTTGTAACAGTCAACCACGTAATGACTTGAGCAGATTTATTCAATGTGAGAACACAATACAACACAACAAAATACAAAGCATGGCGCAAAAAGCAAGAGAAGAGAGACAAGTCAAAGAAGTCAGTGTAGAGGAGAGTACAAAATCAGCGAGTATGATTTGCCATGGTCGACACTTCCTGCCCCTCTGCCCCTGGGTAGTGTGGAGCCAGCCTAGGTGCAGAGCTGGAAATAGTGTTGACGACAAAGTTTCGAAGCCATCCAGGACGATGTAGGCGACGTCCCACGCGAAATCTGAATAGGTCTCCAGCGTCGAGAGGAGAGTGGTCGACGGAGGGCAGAGATGGACTTATATCATCTGAAAAGATGCTGTTAGATAGTCGATGTCAGCGTCGTCGTGGATATCTAAAATCGCGACAGGGCTGATATCAAAGTGCGGCGATGTGTCCTGTGGTGGGGTTGAATGAATGTTGGAGACAAATACAGTGCTTTCACACACACTGATAGGTAGGTCATCGATGGTAAGAACATAACCAGTGACATGGAACACTGACCTACATAAAGGAACAGAATCATACACAGAGGAATGGACACTGCACTCAGAGAGGGAAGGATCCCTAGAGGAGTTACTCAGAAGAGAAACAGCAAACTCGCCCTGGGGACTGACAACCGTAAAATCAGAACTGTAATTCATACTAGTGGGGTTTCAGCTAAACATCAGGATGGTTTGAGCAAATTAATGGACACTATTTGCTTCTTTCTATTAAATAGCATGCCGAAGGTGGTCTGTTTCTACTGAGCAGTTTGTGCAGGCCAGATTAGGCGTCTGGAGCGTGGCTCTGACTGAGTTGTCACGAAATATAACGCAGTCTCAGTGTTCGAGGTCTTTATGCAGGAATGTATGAGGAATGATATAAGCCCTAAGAGAGGGGAGTGGGGGGGGGGATGTATTTAAGAAATGCATTCGCGCACATGTTTAACCGGTTCTGGAAGTTAATCTGTGGTTAGAATGGGCGCTGGCTGCACAAACTGAGAAGTTAGGACAAAGGCTTCAACGTATAAGACCCCTACTAATGAAGTTTCAAAGTCGTCTTTATGTGCTGTGCTCACCACAAGTAGAACCCCCAGGATTGCAAAGGACCGAGACCCACTGTGGTACATATGCTCTGTCTTCAGAGTACAATGCCATCTCTCCACTAAGCTGTTACTCTTGGAATTGTATGCTGTCGTATGAAATTTCTCCACCTCACAGAGCTCACACAGGTGGGAGAAAAATGCTGACTCAGACTGGCGGCCCTGGTCCATGGTAGTACTGGAAGGGCAACCAAATCGAACAATCCAGGCACTGACAAGAGCAAGAGCTACAGTCTCAGCCACAATATTGGAGAGTGGGATGGCTTCAACCCGCCATGTCATAGGACCAATAATAGAGAGAATGTAACGGAAGCAGTCGGATAGGGGTAGAGGCCCGATGATGTTGATGTTGCTGTGTCATTCGGTTTGCCAAATGATCTGCAGGGTGGCTGGGCATGTCTACCAACTCTTCGTCTTTGGCATGGTATGCATGCACATCCAGTTGAAGTGTTCAGTTATGATGGTAGTCATAACTTTAATCCCTGGACGGGCGAGGCCATGAAGGGAGTCGAAAACTGCACAATGGAGGGAGGTGGGTACTACTGGGCGGAGTGTACCTGTGAAAATGTCACAAGAGATAGCTGTCGTGGACGCTGGGAGGAGGCATTGATCGAGCATTAGAGCAAAGTTCAAATCCTGAAGCATTTGCGACAACTCCGGGTCGTTTGTTTCTAGATTGGAAGTCTCATCCGTATTGATGGAGGAGGTTATAGAGGTCACGCAGGAGAGGTAGTACATGACGGCATTTTCTGCACCCGATATATACCACACATCAATGGAGTATTGTCATATGAGGTCCATGTGGCGTAAGCATCGTGTAAGTACATCCTTGCTCGGGTTTCGAATCGCATCTACTAGGCATTGTGAAATCGTGGCCGCCAATGTCATCACGAAAGTATCGCACTGCTTCATAGACTGCCAGTAATTTGCTTTCAAATGTGGTCCATCTGTGCTGAGAGGCTGCCGCTCTCTTGGAATAATTTTTCAAAGGCTCCGTTGTATCGCCCACTTGTTACTGTAACGCCACACCTGTTGATGAATCACTCGCATCAGTCATAATGAATATACGAGCGTCTGGAACAGGATATGCCAGAGTGACAGCATGGGAAATAGCTGACTTCAGTGCATCGAAACTCTGATGCATGTCTTCCATCCAGGGAACTTTCAAGGCGCCAGAAGTGTTTTTGCCTTTAACTGCATCAGTGAAAGGAGCTTGAAGGGATTCAGCATGAGGAATGTGTTATCTGTTAAAGTTGATAATGCTGAGAAACCGGTGCAACTCCTGGCAGTCACCAGGAAGAAGTAGGTATTTAAGGAAATGAACTCAGTCGGAGGCAGGACAAATGCCATCCACCAAAACTGCACGACTTATGAAGGTGATCTCTCCTTTGTGAAGCTGAGATTTCTCATGGTTTGCCTCGACACTGTCCCTACGTAGTATGCTCAAAATATGAGCAAGGTGTTATTCATGCCCAACGTCAGATGAAGAGAAAATGAGTATATTGTCTAGGTAGGCGACCACATATGATATGTTACAAAGCAAGAAGTCAATAAGAAGTTTCCAGGTCTGGGCAGTGTTTTTTAGGCCACATGACATATAACAGAATTCAAAGAGACCAGTCTGTATGGTCTTCAGAATGTCTTCTGGGGCCATCAGAATCTGATGATAGGCTTTGCAGCAATCCAAAACACTAAACACCAGCACACCACTAAACAGTTGTGCAAAGTTTTGTATGTGGGGGATCAGATAGTTGCACCTTAATGGTGCGAGCATTAAGAGCCCTAGAATCAACACAAAGCCTAGTCAAAACATCTTTCTTTTGCACAAGGTGTATGGGAGAAGATAAGTTGGAATCTGATAGGCAAACAATGCCCAAACTAAAGAGCTCACTCATGATGGATGCGACCTGGCGGACTTCTTTTGGACTGAGCTGATGGGCTTTGCGACAAAGAGGAGGTCCCTCAGTGGTATTGATTTTATGACAAGTAGCGTTAGTAATGCCTGATAGGCGAGAGTGATCTGGCTTCACAAGAGGAACTAAAAAGTGTAGGTTCTAGCTCACTTGTCTCAGTCCTGCCTCACATCAGGAATGACTCAAATTACCTAGAACCTTCACTGTTTAGCTAGTACAGTCCACTTTTCTAGGTCTGACTCACATAATTTCATTTAAAAAACGTCTATTTTATAATAAATTACTTAGAAAATTAATAAAAATTAATATTTTTTCTTACCATGTACACCGTTATAAAACAATTATTTTTTTATACAAAAGGTGAATGTAAGAAAATAAATTTAGTGTTTCTTATAAAATGCATATGTAAGTAAAAAAATTAACTCATTCTCACAAAGAATAAATCATATACAAATTTTATTGGCTCACCAGTTCAGTGTCTTTTATTATAAAAGGTGAATGTAAATAAATAAATAAAAACTGTTCTATTCCATACCCAAAATTTTTGTAAATCTTTCTTCTTCAGTACCCATGACATTTTTATTAATGTTGATTTTTCTTGTTTTTTTAGTGACAGCTTGAGTACAGTTCTACCACATTCCCAAATAAATTCAACTTTTGGGTAATATTTTTTTACATTCTTTGCAGATCCAACACTATCCATCTTTTCGACATTTGTCTTTATAAAATTCATTAATATTCTTTTTCTCTAGACAGTTGCCACACTGCTTTAGCTGTCTGGTATTGTCCATTCAAATAACTTAAAAATTAATAGACAAAAATAAAATTTTAAAAAATTTCCGCAGGGAGTATTCCACATCATGAAATTCATTATTTATATTCTTAAGTTTCTTTGTTCCTTTATATTTCAGTTTCATCTGTCCTTTTTAAACTATTGAGAATGCCAATCAATAGTGAATTTACAATATCTATCAGGTAAAATAATTTTGCGAGGTGTAGCAAAGCTAATGCAGTGAGTGCTCAGCTACAATCTACCCTCTTCTGCAAGAAGGAAGTCAGTACCAAGACTAAGTTATCTGTGCACTGTTCAATCTTTCGACCAACTCTGTTGTATGGGAGCGAAAGCTGGGTGGATTCAGGTTACCTTATCAACAAGGTTGAGGTTACAGATATGAAAGTAGCTAGGGTGATTGCAGGTACTAGTAGATGGGAACAATGGCAGGAGGGTGTCCACAATGAGGAAATCAAAGAAAAACTGGGAATGAACTCTATAGATGTAGCGGTCAGGGCGAACAGGCTTAGATGGTGGGGTCATGTTACATGCATGGGAGAAGCAAGGTTACCCAAGAGACTCATGGGTTCAGCAGTAGAGGGCAGGAGGAGTCGGGGCAGACCAAGGAGAAGGTACCTGGATTCGACTAAGAATGATTTTGAAGTAATAGGTTTAACATCAGAAGAGGCACCAATGTTAGCACTGAATAGGGGATCGTGGAGGAATTTTATAAGGGGACTATGCTCCAGACTGAACGCTGAAAGGCATAATCAGTCTTAAATGATGATGATGATGATGATATTAAGCTCAATACGAATTTTTCCACCATAGATAATATTTAAATATTCACATCCAGTTATATTATATAAGTTATATATCTTTAACTCACTTAATTTTCTAATCTCTTTTGACACATTTGCATTGAGTTCCTTGATTAGAGTATCCATTCATATAGAAAAACATTTATTCAATTTTTCATAATTTGTAATATCTGTATGGTAATGCATCTATTTTCTTTTCCAAAACGTATCTTTTGTCATTGTGAGGACTCTGTGCTTTCTTGTTTATTTCAGCTGTGTATATTTCATATTTTTCACTTCGAATCATACAAATTTTTCTGTACTGTTCTCTATTATTAAACAAACAATCTTTATAATCCTCTAAGCTTCTCCTGTTGTCAACAATACATTTCATAAAACCTTTAGATTTTTCTCTCTTTTGTCACCAACTCCATAAGCATATGTCTTTACTCTCAAACCACAAAACTCTTTCATTATTTTTCCACTGCATTCATCTTTCAGTTTTGCTAATACATCCCTTTTTACTTGCGGAATACGATAAATATTATATTCAGGATAATAGCTAGTATCAATTTCATCAATCTTCATTCTCATACCTTCAGTTTTTGTATTGTAGATATTTTCTCCATATTTCGGTTTCATTATTCTATAGTGAATATCATACATCAGTTCTGTAGATAAATCAAGTATACTTATTGCAACATAGATTGGTTTATTGAATGCATTTTTTTTCATTCATATGAACAGCAACAATGACAAACTGCCTATTGGCTTGTGTCTCAGGTTCTTCGGCTGACGTTCATCTAATGATTTTTCTGACGTTTCGCCAGCACGAGTGGCTGGCATTGTCAAAGCTTCACCCTCCATTGCCGGTGGTGAACACGAGCCGAGCTCGCGGCCGCAGACTATATGTACCTGGTGCGCCAACGTCCGAGGGTTTCTCCGCGGTCGTTTCCGGTGCGGTTCTCCTCTTGCTACCTGCGACGGTCGTTCGCTGCAGTACGGGAAGCCAGGATCCGTTTACCTCAAGGCTTTCCTCTTTCTTGTTGAAACTGTTCGCATGTTTTTGTATTTCTACAGCTTCTCTGAACAAGCGCGTGTGGTACAGGTACGCCGATGATACTTTCGTGGTGTGGAGCCATGGTGAAGAACAGCTCGGTGACTTCCTAAGACACTTGAACAGCATCCATACCAACATAACATTTACCATGGAAGTAGAAAAGGACAAGAAACTGCCATTTCTAGATGTGCTGGTCACAAGGGACGGCGAAAACCTGGGACACAGCATGTATCGAAAACCGACACACACAGACCGATACCGGCACAAACTGTCAAACCACCACCAGAGACAGAAAAAAGGCATGATTAGTACGCTCGTAACGAGAGCAGGACGAATATGTGAGTCGCAACACCTCAAACGAGAAATGCAACACCTGGAAACTGTTCTTAGGAGCTATGGGTACTCCACAAATTACATTAGAAGTGTAACAGAGCCAAACACTCGGCGAAGTAAGGAACCAGAAAAAGAAATGTCTGGTACGGCCTTTCTGCCATACATTCCAGAGTGACGGACAGAATCTGCCGTATATTGGGCAAACATGGCGTAAAGACGATTTCCAAACCGACAAGGAAGATCAAAGAGTGTCTTAGATCGGTGAAGGAGAAAAGAGACCCACTTGCAATGTCGGGAATATACTGTATACCATGCACATGCGGAAAAGTTTATGTCGGAATGACTGGACGATCCATTAACACCAGGATCAAAGAGCATAAGCGACATTGCAGGTTGGGGCAGGTGGAGAAATCGGGCATGGCAGACCACGCACTGAATCAGACCGACCACGTAATAAAATTCGCCGACACGGAAGTTCTGGCTGTAGAGAAGCACTATCACACGTGCTTGTTCAGAGAAGCTGTAGAAATACAAAATCACGCGAACAGTTTCAACAAGAAAGAGGAAAGCCTTAAGGTAAACGGATCCTGGCTTCCCGTACTGCAGCGAACGACCGTCGCAGGTAGCAAGAGGAGAACCGCACCGGAAACGACTGCGGAGAAGCCCTCGGACGTTGGCGCGCCAGGTACACGTATTCTGCGGCCGCGAGCTCGGCTCCAGTTCACCACCGGCAATGGAGGGTGAAGCTTTGACAATGCCAGCCACTCGTGCTGGCAAAACGTCAGAAAAATCATTAGATGAACGTCGGCTGAACAACCTGAGACAGAAGCCAATAGGCAGTTTGTCAACAAGTGGCCACGAAAGCCTTAACAATTTTGTAATAGCAACAATATTTTCATTAAATATAGTTCTTCCTTTAAAGTTTGATTTAGCTTTATCACATTTATCTCCATCTGATACAAATTTGATATTTACTCTACTTCTTACGTTTCCTATGGTTTTTCCATAAACTGAATTATTCCCTAATTTATAGAAATCTTTTTTAAAATCATTTTTGGCTTTATTCCTCATATCCATATTTAAATCTGTTTATTTCTTCAACCATTGTGATTAACTGAATTTTAAGACTCTATGTACTTAAGCTATTTTCATTCCAAGATAGATACGGTTTTAGATTGGTATAGTGAACTACATGATTATGTTTTTCATTCAGAATAGTCAACAACTTGCTTAATTTAGTTCCTGGTACGGTTTTATTTTTGGGAGCTAATTGTAAATCTTTATGTAAATCATGTAATTCATTGGATATTCTAAATCTACTTGAAAATTATATATAATTTTAGCAGTATCTGAAATTTAACTTATTTTTGTAACATCACAATTATTTGGTTTATCTCATTCAGATCCACTATTTGGTAAATATTTACTCATAGCATAACTGTACAAATAATTTGCATCTAAATATGCTAGATAATTTGATCTCTTTTTACTATCAAAATCATTAATATATTTATTGTTTGCTTTAACACATCTTTTACAACACTGTGATATTCCTCCTCTTATTCCCTTTTCAACCATTATAATCATATCACAATCATGCAATAAATCAAGTGGTTGTTTCATCATTTTCAACATTGAATCCCAAGATAAAACAGTTGCTGTAAAATACCAAGATGGATGAAGATCATACGCTTTTATACAAGTTTTTCTAAAATTTTAAAACACATCACCCAATAACAATAACACCAAGATGAATCAAGATCATCTGCTTTTATACAAGTTTTCCTAAAATTCTAAAACACATCAGCCTACAACAATACATCAGTTTTAAGACATAAATCATGATATTCAACAACATTTTTAATACTAAATTTTCCCAGACTAATTCTGCATGTTCATAACTCTTCATCACTTACTTCCCACTCATTTCGTTTACTGCAAAATTCACCATTTCCTAGTAATTGTGGCTTATCAAACTTTTCCCAAGATCCCATGTAATCATATCGATATACATCTTTTCTGATCACTAGATTCAACAACTCTTCTAAGAATACTTTTAAATATATTTAATTTGATCTATCTTCAAATTTGATGAATGTTTCTCAAGTGATAAATTCACAAATTTAAAAATATCAATAAACCTCATTTTAAAACTTTCTGACTCTTGCCAGAACTAATATATCTGCCTTCATTATTTGGCATTAAGTTTATATGTTTTTTTATCATAACCAAGGTATTTTGCAAACACATGTGAATCATATCCAAATAAATTACGGAAATAAATTGGAAGAAACCTGCAATGTTTTAACTGCAAATTACAATTAGTACATTATGAATTTATCAATTTTCCAGTTGAATTATCATGATGATAAACCTTTTTAATTTTCTGTAAATAATGAGATTTACACAATGTATATTTTTTTGAAATGCATTTCTTGATTGTTCTTCAGGAGTTAATTGTCTCATTTCTTTAACTTCAGAATAAATTTTTCCAATTTCTTCTAGTTCCTATTTAATAAATTCAGTAAATTTTTTTATGACAATTTGGCCCTCTGTGAACATGAGGATATTTATAATGTCCATTTATATATTTAATACAGTAACAGAATCAACTTGTTTCATATATCTGATATTACCTTGTATAATAATTTTCTGGATTGTTCTGACAATGGTCCATTTTTAATAACAAACATTCAAAATCAGCATAAATAACTAATGGAAATTTATGTAAACATGCATAATTTTAAAAAAACTCATGAACCTTCATTTGGCATTTCTGCTTTTTAATGATTTGTTAACTAAACAGCTTGATCTTGATTATTAAATTTTTCTGTACTAGTGAAATGTAGCATAAATAAATTTTGCTTCTTCATGTATACTAATTTGACTTGAGAAGTCTAGATTATGTTTTCATATAAAAATACTGTGAATTAATTCTGTCCATGAAATTAAGGAGATTTACATGTTTCTCTCTCTTACATATCGTAATTTTTAGTAGATACACATGATAGTTTACATCAAATATATAAATTTAATTCTACTCTCGATTTTTAGAATATTATGGACTACTACAGGAAATTCCAAATTTACGAGTTTCTAATCAAGATCAAGACAAAAAATTTCATATTTTTAACTCTTTCTAAACTTTTGTCTAAACATTATAATGCAGATTTCATAGCACACAGAAAATATTTTTGACCTTTAGTTTTTAAATTAATGCATGCATTATTACTTTTTATTTTATCAGGTAATTAAATATAAGATAAGCCTCCCAATGGAAAATATCTTTTAATTCCTAGCTCTAATCCAATAATAATGTTTAATATCCATCCCAATCCAAAGGCTTGAAAATCACCTAATATTTATGAAATATTTTCTTTACCAATCTTAAATCTTTTAATTAACTATCTTTCATCAGTGACCCTATAGTTTTGTGAATGGAAATTAAATTCCATTACATTATATGTGTCTGCACTTGCCACTCACAAAACATTTTAAAAGTTGCTTTCAATCCACGATGTATTCTTAGATTGTCTGTTAAAATTTTCATAATTTTCCATCTTTCTGCAGTCAAGAATTGAGTTTATATTATGTTCAAAATTTTAGCTAGTAATCTGTTGACAATTGTTTTATAAGTAGATATTCATGATCTGTTCTTCTCTCTTTTGGTTTCTCAAATAAATCAGTATAAAAAGGAAATAATTCTTCATCATTAGTTCTAGTTCTTTGTTTTGCAAACACATTGCTAGAAAATGAAAATATTTCTTTAAATGGTTTGGTTTCATTATTTTGAAAAAATTCATCATCACTTCCAATTTTGTAATAAGGTAATTATTTCCAAACACTTCCACCTCATATTTAATGATGTCTACTAATAAAGCTAATTAAATCAACTTTATTAAATTTCCTATGACCACAATAATCACAAAATTGAACAACTGCGAATTTCTCTGTTTCACCTTCCTACTTATAGAAAATAAAATCTGTTAGATTCGCAAAAAATAACTTCCAAAATTTCAACTACAAAGAATCCTTACTTAATAGATATCTAAATATTAAGTTCAAATTCATTATCCTTTTTTATGTTTCACATATTCCAAAGTACTTTTTTACATGGATTAACATAGAAGCAATATAAATTTTTAATTTCTTCACAACCTTTAACTTTTTTAATTTTTATCAGTTTCTTGTTTTTTATCGTTATTGGTAACAATATTTTCGAATGTTCCTCATTCGGAATTCATTGATTTTTATAATAATATTTGGAAATATTTTTTGCACATACACAAGGAATTAATTTACTAATTTTAATTTTTTATGTGATATTCATTTGCACTGTCTACTGTCATTCTATTTCTGTCTTTTGTATATTTCTGTGAACTAAAATTATCAATAGTTTTCTCAGTGTTACAATGTTTACAAAAGTTGCATTTGACACAAGACTGCTCTTGTCATTGTTGAACCATCTCCAGAACCTGCTCCTGAACCTGCTCCTGAAACTGCTCCATCGATATACAAAAAAATTTATTATATTTCCGAAAATGTTTAATTTTTTATTTTTCTTATGTATCTTTTAATATATTTATTTCCTCAAGCACTAATGTTGTACATTTAATACCAAATAAAGATAAAGCAGCTGTACCAGCTCTAACTACTTTTTCTGTGTATTCACTACTTTCATAAAAATATCATCCTTAAAAAATACAACAATTCCCTAATGTATCTGAATGCAGAATTTATTCTGATAGATAAACCTAAAAATTCTCTAGTAACAACTCCTCTTTATTTATATGTAAAATTACATCAATCTTCTACCTTGGAACATCGATGAGCAAATATTTTCTGTGTATGTACTCATCTTTTACTTGTAATAAAATAAAAATGTTCTACATGAATTAGTGTTGACGACACCATTTAAAAAAAGATTTTACATAATCCTGTACTAGATATTCACTTCAGAATCAGGAAACTAACTGTAATATTTGTAAATTTGTCATGTATATAATATTGTCAACAAATGATACAACTTCACCACTGTGCCTTTGGCATTTACATCTATTTTTTCTGTAAAATGTGACATAAAAATACTAACCAATTAGTTATTAATTGCGAATTCATGTCATCACCTATCCATACTCACTCTTGATCTAAAATATCTAGAACTTCATTCATAATTAATAAATGAACAAATTTATTAATTTCACATAGTGCTTTGACAGATTAATTTAAATTAACCATTGGTAAGTCCGGTCTAGATTCTGATAAAGTCGTTTGTGTTGATATTACTTTATCATATACACTCTGAATACCATGATCAACATCTTGAAGTAATTCTAAATGCAAACTATTATAGTATGGATACATTATTAATGTAAAAACATCCAAAGGATATAAAGCAAATAAGTGAAAATAGATCTAAAACTTCAAAAAATATTGCTTCAAATTTGGTGTATGTTCATCAATTTCTGTACATCAAATCTCATCTTTATCCATCTGTATTTCTTTAGAATCATTATTCATATTTGAAAAAAAAGCACGACCTAACACATTTCTTTTTTCACCTAGTTCCTTTGAACAATGGTGACCAGATATTTTATGTGTATGTACTCGTGTTTTACTTGTAATTAAAATGTCAGGATTATCAATATCACAAAGAAAATGAATATCAATATATATCTGCCACAAATGAAATGAAATTTTGTTATTTACACCTTTATAATTTTATTTCATACTTTCCTTATTCCATTTACACGTAGTACTATAACTACCGAATCAGTCTTGTGCACTACATTTAGGTCTGTTCCTAAAATTTAAAGTTTCTTTACTTAATTCTCCAGTTATCTCAAGATTTTGTGTTAAGGGGGGGGGTAGGACATCAAACGGGCTGACTTGGAGCAGGAGAGGCAGCACAGGACATTTTAATTTCCCCTGTCTATACTTTTACAAATAAATTCATAAAACTTTGTCAGCAGGACCAGGAAGGATTCAGAATTCGCACTCACAGCAGTGGAAGTTTGCAAACATAACGAAATGATTTTTCTTACATGTGAAATTTTATCATTTTTTTCACTTACTAAAATCAGTATTTGTTGCTATAGGTACACTTTTCTTCGTAAGTAAGAGAGATTCTTCGATGAATTTTGGACAGCATACAAACCATACTTAAAGGTGTATGAAACTCTAGAATTTTCCAAACCTATTAAAACTGTGGCAAAAATTGAGGTAATTAACAACAAAATTTGTGTTTTTTCTAAACATGAAGTTTAAAATACAACAGCTCATTCGCTTTTTCATGAATTAAATAAATTCTAGAGTTTCATACACCTGTAAGTATGGTATGTATGCTGTGTAAAATTCATCAAAGAATCTCTCTAACTTATGAAGAGAAGTGTAGCTATAGCAACATATGCAGACATTAGTAAGTGAAAAAATGATGAAATTTCGCATGTAAGAAAATTTTATTTTGTTATGTTTTCGAACTTCCACTGCAATGAAAGTGAATTCTGAATCCTTCCTGGTGATGCTGACAAAGTTTTATGAACTTATTTGTAAAAGTATAGACACTGGAAATTAAAATGTCGTGTGATGCCTCTCCTGCTCCAAGTCGACCCATTTGACGTCCTACCCCCCTTAACTCAAATAATGTTAGTGACTCTCATACCAAATCATCACTCACTTGTATTATTTCAGTTGTTGATGGAATATTCAAACAACCAAAATATTTTACTTCCTAATTTTTATCATCACTAATTACTATTTTCATAAACAATAATGTCAGAAGTAATTTCATTTATATACACTTAAAATACTATAAGATTAATTTAAACCAAAGCATCAATGGTATTTATTAATGAACATGTATCAGTGTGTGGTCTATATATAATTTTTATTAATAAAAATAGAAAAATAATTAAAAATTTTCCTTTAAATTATACCTATTATAGATTAAAAGGAAAGTCAGCGTTGCCTGTAATATTGATGTTTTATTGATGGCAGAACCGATTTTCGATCACATAGTGATCATCTTCAGTGCTGATATGTACAAATTAAACTCAGACACTGGTATCAAGTTATCAATAACCAAAACTGAGAAGGCTTCTGACATGAGTAGTTAAGGCAGCTGTTGTTGGTTCCACACTCAGCACTGGCGTGATGGAGTCGTGACGTCGTTGTGTAGACGACTGGAGTTGCAGTAACTACTGATGTGGCTTTGCTAATTCATTAGATGCTGTATCGATCCATTGCCAGAGGACATTGTTGTGCTTGCGGAAAGCGCCGGTTGTAGCGTGCTTAGCGACGAAGCGAGTGAGCAGCGTCATAAGGTGAGCCATTGCAGAAGAGCACTCGACCAAAGAGTGTATGAGTGGATCTTCAACAGAAGGAAGGCGGGAGGAAGGGCCAAACGAGCCCTAAATTAAAGTTCCTGAAGCATGATGCAGCAGGGCAGCTTCGCGAATATTTGGCGAAAAGCTGAAATGTAGTAGAAAGTCCACACCTAGAATGGGTACGTCAAAGCCCACCATATGGAAAGTCCACATAAAAATGAGTCCAGTGACAAGCTGTACTGAAATTTCAGCTTCGCCTAGGAAGTTAATAGTAGAGTTATTCACGGCGCATAATGTCGATTTAGTAAGCGTCGTTTTTGCCAGAACTATTGCAGGGATTTCACACTGGTCTTGGCATCCGTGTAGATAAAAAAAATTATAGCCCGAGAAACTATCCAATACGCAGAGCCAGTCGCTGGCGGTTGTTGTGACAGACGCCAACAGTTCCATCTGTAGGCATCAAGAGGAAGTCACACAGTCCAATGCGCCTAAACCCGATCACGTGTAGGGTTTGGGTGTGCACAAGGCAGATGACAATTAGATGCAGCATGGCTGAATCTGGAGTGAAACGAGCATGGTTGGTACACTGGGTGGGGGGTATTGGCCACAGCACATGCGTCATCTGTCAGTAGAGTGGTGGGGGTAGGCACGCTGCCAGATGGGAGTTCGGCAGCTCTCGGAGAGGATTGTGCGTCAGGTGCAGGCAGTGCATGTAGGTTACTGCCAGGTGGCTGCACGTCACATGAAGACTGCATGTGCACTCTTTCACATCCTCTCCCAGCAGAGGAGGGAAGAGCTGAGGTGCTTCCTCTTGTTTCTCCGTGTCGTTGGCACGGTGGACCAGCTAACAGTGTCGAAGCAAGGCATAAGCTCGGTCAATGAGGTGCAATCTGGAGTCTCGAGGTTCTGACGCATGTGACAGCAGATGAAGCTGCAATTCAGACGGACGCTTAACAAGCCAGACAGTCCATAGAACCAGATCCGGCATGTACGTGGGATCAATCAGCGCACGAAGATGGCGCCATAGGTAGAAAGGGGTCCTTTACCCACAGACTCTCATGTATAATTCGGTGAAGCACTTGCGACAGGGCTTGGGAAAGGTGCTTGATAATTTTGTTCTTTGTGACAGAGTATTTCTGACTAGAGAGGGGAAAAACTACCAAGTCACTAATTACATCCATTTGGTCATGGAGGTACGTGATGAGGTACACAAAGTGAGAATTGTTGTCCAATATACCATGCAAGTTGAATAAGTTCTTGACAAGAGCAAACCAAGTGTATGGGTTGTCCGTTGAGAGTGGAGGCCCTGAGTGCGTGGCGTGACTCAGCAAGCTGATGTGGAAGGTAGCTGGGCTAGCATTCAGAGGCGAAATCTTGACTGAGTAACAGAGGTTGAGGTTGTCCAGCGGGTCGTCGTCCTGGGCCGTCGTGGTGTAGGGCTCACTGAAGAGAGTATCAGACATGGAGACAAGATCGACTTGTATGGTAGAAGGTGGCACCATCATCAGATGCAGTAATGGAGAGCATGTGAACACGTCACGGGGTGTGTCGCCCGAGGTCTTGGTTTGGTGGTCACAACGTCAAGAGCACAAAACAGGCGCAGTCGACCAGAGCGGCTGAGGCGATCGGTATTGCTGGATGCGAGCGGGATGAATGGGTGAGAGCGGCGAGTGCGGTATGTAGTGTGTCGTACAAGGCGCCAGTGCTGGGGGTGGTGGTGCACGGAAATGCAGTCATCTGACGCAGCAAACAGAGCCGTGGCTGCGGCTGACGAAAATGGGACGGTAACAGATGGAGCGCGCGGAGTATACGTTTCCCCGAGCACAGTATGTGGTGCATAACAGTTTGTGCGACACTGGACGCAAAATGTCTGTTCCAGGGAGATACACACAGTGGTGATGCACTGTGCAGTAAGGTCAGTTCCGAAACACACACGAGGCGGAGGTTCAGGCATTTGAGCAGGTACACATGAATCCAGGCACAGCGGAGATGCGGAATGTGAGACGCCAAAACCACGCTGTTGAGTCGTATAGGTTAGGCCGCGTGGATGGTGAAACGACGGGCGCACAGTCATGTTCCATTTTAACCGTTGTTTGCACTGTACGCTGCGCTGAATTCTCACAATCTTGATGTGAAATCCCTTGTGGAAGTACTTGGAAGTGTGTTGACAATGGCGGAATGTCCACTGTGAACGACACTGCCGATCAAAAAAGCCGGTCGGAGTGGCCGTGCGGATCCAGGCGATACAGTCTGGAACCGAGCGACCGCTACGGTCGCAGGTTCGAATCCTGCCTCGGGCATGGATGTTTGTGAAGTCCTTAGGTTAGTTAGGTTTAATTAGTTCTAAGTTCTAGGCGACTGATGACCTCAGAAGTTAAGTCGCATAGTGCTCATAGCCATTTGAACCATTTGAACCGATCAAAAATTTTCGCGTAGACGAAAAGAGCGACGAACACAGACCGGTGCCACCAATGTGGATATTACATATGTAGTGATGTAGACTACACTAGTAATAGTCAACCAGGTAATGAATGATCTGAGCAAATTTATTCAACATGATAACACA
This sequence comes from Schistocerca americana, assembly GCF_021461395.2. Lineage (NCBI taxonomy): Eukaryota > Metazoa > Arthropoda > Insecta > Orthoptera > Acrididae > Schistocerca > Schistocerca americana. The sequence continues at coordinate 816,848,784 of NC_060130.1, read as the reverse complement.
AAAAACACGACACTTTACAAAGCATGGCTGGAAAAGTAAGAGAAGAGAGACAAATTAAAGAAGTCAGTGTAGAGGAGAATAACAAACCAGCGATTATGCTTTGCCGTGGTCGACACTCACCACAATCTTATTGAACTTCATTAATTTCATTCTTTTTAAGTGATTTGGGTGCACTGCACAATGCCTTTGGGTTACATTCGTCATTGCATGTGATGATCTGCTTGCTCTGCTAGGTTAGTTAAACGTATTCTTATTGCTTACTGACTTCAAATATAACCCAGTATAAGGCTACAATTCAAAGTAACTTGTGTCTGATGTCCTCTGTTTATTCATCCATTCATTTACCTATGTACACTCCTGGAAATTGAAACAAGAACACCGTGAATTCATTGTCCCAGGAAGGGGAAACTTTATTGACACATTCCTGGGGTCAGATACATCACATGATCACACTGACAGAACCACAGGCACATAGACACAGGCAACAGAGCATGCACAATGTCGGCACTAGTACAGTGTATATCCACCTTTCGCAGCAATGCTGGCTGCTATTCTCCCATGGAGACGATCGTAGAGATGCTGGATGTAGTCCTGTGGAACGGCTTGCCATGCCATTTCCACCTGGCGCCTCAGTTGGACCAGCGTTCGTGCTGGACGTGCAGACCGCGTGAGACGACGCTTCATCCAGTCCCAAACATGCTCAATGGGGGACAGATCCGGAGATCTTGCTGGCCAGGGTAGTTGACTTACACCTCCTAGAGCACGTTGGGTGGCACGGGATACATGCGGACGTGCATTGTCCTGTTGGAACAGCAAGTTCCCTTGCCGGTCTAGGAATGGTAGAACTATGGGTTCGATGACGGTTTGGATGTACCGTGCACTATTCAGTGTCCCCTCGACGATCACCAGTGGTGTACGGCCAGTGTAGGAGATCGCTCCCCACACCATGATGCCGGGTGTTGGCCCTGTGTGCCTCGGTCGTATGCAGTCCTGATTGTGGCGCTCACCTGCACGGCGCCAAACACGCATACGACCATCATTGGCACCAAGGCAGAAGCGACTCTCATCGCTGAAGACGACACGTCTCCATTCGTCCCTCCATTCACGCCTGTCGCGACACCACTGGAGGCGGGCTGCACGATGTTGGGGCGTGAGCGGAAGACGGCCTAACGGTGTGCGGGACCGTAGCCCAGCTTCATGGAGACGGTTGCGAATGGTCCTCGCCGATACCCCAGGAGCAACAGTGTCCCTAATTTGCTGGGAAGTGGCGGTGCGGTCCCCTACGGCACTGCGTAGGATCCTACGGTCTTGGCGTGCATCCGTGCGTCGCTGCGGTCCGGTCCCAGGTCGACGGGCACGTGCACCTTCCGCCGACCACTGGCGACAACATCGATGTACTGTGGAGACCTCACGCCCCACGTGTTGAGCAATTCGGCGGTACGTCCACCCGGCCTCCCGCATGCCCACTATACGCCCTCGCTCAAAGTCCGTCAACTGCACATACGGTTCACGTCCACGCTGTCGCGGCATGCTACCAGTGTTAAAGACTGCGATGGAGCTCCGTATGCCACGGCAAACTGGCTGACACTGACGGCGGCGGTGCACAAATGCTGCGCAGCTAGCGCCGTTCGACGGCCAACACCGCGGTTCCTGGTGTGTCCGCTCTGCCGTGCGTGTGATCATTGCTTGTACAGCCCTCTCGCAGTGTCCGGAGCAAGTATGGTGGGTCTGACACACCGGTGTCAATGTGTTCTTTTTTCCATTTCCAGGAGCGTATTTATAAAATTTTACTGATTGTCAGCTAAGCACACTACACGAATAATCGATGATCCCAAAAGAGCTTAAAGCGAAAGTGCTCACCTGAGCCCCAGATTTGCGGATGATCAGTATACAAATTTGAGAATGGTGATTAGACAGGCGCAAACTGATCCCACCTGGCGATTAATTTCACAATATTTAGCATTTACCACAACCCCCAGTGAAATGGATATGATATGGCAGTTGGAGAGGCTATCATCACAACAAAGGTGGTTTCGTTACAAAGAGATCTTTTCATGAAATTTGTCCTCAGATAGCGAATATATTTTTTTAACTCAATCATAGCGAGAAGTGAACATCTTAATAAAATAAGAGCAGTTGGAGCCAACATGGAAAGATTTAGACGAGAAATAGTCTGAAAGTGATTCTGTCAAACACTTAAGTATGAATACCAGAGTAAACATTAGAGCCTCGAGTTTAATGACAAGTCGTATCTCTTTCCTGAAATTTAGGGTGAATTTTACAACAATTTAGGCGGAAATCCGGGTATTCAAGTTTACGAAAATGTTTTTTTGCTGTGTGCTGAAAGATGTCTAGTTCTAAACAGCATGACGTTTCATTTTTAATAAGCACTTGAATTAATTCCGCGATGTGATACATATATTTTGTGTTTTTGAGAGGATGATTCGTGAGTAGTGTGGGACTTGTTTGGTATATGGGGCAAGACTAATGACTGCGGAGGTCATCCTTCCCTTTTTTTGTTACTCTAATGCTCCTTCCTGATGTGTTGGCAAATGTGCCAACACCTTGTAGATAGAGGAGGCCGAAATGCACGCTATCTAACGCAGACGGGCGTGAATTCTGGAACAGGATAAATAGTGAATGCTAATAAGAAAAGTATGCAGCTCCTCGAATACTTAACTTTATTCCATCCTTGTGGTACATCGCTCTTGATAATACAAATAAGACTATCTTCAGATACGGTTAATGGCGCCTTGCTAGGTCGTAGCCATGGACTTAGCTGAAGGCTATTCTAACTGTCTCTCAGCAAATGAGAGAAAGGCTTCGTCAGTGTAGTCGCTAGCAAAGTCGTCGTACAACTGGGCGAGTGCTAGTCCGTATCTCGAGACCTGCCTTGTGGTGGCGCTCGGTCTGCGATCACACAGTGGCGACACGCGGCTCCGACATGTACTAAATGGACCGCGGCCGATTTAAGCTACCACCTAGCAAGTGTGGTGTCTGGCGGTGACACCACATTCCTCCCCCGCAAATCGGCGAACGGTCGTGTGATAAGGCTTCCGCCCGCCGTGGGGAGGACCCCATGTTGACGTATGCGATGAGGTGGGGAGCCTAACAACAGGCGAGGCTGCGCCACCCGCACCCGGCCATTCGGTCCGAGGGGATCTAGGAAACGCCTGAAAACCTAGTCCAGGGTGCACGTCAACATGCGGTGTATGCGCCCGTAAAGAGACAGGAGGGGCCGAAGGGTCGACCTCCATTGCGTCGGGGTATCCGACGCGCGATGACGTCATGTGGTCCGGAGCGGGCAAGAGTTCCATGGCGGAGGACGGCTGGTCCCGGGAAGCGATCGGCGGCGCGTGACCCAGGGAGGCGCTTGGCGGCTGCAGCGAAGCGTCGAGTGCGGGCGGCGCGGGCGGGAGAACAGGCGGCGGCGGCGGCGCGTCGCCATGGGGCAAAATGGAAGGCATCGTCGGTAACACCTGGGGATGAGGCGAGCCAGTAGATGGGTCCCCAGGGCGCTGACCGGACGGCACCGTCGCTGAAAGCAGACGGGAAGCGGCAGAACCCGTGGGACGACAGAGGCGCAGCTGATTGAGATGCCGACGCACCTCACCAGAGGCCCCCAAAACCAAATACATCGCGCGGCCGAGGCAGCGAAGAATGCGCCCTGCGAGCCAACGCCGTGAACCTCGATAGTTGCGATAGAATACAACGTCGCCTGGAGCAAAAGCAGGAGTCTGCCGCTGCACAGGAACCTGATGCGGCGGATGCAACAAAGACATCAAGGTTCGATGAGGACGACCGTGGAGCAACTCAGCCGGCGAGCGACCACCCCGGGGCTGAGAGCGATACGATGACAAAAAGAGCAACAACGCGGCCTCCCGAGAATGCGACTCTTTCAACTTCAACATCTGTGACTTGAAAGTCCGGACCAATCGTTCAGCGGCACCGTTTGACTGAGGCGAAAATGGCGCGGATGTCAGATGTTGAATACCATTGGCCTGGCAGAATGACTGAAATTCTGCGGACATGAATTGTGGGCCATTGTCGGAAACAATAGTCTGCGGAAGACCTTCAATGCAAAAGATAGCAGACAACGCTTGGATGGTGGCAGAGGACGTCGTGGAAGACATCCGGACAACAAAAGGAAAATTACTGAAGGCATCTACCAGAACCAACCATCTAGCATTCCAGAATGGACCAGCAAAATCGATGTGCAAGCGTTGCCAAGGGGAAGTGGGTTTTGGCCATGCAAAGACTTTCCGCGGCGGTGCGGATTGTTGTTCGGCACACGCCATGCAAGAAGAACACATATTCGTAATCGCAGCATCGATTCCGAACCAACTACAGTGCTGACGAGCAAGTTGTTTCGTTCGCACTATACCCCAATGTCCTTGGTGAAGAAGCCGTAAAACAGAGGACTGTCACGAACGTGGGACCACGACTCTGGACTGATCATTATCAGAACGCAACAACAAAACACCACGTCGAACAAAAAGTCTCTCCTTATGAGCAAAAAAGCGGCGAACCAACGGATCCTCGATCCGAGACTTTGACAAAGGCCATTGCGTAGCAACAAAACGCAAAACGGTAGCAAGGACAGGGTCAGCAGCTGTGGCTGTAGCTACACGACGAAAACCAATCGGAAACGATTCGACCACGTCATCTGTTTCCGAATCAATGAACATGCAAGCAAGTTCGGAAGAATCGAATGCTCTATCCTCAGCAACAGGCAAACGGAACAACGCATCGGCGTTTCCGTGCTTAGCAGTGGACCGATACAAGATATCGTAGCGGTACTGCGAGAGGAAAATAGACCAGCGAATGAATTTCTGCGCTGTACGCGGAGGTACAGGCTTGGTCGGATGAAAAAGCGACGTCAAAGGTTTGTGGTCTGTGATGATGGTAAAGTGACGACCATACAAGAAATCATGGAACTTAGTAACACCAAACACGAGAGCCAAAGCTTCTTTCTCTATCTGTGAATAATTTCTTTGCGCAGACGAGAGCAATTTTGACGCAAAGGCAATAGGGCGATCATGCGAGCCAACTTTGTGCGCAAGCACAGCACCGATCCCGAAATCCGATGCATCTACCATCAACAAAAGGGGTTTCTGGGGATCGAATGGCGTAAGGCAAGTATTAGAATGCAACGCCGATTTCAACTGGCGAAAGGCGCGTTCGCATTCCGTCGTCCAGACGAACGGAACACCCTTACGGCGTAAGCTATGAAGCGGAGCTGAAATAGAAGAGGCATTGCGCAGAAAGCGATGATAATAGTTAATTTTACCCAACACACTCTGTAGCTGTTTCATATTCTGTGGCGAAGGCAATTCTTGTATGGCACGGAGGTGCTCTGGACTCGGATGTATGCCTTGGGCATTGATGACATGCCCCAGGTATGGTAAGTCACGAGCAAAAAACACACATTTGTCCTTCCGCAAGCGAAGACCATTTTGTCGCAAGACTTGAAATAACGTTCGTAGGTGTGCTAAATGCTCGTCGGCCGTCTTGCCGGAGATCACAATATCGTCCAGATAGTTCGCAGCAGTAGGGACCGACGCACAAATAGTTTGTAAATATTGCTGAAACAATGCAGGGGCGGATGCACACCAGAATGGCAGTCTTTTGAAGCGGTACAAACCAAGATGCGTGTTAACCACCAAGACGCGCTGGGATTCGGCGTCCACTGGGATTTGCAAGTACGCATCTGCTAGGTCCAACTTCGAAAAGTATTTACCCGGGCACAGTTTATCAAAAAGATCTTCCGGGCGGGGTAAGGGAAAAGTTGCAATCACGAGTTGTGGATTCACAGTCGCCTTGAAGTCCACACAAAGTCTCAGTTTTCCGGAAGGTTTTGGCAAAATGACTAAGGGTAGGGCCCAGAGAGAAGCTTGCACACGTTCAATTACACCCTGTGATTCTAGATCGTTTAATGTTCTTGCGACCTCATCACGCAATGCGTGGGGAACATTGGGCGCTCGGAAAAATTTCGGTTGCTCGTTTACTTTCAGTTCCAAATGTGCTTCATAGTTTTTAGCGCAACCTAAGCCCGGTGCAAAAATGTCTGCAAATTCTTCACATAGCCGAGAAACACTGTCTGAAGGCACAGTCTGATTCACTGATAGGACCTGATTTACAAGAGACATGTTAAACAACTGAAATAAATCTAAACCAAACAAGTTCACTGCAGTAGAAGAACGAAGAACGTAAAATGACACAAGTTTTGTTTGTCCCTTGTATGTTGCAAGAAGAGTGCACTGTCCTAACACAGGGATGAGCTGTCCTGAATAACTTTTTAACTGAACATTTGCGGCACGCAACGGAGGTTGGCCCAGTTGTTTGTACGTGTCGTGATTGAGCAATGAAACTGCAGCTCCGGTATCGAGCTGGAATGGTATGACCTTGCCATTAAAGTCCAAATCTACAAAAAGTTTATTGTCCTGCTGACGACAGGAGCGACTGTCTCGTGCAATTTGAACTGATACAGGCACAGCATCACTTGCTAATTGACGCGATTTCTGGCGACGTCGACGCACACTTTTTGTGGGACGAACACAGTCACAGGGAGAGACAGTGGCACTGGACGAAGTGGAATTAACTACATGAATGTCCATGGGGGAAGTTCCACGAGCCTGAGTGTCCTTGGTTCGATTCCGGCGCGAAGCAAAAGGCCTGGAATGATTATGATTGTCGGATTGGAGCTTTTTCTGGCAAACACTTTGAACATGTCCTTTCTTAAGACAGAAAAAGCAAATAGCTTGGCGTGACGGGCAATTGTCACGCGAATGTCTAGTTGCACACCGCGGGCATGATTTCACTGCAGTTGTGTGCTGGCGTGGCACACCTGGTGTAGAGCGTGGCGGCAGCTGCGCAGACGTGTGCGAGGGCAGTCTACCGGGCCGCGCAGCGTGCCCGGCGGGCCGGTTAATGTTACACACGGCTGGCGAAGTCGCAAATGATTCCTGAGCAAAGTCAAGCGTGTCTTGTCTATCCAATATGTCTATCACTTGTTGAAGGGAGGGATTAACTAGTTTCAAAATCTGCTCCCGGATGCGAACATCAGAAACGTTCTGTGCAATTGCATCACGCACCATAGTATCTGAATAAGGAAGGCCACAGTCACATTCAAACGCACAATCCCTAGTAAGGCCTTGCAAAGTTGCAACCCACTCCCTATTAGTCTAACCGGCCGTACGTTTCGTACGAAAGAAAGTATACCTCTTTGCAACTACATTGACTGTTTCTTTGAAATAGGCGTCCAACGCCGACAAAATTTCTTCGTAGGACAGAGTTGCTACGTCGCGTCGGGGAAACAATTTCACTATCACACGGTAGGTGGACACACCTACACACGAAAGCAAAAACGGCTGCCGCTCATTACCTTGAATTCTGTAGGCGGCGAGATGAAATCCAAACTGGCATGACCACTCCATCCAGGATTCCACGTCAGGGTCGTAGGGCCTAAAAGGCGGTGCAACTGCGAGTTGTGGCTGCGGTAGCGGAGAAGCGGCGGCTGCCGCATCGGTTTGAATGGCACGTAGACCCTGGACGAGCTGTCCAAGGGCATCCAATAACGCCTGCGTCTGCTGATTCTGCAAGCGATAAAATTCGGACAGTACATCTGGCGAAGCCATGACACAAGTAAATGTAAGCAATTAGAAAGAACACGTTTCCCTTGTCGCCAATGATGTGTTGGCAAATGTGCCAACACCTTGTAGATAGAGGAGGCCGAAATGCACGCTATCTAACGCAGACGGGCGTGAATTCTGGAACAGGATAAATAGAGAATGCTAATAAGAAAAGTATGCAGCTCCTCGAATACTTAACTTTATTCCATCCTTGTGGTACATCGCTCTTGATAATACAAATAAGACTATCTTCAGATACGGTTAATGGCACCTTGCTAGCTCGTAGCCATGGACTTAGCTGAAGGCTATTCTAACTGTCTCTCGGCAAATGAGAGAAAGGCTTCATCAGTGTAGTCGCTAGCAAAGTCGTCGTACAACTGGGCGAGTGCTAGTCCATATCTCGAGACCTGCCTTGTGGTGGCGCTCGGTCTGCGATCACACAGTGGCGACACGCGGCTCCGACATGTACTAAATGGACCGCGGCCGATTTAAGCTACCACCTAGCAAGTGTGGTGTCTGGCGGTGACACCACATTCCTCCCCCGCAAATCGGCGAACGGTCGTGTGATAAGGCTTCCGCCCGCCGTGGGGAGGACCCCATGTTGACGTATGCGATGAGGTGGGGAGCCTAACAACAGGCGAGGCTGCGCCACCCGCACCCGGCCATTCGGTCCGAGGGGATCTAGGAAACGCCTGAAAACCTAGTCCAGGGTGCACGTCAACATGCGGTGTATGCGCCCGTAAAGAGACAGGAGGGGCCGAAGGGTCGACCTCCATTGCGTCGGGGTATCCGACGCGCGATGACGTCGTGTGGTCCGGAGCGGGCAAGAGTTCCATGGCGGAGGACGGCTGGTCCCGGGAAGCGATCGGCGGCGCGTGACCCAGGGAGGCGCTTGGCGGCTGCAGCGAAGCGTCGAATGCGGGCGGCGCGGGCGGGAGAACAGGCGGCGGCGGCGGCGCGTCGCCATGGGGCAAAATGGAAGGCATCGTCGGTAACACCTGGGGATGAGGCGAGCCAGTAGATGGGTCCCCAGGGCGCTGACCGGACGGCACCGTCGCTGAAAGCAGACGGGGAGCGGCAGAACCCGTGGGACGACAGAGGCGCAGCTGATTGAGATGCCGACGCACCTCACCAGAGGCCCCCAAAACCAAATACATCGCGCGGCCGAGGCAGCGAAGAATGCGCCCTGCGAGCCAACGCCGTGAACCTCGATAGTTGCGATAGAATACAACGTCGCCTGGAGCAAAAGCAGGAGTCTGCCGCTGCACAGGAACCTGATGCGGCGGATGCAACAAAGACATCAAGGTTCGATGAGGACGACCGTGGAGCAACTCAGCCGGCGAGCGACCACCCCGGGGCTGAGAGCGATACGATGACAAAAAGAGCAACAACGCAGCCTCCCGAGAATGCGACTCTTTCAACTTCAACATCTGTGACTTGAAAGTCCGGACCAATCGTTCAGCGGCACCGTTTGACTGAGGCGAAAACGGCGCGGATGTCAGATGTTGAATACCATTGGCCTGGCAGAATGACTGAAATTCTGCGGACATGAATTGTGGGCCATTGTCGGAAACAATAGTCTGCAGAAGACCTTCAATGCAAAAGATAGCAGACAACGCTTGGATGGTGGCAGAGGACGTCGTGGAAGACATCCGGACAACAAAAGGAAAATTACTGAAGGCATCTACCAGAACCAACCATCTAGCATTCCAGAATGGACCAGCAAAATCGATGTGCAAGCGTTGCCAAGGGGAAGTGGGTTTTGGCCATGCAAAGACTTTCCGCGGCGGTGCGGATTGTTGTTCGGCACACGCCATGCAAGAAGAACACATATTCGTAATCGCAGCATCGATTCTGAACCAAGTACAGTGCTGACGAGCAAGTTGTTTCGCTCGCACTATACCCCAATGTCCTTGGTGAAGAAGCCGTAAAACAGAGGACTGTAACGAACGTGGGACCACGACTCTGGACTGATCATTATCAGAACGCAACAACAAAACACCACGTCGAACAAAAAGTCTCTCCTTATGAGCAAAAAAGCGGTGAACCAGCGGATCCTCGATCCGAGACTTTGACAAAAGCCATTGCGTAGCAACAAAACGCAAAACGGTAGCAAGGACAGGGTCAGCAGCTGTGGCTGTAGCTACACGACGAAAACCAATCGGAAACGATTCGACCACGTCATCTGTTTCCGAATCAATGAACATGCAAGCAAGTTCGGAAGAATCGAATGCTCTATCCTCAGCAACAGGCAAACGAAACAACGCATCGGCGTTTCCGTGCTTAGCAGTGGACCGATACAAGATATCGTAGCGGTACTGCGAGAGGAAAATAGACCAGTGAATGCATTTCTGCGCTGTACGCGGAGGTACAGGCTTGGTCGGATGAAAAAGCGACGTCAAAGGTTTGTGGTCTGTGATGATGGTAAAGTGACGACCATACAAGAAATCATGGAACTTAGTAACATCAAACACGAGAGCCAAAGCTTCTTTCTCTATCTGTGAATAATTTCTTTGCGCAGACGAGAGCAATTTTGACGCAAAGGCAATAGGGCGATCATGCGAGCCAACTTTGTGCGCAAGCACAGCACCGATCCCAAAATCCGATGCAACTACCATCAACAAAAGGGGTTTCTGGGGATCGAATGGCGTAAGGCAAGTATTAGAAAGCAACGCCGATTTCAACTGGCGAAAGGCGCGTTCACATTCCGTCGTCCAGACGAAAGGAACACCCTTACGGCGTAAGCTATGAAGCGGAGCTGAAATAGAAGAGGCATTGCGCAGAAAGCGATGATAATAGTTAATTTTACCCAACACACTCTGTAGCTGTTTCATATTCTGTGGCGAAGGCAATTCTTGTATGGCACGGAGGTGCTCCGGACTCGGATGTATGCCTTGGGCATTGATGACATGCCCCAGGTATGGTAAGTCACGAGCAAAAAACACACATTTGTCCTTCCGCAAGCGAAGACCATTTTGTCGCAAGACTTGAAATAACGTTCGTAGGTGTGCTAAATGCTCGTCGGCCGTCTTGCCGGAGATCACAATATCGTCCAGATAGTTCGCAGCAGTAGGGACCGACGCACAAATAGTTTGTAAATATTGCTGAAACAATGCAGGGGCGGATGCACACCAGAATGGCAGTCTTTTGAAGCGGTACAAACCAAGATGCGTGTTAACCACCAAGACGCGCTGGGATTCGGCGTCCACTGGGATTTGCAAGTACGCATCTGCTAGGTCCAACTTCGAAAAGTATTTACCCGGGCACAGTTTATCAAAAAGATCTTCCGGGCGGCGTAAGGGAAAAGTTGCAATCACGAGTTGTGGATTCACAGTCGCCTTGAAGTCCACACAAAGTCTCAGTTTTCCGGAAGGTTTTGGCAAAATGACTAAGGGTACGGCCCAGAGAGAAGCTTGCACACGTTCAATTACACCCTGTGATTCTAGATCGTTTAATGTTCTTGCGACCTCATCACGCAATGCGTGGGGAACATTGGGCGCTCGGAAAAATTTCGGTTGCGCGTTTACTTTCAGTTCCAAATGTTCTTCATAGTTTTTAGCGCAACCTAAGCCCGGTGCAAAAATGTCAGCAAATTCTTCACATAGCCGAGAAACACTGTCTGAAGGCACAGTCTGATTCACTGATAGGACCTGATTTACAAAAGACATGTTAAACAACTGAAATAAATCTAAACCAAACAAGTTCACTGCAGTAGAAGAACGAAGAACGTAAAATGACACAAGTTTTGTTTGTCCCTTGTATGTTGCAAGAATAGTGCACTGTCCTAACACAGGGATGAGCTGTCCTGAATAACTTTTTAACTGAACATTTGCGGCACGCAACGGAGGTTGGCCCAGTTGTTTGTACGTGTCGTGATTGAGCAATGAAACTGCAGCTCCGGTATCGAGCTGGAATGGTATGACCTTGCCATTAAAGTTCAAATCTACAAAAAGTTTATTGTCCTGCTGACGACAAGAGCGACTGTCTCGTGCAATTTGAACTGATGCAGGCACAGCATCACTTGCTAATTGACGCGATTTCTGGCGACGTCGACGCACACTTTTTGTGGGACGAACACAGTCACAGGGAGGGACAGTGGCACTGGACGAAGTGGAATTAACTAGATGAATGTCCATGGGGGAAGGTCCACGAGCCTGAGTGTCCTTGGTTCGATTCCGGCGCGAAGCAAAAGGCCTGGAATGATTATGATTGTCGGATCGGAGCTTTTTCTGGCAAACACTTTGAACATGTCCTTTCTTAAGACAGAAAAGGCAAATAGCTTGGCGTGACGGGCAATTGTCACGCGAATGTCTAGTTGCACACCGCGGGCATGATTTCACTGCAGTTGTGTGCTGGCGCGGCACACCTGGTGTAGAGCGTGGCGGCAGCTGCGCAGACGTGTGCGAGGGCAGTCTACCGGGCTGCGCAGCGCGCCCGGCAGGCCGGTTAATGTTACACACGGCTGGCGAAGTCGCAAATGATTCCTGAGCAAAGTCAAGCGTGTCTTGTCTATCCAATATGTCTATCACTTGTTGAAGGGAGGGATTAACTAGTTTCAAAATCTGCTCCCGGATGCGAACATCAGAAACGTTCTGTGCAATTGCATCACGCACCATAGTATCTGAATAAGGAAGGCCACAGTCACATTCAAACGCACAATCCCTAGTAAGGCCATGCAAAGTTGCAACCCACTCCCTATTAGTCTAACCGGCCGTACGTTTCGTACGAAAGAAAGTATACCTCTTTGCAACTACATTGACTGTTTCTTTGAAATAGGCGTCCAACGCCGACAAAATTTCTTCGTAGGACAGAGTTGCTACGTCGCGTCGGGGAAACAATTTCACTATCACACGGTAGGTGGACACACCTACACACGAAAGCAAAAACGGCTTCCGCTCATTACCTTGAATTCTGTAGGCGGCGAGATGAAATCCAAACTGGCATGACCACTCCATCCAGGATCCCACGTCAGGCTCATAGGGCCTAAAAGGCGGTGCAACTGCGAGTTGTGGCTGCGGTAGCGGAGAAGCGGCGGCTGCCGCATCGGTTTGAATGGCACGTTGACCCTGGACGAGCTGTCCAAGGGCATCCAATAACGCCTGCGTCTGCTGATTCTGCAAGCGATAAAATTCGGACAGTACATCTGGCGAAGCCATGACACAAGTAAATGTAAGCAATTAGAAAGAACACGTTTCCCTTGTCGCCAATGATGTGTTGGCAAATGTGCCAACACCTTGTAGATAGAGGAGGCCGAAATGCACGCTATTTAACGCAGACGGGCGTGAATTCTGGAACAGGATAAATAGAGAATGCTAATAAGAAAAGTATGCAGCTCCTCGAATACTTAACTTTATTCCATCCTTGTGGTACATCGCTCTTGATAATACAAATAAGACTATCTTCAGATACGGTTAATGGCGCCTTGCTAGGTCGTAGCCATGGACTTAGCTGAAGGCTATTCTAACTGTCTCTCGGCAAATGAGAGAAAGGCTTCATCAGTGTAGTCGCTAGCAAAGTCGTCGTACAACTGGGCGAGTGCTAGTCCATATCTCGAGACCTGCCTTGTGGTGGCGCTCGGTCTGCGATCACACAGTGGCGACACGCGGCTCCGACATGTACTAAATGGACCGCGGCCGATTTAAGCTACCACCTAGCAAGTGTGGTGTCTGGCGGTGACACCACATTCCTCCCCCGCAAATCGGCGAACGGTCGTGTGATAAGGCTTCCGCCCGCCGTGGGGAGGACCCCATGTTGACGTATGCGATGAGGTGGGGAGCCTAACAACAGGCGAGGCTGCGCCACCCGCACCCGGCCATTCGGTCCGAGGGGATCTAGGAAACGCCTGAAAACCTAGTCCAGGGTGCACGTCAACATGCGGTGTATGCGCCCGTAAAGAGACAGGAGAGGCCGAAGGGTCGACCTCCATTGCGTCGGGGTATCCGACGCGCGATGACGTCGTGTGGTCCGGAGCGGGCAAGAGTTCCATGGCGGAGGACGGCTGGTCCCGGGAAGCGATCGGCGGCGTGTAACCCAGGGAGGCGCTTGGCGGCTGCAGCGAAGCGTCGAATGCGGGCGGCGCGGGCGGGAGAACAGGCGGCGGCGGCGGCGCGTCGCCATGGGGCAAAATGGAAGGCATCGTCGGTAACACCTGGGGATGAGGCGAGCCAGTAGATGGGTCCCCAGGGCGCTGACCGGACGGCACCGTCGCTGAAAGCAGACGGGAAGCGGCAGAACCCGTGGGACGACAGAGGCGCAGCTGATTGAGATGCCGACGCACCTCACCAGAGGCCCCCAAAACCAAATACATCGCGCGGCCGAGGCAGCGAAGAATGCGCCCTGCGAGCCAACGCCGTGAACCTCGATAGTTGCGATAGAATACAACGTCGCCTGGAGCAAAAGCAGGAGTCTGCCGCTGCACAGGAACCTGATGCGGCGGATGCAACAAAGACATCAAGGTTCGATGAGGACGACCGTGGAGCAACTCAGCCGGCGAGCGACCACCCCGGGGCTGAGAGCGATACGATGACAAAAAGAGCAACAACGCGGCCTCCCGAGAATGCGACTCTTCCAACTTCAACATCTGTGACTTGAAAGTCCGGACCAATCGTTCAGCGGCACCGTTTGACTGAGGCGAAAACGGCGCGGATGTCAGATGTTGAATACCATTGGCCTGGCAGAATGACTGAAATTCTGCGGACATGAATTGTGGGCCATTGTCGGAAACAATAGTCTGCGGAAGACCTTCAATGCAAAAGATAGCAGACAACGCTTGGATGGTGGCAGAGGACGTCGTGGAAGACATCCGGACAACAAAAGGAAAATTACTGAAGGCATCTACCAGAACCAACCATCTAGCATTCCAGAATGGACCAGCAAAATCGATGTGCAAGCGTTGCCAAGGGGAAGTGGGTTTTGGCCATGCAAAGACTTTCCGCGGCGGTGCGGATTGTTGTTCGGCACACGCCATGCAAGAAGAACACATATTCGTAATCGCAGCATCGATTCTGAACCAAGTACAGTGCTGACGAGCAAGTTGTTTCGTTCGCACTATACCCCAATGTCCTTGGTGAAGAAGCCGTAAAACAGAGGACTGTAACGAACGTGGGACCACGACTCTGGACTGATCATTATCAGAACGCAACAACAAAACGCCACGTCGAACAAAAAGTCTCTCCTTATGAGCAAAAAAGCGGCGAACCAACGGATCCTCGATCCGAGACTTTGACAAAGGCCATTGCGTAGCAACAAAACGCAAAACGGTAGCAAGGACAGGGTCAGCAGCTGTGGCTGTAGCTACACGACGAAAACCAATCGGAAACGATTCGACCACGTCATCTGTTTCCGAATCAATGAACATGCAAGCAAGTTCGGAAGAATCGAATGCTCTATCCTCAGCAACAGGCAAACGAAACAACGCATCGGCGTTTCCGTGATTAGCAGTGGACCGATGCAAGATATCGTAGCGGTACTGCGAGAGGAAAATAGACCAGTGAATGCATTTCTGCGCTGTACGCGGAGGTACAGGCTTGGTCGGATGAAAAAGCGACGTCAAAGGTTTGTGGTCTGTGATGATGGTAAAGTGACGACCATACAAGAAATCATGGAACTTAGTAACACCAAACACGAGAGCCAAAGCTTCTTTCTCTATCTGTGAATAATTTCTTTGCGCAGACGAGAGCAATTTTGACGCAAAGGCAATAGGGCGATCATGCGAGCCAACTTTGTGCGCAAGCACAGCACCGATCCCAAAATCCGATGCATCTACCATCAACAAAAGGGGTTTCTGGGGATCGAATGGCGTAAGGCAAGTATTAGAAAGCAACGCCGATTTCAACTGGCGAAAGGCGCGTTCGCATTCCGTCGTCCAGACGAAAGGAACACCCTTACGGCGTAAGCTATGAAGCGGAGCTGAAATAGAAGAGGCATTGCGCAGAAAGCGATGATAATAGTTAATTTTACCCAACACACTCTGTAGCTGTTTCATATTCTGTGGCGAAGGCAATTCTTGTATGGCACGGAGGTGCTCTGGATTCGGATGTATGCCTTGGGCATTGATGACATGCCCCAGGTATGGTAAGTCACGAGCAAAAAACACACATTTGTCCTTCCGCAAGCGAAGACCATTTTGTCGCAAGACTTGAAATAACGTTCGTAGGTGTGCTAAATGCTCGTCGGCCGTCTTGCCAGAGATCACAATATCGTCCAGATAGTTCGCAGCAGTAGGGACCGACGCACAAATAGTTTGTAAATATTGCTGAAACAATGCAGGGGCGGATGCACACCAGAATGGCAGTCTTTTGAAGCGGTACAAACCAAGATGCGTGTTAACCACCAAGACGCGCTGGGATTCGGCGTCCACTGGGATTTGCAAGTACGCATCTGCTAGGTCCAACTTCGAAAAGTATTTACCCGGGCACAGTTTATCAAAAAGATCTTCCGGGCGGGGTAAGGGAAAAGTTGCAATCACGAGTTGTGGATTCACAGTCGCCTTGAAGTCCACACAAAGTCTCAGTTTTCCGGAAGGTTTTGGCAAAATGACTAAGGGTACGGCCCAGAGAGAAGCTTGCACACGTTCAATTACACCCTGTGATTCTAGATCGTTTAATGTTCTTGCGACCTCATCACGCAATGCGTGGGGAACATTGGGCGCTCGGAAAAATTTCGGTTGCGCGTTTACTTTCAGTTCCAAATGTGCTTCATAGTTTTTAGCGCAACCTAAGCCCGGTGCAAAAATGTCTGCAAATTCTTCACATAGCCGAGAAACACTGTCTGAAGGCACAGTCTGATTCACTGATAGGACCTGATTTATAAGAGACATGTTAAACAACTGAAATAAATCTAAACCAAACAAGTTCACTGCAGTAGAAGAACGAAGAACGTAAAATGACACAAGTTTTGTTTGTCCCTTGTATGTTGCAAGAATAGTGCACTGTCCTAACACAGGGATGAGCTGTCCTGAATAACTTTTTAACTGAACATTTGCGGCACGCAACGGAGGTTGGCCCAGTTGTTTGTACGTGTCGTGATTGAGCAATGAAACTGCAGCTCCGGTATCGAGCTGGAATGGTATGACCTTGCCATTAAAGTTCAAATCTACAAAAAGTTTATTGTCCTGCTGACGACAAGAGCGACTGTCTCGTGCAATTTGAACTGATACAGGCACAGCATCACTTGCTAATTGACGCGATTTCTGGCGACGTCGACGCACACTTTTTGTGGGACGAACACAGTCACAGGGAGAGACAGTGGCACTGGACGAAGTGGAATTAACTAGATGAATGTCCATGGGGGAAGGTCCACGAGCCTGAGTGTCCTTGGTTCGATTCCGGCGCGAAGCAAAAGGCCTGGAATGATTATGATTGTCGGATCGGAGCTTTTTCTGGCAAACACTTTGAACATGTCCTTTCTTAAGACAGAAAAGGCAAATAGCTTGGCGTGACGGGCAATTGTCACGCGAATGTCTAGTTGCACACCGCGGGCATGATTTCACTGCAGTTGTGTGCTGGCGCGGCACACCTGGTGTAGAGCGTGGCGGCAGCTGCGCAGACGTGTGCGAGGGCAGTCTACCGGGCCGCGCATTGCGCCCGGCGGGCCGGTTAATGTTACACACGGCTGGCGAAGTCGCAAATGATTCCTGAGCAAAGTCAAGCGTGTCTTGTCTATCCAATATGTCTATCACTTGTTGAAGGGAGGGATTAACTAGTTTCAAAATCTGCTCCCGGATGCGAACATCAGAAATGTTCTGTGCAATTGCATCACGCACCATAGTATCTGAATAAGGAAGGCCACAGTCACATTCAAACACACAATCCCTAGTAAGGCCTTGCAAAGTTGCAACCCACTCCCTATAGGCTAACCGGCCGTACGTTTCGTACGAAAGAAAGTATACCTCTTTGCAACTACATTGACTGTTTCTTTGAAATAGGCGTCCAACGCCGACAAAATTTCTTCGTAGGACAGAGTTGCTACGTCGCGTCGGGGAAACAATTTCACTATCACACGGTAGGTGGACACACCTACACACGAAAGCAAAAACGGCTGCCGCTCATTACCTTGAATTCTGTAGGCGGCGAGATGAAATCCAAACTGGCATGACCACTCCATCCAGGATCCCACGTCAGGCTCATAGGGCCTAAAAGGCGGTGCAACTGCGAGTTGTGGCTGCGGTAGCGGAGAAGCGGCGGCTGCCGAATCGGTTTGAATGGGACGTTGACCCTGGACGAGCTGTCCAAGGGCATCCAATAACGCCTGCGTCTGCTGATTCTGCAAGCGATAAAATTCGGACAGTACATCTGGCGAAGCCATGACACAAGTAAATGTAAGCAATTAGAAAGAACACGTTTCCCTTGTCGCCAATGATGTGTTGGCAAATGTGCCAACACCTTGTAGATAGAGGAGGCCGAAATGCACGCTATCTAACGCAGACGGGCGTGAATTCTGGAACAGGATAAATAGTGAATGCTAATAAGAAAAGTATGCAGCTCCTCGAATACTTAACTTTATTCCATCCTTGTGGTACATCGCTCTTGATAATACAAATAAGACTATCTTCAGATACGGTTAATGGCGCCTTGCTAGGTCGTAGCCAAGGACTTAGCTGAAGGCTATTCTAACTGTCTCTCGGCAAATGAGAGAAAGACTTCGTCAGTGTAGTCGCTAGCAAAGTCGTCGTACAACTGGGCGAGTGCTAGTCCGTATCTCGAGACCTGCCTTGTGGTGGCGCTCGGTCTGCGATCACACAGTGGCGCCACGCGGGTCCGACATGTACTAAATGGACCGCAGCCGATTTAAGCTACCACCTAGCAAGTGTGGTGTCTGGCGGTGACACCACACTTCCCGTAGTGAGTCTCTATGTATTTGCTGGTCACAGCGGCCGATCTGCGACCAAGATGACCCCGTTATACACTGAAGCGCCAAGGAAACTGGTATAGACATGTGAATTGAAATACAGAGATATGTAAACAGGCAGAATACGGCGCAGCGATGGGACACAGCATCTCCGAGATAGCGATGTAGAGGGGATTTTCCCGTACGACCATTCCACGAGTATACCGTGAAATCAGGAATCCGGTAATACATCAAATCTCCGACATCGCTGCGGCCGGAAAAAGATCCTGAAAGAACGGGACCAACAATGACTGAAATGAATCGTTCAATGTAACGGAAATGCAACCCTTCCGTAAACTGCTGCAGATGTCAATGCTGGACCATCAACACGTGTCAGAGTGCGAATCATTCAACGAAACATAATCGATATGGGCTTTCAGAGCCGAAGTCCCACTCGTGTACCCTTGATGACTGCACGACAGCCGGCCGGAGTGGCCGCGCGGTTCTAGGCGCTTCAGTCTGGAACCGTGAGACCACTACGGTCGCAGGTTCGAATCCTGCCTTGGGCATGGGTGTGTGTGATGTCCTTAGGTTAGTTAGGTTTACGTAGTTCTAAGTTCTAGGGGGCTGATGACCACAGAAGTTAAGTCCCATAGTGCTCAGAGCCATTTGAAACATTTTTGACTGCACGACACAAAGCTTTACGCTTCGCCTGGGCCCGTCAACACAAACTCTTCTGAATTTAAATACTTCTGCTGGCCTCCAAACTCCCCTAATATAAACATTATTGCGCATATTTGGGATGCCTTGCAACTTGCTGTTCAGAAGAGATCTCCACCCCCTCGTACTCTTACGGATATATGGACAGCCCTGAAGGATTCATTGTGTCAGTTCCCTCCAGTACTACTTCAGACATTAGTCGAGTCCATGCCACGTCGTGTTGTGGCACTTCTGTGTGCTCGCGGGGGGCCCTACACGGTATTAGGCAGGTGTACCAGTTTCTTTGGCTCTTCAGTTTAGGCCACAGCTGGCCACGGCGTGGCATATTTCACGCGTGTGGTGTGTACGGGTCACTGGTGGGCCAAGGCCTGGCCTGTCACGTGGCTTTGCTCTGTCTTCCTCGGAATTTCACGGAACAGCGCGACATTTTAGGTAGCATTGCGATACGACATTTATCGGTCAGAACGAGTCTCTGATTGCGACAGAATTGTACTGTCAGCGCTGTTTGACCTTCATTATTTGTTCGTGGTATAAAGGACGTTAAATGGTCCAGTGGTTGTTTGAACAAAAGAGGCAGTCTAGCGATCTATCGTCGGAAAGCTTTAAAATGAATGGGAATTCTCAATTCGCAAAAGCAATAGATACTACATATTTGCAGCCCGCCCGGTTGGCCGTACAGTTTAACGCACGGTTTTTCGGGCGGGAAGGAGCGCCGGTCCCCGGCACGAATCCGCCCAGTGGATTTGTGTCGAGGTCCGGTGAGCCGGCCAGTCTGTGGAAGGTTTGTAGGCGGTTTTTCATCTGCCTCGGCAAATGTGGGCTGGTTTCCCTTATTCCGCCTCAGCTACACTATGTCAGCGATTGGTTCGCAAACAAGTTCTCCACGTATGCGTATACCACCATTACTCTACCACACAAACTCGTCTGGTGTGAGACGTTCCCTGGGGGGTCCACTGGGGGCCAAACCGCACAATAACCCTGGGTTCGGTTTGGGGCGACAGAGGGGTGAAGTGGACTGCGGTAGTCGTCGTGGGGTTACGGACCACTGTGGCTGCAGTGGGGACGGAGCCTCTCCGTCGTTTCTAGGTCCACGGTTAACATAACATAACATATTTGCTATGATACGACGTTACAATACTGTGTAGAAGATCATTATAGATTTAGTTAACAATGAAAGAGCAAGAAATTACAATGATCGACAGACGGGATTCATTGTTCTGTACATCAAAAAGCACATTGTGTTAAATTTGCCGGCGTGAAGCATGTGGAGAAATTGGTGGTGCAAACAGTAAAATTTCTGATGTCTGTAACAGTTTTCAGCGGAACTGAACGAAGAGTATAGAGGCTTCATATATTACTGCAACGTACATTGGTGAAATCGAGTGTCATGCCCGGAACTATTTTTCGATTTAAAACTCGCTAGTGTTGAAATTATGAATGAGAATGAGTGCAGGAAGGAAAATTATAACATCCGAAACGGAGTGGAGACTTTGCACACTGCCCACAGTAAGACAATGCAAGGTAACTTCCTTCTGATTTGAAGGAGATGCATTTAGAAAGAAAACTGCATTGTAGAAGAGACACATTCAGACAAAGACAGTCCTTTTCTCTAAGCTTACTAGCGTTAAAGAATTCATTGTTGCCATGAAAGAATTACAAGGAAATTTTTATAAAGATTTTGAGGACACTTTCAATCTTACATCTGTTTCCGAGCTGTTTTCGAGACTGTTTACCATTTCATTTGAAAGCGCACCTGTGCATGTGCTAATGTAACTGATTGACTTGCAAAGTAATTCCAGTTTTAACAGCAAACCTTTTGCATTAAAGCTGTCCGAGACGTCTACATTGCTTTTTGCAGGTAGAGCTTCCAAGTCTCCATAATGTGTCTGCAAAAGTGCTACAATATTTCGATCGACATATTTGTATGGAAGACATTTTTTCGATTATGAAACTAAATAAGTCACTACTGTGTGGCAAACTGAGTGCAAAACTGTGTGAAATTGTTTGAATCTGTCAGTACGCCGACAGTTTGTATGAGATAAATATTAGTGCGCCAAAAACAGTAAAATAATACTGAAATTTTGTATTGTTTGTGACATGTGTTGTTGAGAAATGCGAAATATAAAACCAAGTAGTATACAGTGCGACTGCAGTGCCATTTAAATGTTGTGTGTTTGCAGTTTTCCCCTCTTTCCTCTCCTCGCAATCGGTCAGCTTGACATGCCTGTTGGGGAAATGTGAAGCGACGCTGAACCCTTTGGCACTCGAACCCAGGCACAGCCCACCAGCCAAAATCTTGGCCGCCCCTGTGTTAGAGCATCAGAGGGGAGGTTAGGACTGGCCCCGAAACAGGCCAATACCTATACCCCGGCCGCTGAAACATGTCACTTCAAGGTCACTCACCAAGTGCCATAGAGTTGATAGTACAACTAACAAACAAGTGAGGAACGGTAGGCGCTGCGTCTTCTGAACCAATAACAGCACAGAACAAAAGCTGGTTCCAGTTTCAATGCTACCATTTTGCCGGCTTCCATGTAAACAATGTATGTTAGTGCGCGAACACCTGCTGTTGTGTTGTGTTAGTGTCTCGACTACAGTTTTCGTTTGTTAAACAATGTCTCCAATACGATGTCGTTCACCAAGCGACAATCCGTTACGCCATGGAGTGCCATTAAATAGACAGGCTTTGGAATTACTATGGAGGACGCGTGAGTTTTGCGAGCAAGAAAAAGAATTTGCTTCTGTTCATGGGCATGTGTCGATTCCTGCCGATAAAGGTTTAGAGCGTACCTTGAAAACTCTAGGACTAGGAAAGAACAGTTATAAGGAAAGGGGTGCTACTTCAGGACTTACAAGACAGTGAAGTAAATAGTGTGGAAGAAAGTCCTTGTGGAAGAAACAGTGTGTTTTATTGATTCTTTCCAATCTGATGCAATTCGTCGGCACATATACGGATACTATAAAAGGAAAGAATACCCCTCAATAGCGAAGTTGCTAATTTCTTTAAAAGAAAGTGAACTTTTCTGAGGGGAGAATACGTCACTTAAGATGATATTAAAAAGTATGGGCTTCCATTTTAAAAAGTTAGATGGACGAAAACTCTTACTAGAAAAAGCTCATGTTGTTGCAGCTCGTACCATTTTCTTACACAAAATTGTAGGAAAGGACATACACTCAGTCATATGGTTAGACGAAACCTGGGTCAATGCTGGAGAATCAATTGAGAAATGCTGGACAGATGATACTCCGAATAGCAGCGGTCATCAGCCAACAGGAAGAGGATCACGATTGATTGTAGCCCATGCACAATCTTCGAATGGCTTTGTGCCTGAAGGACTTCCAGTTTTTCGATCGAGAAAACCGGTGACTATCATGAGGATATGGACCACCCAAGGTTTCTACAGTGGTTTAAAAATTTGTTGCTCCAGTTTAGTGTTCCGACACTTTCTGTGATGGACAATGCACAGCACCATTTCGTGATTTTAGATAAAACTCCCACCACTACTGACCGTAAAGAAACTATGGTGCAGTGGTTGCAGGCGAGAGACATTGCTGCGGACATGAGCATGACAAAGCTGCTGTTATGCTCGCTTGTGAAACGAAATAAGCCTGTGACGCCTAAATACGTTGTAGATGAAATTGCAAGCGAACAGGGTCACTTGGTAATTAGGCTACCGCTTTATCACTGTCATTTTAATCCAATTGAATTTGTTTGGAGTCAAGTCATGGTGTACTTTAGAAGTAACAACAAGACTTTTACTATAACAGAAGGGGAAAGACTGCTACATGATGGTCTTGCTACTGTAGATGCTACGTCATGGAGGAAAAAAGTAGACCATGTTGCTAAACTAATAAGAAGAGCACAGACTATAGATGGCATTATAAATGAAAACGAACAATTAATGATTTCTCTTAATGATGATGATGATGATGATGATGATGATGACAAAGACAACGGTTTTGGAACCGATTCCGACGACAGTGAAGGAGAATTGGATAGAATTGCGCCATTGACATTTTAAATTGGTGAGTGTAAATGTATACAGAATTAATTCTTTTTCTCTCTGCAATCGGGCAGGCTACGCATGTTTTGCTTTCTTTCTTTCTATGAGTGTGGATAGCGTGTTATTTGGTATGCTTAGATTACATTATTATACGACGTTTTACATGCAGCTATTACTATAACAATTTGGAACGACTTTTCGTAGATATTGTCATTAACTTCGGGTGTTTTTATTTCCTGGTTTAATATACTATCAAACGCTTAGTCTCTGTCGTCGTTCTCACCACTGTTAGAAAAACGTACTTTGTTCAAAAATGGTTCAAATGGCTCTGAGCACTATGGGACTTAACTTCTGAGGTCATCAGTACCCTAGACTTAGAACTACTTAAACCTAGCTAACCTAAGGAGATAACACACATCCTTGCCCGAGGCAGGATTAGAACCTGCGACAGTAGCGGTCGTGCGGTTCCAGACTGTAGCGTCTAGAACCGCTCGGCCACCTCGCCAGGCGTACTTTGTTGCACTTATGTATAAACGTTGATTGTAGCTTACATTTACAAAACGTACTTCGGAGTTGTGGGCGTGTGCTGTGGCAGCTATTGCAACCTCGCAATTGCAGTGTAGCCAACCACACGCAAGCTGTCAAGTGACATGTTTCACCGGCCCGGGTATAGGCCGTTGTATGACATTAGCCATTGGCCAGCCGCCTTGTCTCCATAGCACAGGTGGGCAGTCGGCAAACGCCGTTTCAGAGGATTAACATTTCAGCAAAATTGGAACGCCAAGCTGGCGCGGCCCTTTTACAGTCTGTTGCACATCCAGAAGGCTTCAACACCTATCAAAAGCTCGGCACCGACTGCAGGCGACCACACACAAGGTGAGTGGCGGCGACTGGATGCAGGCCACCGGGCTGCCCAACACGATAAAAGCTGTTCGTAATGGGAGAAAGACATAACACCACCGTTAAGGGAAAAATTTGTAGACTGCAGCTACGTTGCTGGCGCCGCTAGTTAGGAATCACCCACGTGGAATTCTGTTGCGAAAGCCAGGCCGCATTCTGAGCGTGTGTCGTTCGCAAATTTTAGAAACGGAATTCTGCTGTCTGACGGAACTCGCAACTTACTGAAGCAGTGGTCTCCCACCACTTACTTATTCTAGAAAAAATGATACCATTGTCTAGAGGAATAACAACATCCTACATAACGGAGGAGTGTGTTGGGGGAGACTTGGGCGCTCACTGGCCTCGGTGGATACGAGCCTTTAGACTGGCCTACGCATTATTTTTGCGGTACCACGAGTGAAGGTGCGGCGGAAAGCAAGTTTTGGCGTTGAAAGGGGCAATAGATCCCATTTCATCCTATTTAAGTAGTTTTGTGTGGATTATAAGCCGCTATTCGATACCAGCTAACAAATTTGTGCAATTATACAGAGTGGTCCATTGATAGTGACCGGGCCAAATATCTCACGAAATACCAAACTAAAAAACTACAAACAACGAAATTCGTCTAGCTTGTAGGGGGAAACCAGATGGCGCTATGGTTGGCCCGCTAGATGGCGCTGCCATAGGTCGAACGGATATCAACTGCGTTTTTTTTAAAATAGGAACCCCCTTTTTTTTTATTACATATTCGTGTAGTACGTAAAGAAATATGAATGTTTTAGTTGGACCACTTTTTTCGCTTTGTGATAGATGGCGCTGTAATAGTCACAAACGTATAAGTACGTGGTATCACGTAACATTCCGCCAGTGCGGACGGTATTTGCTTCGTGATACATTACCCGTGTTAAAATGGACCGTTTACCAATTGCGGAAAAGGTCGACATCGTGTTGATGTGTGGCTATTGTGATCAAAATGCCCAACGGGCGTGCGCTATGTATGCTGCTCGGTATCCTGGACATCATCCAAGTGTCCGGACCGTTCGCCGGATAGTTACGTTATTAAAGGAAACAGGAAGTGTTCAGCCACATGTGAAACGTCAACCACGACCAGCTACAAATGATGATGCCTAAGTAGGTGTTTTAGCTGCTGTCGCGGCTAATCCGCACATCAGTAGCAGACAAATTGCGCGAGAATCGGGAATCTCAAAAATGTCGGTGTTGAGAATGCTACATCAACATCGATTGCACCCGTACCATATTTCTATGCACCAGGAATTGCATGGCGACGACTTTGAACGTCGTGTACAGTTCTGCCACTGGGCACAAGAGAAATTACGGGACGATGACAAATTTTTTGCACGTGCTCTATTTAACGACGAAGCGTCATTCACCAACAGCGGTAAAGTAAACCGACATAATATGCACTATTGGGCAACGGAAAATTCACGATGGCTGCGACAAGTGGAACATCAGCGAACTTGGCGGATTAATGTATGGTGCGGCATTATGGGAGGAAGGATAATTGCCCCCATTTTATCGATGGCAATCTAAATGGTGCAATGTATGCTGATTTCCTACGTAATGTTCTACCGATGTTACTACATGATGTTTCACTGCATGACAGAATGGCGATGTACTTCCAACATGATGGATGTCCGGCACATAGATCGCGTGCGGTTGAAGCGGTATTGAATAGCATATTTCATGACAGGTGGATTGGTAGTCGAAGCACCATACCATGGCCCGCACGTTCACCGGATCTGACGTCCCCGGATTTCTTTCTGTGGGGAAAGTTGAAGGATATTCGCTATCGTGATCCACCGACAACGCCTGACAACATACGTCAGCGCATTGTCAATGCATGTGCGAACATTACAGGAGGCGAACTACTCGTTGTTGAGAGGAATGTCGTTACACGTACTGCCAAATGCATTGAGGTTGATGGACATCATTTGGAGCATTTATTGCATTAATGTGGTATTTACAGGTAATCACCCCATAACAGCATGCGTTGTCAGAAATAAGTTCACAAAGGTACATGTATCACATTGGCACAACCTAAATAAAATCTTCAAACGTACATAAGTTCTGTATTTTAATTTAAATAACCTACCTGTTACCAACTGTTCGTCTAAAATTGTGAGCCATATGTTTGTGACTATTACAGCGCCATCTGTCACAAGCGAAGAAAGTGGTCCAACTAAAACATTCATATTTCTTTACGTACTACCTGAATATGTAATAAAAAATGGGGGTTCCTATGTTTAAAAAAACGCAGCTGATATCCGTTTGACCTATGGCAGCGCCATCTAGGGGGCCAACCATAGCACCATCTGGTTTCCCCCTTCAAGCTAGACAAGTTTCGTCCTTTGTAGTTTTTTAGTTTGACGCTTATTTCGTGAGATATTTGGCCCAGTCATGATCAATGGACCACGCTGTATATTTTTTAATTCTAGAGACTAGTCAATCTTCTAATGGTGAAGGGGAATGCACTCATTTCTTTATTTCCTTACGCTACTGCAATCCATCAGCTTCACATTGGTTATCATTCTGTATGAAAGTGGAACAAATAACCACGATTTTAATAACTTTTCAAATGCACTCCTTCCGAGCCAGACAGTAGTGTAACGGTGTAGGCTTGGGGTACCAACTTAACATCACCCTGTCTAACAGGAGATTTAGTGAGGTTGCCTTAAGGAAAAGAATGGTTAGCTACCTTTGTCTGTAGCGCAGGCAGTGGCACGCTGCTCCTTCCCCCCTCTCTAACAGAGTCTCAGACGTTTAGCATGGAAAATCGCCAGACAGCCGTACGTTGAAGTTATTTTATTTTGGCAATCAGTTTCGGCGTTTCAGCATGCCATCTTCAGGCCTCATGTGCACTTAATGTATAGATAATCAGATGTATCGATGTTAGCATAGTGGAGCCACCAGTATCTGGATACCATGAATTCGTTATTCGAGTACTTCTTTCGAGGACTTGTCAAGCGTAGGACGAAAGAATCTTGAGTATTTCGACATTTACAACTTTAATCTCCCGAAAGAATAGTTGCCGTTTACTTAGCTCTGTCCTTGGTACAAGCAAGAGAATGTCGAGCAGTACATAAGCTTTGGAGGCCCTAGAGTTGTACTATTCAGTCTGCTACCCGCACTCTGTCATAGAGGAATGGAAAGAAATATGACACCCTTTCATTCAAGTCAGTTTTAGGAAGATTTCCTTTGTCATTACGATGACCAGCTGATTCAGCTACCATGTGGGCTTGCAATCTGGAATAGATAATATTAGTTAAATTATATTTCAAAAAATTGATCACTTAGTACATTGATGCCTATTGAACGGCTTAGTCATATAAATTTACAGAAATCTCTGCCCATTTATACTATGTTTATAGTGTAGGGTCAGAGCATCACCTGTTACTTGAATTAACCTGGTCTCATTGCAACTACGATAACTTATTGGATCGTCTTTCACAGATTCCAAAAATACCACGCAAGATTTTGTAGGGCGTGTACTTTAGATTTTTATAAATGATCGAACAATTAAAAATTTTGGCGTGCATAGGTCTACAGTACATCCAGTCGCCATTAGCTGTACTACGAACGAAATGTACCACCACAATATTAGCAACAAGGGCCTCAGTAAACTATTAAATAATAATCTTTTCGATTTTTTTTTGTTCTGCAATAAATGCTAAGGATTTTTAGGTCCATATGTTGTAGAAGTGGGGTACCAAAACGAAACCATACAGGCATCAGTAAACCATGTGCACAATCACTTTCTAAACCTCCTTTAGGCGATATTTATGGTAATGTTCCAACTTTCGGTAAATAAAACTGCGTGAATTTATATAGAATGAGTTTGACTGGAATTACATCTTCCCGCTTTTCTATCACAAATGAGGACGGACTGCTAGATAAAATTATGATCCACGTAGATTATTCATTTGAGTTTTGTAAAGTTAGAGAGAATGAACAGACTTTGTAATAAATCAGAATTTACATAAAGGATTTAGATTTATTCACACCCTAAAACATCACCACCTAATCCCATTAGCCCTCATAATAAGCAATTTGAAAAGAAGGCTATGAGAGAGATTGAGATAAAACTTGCAGTGCCCAAGACGCAAGCTTAAAGGATGCAGCTGAATGTCGTTAATGCAATTTTCGTGCGATAACGCTATCCGTTGCTCGATTTGCATTTTCCAATCAATTTTTGGTCCAAGATCAAGAATAAGTGAACGCGCGAGAGCCGATACGGAACAGTTGGTCGTCAAAATAGGAATTGATAGGAAAGGGTAGCTGATGTCTAAAGATTAAAGAATAATAGATCCTATAAGTAACAACTCTCTTTTATGATTCAAGCCTGCCAAGAATTATATTAGTCGTGTTAGAAGAAAGTAGTACTCTTCTAGTACCATATCATTCGGGTTATGGCTTTTGTTCGTCTTCCATAATTCGAGCTGAAGATTCGCGTTCTGTCTGGGGATTCGGCTTTAAGAATTTACATTAAAAGATCTCCACCCCTCGTACTCTTACGGATTTATGAACAGCCCTGCAGGATTCATGGTGTCAGTTCCCTCCAGTACTACTTCCGACATTAGTCGAGCTCATGCCACTTCGTGTTGTGTCACTTTTGCGTGCTCGTGGGGGCCCTACACGATATTAGGCAGGTGTACCAGTTTCTTTGGCTCTTCAGTGTCCTAGTTGCATTTGTATCCTTACAAGTCATTAGATAGCCGTTCATACGTTCCAAATCGTTCGACTGGTGTCGGCTAAAGTGGAACCGGGTGGAATCGGACATCACACTGGTAAATAAACTTCAAGATTTATAATGATTTGTGGCTTTTCCAATAAATCATGGGGAAAATACGTAGCAATTGGGATGAAGGAGATATGAAGTTGGCCATGGACAAAGTTATTTCCAAAGAAACGACAGTGTATGCAGTGCTAGATATGGTTTTCCTAAGAGAACGTTAGGAGAGTGTGTCAAAAATCTGTTGGAATGGAAAGAGGCAACAGCTGAGCTTTGCTGCTTGGATAATGAAGGCATGTTTAGTAGAACGTTTGAACCTGAGCAAGGGTAAATACTATACGATCATGTAAAAGCTTTGGAAAGTCAATTAATGCCACTAAGCAACCTTGAACTTTTAGAACCAGCTTTCAGACTTGCTGAAAAACTAAAAACATACACCACTTCAATAAAGAAACACATACGGTTGTAAAAGACTTTCATCACAACTGTAGTAACCGACATCCAGACTTAAGGTTGAGAAGTGCTGAGTCGACAAGCCTGCAGCGTGCTGTTGGTTTCAGTAAGGAAAAGGTCATCGTATTTATTGATATGCTGATTGAGCATATGGAGAAATGTAAGTTCGCACTGTCTCGGATATTTATTGCGGATGAAACTGGTGTACCATGTGTACACAACAATAGACTAAAGGTAAGTCTATACAAGGGAAAACAAGTTGGGAAATTAAAATCTGGTGAGATAGGAATGAATGTGCCTGTTCTGTTGTCAATAAATCCAGCAGAAGATCAGTTTAACGCTCCTTTGTTTGTTTTTCCTTGTGTAAAAACTGCAATGACTTAAAAAACGACGCTCCACTAGGAAGCACTTTTGCTGGACAGATGAGTTGGTGGATGACCAAAGATGGACTCCTGAAATGGATGAAAGTATTTTGAACATGTAAAGCCTACTGAGAAGAGCCCAGTGTTATTCATCAGAGATGTCCACTCTAGTCAGGAGGATCTTGACATAATCCTCTATTCGAAACAAAATCATATTCACATGATAAGTGTGCCACCTCACACTTTCCGTTAGGTGCAACCACTGGATTAGTCAATAATGAAACCATTTAACAATTCATATAATGAAACATACGATTTTTGTATGATGAAGTATCCTACATGAAACTAACCCTGAGAGATGGAGCTGGGCTGGTGAACTCTGCTCTTTCCAGAGTCTGCAGAATGGAATTAGCACAGTGTGTGTTCGAGAGCACTGGGATTTATCCACTGAATCGAAATGTGCGTTCTAACTTAGACTTTGTGGGTTTACAGATGAGCTAAACTCCAGAATCAGAAAAGTGACAAAAAACTCAAATTCCGACATCAACCAATCCCGATCACAAGGAACTTCATCAGTTAGCTAATATTTCAGACTTGCCTGATAGGCATGAGCCTGCTTCAGACAGTGCTGTCGATGAAAGCCCAAGGCTCAACTAGCCTTCAAAAGGGGGACCCTTTCACGCTTCCAAGTTGCCTGAGTCTCCAACCCAAACCTGTGGCCAACACCAAGCAGCAGCTACTTTGCTGTCACCCGAATACTCAACAGATATTGGCTGACATTCACCATTAGCAAACACTTCACGTGTAAAGCACAAAATAAGAGAAGCTCGCAATGTGAAGAGTGAGACCCTAACATCTACACCCTGCAAAAATATGCTTTTGGGGAGAAAAGCCCTTATCGAACAGAAGAAAACTACAGCACAGCTAATGGAGATAAAACAAAAAATAAAAAAAGCAGAAAGCCAGTGCTCGTAAAAATAACGCCGATAAGCAGAAAATTAAGCATCCCGAAACGAGGAACTGACTTCAAATGCAACAAAACTAGTTCCAAGAACACGACTTAAGTTTAATGGATGTAGCATTCCATCTTCTTCAAGCAACAGATCTCCATCTTTTTCAACTGTCCCAACATCTTCTTCACAGATCACAAACTATATAATCCGCATGAAGTATTTCGATGAAGACTGGATTGAGTGCAACACATGTGAAGGCTGATTTCATGAACAATCCGCCAATGTTGAGGACCCGCTCTTTTTTATCGCTGTGACTTGTGTAAGAATGAAAAATCCGAATTTTAATATCTAACTATTTTTTCCTTTTTACGTTTACTTTATGCTGTATTTCAAAGCCAAACAAAACTTTATTTTGTGTGTTTAAGAACTCTAGTAAGTAAACAGTTAGCATTAATGACACGTTCTGTTATTTAATATACCTCAAAAGACTAATTTTCTATAGTTTTTTGTCTGTCTGCTACCACCCTCCACTTGTAAGGACGCTTATTTCTGTTACCCTTTATTTATTTACAGAAATACATATTATTAGTTCTCACCTGTCAAATCACCTTTGTCTTGTTGTATACAGGGTGAAAAGTATTTAAACCGACAGACTCTGGGAGGTTGTAGGGGACATCGAAACAAATATTTTTCCCTAATGTCATTTTTTCCTATGAGGACTTGCGCGTCGATGAGGATGAAATGATGATGATTAGGACAACACAACACCCAGCCCCTGAGCGGAGAAAATCTCCGACCCAGCCGGGAATCGAACCCGGGCCCTTTGGATTGACAGTCTGTCGCGCTTACCACGCAGCTACCAGGGGCGGACAACTACTACTAACAGCGACGAACACTCCACCACCGGTTCTAAACACCGTCTGTACCTTTGTAAAAATTTCGGCAGAATTTATCTCTGGCTTCAGCCAGCTTTCTGTACCTATAACGATTTCAGCTTCGGTGCTTTCTATCAGCGCTTGAAGTTCCGGTACTTTACCAACGCAGCTTCGACAGTTTACAATTACAATACCGATTGCTGCTTGGTCCCCGCATGTCCTGACTTTGCCCCGCACCCGTTGAGGCTGTTGCCCTTTCTGTACTTTCCCAAGGCCATCTAACCTAAAAAACCGCCCAGCCCACGCCACACAACCCCTGCTACCCGTGTAGCCGCTTGTTGCGTGTAGTGGACTCCTGACCTATCCAGCGGAGCCCGAAACCCCACCACCCTATGGCGCAAGTCGAGGAATCTGCAGCCCACACGGTCGCAGAACCGTCTCAGCCTCAGATTCAGACCCTCCACTCGGCTCTGTACCAAAGGTCCGCAGTCAGTCCTGTCGACGATGCTGTAGATGGTGAGCTCTGCTTTCATCCCGCTAGCGAGACTGGCAGTCTTCACCAAATCAGATAGCCGCCGGAAGCCAGAGAGGATTTCCTCCGATCCATAGCGACACACATCATTGGTGCTGACATGAGCGACCACCTGCAGATGGGTGCACCCTGTACCCTTCATTGCATCTGGAAGGACCATTTCCACATCTGGAATGACTCCCCCCGGTATGCACACGGAGTGCACATTGGTTTTCTTCCCCTCTCTTGCTGCCATATCCCTAAGGGGCCCCATTACGCGCCTGACGTTGGAGCTCCCAACTACCAGTAAGCCCACCCTCTGCGACCGCCCAGATCTTGCAGACTGAGGGGGCAACCTCTGGAACAGGACAAGCAGCCATGTCCGGCCGAAGATCAGTATCAGCCTGAGACAGAGCCTGAAACCGGTTCGTCAGACAAACTGGAGAGGCCTTCCATTCAGCCCTCCGGAATGTCTTTCGCCCCCTGCCACACCTTGAGACAACCTCCCACTCTACCACAGGTGAGGGATCAGCCTCAATGCGGGCAGTATCCCGGGCAACCACAGTCGTAGTCCGATCGGGGGATGCGTGGGACGAGCTGGCCGTCCCCGACAAACCCCCATCCGGACCCCCACAGTCATGCCCATCGGCAACAGCCTCAAGCTGTGTGACCGAAGCCAACACTGCCTGAAGCTGGGAGCGAAGGGATGCCAACTCAGCCTGCATCCGAACACAGCAGTTGCAGTCCCTATCCATGCTAAAAACTGCTGTGCAAAGAACGTCTGAACTAATCTACAGAGAGCGCAAAAATCGACACAAAATTTAAACGGTTATTAAAATACAAGATTGCCTAGTAAATGCAGTAATGCTGCTACTTGCGCACTGCTGACACACTGCTCGGCGGCGGAAGGAGACTACGCAATTTTACACTATTCAGGTACTAAAACGCGATGCTACAACTCTCAAATACTATAATACGCCCGACATTTATGAATTAAACAATGCAAGTACCAAAAACACGCAAAGAAATTAAGAATTAAACTATATAGCAAATGAGTGAGCTAGGAGTATACGACTTGCTGCTGCAGCTGCTTATCCAACGGCGGCAGGGAGCACACTGGCTGTGACCAACCGACACTGGCCGTTCAAAACAAAAACAGAAGACAGACGACTACGCGAATTTACACTATTCAGGTACTAAAACGCGATGCTACAACTCTCAAATACTATAATACATCTAGTCTCTGCCCTTTTCCCTCTTTGCGCAGAATTACGGAATCCTCTAAATTACTCAGAGAATGATCAGCAAAAATTAAATGTTCTGTGAAGGTACTCTGTACAGTCTTAGACATAAAAACCAGCCATCGACCAGCCGCCACAGAGATCAAGTCAGAGTCGTTCACTTAAGGCAACACTGTAAGACGCGGACGTAAATGGAAGACATGCTGTTGCACTTCACGAAATGCTACAATGCTGTATCTGCTCATGGTCTACACTTAGGCGTCGCGTAATGTAGACATAATGTCTGGGGTTCGAGGTCCATACATGCAATACTTTTTAAAATCATACTTCGAGTGTCTGCTAAAGGTTTGTCTGATAGAACCTCAAAGATAATTCGCTTCACTGTATAACGAACCAGAAGCAAAAACAATTCCGTCAAACAGCTCGTGGCTGCATCAATATCAGAACAGTACACGCTCGAGATTTTACGTGCTCTACACTTGCTACCGGCCATATGCTAACCCCACCTAACGCCAGGCGCTGTCCGAAGAGGTGAACTGGGCGCGGCGCTACGACTATATTATCAATCGTCATTTTCTTACTAGTATTCATTTTGGAGTTACATATGCATTTTTCATGCTTGAAATTGATGAACGTTGTTCAAGTATTGGAAAACTGAGTCGAGACTGGAAAAAGGTCTAACATGTGAGACATACACTCAAGCGCCAAAGAAACGAGTATAGGCTTGTGTATTCAAATACAGAGACATGTGAACAACCAGAACACGGTGCTGCGGTCGGCAACGCCTTTATAAGATAAGTGTCTGGCGCAGTTGTTAATCGGTTACTGATGCTACAATGGCAGCTGATCAAGACTTAAGTGAGTCTCAACGTGGTGTTATAGTTAGCGCACGAGCGATGGGACACAGCATCTCTGAGGTAGCGATGAAGTGGGGATTTTCCCGTACGATCATTTCATGAGCCTACCATGAATATCAGGAATCCGGTAAAACATCAAATCTCCGACATCGTTGCGGCCGGAAAAAGATCCTGCAAGAATGGGAACAAAGATGACTAAAGAGAATTGTTTAACGTGACAGAAGCGCAGCACATTTCAGTGCTGGGCCATCCACAAGTGTCAGTGTGCGAACCATTCAACGAAACATGGTCGATGTGGGCTTTTCGAGCCGAAGGCCCACTCTTGTATCCTTGATGACTGTACGACACAAAGCTTTACGCCTCGCCTGCGCTCGTCAACACCGACATTGGGCTGTTGATGACTGGAAACATGTTGCCTGGTCGGACGAGTCTCGATTCAAATTGTCCCGAGCAGATGGACGTGCACGGGTATGGAGACAATCTCATGAATCCACAGACGCTGCATGTCGGCAGCGGAGTGTTCAAGCTGATGGGGGCTCTGTAATTGTGTGGGGCGTGAGCAGTTGGAGTGATATGGGACCCTGTTACGTCCATATACGATTCTGACAGGTGGCGTGTACGAAGGCATCCTGTCTGATCATTTGCATCCACATCCACTCATGTCCATTGTGCATTCCGGCGGACTTGAGCAATTCCAGCAGGACAATGCGACACCCCACACGTCCAGAATTGCTACAGAGTGGCTCCAAGAACACTCTTTTGAATTTAAACAGTACTGCTGGCCACCAAACTCCCCAGACATGAACATTATTTAACATATTTGGGATGCCTTGCAACATGCTGATCAGAAAAGGTCTCCACCCCTCATACTCTTACGGATCTATGAGCAGCCCTGCAGGATTCATGGTGTCAGTTTCCTCCAGTATTACTTCAGACATTAGTCGAGTCCATACTACCTCGTGTAGCGGCACCTGTGTGTGTTAGCGGGGCCCGTACACGATATAGGCAAGTGCACGAGTTTCTTTGGCTCTTCAGTGTATTATTCGCTATGGCTTTAATAGAGGGGTGACGGCAACAGAGACAGCTCTAAACCTTTTTATTGTGTATGGGGTGAGTGCTTTTGGGAAACCAAGACGTAAAATGATTTTCTCGTTTCAAGATAGATCGTTCTGGCATGAATGATTTTTCACTGTCAGGAAGTCTCAATAACAGACACATGTGATGAACTGCGACCATTTCAACGCTGTGCAACATTTGCATTCAATCGGCAAGGATCGAAAGTCGGGAGTAGGAATACTGCATGCTCTAATTCAAAGTAACAAAAGTCAAAGTGATGACTACTGCTGCATTTTTGCTTGAACTTCCATCATCAGTTCGCTCATTGAGAATTCCTAGGCAGTACTGTTACTGGTGATGTGTTATGATCCCTTTACGTTAACTTCTTAAGAAGAAATTAATGACTGAGCTCTAACAAACGATAAATATTCCAGCAAAGGACAGTCTCAACATTATATTTTGCATCCAGTGGTTCAAAAATGGTGTTGTGCTCTACGAACTCTTCCCTAGGGGTGTACCTAACTCAGCTGATATTTGTTGCTGGCAATTAAGACACCTTTCGATCGCAGTGTAAGAAGAACAATGATGGTTAATGGCTTGGTTTTTAGAAGTATAGCCTTCCGTAACAGCAATACAGTCGATCGTCTGATAATCAGCCAAGCATTGCTTTAAGATGCTCATCGGGAAAAAAAAACATCCATTATCTTTTCTCATTCTCACAAATCTCGCACTGCCATGTCACTGAGAAATCTCAGTCAGATGACGGCAATTAAGGAATGAATTGGTGCATATGTGTCCGAACCCTAAATTCTTGGTGGGTGTATTACGACTGAATTATACTTATCATAGAGAGCGCGTTCTTGAGGTCGTGGTTCGTGACAAGTGCAGCAATAAAAGCAGTGCCCAATTTCTTTATATTGGCTCACTGACCGGACTGCAGCAGATGCTACAATATAAACAGAAAGACATCATATTGGCTCTGACTGCAGTGTGCAGACATCACTACCTGCACGTTCGTCGAGCAACCAACGTTTAACTCTTTTCACAGATTCGATGAAGCAAGAGGAACCACCATCACGTCATTAGTTATCAGGATATTAACCAGCGATAGACTGTCCACTCACTTTTGATCCCAAGAAAAAAAGATTCATCACACAAAGTAAAATGGGGTGATACCAAGATTTACGCTTCATACAAAAAAAGAATTACGGAGCTTTTCTGCACTCACTATTATTACACAAGTAAATATTTTTTCTCAGAAGCATTTAACTCATTTTCGCATCTCATATCATAATACATGTTTTCGTTTGAAGAGAGAAAATAAAGAAATTAAGGTTCTTAAACAAAATATGATATGATATTCTTATCGTAGTCCCAATATGGAAC
This sequence comes from Schistocerca americana, assembly GCF_021461395.2. Classification (NCBI taxonomy): domain Eukaryota; kingdom Metazoa; phylum Arthropoda; class Insecta; order Orthoptera; family Acrididae; genus Schistocerca; species Schistocerca americana. The sequence goes on along the minus strand of NC_060130.1, from coordinate 816,812,279 downwards.
TTTGCAAAAACCAGGGACTTCTGCATTCATTCGTCCAACAGGTGGTTTCCTTTGATGCATTACTACTGTTCGCAGATTCTTATTTAGGGACTTGTGGACATCGAGTCTTTCATCACAAAGAGCCTTTTGTTATTTTACTAATTACGGTATGGGGAACATGCAGCAAAGGGGAGTATCCCCTACAACAGCGAAGATCTTAGTGCATATCTGCATTCAGAAATCACTACCGGATGCCACAACTCTCTAAAATTCAGGCGACAGGCAACACAATTGTCACAACAGTTCAGATATAATTCCTTAAGTCGTCAGGAAATGGAATGAAAGTCAAATTAGCGTCGCATTCTGAATAATATGCAACATCTTCACAACAATTCTACATTATTCCGCTCTCGAATAGCGCACGAAAATGCTAACACTTATATCTTTCCGTGCGAGCTTGGCTTTCCCTTACTTTATTATGATGATCATTTCTCCCTACGTTGGTTGGCGCCAACAAAATATTTTCGCATTCGGAGGAGAAAGTTGGTGACTGAAATTTCCTAAGAGATCCCGCAGCAACGAGAAACGCTTAACTTTTAATGATGTCCACCCCAAATCCTGTATCATGTCCGTGGCACCCTCTCCCATATTTCTCGATAATACAAAACGAGCTACCCTTCTTTGAACTTTCTCGTCTCCGTTAATACTGTCTGGTAAGGATCCCACACCACATAGCAGTACTCTAAAACAGGACGGACAAGTGTAGTGTAGGCAGTCTCTTCAGTAAATCTGTTGCATCTTCTATGGGTTCTTCCAATAACAAGCAGTCTTTGGTTCGCCTTCCCCACAATATTTTGTGTGTGCTCTTTTCAATTTAAGTTGTTTGTAATTGTAATTCGTAGGTATTAAGTTGAATTTGTTGCCTTTAAATCTGACTGATTTATCGTATAACCTTTTAGTCCAAATGGCTCTGAGCACTATGGGACTCAACATCTTAGGTCATAAGTCCCCTAGAACTTAGAACTACTTAAACCTAACTAACCTAAGGACATCACACACATCCATGCCCGAGGCAGGATTCGAACCTGCGACCGTAGCAGTCGCGCGGTTCCGGACTGAGCGCCTAGAACCGCTAGACCACCGCGGCCGGCGAATTCAGTCTCCTGGAGGACATAATGCGGAACTTTTTCGCAATAGGAAATCATATTTTCCCTTTAACTGGCAAACCATAACTGATCACAATTTGTTAATAAGAGATATTGTCGATCGATGGCCGGACTCTGTGCACGACAGCAGTAATAGGTACCGAGGTACTTATATACACTTCTGCTTGTCGACGGAAAACAGCAAAGAAAAAATGTGATAAGAAATTAACTCACCAGCGATTATCTGTGCAATTTCATGTTTACTAACATCTTTGCGTCGCCAGGGCACGTTCCATTGCAATGTACAGATTTTACCGCGGTCAAATCCACGGTTGGCTGTCGACGGTTTGCTGAACAGCGATTAACGTTGGTGAACTGCAGAAACATTTTAAACACGATTTAATTTTAACCATGATCGCAGGACCTTGGTTATCATGCTTTTTGGCTGGGGTTGGTGCACTCGGCCATGAATGTTATTGCATCCCATATCATGAGATCAGTGTCAAAGTTGCGACAACTACACTTAAATTTACACTTCCTACCCATGCCCGTTAATTCTGTGTACCACAGGCGATACGTTGTTCCGGATTTTTCTGCTAGCGAAAGAACTGATATCTAGCTGCAGCTACTTGAACTTGCTGTCATAATATTTAGTTAACGCAGCGATCACTTGGTCATAGCTGAGTTCGTCGGGAGACGCAGTTGAGAATAGTTTTTTTATTAACCTAAATGCTGGGGACTTCGCAATCGAAAGAAAATATTGTAACTTCACAGTACCTTGAACATGATGAACTTGACAATGTGATTGGAACTGAGTCAGGTATTCAGTCCATTCCGTTTCTGTGTCCTTAAATTGCCGGAACGTTGGTTATCTGGTCGCGGCACGTGTTGGGCTGGTTGGTTGGTCGGCTGTGGTTGTGCGACCGATGCACCTTGTGCAACCAGTAGTTGTACTGTCCTCAGCAAGGCAGCAATTTGTTGGTTCTGAAACTCAAAAACATATGCTAGATCCATTACATTGGCTGTCAACGGCTGAGGCGTGGAGGCAATTGATGGAAGGGGCGGGGAATTCATGATTTACAAACTACGTTATATCAAAAAGCAAGCAATGCCTCTGAAAAGAGAAATTTGATTTGTTCTGCTACTCCCCTCCTGGAATACATGCAAGAACACAACAACAAACTAGCAAACACTTGAACACGATTATCTCTGCAAGCTAAAACAGAAGAGAAGCAAAAAAAGTCTTTGACCAAGTTGATTAACTTCGATCGCCACTGAATTATCCCCGTCGCCACTGTAGTATCCTGGTCGCCACTGTAGTGCCCTCGTTACCGCTGTAGAGCCTTGTACCTCAAGAAGCAATGGAGACGATGTTGTTATGGGTGGCTGGTATCCTTTTTCTACAACACAAATACACACGTGGATTAATACTGTTTTTTAATTACTTGTACTGGATACTTAACTTGAACGGAGTCCCTGATCATGGTACAAGTTTATCAGTAATAGTCCCCTTGCAGACAATATCGGTAATCTTGCTATTACACTAATCTGGTCGCTATGTACTGTTGTAGTCCAAGACGTGAACAGAGCCCACGCTACAGTTAACTGACAGACGCGAAACTGGAGTGTGAGTCAGTGAGGCCTTCCAGTCAGCGGCAGTAGCCTAAATACTTGCTGTCGAGAGAGTGTTAGTGGCACGTTGCTTGTCGGTGTGTCTCTGGCCTCTCTCGTGATAGGTGTGCTTGGTCCAGCACCTACTATTTATCTCCTCACTACATCTTTGCCGACCAGTGTGCTGGCGACAGCTTACACGAGCGCAGTATGTAATCGAGATGCCATGTTGATCCACATTCCATCTAACATGCGTTTTTATGAATAAATCTGTTATGATATTTATTTATTTATTTCGTATGAGTTCACAAGCCCCATGGTCTCCTTAATAATTTTATTTACTAATATGGGAGATAATTGGAGTAGTCTTGTAATGAAAAATACAGCATGTCATCTTCATTATCACTTCATACGACCACCTTTTATAGTCATTTGCACTGACATCCTTTTGTGCACACCGTGCGAGGTGGCGCAGTGGTTAGCACTCTGGACTCGCATTCGGGAGGACGACGGTTCAATCCCGTCTCCGGCCATCCTGATTTAGGTTTTCCGTGATTTCCCTAAATCGCTTCAGGCAAATGCCGGGATGGTTCCTTTGAAAGGGCACGGCCGATTTCCTTCCCCATCCTTCCCTCACCCGAGCTTGCGCTCCGTCTCTAATGACCTCGTTGTCGACGGGACGTTAAACACTAATATCCTCCTCCTCCTTTTGTGCATAGTTTTCATAGTAATGATGGTGAAGTGGTAATTCTGTGTCTTGGCATTGTTGAGAGGCTGAGACTGATTAGAGGGAACGTGTTCCAGCTTGACACTGCCTACTTCAATGGATCAGGCTGACAGACAAATTACATCAAATGGTTGTAGCGTCAGTAGTTGCTGCTAAAAAAAGGTCATTTTGCGTATTGTTTGATCACACCTCGTAGGTATACATCTCCAAGCACCTAACTGTCTTCCTGGCAAAGATGTAGATACCAGTAGTAGGAAATGTGTCGAGCAGACGAATGCATTGACCATTTAGAGCTCGTAAGCTGGTCACAAGAAGATTAAATCGCTTTTCGTTCCTTTGTGGCAATTGTCTACGCCATTTACTACGTTTTTCAATCCTTGACTTTAATGTCCTACGTTTCCAGCTTTTTCACAACACATTAACGGTGGTTTTATGGGACTATTGCCCTAATAGACTAGCTGCAAAACACCGTGAAAGAAATCAATTACTGATGAATACTTGGAAAGAAACTGCTTATCATGGCAGGGTGAGCTAAATGAAAGCAGTCTATTAATAATGAACATGCACCTCATAGAATAATTATTCACTGCCACCAAAGTCTGCACAGAAATACTAATTCTAATAAAAAACCTCACTGCAAAACACTACTTCATCAGATCTCATTAACCAAACCTTCCCTGAGTCACAATTTAAGAAATCCACCAAAATGAACCTGGAAACTAGTTTATAGGCTAACTGAAATTTCTCTGTCTCATAACACATTCATCAGAAACTCCAAACTTTTGCAACTATCTGAACAGTCACATGGGTGCACATTTATACCTTCACACCACTTCCACATCAAGCACACCAACAGTAAGAGATGCACTCTCATTTATATACAACAACACAAGAAAAAGAAACAATACAAGAAATGATCACACAATGTAGGCTTTCACAGCTGGTACAGACTTCACTTGAAACTACTGTGCTGACAGGCCATGCTCAACTTATAAAACTTTCTCCTAACGTTTCATCTCCGACTGCGGTAGACTTCTTCAGAGGTAAAGTGCTGAACTGTAACCAGAACACGAGTGAGAGCTGAATGTGAAGATAGTTTAGAGAGCATCCCATCCCATCACACGATGTCGGCTACGAGATTATCTCTGGTTATATCTGCTGGAAAAATATTCGGTACGCGTGAGATAATTTCGTTCACTGGAATCATGGGAAATAACAACGCAAGAACAAAATTCATATCAGTTCATTGGCAAATTAACAGACATGCACGTGGACCCACGTGATATCCGTGTTTATTTTGATGTCGTGTTGTTATTTACCATGATTCGAGTGAACGAAGTAATCTCATACATAGTGGGTATTTTTCCAGCAGATTTAGAGGAGTTATTCAGACACTTCCTCATCACAACCTACTTTCAGTACAATAATGCCTTTTACGAAAAGATTGACAGGGTGGCTATGGGCAGTCCTCTTAGACCGGCCATGGTCTATTTGTTTATAGAGATCTTTAAACAATGGGCATCGCAAAACACCAGTAAAAGACCAGGAAAGTGGTACCACCATGTCAATGATACTATTGTAGTATGAACACATAGTGCAGGCGGGTTGGATGCCTTTCCGGTACATCTCAACAATATCAATCCGAAAACCCATTTTAGTATGGAGACAGGGAATAATGGCCAACTCAGTTTTTTGGATGTGTCGTTGGGCTACATAGTTTGTAGAAAAGCCACACATACTGACAGTTACCTTCATAAAGATTCTAACCACCACACCAGACAAAAAGGAGGTGTGATTAAAACCTTGGTAGATAGCGCAGACAAAATCTGTGAACCAACTTATTTAAAAGATGAGGCTGAACCTCTCTGGTCGACATTCAAGAAGAATGGTTATTCTAACAAGGGCACAGATCGAGCATTTCGCCCTAGGGAGACGATAAGTGTCAATGAGGAACAATGGTCGCCCAAGGGGAAAGTTTTCCTACCATTCATTAGCAAAACTACAGATCGCATTGGGGAAGTGTTGAGCAAGCATGCTATGGAAACTACCTTCAGACCCACCAGGAAGATAAAAGTGTGTTTGAGATCGTCAAAAGATATACGATATCCTTCGGCTACACTGGATGTACACTACTGGCTATTAAACCTGCTACACCAAGAAGAAATGCAGGTGATAAACGGGTATTCATTGGACAAATATATTACACACGAACTGACATGTGATTACATTTTCACGCAATTTGGGTGCATAGATCCTGAGAAATCAGTACCCAGGACAACCACCTCTGGCCGTAATAACGGCCTTGATACACCTGGGCATTGAGTCAAACAGAGCTTGGATGGCGTGTACAGGTACAGCTGCCCATGCAGCTTTAACACGATACCACAGTTCATCAAGAGTAATGACTGGCGTATTGTGACGAGCCAGTTGCTCACGTACCAATGCGAGGCTGGCTCGTTTCTTGATTCTCTTAGCTGCTGCAGAATCGATGTGATGCATAACCTACAAAGAAGGTGGAGAACAAGACGAGGTCGCTTCTCAAGGACGCAGATTTACCGGAGGGTGACGCTAAGAAATTGTTACCTCAAGGTCCGGTACCGCCTAGACTATATGGACTCCCGAAGGTTCACAAAGAGGGGGTACCATTACGCCCCATTGTCAGCAACATCAGGGCACCTACATATTTGTTGGCCAAATACCTGACGGCAATATTAAGTCCTTATGTGGGTAACTGCCCTCATCACATCCGTAATTCCGTGGATTTTGTTAAACGCCTTGATAGCTTCAGGTTGGATGAGTCAGATATCATGGTGAGTTTTGACGTCGTTTGTTTGTTTACGAGGGTACCCCTGCGAGAGTCACTAGAATTGATTAGTCAGAAGTTTGACGAGAAGACCACTGAACTTTTTAGGCATGTCTTGAATTCCACGTATTTTCTTTTTAATGGAGAATACTACGAACAAACGGAGGGAGTCGCCATGGGTAGCCCACTCTCACCGGTGGTAGCGAATTTGTACATGGAGAACTTCGAGGAGGAAGCCCTGTCGTCATCCGAATAGAAATCTACTTGCTTTTTCCGTTACGTGGACGACACGTGCGTCATCTGGCCACATGGTATGGATAAACTCCTTGACTTCCCTACACATCTAAACTCCATACACCCCAACATCAAATTCACTATGGAGACTGAAACGGAGGGTAAATTACCTTTCCTTGACGCCTTGGTCAAGAGAAGGGCTGACGGCATCCTAGGTCATGGGGTGTATCGGAAGACAACGCACACTGTTCTGTATTTGCACGCAGACAGCTGGCACCACCCTTCACAGAGGAATGGGGTACTAAAAACTCTAGTACACAGGGGGCGCGCTATCTCTGATGCAGAGAGTCAACACCAGGAATTGGAACATCTGAGAACTGTATTTCGAAAAAATGGGTACTCAGAGTGGCAGATTCAACGTGCTCTCCGCACAACCACTACAGCACAACCTGTGGAGATGGATGAAATCACGAGGGAGGAGGTAGGCACTGCGTTTACTCCATATACAGGCGCACTCTCGGGGAAAATCGCCAGCATTTTGAAGAAACACCGGGTCGGAACTGTGTTTTGTGCTCCGAATAAAACTCGTGCACTGGTGGGGAGCGCCAAAGATGACCTCGGTTTGAGGAAGGCCGGCGTGTACCAGATTCCGTGTCAATTTGGTAAGTCGTATATTGGTCAGACGATGCGTACCGTCGAGGATCGATGCCGTGAACACCAGAGGCACACTCGACTGATGTATCCGAGCAAGTCGGCGGTCGCTGAACATTGTTTGTCGGAAAATCACGCTATGGAGTATGACCGCACGAGGATTCTGGCACAGACGTCGAGATACTGGGACAGCGTTGTTAAAGAGGCCATCGAAATTCGCACCAATGACGACCTCATAAACCGTGACTGTGGCTATAATCTCAGCAAGGCTTGGGAACCAGCGATTGGGTTAATCATGAGTAAATCGAGCAAACGTATAGTTGTGACGACCACGGCGGACAGAGGCATCACACCGACTTCATCTCAGACGCTGTCGCAATCTGTTCCACCGCGTGACCGTGGCGCGGGGCGCGGACGGCGGAGGGAGTGCGTCGCGGGCGGAGGGTATTTAAATCGGCCGCCGCAGCGACCGAACCCAGTTCCCCCTGAGCAGCCATAGCGTACGGATCTCCGTACCGGCACGTTCAGAGGAGCTCAGTCCGTCAGTTCACCTGATGATGGCGACAAGTATGATCGCCGAAATATTGTGCCCGTTGGACAATGTAGACTGGCAGTACACCTGTGGATATTTTGATTTCGTATGGAGATGGGATAGAGAGAGAACTTCATTCCGAGATGTGATGGCATATGAGTGGCTAGCAGTATCAAATACTTTAAAACTTATTCAGGTATGCCTAAAAGAACTTTGACGTGACTTACTTGCTGTTCTGGGATTATTTGTGTCTAATGGATCTGTTTTTTGACGAACTAGCGATCATTTGTTGATTTATGGGGAGTCTACTACCATTCTCATTATGCAGATTTAAATTGTCTTAACTACAATTGAAATTTTGTCAATTTGTATATTATACATTAAATTATTATGGGATCACCATTTATAGATGTTCTTTCATGTCAGTGATTGAATAAATTATCACTTTATTCAACACAGATTTGTGGTGCCGTCTACATCAACTTATTATCAGCAGAAAATGACCTTTTATTGGCATTTATTATTATTCATTTAATTGCAATTTGTGTTTATTTAAAATTTCACTTAACTTGCCACTACTTTAGCTGTTTAACCACAGGATTATAATCTGTAACTGCTACTTCACCCATCTTAGCTAATGATCATGAAAGCAAACGTAACCAGCTGGACCCTATGACAACATTGAGGCGTATTTTCTGAACAGAGACATGCATAGCCCAAATACTAACCAACCACTGGCTAAATTTTATATGTCACAAATACGGTTTCTAATCAGAAAATCTCATTAGAAAATCTATGTGTATGATTCAACGGTTGGACTGTCATAAATGGGGTTTTTCTCGTCCAGATTTGAATCTAACCCCTTTTTCAAATGCAAAGGTGATTTAAGTAGCATTACAAACATTTCGCGATGCAGGTCCAGAATCTGAAGCATAGTGGACAGTTTTGTGTGGGGGCTCTCACTTGACATTTTGTAGCAGTTGTGTGCGTATGAATGTATAGCAGAAGTTAGGAATGGAGAAAAGTAGATGTGAAATGGTATAAGAGGAAAGAAGATGGCAGCAACACGAAGGTGTGCTGACTATGAGACTTTGGCAGCCAGCAGTAGAGACATAGACAGCAGAGCAGATTTCATCATCAATTACAGCATCAGAGGGCTATGGGAGTGACTTTGAGATCTTCATTATCGACATCATCAACGGTTTCAAATGGCAGCAAGAATTTTACCTTCAGCTACAGCAGCACAGCAGAGGCAGTCAACATGACTGATAAGCTAAGTGCTAATGATGAAAGTATGAATATGTATGATTTCGCAGGGCTGCCATTGGGATTGGAGAATCTTATGATGAAACAGTCACCGGTTCTATGTGGGACAGAACAAGTTAGCAAGTCAGATAGTTCAATATCAGTGTAGGGAAGCAAATTTGGTTCAAGGTAGGAGTGGGAATGGATATTTTAAATGGTGTCATAAATAAATTCTCACCTTGAGGAAATGGTGCCAGTGTGGACTATCAGGAGATGGGGCTGTACTAGGCATGATCAGCACCTCAACGGGTTTGGGAAAGGGAGGTTGGTGGGTTTGACTAGTGAAAAGTATGGTGGGTGGATGTGGGAGCACACATGGCCAAATACCTGTTGCCATGAATAGGAGACTAGGCCTTTCTTAGTATAAACCAGGATAACATGCTCCCCCCCTGTTAACAGTATTTCAACCAGATTGGAGACTTTTACACTTTGTATGCGAAAAATAGAATGTACCACACTGGAGTGTGCAAGCTCAGAATGATCTATTATTCATTAAAATGTGCACTCCATTAAAAATAAAGTACATCATCTGGAAGACGAACTGCAATCTTTGAGCAGCACAGTAGCATGCATTACAGAGTACTGGTGTAGAGATGATGAACTGCAGCATACAGTGTTATCAACATATGAATGTGCAAAATGCTACTGTCAGTCTACCTTAAGGGGATATGCTCGTGAAAATGACCAAACATCTGAAAAAATGTTCTTGGTCTACAGAAAAGAGCATTTCTTGTTGATTTCAAAAATGTATAGTTTATGGACATTATCATTTTCCGTTTGTTCTAAAATTGAGGTTGAACGTAATGTTGCACAAGGGCCACACCCATCTGTCAGTTTGAAGTGCGTCGGAATACGTGATGCATTATTTTGTTCTTCCGTTTTTTTCCGTCGTTAGTTACAGATTGTTAATACAGGTATATTCTAAAAGGCACTGACTCCCAGAACCAAAGTACAGGCGTGTCTAGAAGGCTATGGTTCGAATATAAACAAAGATCTGAGAATATACGATTTCGGAATTTCATGTGCGTGTTGTTTTGTAGTTATTGTGTGTTGTTTTGTTCCTGTGTGTGTGTTTCCTGTGCTACAAATGCCGAGAGTAAAGAAATTTAGCCCCATACGAAAGTTTCGCGGCAACCAGTTCCAAACACAATCGAATAATACATATCAGTTGCTTCAAAAGTCACCCACAGAGACTGTGTCTACAGGCAGTGCTTATAGATGTAAACTTTCACTTTCTGAATGTAATAAGAACAAGCCTAGTATAATTGTGAGCAGCAGTAACGACTGAAATGTCATTGCGAACCTAAATATGCTGTCAAGACTTTTGAAGAGAGCCGTTAAATGTAAGTCCTGCAATTGTGAAGATAGTATTGACGTTTCTGAGGACATTTCAGCAAGGAAGGGTTTTTCAAGTCTGTTAGTGATTGCCTGTAGCTCGAGTAAGACACACAGTGATACTATGACATTGCCAGTAACTGATAATCGACATTACAGTGTAAATATTCAGCTTGATTCTGCGATTCGATGCATTGGTAGGGGAAGGAGAGCTTCTCAGACTTTTTGTGCAGAGATAGATTTGCCTCCACTTCCACTGAGGTTTGACAGATACAATAAATTAATACATTATGCTTTATGTGGTGTAAGTGAACATTCAATGAAAAGAGCAACAGAAAAAGCAGTAGCCTTGTCTGAGAATACAGACATTGTAGCAGCATTTGCTGGATCCTGGCAGAAGAAAGGTCATACTTCTCTGGATGAGGTTGTAACTGCCACATTTACTGAAACTGGTAAGATACTAAATTATGAATGTCTAACAAAGCACTGCCAGGGTTGTTTAAGTAAATTTATTGCCACCCATGTCTGTGTAAAGAACTTTGATGGCCCAATTGGAAACATGAAAACAAAAGGAGTTTTAAACATTTTTAGAAGATCACAGGTCAGTTGTGGTGTGAGGTATGTAGGTTACCTTGGCGATGGAGACTGTAAAGGACACACTACTGTTGTTAATGACAGACCATATGGGGACACTGACAGAGAAGCTAGAATGTGTTGGACATGTACAAAAAAGAATGGGATGTTGACTGAGAAAATTATGTAAAGACTTCAGTGGAAAAAAACTGTCAGACAGAAAACACAGAGGTGGTCCAGGTCGTCTTACAAAAAGTGAAACTGATTCTTTGACTCAATATTATGGACTAGCAATAAGGAGAAATCTAGGATATTTGGAGAACGTGAGATGAGCTGTTAGGGCAACATGGTTTCACAGGGTGTCAGCAGATGAAACCCCACAGCATTGTTTGTGTCCAAAAGGCGAAGATTCGTAGTGCAAGTACCGTTTGGGCAATGCTACAGGCATACAATATACCCACATGCATTCCTTACTACTTGCTGTAATGGAGGCAATTTGGCCTACATATATAGGGACCTGGCAAATAAAAATCTACTTACGAAATGTATGCATGGTCTCTGTCAGAATGCAAATGAAAGCTTCAGCAGCTGTATACTGGAGAGAATAGCCAGAACTGTATTTGTTGCGATGACAGTGCTGAATCTGGCACTGCAGCAGTTTGTTGATCATTTGAATGGTATACACCAGAACATAAGATTTACAGTGGAAATGGAGATGGATGGGAAGTTACCCTTCTTAGATGTGCTAGTGGAGCCAAAATCAGATGGACATCTCATACATTCTGTGTAAAGAAAACTGACACATACAGATTTATATCTAACCGCACATAGTTTTCACCACCCAGCTCAGAAGAGAGCTATGCTGAATACCTTGGTACACAGAGCAAGGACTATTTCGGACAAGGGTCATCTCAGCTCCGAGATTAACCATCTGACGACGGTATTCAGAAAAAATGAATATTCTGATCTTGATATCAGATCTACTGTGGCGAAGAAACCTAGGAAGGATGCTGTTAAAACAGATAAAAAGGACCAACACATCACACGGCTACCATTCTGCAGTGCAAGGACCAGCAAGATCGGTAGAGTCCGGAGCCGGCAGGGAATCAGACCAGTCTTCCGGCCACCCAGAAAGATTGAGGAAATGTTGTGACCCATGAAAGATAATCTCGGCCTGAGAGTACCGGGAATTTACAGCATTCCTTGCGAGTGTGGCAAAAATTATGTAGGCCAGTCTATAAGAACTGTTGCCGATCACTGTGTGGAACACCAGCGTCACCTGAAATACAGGTATTTGGAAAAATCGGCGGTGACTGAGCACAGTTTGTTAAATAAACATAAGATTCTGTTCGATGAAACAAGAATACTTGCTCATGCTTCAAACTATTAGGACTCTGTCATCAGGGAAGCAGTTGAAAATAGACTATATGAAAATAATTTCAACAATGACTCCAGATATGAACTTAGCAAAGCATGGAAGCGCACAATTGATAAAGAAAGAGTGCAGAGGAGACCTCTTAGATTCCTCGCAGTTCTGCACCTGTTGCAATGGATGGCACAGCAAGCAACGCTGGATAAAGTGCGCAAACAAAATCTATGGACATAGAGGCCACCACCTCCACATGCTCCGTTTTCACTGTGATGTCATCCAGCCAATGAGAAGCCATCCACTGCTTATAAAAGCAGAAGCCTCACCGGCCCACAACAGTCAGTTTTAGCCCTGAAAAAGATGACGGAGGTAGTCATCGAAAGCTCGGAATTTTATCCAAATTCGATACGGCAAGTAAACCAAGAACTTTTTATGCAACAATCAGCATAGCTAAACATTTTGAATTGTCAGCCACTGAAGCAACAAAGCTAGATTCTCATAAGAAGCTAAATATTTTGTGTGTTTACCACTCACCTAGTGGCGATGTGGATACCTTCTTCGAAAAATTAAGTGAAATCTTGGAAAGGGTCTCCACTGTTAAAACTAGGATAATAATATGTGGAGACATGAATGTTCATACAGTTGTTGAGGGTGAAGTTAGTAATAACTTCCTAAAAATTTTGAGCACATTTGGCACTTGGTATGGCACTTCTATAAGGGTTTCCAAAAGTTCAGCGTCAGTTTTAGTCCATATGGTTACGAATATTGACAGGAGAAATTGTAATGCACTTATTAGAGAGCTTGGCATTTCAGGTCATCACTGTCAAATCATAAAGCTAAAGATAAGTTCGGTGAAACCTAAAACACTGTAAGCCTATAAAAGGATTTTCTCATCTTATAAAATACATACTAGAGGAACAACTGTGGGTATTAGAAAGTACTCACAAGCACTTACATTTCTCAGTTCCTTGCAAAAGTACTGCACCAATCCACAGTTCCTTGAGTACTATCACAGGTATAAGAAAATAATCAGGGGGTACTACTTAAGGTAAAAAAACCTTCCATTATAAATTAATATATAACGCACAGAACTAAAAAAATTGGTGAGGGATGTTGTAAAACAGGGAACTGGGAAAGGAGGACACGAGTATAACAACATACAACTCAAAATGGGGACAGGATAAGAGAAAGTCCTCAGGAATTAGCAAATTTTGTAAATTATTACTCATCTGTATTGCGTAAAAGCTGCAGCTAAATTGTCCCAAAAGACATATAACACCCACAACGATTTATACAGCAAGCACAATCATGATGTTTCCTACAACAGATCTTGAAGTTAAGAAGACAGTACAACAATTAAAATTCAATGAACTGTGGGTAAAGCCCGACCAACAGCCATTACATGCATTGATCAAAAATGATAGTGCATTGAGAATGGATAGTTTTTAGCTGAAATCTAGATCTGCCAATAAAATTTCAAAAGGACGACTGATAGCTGGAATCTATTTTTTACAAATCTATATAAGTCGCTGCGTGTGACAGCCTTAGGAATGGAAAGTAACCTGAGAAAAAATATTCTTTCAGCAGGCACAGATGAGATTCCTCTCTCTGTTCTAAAAGCATGCATAGATCGCATGTAAGCCCCATTAACAAACATAATAAATGAATGCTTTAGTTCAGGTGTTTTCCCAGAGTACATAAAGTATGCAAGAGTAGTGTCCTTAGTTAAGCAAGGTAATGTGGAAAGCATTGAAAACTACAGGCCAGTTTAACTGCTGTCTTTATTCTCAAAAATAATTTAAGCTACCATAAAAGAGAGACTGGTAAGTTATGTGAACAAATACAATCTCTTTAATGAAGTACAGTTTGGTTTTAGAAGTAGGAAAAGTGCAACATCAGCCATTGCAGAGTTCACAAAAGTGGTACTTGAAGCTCTTTCTATGGATGATTGCGTTACAGGCATTTTCTTAGACTTCTCCAAGGCTTTTGACACTGTTGACCATAAAATACTACTGAGCAAGCCAGGAGCACTAGGTACAGTGAATGTTTGATTTCAGTTTTCGAAAACAGAATACAAAAGGTGAACAGCGCTCACATGTCTGTTGATGATAAATTTTCAGTAAAACAAACATCAGACAAGAAATATACAAACACAAGTGTTCCTCAAGTTACTGTATTCGATACAGTCCTGTCCATAATGCTTATCAATGACTTTCGATGTTGTGTAAGACATGGAGAAAAGTGTTCTTTGGTAATGACAGCAACATCATAGTCGCTAATAAAACATCAGAACTCCTATAAGGGAAAGTAAATGAAATTTACTATAAAGAGAATAAACAGTATGCAGTTCAGCATAAAGAGAGGAAGCAACTCTGTCACTTTAAGGATCGAAAATAAATCTGTGGGCACAAAGTCATTAGCGATGATCATTGTTTGTCAGTTAACATGCAGTAAACATAGAAAGGTACTAGCAAAAAGAATGTCATCATCATACTACGCTCTTAGGATGTTAGCATCAGTTTGTATCAGCCAATGCCTTGTGGTGGCATACTATTCCTACAGACACTCAGTTCATAGCTGTGCGATTCTTTTCTAGGGATCGAAGGCACAAATGTGGACCTGGTGTTTAAACAAAGAATACTTATTTACAGAATATCTCGCGCTAGAAGAATTGCAAAGAATGTTTTGGAATATTATCAGCAGTTTTTCGGTGTCTTCGAGCAACTATGCACTTAAGACCTTGAAAAAGAAGCATTAGTCACTTCTGCAGCTGTGTCTTTGCACAATTTTCTTAGACTAAATAAAGTGCCACAGTTTACTCACCATGTGACAGTTTTGATGTGGAAGATCCAGAAACAGGCAGGGTTCAGATGACAGTTGGAGGATGTCTCCGCAAAATAAATTTTCAGGCTGGCCGTTGTGGCCGAGCTGTTCTAGGCACTTCAGTCTGGAACCGCGCGACCTCTATGGTCGCAGGTTCGAATCCTGCCTCGGGCATGGATGTGTGTGATGTCCTTAGGTTGGTTAGGTTTAAGTAGCTCTAAGTTCTAGGGGACTGATGACCTCAGATATTAAGTCCCATAGTGCTCAGAGCCATTTGTACCAAATGTCTTCAGGGAAAGGGAGGCAATATGGGAAGAGCTGCAAAGAATACAAGGGATGAACTTGCAATCTATTTTGTGTCGGATGCTGGTAAAGCGAAATGACAAGAGAAATATGCATAAATAAATATCCAGCGAAAAGACAAATGTAATTAAAAACTTCTGAACAAAACCCTTGTAGCTTTAATCATTGACAGTATAAGCCTTTAATTTGCAAACTACTTTGTATCAGATGTTGACAAAGAGCTATGACAAGAGAAATACATAAATGTCTAACGAATTTACAAATGAGGTTACAAAATTTTCGACAAAAAATCTTACAGCTTCAGTTACACTAATGAATGACATTTTACTTACGATTGTAAATATTTTTCTCCCTGGCCTGTTCACGCCTTCCAAAATCTTCATATTCTCGTAAACTATCCATTTGGGAATCTAGATCTCAGTTGTCCCAGACCCACTTTTAGTTTTGACCATTTTACAATCTTCATGATTCTACTGTCTTTTCATATTTGTCCATTTCCTTTCACACTCCTCAAGTGGCACACCAACTTTATCCAAAATTTCTTTCAGCAAATCATTCCTTTTATATCTGTCTTTATATGCAGAATCAGATGGTTCCCACAGAGGTTTCCTCATTTCAGTTCTAACAAAAACTTAATTGTTAGATCTGTTGACCACTTGTAAGTTGCCATTGTCAAAAGAAACACAGCAGACGCTCTGGCATGTTTTTGCTCACTGACAATAAACTACAAACTCGAGACAAAACTTCCCTCAACTAGTCGTTGAAACTTGCTACTCCAGGCAACTGTTGAAAACTAAGCCAAACTTCGAGCTGAAACCAGTTGCCAACCAAGTTTGTTGGAGTTGGTTTTCAGTGTGAAGGTACCTTTAGTGTGAGTGGTAGTGAACAGTGGAATTATGTTTTACATAGAAAGTGACTAGAAACAGTCCAAGAGTCGTCTGGGGGTGTCTTCAGTGTGGGCAGTGAAGAAAAAGAGTTTTGTTTATATTGCAAGTTACATGAAACAATTTGTGTGTAAATGACGAAATTTTATTGATTAGAATTACAACAATGGACAGTGCAACCTTTAGGACACTGACTTCTATTTGGGAGGATGGAGGTGCTCTGTGCAGCTGTTCTGACTTGGGTTTTCCTGGCTCGCTAAGGCAAACACCTGGATGGTTCCTTAATCAAGACCACAGCCAACTACCCATCCTATCCCCATAGGCTAACTGTCCTATTCTCTTAAAACATGTTATGTATGCTGTGTGTTATATTTTGTCCCATTGATTGGCACTGTATTTCCTTGATATACCCTATGTCACTGTCAGATGATCCCTGGATGAATACATAAATAAATAAGTCGCTTCAAAGTGGCATGTAGTATACAGCACTAGATAAAATTACATGAAGACACATTTTTGTCTTCGTTATGTGCACAAACAATGAAAATCTTATGTTCTAATTTACATCTCATCACCTCTAGCATTAATGTCTATTCACACTGACCTTCATGGGACTAACATATTAAGGTGTATTCACACTATCTGCCATGTCACGGCATGTAAAGTCAATTTAAGTTGTGATCACAACTTACATGGTTGACCTCAACTGGTGTTTCACAGGAATTGTGACCTTTGCAAGATGATTTTCAACTGTTTTTATGAATGGAGTTTACACATGTACATGGATGCCGGAGTCCACATTCATATCAAAATGATATTTATTGGATGCAAATGGTTTGCAATTTACACAGATAGCTTGTATATTAGAGAAGGCAGACAGAAGTTCAAAACAATTCAAGAAAATGAGAGTGGATCAGAAAAATGTCATTGCCATCTATAAATGGGAATTTCTTTCACACACTATGTGAGTAGTTCGAGGAAGAGGAATCCGCATTTTATAATTATTTTAGAAAGTTGAAGTACTGGTTTTATCATTTGTTACATGGAAGTGCACCCATAATTACTAAAAGGAACACAGTATCATGAGTTGTAATCACTTCCCATGAATAACTGGTTTGTTTAAAATTAACTTGCCAGTCCAGTACAAATTTTGATGCAATAATCATATATCCCTCAATACCTTTCCCTTCGAGATTTATAGTTTATTTTTTGCATCTTGTATCTGGATTTCAATAGTTCAAGTGCATTATCTGTACTGGGGTTACTAGTGATATCACATAATAATGACCACTGACACTTGCAAAACCTTCACATAGAGTTTATAGAGTGCTACTTAACAATAAATACACCTACAAATAAATTCCACTTACTAATCAATCAGAGTCTACCCACAGTATTTTTTCACTTAGAGTTGCATCCAAATTGCAATCCATTTCATTGTAAATTACTGAATACTTTACCAGTATGTACAAAAACCCACTTTACAAATGTAGTAAATGGAAAGTAATTCAGTACTCTAATGTCACAGAATTCAGACTGCTTAAATTAATCTTTCGCCATCTTTTATTACATTATAAATTTTAACAAAACGAATAACGAAATGAAACAATTTATAACAAATACCAAACACAACGAACAACATCCATATCCATATTCCGTTTCATCGTGTATCATGAGGAAATGAGCTTGTTGGTCATGTGATCAATGGACGGATGATATCAGCCCATAAAAACTTTCTTCCCGAAAAACCATGACGGTGCCGTAACGTGACGAGATGGGACGGCCAGTGTAGATGTCGCCATTTGAAATGCATTGCACAATGTTTTGACGGGGCGTGACGTAACTGACAAGGTCTGTTTTCTGTTCCTTTATGAAATAAAATATAAATAAATAAAGAAGACAGAATTTTATTCAAGTATTTATTGTGATATATACATGTAACAGTAAAACCACTTTGTTCAAACTACATTATAAATGTAATGCTCTTCGAAAAGCACACTTCAACTTCTGTTACTATTTACTATGACTGTTCATTTATTTCGCTTACTTTGGAAATTATAACACTCAATATAAAGTTTTCGTTACCATGCACGCTGAAGTTTTCAGAATTTGAACACTTTTACACGTTATTACAAGTTATATTTCCAGAACAACCAATCTTACAGCACATTTGCGCCATCGGTAAATCATGTTTTTGATATATTCTCACATATGTAACTCTGTATATTGTTACTTACCATACTAGGTGTCACTGTTACAAAAGGTATTTCTAAAATTCCGTGCGTTCATGTTGCGGTACCATTCTACTCTTAACCTTTCCAAACGTTAAGTTACGCCGCTGACTTGTAGCTGCATCGTAGACTGTGGCTACATTAAATACCTTGCAGTGGGTGCAACGTATTTTGATCGTTGATCTTTGAAGTTGTTAACGTCCGCACTCAATTGTCTCTATGAAGCGCAACTGTTTGTGCTAGAGAAGCCAAAGCATTTTAAGTTAAAAGTGTTTGTGATAGTGAAATTGTGATCTCTACGAACTGAATTGTGCAGTGACACATTCCCGTAACGTGCCCAGTGTTCGACAGAACATAAAATGTGCGTTGCTGTAGTTGGAACATAAAGTTGTTTTTATATTTTAACTGCTAACATGTACGTTTTTAGTGCAACTAGTACATACACTGAGTTATACTGCCTATGTAGTGTTCCTATGAAGACGTGTGTATGAATAAGTGAGCGAAACATAATTGTTGAATGTTTCCTAGATATGTATCAGGACTCTATAAAGTATACGTATGTGACAAACGGTAGGGTGTTTAATGAATTGTACATTTGTGAATAGCACAAAAAATTCGCGGGTGAGAAGTTTATGCGTTAGACAACATCCCATAAACACGAATGCTTCAAAATTCATGGAATCAAAGGCATGGTGGGACGGGGTGGGTGGTAGAGAATTAGAAAATTGTTACAACCCTGTGCTAGAAACAGTGGAAAGTGTATATAGAAATCGCTTGAATATGTTAATTATGTTACGGCTTGCTGTTAAGATACCAGTTTTATAAAATTTTAAGGCGTCTACTGGTGTTATGGAAGAAACTAATATGACACCCAGGAACAAATTGCGGTAAGACAACTTGCAGATAAAATTGCTTAACACTGTTGATATGAGCAAATGAATAACTTCGCTATAAGAAGAACTTTGAGTACTATTTCGTGTATGCACTGCGGATTGGAAGATAACATTAAAAGTTATCATAAGGAAAAAGCTGAAATTAGTATGAACTAACCTAAAAACTGGTACATCTACCAAGAAAATATTGGAGAAACTTACATATCCATAGCACTGCACCTACTGCCCTTCTTATCCCATTATGTAGGTAACCTCTAGTGGTGGCAACTTGGATAGTATGGGACTAGTATTTAATGAGTTATTTTGTTTCTCTTGTTTTCGTTAGGGTTTCTAATCTATTCGTGGGAATGGTCTTCTAATAGACACGGAAGTGTCTTTTGTTCGTTCCAGTTTCTCGCAGCTGTTTCTCCCCTTTAATGGAATATAAGTGGATAATAAGTCAGCTGTGTCCAAGCCATTGTGATACAATTTGCCACGAAAAGTATGGCCCACCACACCATATCTGCCATCTGTTTCCCCTTGTCAATTACGAATACTACATAGTCACAACATAGTACACCATATTGTTAGGTAATTTAACTGCATATGTATCTTAAGACAAAGTTTTATAAGACACATTCGATAGATTATTATTTCTAGTCGGGGTGTACCGAAACGTTTCAACGTCTGTGTAAATTTCGAATTTTCTTATGGCTCCTGATAAATATTTCTGTAGTGCCTATCATTTCGAATTTCTGATAACAATACTTACTAACAGGTCAGGTAAGGGGATAAAATTCGTGGGATTTTGGTGAATGGAACGATGGTTCTCCTAAATTGCTCAAGGAAAATGTGGGATAATTCTTTTGAAAGAACACCTAGCCAATTTCCTTCCACAGTGTTAGTCCGTGCTCGTTTGGACCTCATTATTAGTGGGGCATTAAATATTAAAAATGAGCATTCGACGTACCTACCTAGCAAAACGCTTTACTTTCTTACTGCTCACGATTTCAAGCAAAATTAGTATGTTAGATGCGCCTCAGCAGAACTTGCAAACATTTAAACATTTTAATAACGTAAGTTAAAGTATCCAAAACACCAATATTATATGAATAATTAATTAAACTCTGCGATCAATATCAAAGGAGGGTGTGATATCAACCGGCCACTGTCCCAGCCTCTACAGATGTCAAATTGGGCTGGGATTTGTGGCATAGTGGGTGGGGGGGGGGGGGGGGGGGGGAATCGGCGGCAATCGGCGGCGGCGGTTGGTTTACGTGTCAGGGAAAATTCATGATTTCACTTTTTATATATTTAGAAGATATCTTACATAAATGGTATCGAAATTTTCATATTTTAGATCATCATTGTTAGAGGATACTACAGTGACTGCTATTTATATTCATTACAAACAGTCTGACCTTAACCCTACGCAAAAACTCGTATACAGGAACCATAAACAAACATCCTTAGCCCCCCCCCCCCCTCCCCTTACATGAAACTCACTGTATTAATTTATTGTGGGAAGCACAAGGGACATAAGTAAAAACAAACTAAAAGGAAAACAATACATTGATAATACTATGAAAAAAAATATTAAAGCTAGTTAGGTTTTCTTCTGCACACACAAATGCTACCAAAATTTTCATTGTTAACGAACACAGTTCTACAGTAATATAGCACAAATCTAAGAACCTATTCTTTTAAAGTGAATCGGTGAGAATACTTTCAACTTTCAGTTAAGAAATACATATAACAACTCTTAATGGACTGATAATCATTTGTGCACTTACACAAAAACAGCATATATTGCTGGCATATATGGCAAGAAATAAAAAGTAGTTAAATTGACTGCAACTGCAAAACAGCTTTTCCTGGTTTTACATAAATTTGCCCTAGACAACCAGTTTATTTATGACATTAGTCAAACTCCATGAATGCTGTGGACATGGGCCAAGTATGTGGAAATTAGTCAGAGCTGTATATTTTAATGTGGTAAATGAAATGACTTGATGCCATATTACATTGTTGTATTGCAGTTTATAAAATAACTCAAAACATTGATATAGTGTTTCTATGGAGATAATATTCAATGGATTAGGAGTAGTTGTCCAACAGTGTTCTTTAATCCTCTCTTAAACTCCACCAATCACCTAAAAGGCATTTGATATAGTCTGGCATGTTGTTGAATACACTTGTACCCCACCCGTATATCTGACTTTTTTGGATCAGTGTTAATCTGTTGAAGTGATTGTAGAGGTTGTCTTTTATTATTTTTGTATTGTTGTTTTCACTATTTTGATGAAAAAAGAAAATATTAATGACAAAGCACATTAATATATGGGATCTGTATATTTTTGGAATAGATCCCTACAGGGTGTCCTAGAAGTAATATCAGATATGGGTCATTGCGTGGTTATGTGCGTGGCTCTTCACAACAAATACTCTTACATTATAGTAGTCTGCATCTTCAGTAAGATGGGCAAGAAGTTGAAGCTGCTAATGATAAATACAGTTAACGTAAACAAATTTGAAATCTTTGTTGTGTGTGTGGTGTGACAAATAGGAACACTTTTTTGTCTTAAGATAACTAGAGATTTTATTAAAACTCTGGCCTCTTCGTCCATCAATTGCAGTGAAATACTGTTTTATTATAAATCAAATATTCACTTTTAGGACAACATATTATGAATTTCTCACAAACATGTATATCACATTTATATTCCAGTTTGAAAATTGTGTGTGTGTGTGTGTGTGTGTGTGTGTGTGTGTGTGTGTGTGTGTCTGTGTGTGGGGTGTGTGGGGGGGGGGGGGGGGGAAGAGGGATAAGAAGTTGGTATTAAATGGGAGAAACAAGATAATTTACCATTGAAATGAACATAAAACAATCATACAATTCAAGATACGACATTTAAAATGGGGGGAAACCAGGTGTGCAAATGTGCATGTATTACTTAAACGTAAGCTGGTATCTTATTGATCAAATTAGGAGTTTGTACATTCTTCACAATTACTGATACATCTTCCCACTACTTGTATTCATTTACTGGCCAAATCCAACACAAAATCCCCTGGCTCGGTGTTACTGTTTACTGGATGTGTACTACTACCACTACTATTGCTACTGCTGCTGCCGCTTCTGCTTGCTGATACATCCAGACTTCACTGGCTTCTCTTATTCAAAAGTTACATATACTTCCAACACTGCTTCCATAGTAGGCGCTGTCACATAATTAACGTAATGAATTGCTAGCTGCAACATGCAGAATACGTGTTTTGTTCGTTCTGCACATTTTAGCGATTTTGACAAACTCACGCCGCGGTGATGTTCTTCAGCACGCCAGTGTAGAAGTGTGCACAGAAGCAGCTAGGTGAAAACCCGTGCAATATGCACGTAAATTTGTATATATAAACCGACATAGGAATTTTCCTTTGAGTGAGACCTCGTGTACGACATCTGCCTATTGAAAGGTCGCATATTTTACTGTTCGCGTCGTTTCTGCACAATCTTTCGATGATTGTATCAATACCTTGTATTGTGATATACTGTGAATTTTCGAACATTAGCGAGTGTCGTGATGAACTCGCACTGTTATCAATTGCAGGCTTAAACTTGTGCTCTTTCATAACTTTTGAGAACAGAAGGCGAATCCTCGTTCAAAACAATCGTTCTAATTCCATTGTACTGTTATGTCAGAAATATGTTATTTTGATAATTTTCGGACGCTTACAAAGCTATATTTTCGTAAGTTACCGGTACGAGTGATTTGAATACGTAATTTATTTCGTAGCAAATCACCGTTTGTGGTTCAGTTCTGCCAACTAATACATCACCCTTGAACTTCATTGTTTATAAACGCAAATAAACGTGCGTTTTTGAGAATTTTCCGAAGCCACCATTGCCCTTTGCATAATCTGAGCTATTTGTAGCAAATCGGCGTTTCTGATTTAATTACTGTAGCAGATTCTCTAACTAACGTATTATGTTACATCTAGTTCTCCCTTAAAGAGGAATAGACCTATATATTATCTGCATTTATCGTAAATTAACACTGTTTCTGAGTGTGCTAACAACTATAATTAACCTCAAAACGTTTTAGGAAACTAGTAGTTTTTACCACAGGTTTTTGTGTTGTGTTAATGGAAATCCTATTTTGTCTATTTGCTTCAGTTCTTATGGGGAATTAGCAACTTTTTAGCCCAACAGATTGAAGGATAATCAGTGGGCTTAATTTAAACTTATTTGTTCACTACATTATAACACACAGCATCAGCAGGACTGAACCAGATACTTAGAACATTCTATGACAAGCTAGGTTGCGTCTTCCTGGACATATGCCATAGAGTTGAGAACTGTAGGTTCCCCCTAAATGTTTGAGGTTTGCACTACACATCAGAACGTGCTACTCAGGTAGCCGATTGTGTGTGGTGTGCATGCAAAGGTTTGTCAGATTGGGCGACTCTCCATCAAATCCACATGATGATAGTTGTAGGAAACCCAGATGTATCAGTGCAAGATTGAAAGACATGTCTCCCACAGATGAGAGTATGAAAATCCTACTGCTAAAATACCGAAGCATTCGCTACAAAGTGCCAGAAATTGAAGTGCTCATGGAAGAGCAGTGAAGCTGATTGAAACCTGAAATTGACAGCAGTGAGACTTTTGGAGAAAGTTTAAGTGCATATCAAAAGGATAGACAAATGGAAAATGGAGATGGTGTATTTGTCGCAGCAGAAAAGAATCTAAAGTCCACCGAGGTAGAAATTGAAGCCGCATGTGAGATTGTTTTGGAAAGACTTGATATCAGGGGTGGGCATAAACTAATTGGATCCTTCTATTGGCCACTACTCATCTCCTGATGTAACCAGAAACTTTTGAGAAAATCACTTTTACGCAAGTTCCACAATCATACTGTAATCATCGGTGAAGACTTTAATCGTCCGGCAATTCATTAGAGAAAATTACAGTTTGGTTAGTAGTGGGCGTGGAATAACATCCGTGAAACTTTACTAAATGCCTTCTCTGAAAGCTACCTAAAACAGATAGTTAGGTACCTCACTCATGAGGGAAATATATTCACTCTAATGGCCCCAAATAGACCTATCCACTTTGAGGATATCCACATATATACTGGTATCACTGACCATGAAATGTTTGTAGTAACAATGATTACCAAAGTACAAAGGACAACTAAATTAAGTTCAGTATATATGTTCAGTAAACTAGATAAAAATGTTGGTAGTGTCATATCTCCGTGAGAAACTTGAAACTTTTAGCACCGGGCAGGAGCATGTAGAGGAACTCTGGTTCAAATTTAAAAGAATAGTTGACCATGCACTGGATAGGTATGTACCCAGTAGAACAGTTCATAATGGGAAGGAACCTCCATGGTATACAGTAACTTCAAAGAAACAGATATTACTGTGTGATAAGTGTAAAAACAAAGTGTAGAGCTAGGGATAGAGATGCTGAATGAAACGCATTTGGCCATCAAGAGAGCAATGCGAGATGCTTTCAATGACTACCGTAGCAGAATATTGTCAAGTGATCTCACACAACCCAAAGAAATTGGGGTCATATGTAAAGGCTGTTAGTGGCACCAAAGTTAGTGTCCAGTCTGTTGTGAATGAGACAGGAACTGCAACTGACGGTAGCAAAGCTATAGCTGAAATACTTGACTCTGTTTCCAAATTTTACAAAGGAAAACCTAACAGAATTGTCCCAATTTAATCTTCATACCACTGAAAATACGAATGAAATAAGTATTAGTGTCAGTGGTGTTGACAAACAGCTGAAATTAAAATTGAACAAAGCTTCATGGCCTGATGGAATCCCTGTCAGATTCCAAACTGATTTTGTGGCTGAACTAGCCCCTCTCCTAACTGTAACCTATTGTAGATCCCTCAAATAAAAACACCATCTCCAGTGGCTCAGGTCACATCCGTCTACTAATAGAAGTCATCCACAAAATTGCCATCTAATGTCCTTTCATCGATTTGTTTTAGAATCTTAGGACATATTCTGAGTTCAAACATAATGAGGTGTCGTGAACAGAATGACCTCATCAATGCTAACCAGTATGGATTTTGAAAACACCGATCATGTGAAACCCAACTCTCACTTTTCTCACAAGAGACACTGAAAGCTTTGGATCAAGGTAGTCAGGTAGATGCTTTAGATATTGATTTCCAGAAAGCATATGACTCAGTACCACACCTACACTTATTGACAAAAGTACAATCATATGGAGTATAAAGTGAAATTTGCAACTGGATTGAGGACTTTTTGGTAGGGAGCATGCAACATGTTGTCGTGGATGGAGAGTCATCATCAGTAACTTCAGGTGTGCCACAGAGAAGTGTGTTGGGGCCCTTATTGTTCCAGTTGTATAGTAATGACCTTGCAGACAATGTTAATAGTAGAATCAGGCATTTTTGCAGGTAATGCAGTTATGTATTATTTGAAAGAATCTGCGTAAATATTCTGTCAGATATTGATAATATTTCAAAGTGGTACAGAGATTGGCAACTTGCTTTAAATGTTCAGAAATGTAAAGTTCTGCACTTCACAAAATGAAAAATGTAGTGTCCTATGACTATAATAGCAATGAGTCACTGTTGGAATCACAGCTCATACAAATACCTGGTTGTAACACTTTGTAAGGATATGAAATGGATTGATCACATAGGTTCAGTCATAGGTGAAGCAAGTGGTAGACTTCGGTCTGTGGGAAGAATACTGGGGATGTGCAATCAGTCTATAAAGGAGACTGCTTACAAATCACTCGTGCGAGCGGTTCTAGAATATTCCTCAGGTGTGTGGGGCCCGTACCACATAGTCCTAACAGGGGATATTGAATGTCTACAGAGAAGGGCAGGACGAATGGTCACAGGTTTGTTTAATCTGTGGGTGAGCATCACAGATATACTGAAGGAACTGAACTGGAAGAATCTTGAAGGTAGATGTAAAGTATATTGAGAAAGTATGTTAACAAAGTTTCATGAACCAGCTTTAAGTGGTTACTCTAGGAATGTACTACACCACCATATGTATCGCTCACATAGGGGTCATGAAGATAAGATAAGATTAGAATAATTACTGCATGCACAGATGCATTCAGGCAATCATTCTTCCTGTCTCTGTACCTGAATGGAACAGAAGAAACCCTTATAACTGCTTCCATGGGACATACTCTCTGCTGTGCATATCAGTGTTTTGCAATGTGTAGATGTATGAAGGGATAGAATAGTTTGTACGTTTTTCCAGCATCCATGCAGAAATGATTGTGATGATTTTAACTTCTGCAATTGTGAAAAGCAATGTTACACTTCTTAAATTCAGTTTTGCACATTTACAGAATTCGTATGGCATGTTTACTAACTCTTGATGTGATTTCATACCCACTAAACAGTTCCTTTCAAAGTTCCTTCCACACCGTCAAGTGCCCCTTTGCCATGGGAAGTACCAAAAAGAAAATTCCAGTTAGTAGAAATATTAGTCAGACTGAAAATATGAAAGATTAGGCAGTATAAAGTGATTCTTGAACTGTGCAACGCAGTCATAGGAAGATATTTTGATGTACTGAACATTTTTTTCCCCCCACTCTTGAAGGGTTTTAAGGAATGTCTAAACACTATATTTGCTATCTGACAAGTCATCACTTATAATGACATCATTGTGGATAATACCACATTTTAACCAAGCAGCAGTAGGGAAAATAGTAGTCTGTTGCTGATGCCAATGAGCACTTTGAATTTGATCTTGGCTCACAGTGATGCAGTTTTCCACAAAATCAACCTGAAAAACTGCATCAAGATTTACAAATGTTCTGTTCACATTTTTAAAGTGCCAAGACTGCTTTCTTTCACATAACACTGTAGTTTGAATGCTGGCAATTGCATCTGTATCTGTCACAGAGTCAGATACAAATCAAGTTTCCATTTCAATTCTGGGCTGTCCATCAACATCTTTCCATTGAGGGCATTTTATTTCACTATGAATTGTTTCATCATCACTGAAGATATTTTATACAGAGTTACAGTTGCATCTTTCACACCTGTCTGACATGCACTCTGTTTTCTGGATCAAATACAAGGAGGGCTATTAATTCTTGAATCCTGTGTAGGAGTACTCCTGTTTGTTTCTCTCTATTTTCCACCAAAAACTGCATATATTAGCGCTGTATCTCCATACGCATGTATTATGGAGCATAGAGGAAACAAGAAATATAAGTGGTGCGTGAAGCTATTTTTTTAATGGCAAGGTCAGGGCATTATTCATAAACTCTTCATGGGTTTCAGCAGTGTTCATCATCGTTGGTTTCTGCACCACTAATTTCTTTCCAGCTTTGGCCTTTTGTATGGTAACTTTGACCTTTTTACCTGATTCTGTCGTGCTAATGTCATCACAAAGATAAAACTATATCACATTAGCTTTCGTTTCTTCATTGACTCTTACATCCCTTTTTGAATCTACAAGCTAGTCAGCTTTTTCACAAGTTCTTGTACCTTGTCGACAAACAATTTTGCTACCACTGTTTTACATTACCTTGAGTCATTTGGCAAACCTCTCTCCACTTTACAACTGCTTTCCGTAGTAATCTGCTACTCCTATAGGAAGTCTTTTGTGAAAATGCTTTCTGGCTAATGATTTTAGCTTATATCTGTGCCACTTCTCTTCTATCTTATCATGCTCTTTCTTGAGTTTTTACTTCTTACTGTCAGTTTGAAGTGCTTATTTTTCTTTCATACTTCATAATATAAACATTATGGCTTATTTTGATTGATATTTGGCATACTTCACAGGATCATGTCATCTCTCAGTAGATGACATTCTTAGACTGAGAAATTGTTTAGACACCTCCAAATAAAGAAATAACTGTTTAATTTACATAGTGTTAATTTCCCTTTACTGAGCAGTTCCACAATGATGAAACTGAAATACCTATAAAAAATAAAATAATGAAGTTTTTTCCAAATAAGTTGCTTAATAGTGGTAATGGATCTTCTGCTGTAGAAAATTTGTTATTACAGCTACTTTGAACTATTCTAATTTTTTGGTATAGAGGGTTCTTTCTCATGGACTGACCCTATATTTCTTATAACACTCTTCTCAAAATACTATCCCTGTGAGGCATTTTCCTATAAAATGATTTCATGACTCATTAGTTGGAAATATGAGGAATAAAAAAGTTCTTGCAAGCCTAGCCTAACTAGGTGCTTCATTAATTACAAGTAGTGCATTTTCCGATTAAGGTTATGATCTATCTGTAGCACCCAAATTTTAACACTTCCACCTTTTATTTCATTGTTTGAATGACTATTTTATAGTTTGTGGAATTGTGTGAAAGAAGTACAGAATGCTACGTACTGAGTCTTGTCAAAATTTGAAGATAAACTATTAGACTTGGCTCATCTGTTGATGTTCTCTAACTATTGATTAGATGCCCTTTCAGTAAGAGGGTTGGTAGTACTTTTATCCCACTACTTGTATGATCTGCAAATGGTCAAAATTTGTATCATCTGACAATAGAAATGATAAATCATTTGTGTGTATCAAAAACACAGGACCCGACATAGAACCCTGCAGTACACAATATCGGATGGCTTCAAATACTGTGTGCCTATTGTTACATGATTGACATGGAACTTGTAAATTCAGTGTTCTGTCCTGTAGATAAAATAAAAAACCATGCCCTTGCTATAAATTAAATTTCATAATATTTTAACGTTTGTACAAGGGTTTCGTTGTTGCACAGTTAAAGGTCTTTGCCAAGTCACAAAATACTGCAATTGCTAGTAATTTGACTCACTGTAGTATATCTTCTGTCAAGATAAATGTAGCTTGCTCAGTTGACAGTTCTTTTTTTACTAACAATCGTTTTTCTGTATGAAGTGTTTATATATTCTGCTGTACAAAATCTTCTGAAACTTTTTGAAACTACAGGCAATAATGAGAGAGTTGGTTATTTTTACCAATGTTTTATCTCATTTTTGTTGAATGGCTTAACATCATGTTTCTTTGTCTGTGATGGTACGATTATGAAAAGATTTACTATATAAGTAACTTAATGGATTACATAGTTCAACTGAAACAATTAGATTAATTTAGTACCGATTTCATAACAACAGATTGAACAACAATTTTAAGTGTTGGAAATTTTGAAACCTACTTTTGGAGATCTAAAATGTGGTTCAGTTCTGTCAAATTATTTATGCGTTTCTAAGAAACTATAGCCTATGAATTGAAGGAATGTCCAAACCTAAATTATCTGTTACTGACAGCAAAAAGTTAAGAGGATGTGTCTGTAATTTTGGGACAATCTTGAATCAGTTCATTATGTCTTAAAAGAAATCACCATTTTCTTAATTTTTGTTCCTTTATCATTTTTTACTGTGTTGCAAATAGTTCTTATCTTGTTGCTGGAGGAACTATTTTTTCTTATAATTATTTTGGTGCTCTGACTGTTTACAATTTTGTTATAAAATTTGTAATGAGATTTATCCCTGTCATGTGTGTCCCTCCATGCTAAGTAGTCTCCTCTTAGTTTTGCCTGATAGTTTGATTACTTTTGTGATCCAGGGCAAACATAGGTTGATTTGTTATACAATGATTTTTCATAGTAATATATGACTATATGAAAGAAAACATTATATTTTTAGTTGACACCAGGTGTGTTGTCTGCACTTTCACCTGTGTATATCTGGCAGATACTTCTTGAATTTCTTACTTTTCGATTTATTACTTTTGGCATTTTCTAATTCTATTTATTTATGCTCTGTCCCTCGTATTAAACATCAGTAGTTGACAGTTGCGATCTGTTAGACCCTTACATACAGGAGTTACACTTCAATTTCAGTCTCCGTTTGTACAAATATTATCAATTCCAGTTTTCATATCTCGTTTTAAATTGTATGGTTGCAGTTAGATCACAAGAAATTGCAAGGGATTCAAGTACATCATGAGAATAAGAGATTATATGAAATGGTAAGGTTCTCGAATACAACTTAAGAATACAGGAGTGGACAAAAATACTGAAACACTGAAAACCTAACACATTACCATGCCTAATACAGTGTAGAAAAAACCATTGGCATTTAAAACAGGTTCCAGTTATCTCAGACTTGATAAGTGCTAGTCCTGTATAGCTTTTTCAGGGAAATCTTGTGCCTTCATTCGTACAAAATAGTGACGAGTTCAGGTAACAACAATGGAAATGCCTGGTGATCATGCATCCTTCTTTGTAAAGTAGACCACAAAAACTGAATAATATTGAGACTTGGTGACTGGCAGCCAGGGGAGACGTGGCAATTCATACTTGTGATAACCAAACCAATCTCGGATGATGAGAGCTGCCTGAACAGGGTCTCTTGTCATCTTGGAACACAGCATCACCATAGGGGAGCAAACATTGTACTGTGGGGTGGACCTGTTCAGCTAAAATGGTCACACAGTCCTTGGAAGTAATGCGACCTTGCAGAGTACACATGGAGCCCGTGGAATTCCACACTGAGGCTGCACAAATCGTCATAGAATACCACCATGTTTCGCTCTTGGGACATAAACATAGCCAGAAGCTGCAAACGAGTGTGAAAACACTCACCCAAACAAATGGCTTTCTCTCATTGAGCCACAGTCCAGGTTTTATAGCTTCAGTGCCGTGTTTTCCTGTTATGGGCATTAGCATAACAGATGAGTGGTTTTGGAATTCCAGCTTGCTCTGCAATTCCCTGTTTATGGAATTCCCTGTGTGGTGTTAACGAATGTGACATTTGGTTCTACAGTGACTGCTTTTTCACAACAATCCTTTTCAGTGACCATTTGTCATGATCACTCAACACACAATTTCTTCTGTGTTGTGACTTAGCAAATAATGTTCTCCCACTTTTCAAATATGGGTATATATCTTCAGTAAGGTGCTACTTGGAACACCAAACAACCAAACACTTAAACTACCTTGGTGATGGAATCACCAACTATATGAACACCACCAATTTTCCCATGTTCGAATTCACAGCTCCAACATACTGCACTCAGTACTACATAGAACGTTCTGACCACAACTGATATAATATGTTGAGTACTTTGCTCCATTGCGGTTTGTGGTTAGATATGACAGCACAACCCACAGACTTGGCTAGCATATAAATTTTTGTTCAAGCATGCATTTCTCATGGCGTTTCCTTATTTTTGCCCAACCCCCTCGAGTAGGCTGTATGCCTTAATAATTAAACTCTCCTCTTTTTATTACCTCAGTCTATTTGTCAGTTAAGATGTTTAATAACGCATGAAAAGTTTTCATAAATAACTCAAAATTCCCAGATGGAGTACTGTGAATTATGACTTTCCATGAAACTCTATTTATAAACACAAGCATTTCAAAAATGCAGACCACAGCAACATGTGAAGATATCAGTGTTTCGTGTTTGTGTCTGTTTTAGTATAAGTGGCTACTCATTTCTCCAATCCTGATCTGCAGTAACTGGATACTAAATTAATCTATACATACTCAGGATTCGTATATTATTGGTCACATGATGTTCAGAAACACAAATTACATGGGCATGATTAGTATGTTACTGACCATCTGAACAAATCAGAATTTCGAATTATTATTTTTTTTCATCCAGTATTTTAGTGCAGTTTATGTGCTTTAACCTTATTTTTCCTTTCACTTGTTTCTGGCTCAGAATTTTCCAATATATTTACTTCTTTTAAGACTGATCAGCTGAAATATGAATTTGCCCTAAAAATATGAATTTGCCCTAAAAATATGTTGCTCTCTCACCAGCCACCACAGGAATACTGCAGTGAATAGCATTGCCTAATATTAAAGTTTCCACTATTAGCCCATCCAGTTTCCCTTTCGTATTGAGGTTTAAGTTGTGACTCCTGAAGCCTCACCTGTCAATACCATCAACAGTAACCAAACCCTCTTTTTACCTGACAGAAGCAGTCAATCTAGTGCCATGTTCACATGACTTGAAGAGCTTTTTGATTGCTGCCAATCAGACCACCTCCAATTAATTCAAATTGAATATTTACATGGTTTTTTGCAGAAGCTATCTGTACCAGATCACTCTGTGCACTGTAGCCTTGATCTGTGTCACTACTGTTTACTGTGTTCTTCATTATCGCAAAATTATTCTCCTTTACAAAATCCTTGCAGAAAGAACATGTATCTTCCACCATTTAACTAAGCCACACATCTGAAGACATTTGAAGTTTGCGGCCTTCTACACATTTCTTAATTCTTCCAGCAACAACTGACTACACCTCTTCTCTGACTGCTACCAAAGAGTAGGTCTTCCCTCATAATTGCTACTTTCTCTGAAACTTTTAGTTTGTTACTGAAAGCCTGCTTCATGTTGATGACACTTCTACTGATACGGGCGAAGCTATTTTTTTTTTTTTTACCATTGACAAATCTATATGTCTCTTCTCTTTTTCTGGCCTCTGTTTCTCTCTACTGCTTTGCACTATCCTCCTCTCCTATAACCTTCACACATCCTTCATATCACTGTCCAGTTGGGTCATAATTTCTCTTTTCTGTTCCTCTGATTATGTTACGTTGTCTTGTGCACAGACTCAATATATGTAAATTTGCCCATCTTTGCTCAGCAAATATTTGAGTTCTGAAGACAAATGTAAATCAGAGAAATAGTGTATCCAGTTACTCAGCTAGACAGGATAAATAGAGCAAAATGTATAATAGGTGCTGTGGCAAACTATCTCGGTGGTTATAAATTCAAATGTCTTGGGTTCAATTCTCAATTGGTCCAAGGATTTCTTTCTGACATTTATCACATCTTTCACCTCTGAAAATGATTTTTATGTGTAAAAGAATTTCAAATTGCAGCACAATTCAGTGTCCACATTAAGCTGTATGTCTTACTATGACTGAGTGGATGAGAATAGGAAAAAGTTGTTCGCCAGTGAAAGCCTTTCTTTCCTTAGGGGAAAGATGCAGTTATATTTTGATACAGTCAATTTGCACTTTGACCATAATTGCTCCAGTGAGTAGAAGTGTGATAAAGGATAGTAAGAGGGAAGGTGACTCCATGTAGCTTTCATTAAAGCCGTCATTAAACCCAAGTTTTCCAGCCAGTCATTTCTGTAGGTATGGGAATAGGCAGAATCCAATTAGTCAAATTTGGCGAACAGTGTGGCTTCTGCAACAATCCACATGTCAGATGCATTTGTATAGTGAAGGTATGAGCTTTCTGTTTCTGCAGACAATCCTAAATGTGTTACTACAAAGAACACGTTTCTCATCAGTGAAGAATTCAAAACATTAGGCTTCACTGATTATCTGCTCACCTTGTAACAGTAAAATTTTGCATTTGAGAATTTCATTATCCCATTAACTGAATGGGCTTTCTTGGTGTAAAGTGACAATAGTTCTTTGTAAGTCACAAGCTACTGCATGCATTATGCTACATGCAAATTCAAAATTATTCTCCTTGAAGTGACATTATTTCACCTGTCTGCCATATCTTACATGCCAGGTAGAATAGCCTTGTCACAGTTTGTTCCCACAAGGATCTCAATAATTCTCAGCAAATATTATCAACTCTAAATGCTTTGTTTCAATGTAGATCTCCATGTTGTCAAACTCTTTTCGCTGATACATCACCCATCTCACCTTCATTTATATATTTCCTCTTCCTTTTCCATAATATTGCGTTCATGATTGTTTTCCTTTTATAGATACTTTTTGTATTCCTTCCACCTTTCAACCCACCCTCCCTCCCTTTGCTTAATACTGGCTTGCCATGTGGGTTCTTGATACTCATACATCTGCTTCTCTTTCCTCCAAAGTTTCTTTAATTGTCCCATATGCAGATCTATCCTCTCCATAGTGATGCATGGTTAAACGGTTTTCTATTTCTCCTCTGTCCGTTACTACTTTGCCATATTCCACTTTTGTCAGTCTCAGTTTTTAGGCATCTGGTTTTCCTTTCACCTGCTTAATTTGCAGCATTTTTATATTTTCCTTTTAAATCAGTTATATTCAGCAGACCTACCTCACATAGTATCCCAAGACTTTTACTGATTGTTGCCTTTTTGCCTATTGGACCCTCTGGTGCATTCACTATTTAAGATCTCGGAGCTACACATTCACCTTCTATCGTTAGCCTTCCCCCTGTTAATGTCAATTGTTGCCTAATACTCCCTTTGAATCTTTCAACAACTAGTCCTTCTTTCAATTTATCCAGATCTCATCTCCTCAGTTTGTTTTAATCTGCAGTTCATAACCAATAAATTATGATCACCATCATATAATCTAACTGAAACCTACTGGTGTCTCCAAGGATGTCCATCTATGCTGCATTGTTTCATGATTACATTATAAACAATGCAAAATTCTACTAGGCAGCTTCCACCTCCCATTCTTCTTTTTCCATGAATTTTCTCCAACTATTTATTTGTCTCTTCCTTTTTCTACTGTTGAGTGCACCCTCCAGCACAGTTATATTTTCATCTCTGTTAGCGATCTGAATAATTTGTATTATCTCATCACCCTTTCTTTCAGTCTCTTCATCTGCAGAGCTAGTAGGCCTGCAAACTAGTGCTGCTGTGGTGATTGTTGGCTTTGTGTCTGTTTTGGGTGTAATAATTGATTCCCCATGCTATTCATAGTTGTTAACCTACATTCCTATTTGTTTGTTAATTATTAGACCTACTCCTGCATTAATCCTATTCAACTTTGTGATGATAACCCTATACCTGTCCTACCAGAAGTCCTATTCGTCTCGCCACAACATTTCATTAATTACCACTGTATCTGATTTCAATCTATCCACTTCTCTTTTTGAATTTGCAAAACTACCTACCCAATTAACTGATGTAACATTTCATGCTCCAATCTGTAGAGCACAAGATTTGATTCTCGTGATTTTCTGTGTGGTGGAGGTCAGAGTCCAAGTAAGGCAAGTACTGATAGGTGTCGATATTACTGAACCATTAGTACAACAACTCATGGATGTAAAATACTGACATGAATTACTGGTACTTACTGTTAAATGAAAAGACTGGTAGTAGCCAACTTTGGGATAGATCTGTCAGAGTTCCAAGGAAATGTAGGAAAATAAAAGGCAAAACTGACCCTTCAACTTATTGTAGACAGTAAACCGACGATAGGCAACCGTATGTTTATAACAACTCATGTGGAAGCCAGATTGCAGTTCAAAAATGCGAAACGTGTTGAAGGGAAGCAGTTATTGGAAAGGTAGTGGCACAGGGCTGTAGCTGAGCCCCATGTTGTTTAATCTGTACAAAGAGTAAACTGTAAAGAAAACCAAAGAGAAAATTGAAAAAAGTAATCAAAATTCAGCAATAAAAAATTAAAACTTTGAGGTTTGCTGATGACATTGTTTTTATGTCAGCAACATCAAATGGCTTTGATAATGAGTTGAACAGAATGGATAGTCTCCAGAATGAGATTTTCTCTCTGCAGCGGAGTGTGCGCTGATATGAAACTTCCTGGCAGATTAAAACTGTGTGCCCGACAGAGACTCGAACTCGGGACCTTTGCCTTTCGCGGGCAAGTGCTCTACCATCTGAGCTACTGAAGCACAACTCACGCCCGGTAGTCAAAGCTTTACTTCTGCCAGTATCTCGTCTCCTTGTAAAGCTGTGAGTACCGGGCATGAGTCGTGCTTCGGTAGCTCAGATGGTAGAGCACTTTCCCGCGAAAGGCAAAGGTCCCGAGTTCGAGTATCGGTCGGGCACACAGGTTTAATCTGCCATTAAGTTTCAGAATGGATAGTGTCATGAAAAGACACTAAGAAAAGTAAAACAATGGAAATGAAATAAAATGCAGTCTGGTGGTGCTGCTGAGAGAATTATACTAAGAAATATGTCGCCAGCAGTAGTAGTTATGTTTGGCCAGCAGAATAAGTGACAATGGCAGATGTAGACTCTCAGTATCAAGAAAAACTTTTATGAATGAGAGAGATTTAATAATGCAGTGAACCTGTGCCCCTTCAAACCCCTCTTGAAGCTGTGGCTGTCGGGATAAGAATGACACAGGAAATAACTTGTCTGCAATGTATATCTTCCTCCAGATGGTGCAGTACCCCTGAACACATTGGCTGTACTGATTGATCAGCTCCCTAAACCCTTCCTACTTGTGGGGTGGCGCCGTGCTTACAGGCTCAGGCAGAAATGTCGAAAATTTACTGTCACAACTTAACCTCTGCCTCTTAAATGCAGGTGCCCCCACACATATCAGTGTGTCATATGGCACATATTTGGCCATTGATCTCTCGGTTTGCAGTCCTGGCCTTCTCCCCTCTATCCGCTGGAGAGCACATGATGACCTGTGTGGTAGTGATTACATCCCCATCTTCTTGTCACTGCCCCGGCGTCAGCCCCCACGGACACCTGCCCAGATGGGCTTTAAACAAGGCAGACTTGAATGCTTTCACCTCTGGTGTCACGGTAATATCGATATGGTGGTTGAGCAGGTAACTACAATGATTGTTTCTGTGCATAAAACATGATCCCTCATTATTTAGGGTGCCCCTGCAAAAGACAGTCCCTTAGTGGTCACCGGAAGTTGCTGAGGCAGTTAAGGAGTGTGGGCGAGCTATACAGCGGCATAAGCAGCACCCTTCCCTGGAGCACCTCATAGCCTTTAAATGGCTCTGTGCCCGTGTTTGCCAACTTATCAAAAGATGGAAACGGGAGTGTTGGGAGAGATAACGTCTCTACCATTAGGTGCCATATGTCACCAAGTCTGGGCAAAGATCAAACTTGTTTTTGGGTACCAGACCCCCAACAGGTGTTCCTGGTGTTAACATAAATGGCGTGTCATCTACCAATGCAAACGCGATTGCCGAGCACTTTGCTGAGCGTGATGTTTGACCCTCTGCGTCGGAGAATTACCCCCCAGCATTTCGCACTCTCAAATGGCGGCTGGAAGGGAAAGTCCTCTCGTACACTACACCCCACAGTGAACTCTGTAACGCCCCATTTACAGAGTGGGCGCCCCTCAGTGCCCTTGCACATTGCCCCAACACAGCTCCTGGGCTATATCAGATCCACAGTCAAATGATTTAACATGTCTCATCTGGCTACAAGCGAAATCTCCTCGTGACCTTCAACTGGATCTGGTGCAATGACGTCTTTCCATCGCACTGGCGGGTGAGCACCATCGTACCAGTGCTCAAACCTGGCAAAAACCCGCTTGATGTGGATAGCTATTGGCCCATCAGCCTCACCAACATTCTTTGTAAGCTACTGGAATGTATAGTGTGTCAGCTGTTGGGTTGGGTCCTGGAGTCGCGTGGCCTAGGCTCCGTGCCAGTGCAGTTTCCACCTGGGTCACTCTACCACTGATAATGTTGTGTCCCTCATGTCTGCCATCCTAACAGCCTTTGATGCCAACACGTGGTTCCCATTTTATTTTTTACTAACATAAAGCATACAGTAAGACCTGGCGACGTCATATCCTTGCCTTATTATGTGGGTGGGGTTTCCGAGGCCCACTCCTGATTTTTATCCAGAATTCCCTGTCGCTTCGTACTTCCCATGTCCAAGTTGGCGCCTCCCATAGTTCGCCCCATATCCAGGAGAATGGGGTCCCGCAGGGCTCTGTATTGAGTCTCTCTCTCTATTTTTAATGGCCATTAATGGTCTAGCAGCAGCTGTAGGGCCGTCTGTCTCACCCGATTTGTATGCAGATGTCGTCTGCTCTTCATACTGCTCCATCAGTACTGGTGTTGCTGAGCGGTGCAAACAGGGAGCCATCCACAAGATGCTGTCATGGACTCTAGCCCACGGCTTCCAGTTTTAGGTCGCAAAGTCATGTGTTAAGCACTTCTGTCAGCTTTGTACCGTTCATCCAAAACCAGAACTTTAACTTACTGATCATCCCCTCACTGTAGTGGAGACATACCGATTTTTAGGACTGGTTTTTTGTCACCCGATTGACTTGGCTTTCTCACCTTTGTCAGTTTATGCGGAAGTGCTGGCAGCACCTCAATGCCCTTCGCTGCCTGAGCAATACCAACTGGGATGAAGATTGCTCTACACTGCCACAGCTCCACAGAGCACTTGTTCAATGCCGTCTTGACTATGGGAGTCTGGTTTATGGTTCGGCGGCACCCTCAGCATTGCATTTACTCAACCCGTGCATCACTGTGGCATTTTACTAGCGACGGGAGCTTTTACGACGAGTCCAGTGACCAGTGTCCTGGCGGAGGCTGGAGTCCATTGCAGGTCAGGCAAGCGCAACTGCTCACCAGTTACATTGCACATGTTCGTAGTTATTCTGTGCATTCGAATTACTGTCTCCTTTTCCCACCCACAGCGGTTCATCTCCCGCATTGGTGGCCCAGGTGAGGGTTGAAAATTGCAGTTTGCATCCAGTCTCTTCTGTCTGAAGTGGATTCCTTGCCTTTACCACCTATAATTGAGGTCCATTCGCATACACCTCCATGGTGTGCATCTAGGCCGCGGCTTCGCCTGGACGTTTCACGTGGCCCAAAGGACTTGATCACTTCCTCTCTATCCTTGACATGGACCGAGGCCATGAAGTGGTTTACACCGACAGCTCGATGGCTGATGGTCACGCCAGCTACACTTATGTCCATGGTGGACATATTGAACAGCATTCCTTGCCCGATGGCTGCAGTGTTTTCACTGCAGAGCTGGTGGCTATATCTCGTGCTCTTGAGCACATTAGCTCATGCCCTGAGGAGTCACTTCTTCTGTGTATTGACTGCTTGAGCAGCCTACAAGCTATCGACCAATGCTACCGCCGTCATCCTTTGGTAGCGACCATCCAAGAGTCCATCAATGCCCTGGAATGATCCAGTTGTTCAGTGGTGTTTGTCTGGACCCCAGGTCCCATCGGAATCCCAGGCAATGAACTTGCTGGCAGGCTGGCCAAACAGGCTATGCAGAAACCGCTTATGAAGATCAGCATACCAATAACTGACCTGCGTTCGTTTTTACACCGCTAGGTTTTTCGGCTTTGGGAGACGGAATGGCTTAATCTCAGTACGCACAACAAACTGCGTGCCATTAAGGAGACTATGAATGTGTGGCAGTCCTCCATGCGGGGGGCCCCCCATTGGCCACACATTACGACCCACGGCTGCCTCCTGCACCTTGAAGACCTGCCTCAATGTTGATGCGGCGCCCGTTTGACAGTGGCCCACTTTCTGGTGCACTGTCCAACTTCTACTGCCCTGCAGCAAAATCTTTGGTTACCGAACTCGTTGCCACTAATTTTATCTGAACACTCCTCATTGGCTGATTTAGTTTTACATTTTATTCGCGAGGGTGGATTTTATCATTTGATCTAAGTTTTTGCCCATGTTCTTTGTCCCTCTGTGTCCTCCACCCTAGTGCTTTTAGGGTGGAGGTTTTAATGTGTTGCAGAGTGGCTGGAGTCTCCTTTTTATTCTCATGGTCAGCCAGCCATGGTAATCGGTTTTGTTTTTTTAATCTCTTCTGCCTGTTTCTTGTGTTTCTGTGGTTTTCTTCTCCCCTTTCTTCCATTTAAGTATTTGTTGCCCTTCCACTGTTCTTGTGGTTTTTCCTTTCTCTCAGTTTTATTTTGTCAGTTTCGCGTGTTTTATTCTCACCCTTGTGGCTTTGTTTTATTCAGAACAACGGACCATTGACCTAGCAGTTTGGTCCCTTCCCCCCTATTTTAAACAAACAAACCAACCATCCATTGATAATGGTTAGAAGTTTTTGATATCCATGTGTGGAGAGTCCAAAACAGGACTCTCCCACTTCCCTACTGAACACACAGGACTGCATTCCCCAGACAGGCATCAGTGCCCAGCTGCTTCCACATTCTTCTATGACAATTGTTAGGCATCAGATAAATCCTGCACTTGTGAAGAGAACCCTGTGCCACTGATCCGGGTTCCATTCAGAGTGATTTCTAGGCCATCTCCACACAACACCGTAATTGTGAAGGGTTTGCTTGAAATAGGTACCTAAGGGTCAAACTGGTGTCATATAGATGATTGTGGGTTGTTTGAGTTGACACGTGCCTCCCAAGTGGCTCCAAAAGGGCAACACACAGCTGTTGTGTTCTCACATAATGCTTGCACCGTAATTTGTGCATACCAATCATTAGCTAGCAGTGGGCCTACCACTGTGAGGCCTGTCTTCGAATGTTTTGTGTTGGCAATAGAGGTTAAATAATTAGTTGATGTAACTATGGTGTATGCCAGTTTGGCAGACAACTTCCCATCCTGAAAACCCTTCTTCTTGGAAATTGACTTGAGTGCTGTGATGATGGACCGGACAGTGTGCGTGAGCCTCATTGTCCTGCTCACAGCTCTATTGAACTGCAATGTGGATTCAGATTTATTCTGACCTCCATTACATAAAGATTTTCTATGTTCAAAGGAGTAATGAGGAAGAGGTTTTCAATCAATTAACCAGATTCAAGTCACGAGGATGGCTTGAAACTTGAAATTGTGCGTGGCATAGGAAGTCATTTTTCCTGTTAACCATTTGTGAATATGACACACACTGTGTGGCTTACGGAGTTTTGGTGTAGATGTGTATAAACAGTGCCACTGAGATATAAAAGATGTCACTGATGGGGTCTACTGGCAATTAATGTAATTTATGTTTTTTAAATTTTATTTTAAAGAACACGAACTCACGGAACTCTGTGTGTGGGTATAAACAGTGATATATCTTAACTAACTTGGTCCTAAAAGGTTATTGCCCATCTACAAGTTAATACATGTTTGGCACTGAGTGAGCCAGCCATTATACTATCACAAGTCTAACCAACCACTCATTCCCAACTTTGTTTAGCGGTAAACGTCAATTTTACTGCACCTTTGGATGCACTCATCAGCAGCCACTGTCGGAGTGGAGTTGATTGTGGTTCCATAACAATCGTACAAATTAGACATTGGTGGTGCAAATTTAAGGAGCGATCCCATCAGAAACGCTGTCCATATTATAAGTTCAGGGACTATTCCCATCTGCCTGTGAATGTAAAATAAATCTGATATCTTGCTTTTAGGCATTTTGTCATATGTAGTTGTCTCCTTGAAATATACGAGGGTTGGAACTTATAGTGGCATCTATTTATTCACAACCGATACAAAAAAGTTAAATGTTGGCACCTGTTCCTGTCCTTCAAAGTAGTCGCCAGCAATGTGGGAGCCTGTTCTGTTGATGGTGTAATTGGAACGGTCTACTGCCTGTCAAATCTCTGGAACAGTTCTGAAGCAAATGCTACGAAGTGGTTCCTTCATCTTCGGAATCAAATCGAAGTCACAAGGACTTAAGTCTGGGGAGTATGGTGGATGGTACAGTACCTCCCAGTCTCATCGACTGAACAGAGCGGTCACAGCTTATGCTGTATGCGCCCGCAAATTGCCATGCAAAATGATGGGTGGGTTGCGCAGAAAGTGTGACCATTTCTTTCGCAAAGCTGGTCACAGGTGATGCTCCAGAGTAATAATGTCCATTGGCGGTCTGCTGTGGAGGAACGTAATGTGTTAGGATAACACCATCATAGTCATGCACGAGAATCACCACAACTTTAGACCGCTCCATTCACACCATCAACAGAACAGGCTCTGCTAATGGTATACTACACCTTCCACATCACTGGCAACGGGTTATATACAATGCTGGTGACAACTTCGAAGGACAGTAACAGGTGCAAACATGTAACTCTTTTGTATCGGTTGTGAATAAATAGTTGCCACTATTTAAGTTCCAGCCCTCGTTGAAACATGTTAGCTGTGAGATTAATTGGTCTATTTTCACTTAGGAAAAAGATGATAATTTCTGTGAAGCACTTTTTTCTTATTAATAATTGAAATATACCTAGGAGAAAATTTTCTTACCAGTACCTCAGTGCCCATGTTTTATTGTACTTAGCATGTGATGCACTAAGGCTGCTACTCAAAAATAAGTTCTGCAACTAATTATACATATGTTTTCAGAAACATTGCCTTTACAAATGGTACATTGCTACTTCGCCAAGTATTGCTCCATCAGTCTTTTAGTCTTCTTACTTTCACTGATAAAGAATATGGAGCTCAAGAGAAAATTCAGTTTGTATCATTCACAAAGAAATATCTTGTACAGTACAGTACTATATGATACTTCATTCAACCTGGGATCATTTTACAGCTCCATAAGATTTGAACATCTTGTCTAGGCAGGTATGAGCATACATATATTTTATGAAATGAGTAACACGAATGATAACTTTAATGCAGTTTGTTTACTGACTGGTATCAGTTCAGGACCATGTTGATGGTAGTCAAATATGCAAGTAACATTACATAATATACAACTACTATGTGAAATGCAGGCATTAATCTCTACAGAATTGTTTTGTAGTGATTAGCGCCTTCATTTCACGTAGTTACTTTGTTCAGAATTGTTATGCTTGACTTAAGTTACATACAATGGGTTTTGAAAAATGTATATGTAATGTTGGTTCTATAATTGCATATTTGTCCACCATGAACGTGGTCCTCGACTAAAGCTGGTCAGTAAATAAACCACATTAAAGTCAATATTTGTGTTATGCATTTTGTA
This sequence comes from Schistocerca americana, assembly GCF_021461395.2. NCBI lineage: Eukaryota > Metazoa > Arthropoda > Insecta > Orthoptera > Acrididae > Schistocerca > Schistocerca americana. The sequence continues at coordinate 816,769,348 of NC_060130.1, read as the reverse complement.
CAGGGTATAAGAGTTGCCTGCTTAATAAAAGAGAAAACATGTCCTATAGACAGATGTACAAATGAGTTTACTTAGGATAAGCATTTGTTGATAAAGGTGTTGTTGAAGAAACTATACAGCATTTGTACGAATTAATTTAGAAAAACTTAAATCAGAATGGCCAGACAGAACAAGGACATCCACCTCCCAAATCTGGGTTTAATGTCTTACAAATGCACTACTTCATTTATACCTGAGATACAATTTTCTATTTGAACAAATCAGCTCAATAACATGAAAAGAGTTATTCACTGTTCATGTAGTTAATTTGAGAATTTATGTTTCATTTGAGATTCTTCTGGGAATTGTACAATTCACTATTGTCAGGAGACTGTAGCATGAACAGTTGGTAATCTGTATTTAGTTACTGAAGGTGTGGGTCATTTTCCTTGGCCATCAGTTTCTTGCTATCAAGTTATGTAATTCAAATTGGTAAAGATACCTCTTCCATTCACTAAACTCAATAGCCTCATGTAGTAGTATTAGTAGTAGGTAAGTGTCACAATAGTGTTCTTTGTCAAGTCACTGGTAGAAAGGAAAAACAGAAAAGTAGGGCAGTTTAAAATTAATTAATTAATATGCACATAAAAAAGTTTTGCATAACCTTGGTTCTGAGATTTCCAGAACTTGTATAGAAAATTGGAATAGAGATCAACATAAACATCATTTCTGCCCTTTTTCTTGCTCTTGAAAACCACACATTGCGTGTTGTACCACCATACAGTGAGACCTTGACAGATGGTTGTCCAGATTGCTGTACACATCGGTACCTCTGATAACCAGCATCACATCCTATTGCATTGATGCATGCCTGTATTTGTCGTGGCATACTATCCACAAATTCATCAAGGCACTTTTGGTCCAGATTGTCCCACTCCTTAACAGCGATTCGGTGTAGATCCCTCAGAGTGGTTGGTGGGTCACATTGTCCATAAACATCCCTCTTCAGTCCATCCCAGGCATGTTCAACTGGGTTTATGTATGGAGAACATGCTGGCCACTCTAGTCAAGCGATGTTATTCTGAAGGAAGTCATTCACAAGATGTGCACGATGGGGGTGCAAATTGTCGTCCATGAAGGAATGCCTCGCCAATATGCTGCTGCCGATATGGTTGCACTATCAGTTGGAGGACAGCATCCACGTATCATGCAGCCTCTACGGCAGCACCTTCCGTGACCACCAGCGGTGTACATTGGCCCCACATAATGCCACCCCAAAACAGCAGGGAACCTCCACCTTGCTGCTCTCCCTGAAGAGTGTGTCTAAGGTATTCAGCCTGGCCGGGTTGCCTCCAAATATGCCTCCGACAATTGTCTGGTTGAAGGCATATGCGACACTCATCGGTGAAGAGAACGTGAAGCCAATCCTGAGCAGTCCATTTGGCATGTTGTTGGGCCCGTATTTACCACGCTGCACGGTGTCGTGGTTGCAAAGATGGACTTCGCCGTGGATGTCAGGAGTGAAGTTGTACATCATGCAGCCTATTGCTCACAATTTGAGTCGTAACAAGACGTCCTGCGGCTGCACAAAAAGTGTGATTCAACATGGTGGCATTGTGGTCAGGGTTCCTCCAAGCCATAATCCGTAGGTAGTGGTCATCCACTGCAGTAGTAGCCATTGGGCAATAACATATTGTGATAGGCACTTTAAATTAGCAGTGTCAGCTAATAGCTTCTATTTTACTTGTCAATTCACAAGAAGGAGAGTTAAATTTTTTGTTTGTCTTCTTGACTCTCCTTACTTCATATGGTTTTCCTCCATGAAGGGAACTAAGGAATATTGGGATTGAGATTGCTTTAAAGTTTTATCATATTTTTGTGAAGATTGTTTACACTTATCGTTCTCAGATAATGTGCAACATGAAGTGATGTGAATAGCGTCATCACATAGTGCTTGATATTTTCTTTTAATGGTCGGACTTGTAAAATATCTGATCAGAGTATGTACCCTCATACTCGCTTAATGGAGTGCTGTCTCCACATTTAAATTATCATTAGTCTGGTAATCTTGCTGTTTTGGAGGCCAAAAAGAAGTGAGTCAGCTTCATTCATGTTCTAAATGTGAATGTCCACTTGTATCTCCATTGCCTGTATTCCTTGATGGCACCCTGTCCCACATTATAAAACTTTCTAAATATCAGATACAGAACAGTTTACTGAAACTTTATAACTGTAATGATTGATTCAGGCTGGAAAATATTTGAAATTATGAGAGACATTTTTGGGGCTAAAAATTGTTTTCATTAATTATTTTATTATGATCTGATTGTGCCTACTGATCAGTTTCTAAATGTGTGTATTAGCATTTTACATTGTGTGCCAACCAGTGAACTCTCCGCTGTCTTATTTATTTGCTGTTAGATTCAGACTGACTTTTCCTATTCTTCTTACTGAGTGAGGTGGCGCAGGGGTAAGACATTGGACTTCTAATCATTATGATGCCATTTCAGATCCATGTCCAAACATCCAGATTTGGGTTTTCCATGATTTCCCTAACTTGCTTCAGTCAAATGGCTCTTTTGAGGGGGGCACAGCCAATTTCTTTCCCATTCTTCCCCAATCTGAGCTTGAACTCCTTCTCAAACAGTGTTTTGAAGTAAGCGTTTTGGACTTTTTCACTTATTCATTGAAAATGTTAAAGCCACATTGTGTCACTAAGGTAATTTACCTGCTCTTTTGGCAAAAATGGACTTACAGTGTACCGTGGCCTTTCCATTGCATGTTGATATTGGTAACTGCTGCCATGCTGAATGGTTGGCAGTGGAATGGTGAATCATGAGAGTTATTGGTAGCCACTCAAAATGCTCATTTCTAATTTTCTATGGCTCATAAATAAAATTATCTGGTGTTTTGTTTTATTAGGTTTAGAGTTTAAACACATCAGAATTTTTGGTGAAATCTGCAAGAAGAGATACTAGTAGATTATTGCAATGACAAATGTATATCTTAGTTTACACTACACAGCAATCTAAGACAGCAATCTTGTCTTCACATTGAGATTTGTTAGCTTCTCTAATGCTCAACCAAATTGTCACCTTCTATCCTAAGCTACGCTTCAGGCTTCACCACCGGTGGATCTGCAGTGCATCTAGTTTACTAAGATTCATTCGTTGGCTTTGCCAACTTACAACCAAATTGTCAGATTCTAGCCCAGCCTAGACTTCAGGCTTCACTACAGGTTAGCCAGTGTGCGCATTTAGTTTTCGTCCCCATCTCCATATAAAAAACAAATCAATTCCCATACTCTACCAAAAGAAATCATTATACTCTGTGGTTCTCATTGGCTGCTGTGTACTATCACGCAGTTGGACATGACCAACGGGAACAGCTCATCAACAGCAGTATGCAGTGTAAAAGGCTGGTACACCAAAAGTGCACTTCGGCTGCTCTTGTTAATGATTTAGTATTGGCCACTGGCATACTGTAATATGAATTTTCCATTACAGTTTTAGAACAGTGTAAATTATCAGAACTTTTCCATAATACTTTGTGTTTTAAAATTTAGTGGAAAAGGTTTTCACCGGGTTATAAAACGTTTATTTTCGCAATGAATTAAGCGGTGTTTTAATACTCCTTGTTGATTTTTATTGCTGCAAATAAACCCTGAAATATTTTACTTTTTATTGCACAAAATCACATACTTCTTTGCGGTGTTTTAAATAGTACAAGTAAATGAGCTGTTAAAGAACTAAATTTTACATTCTGAAAAATTATAGTATATCTGTAGGAAGCAAATTTTCACATAAAACTAAATTCCAGAGTTTAAATGCACACGTAAAAATTGCACTCAACAGGTACGAAAAGAAAGTATGCAAAACTGACATTCAGTACTGGAATCTACTTTTTTTTACCACCGATCACAGCTTTTGATTTTAACTAACACTTAAAGTATTTTATTGAAGAAACAAAGGTCCACATCACCATTGTCCTGAAGTACTTCCTCAGAATGACACTCTTGTTTACTAATTGCATTGTGACTGTTGGCTATTGCTAAATTGTCTTATTTTTTATCTGTTTGTTGATCTATATTGCTGACATCATCCTCCATCCACTGACAAACAATTTCATGAAACTGAGGATTCTTAAAAATTGACACGTTCATAGGAACAGATTTTGTACAGTTCTGAAGAAAACAGGTAGGAAGTTAATAAACTGTAATCTAGGAAACCCAAACGTGTCAGCAACAAAGAAAGAAATCGATAATGCGACAGACAATAAAACATTGTAGGGTTGGCGATTTAAGCAGGATTGGAGGTTAGAGGGAGGGGGTGTTTATGAAGCAATCTTCCAGAAATGACGGAGGGGGGGGGGGGGGTTCATAAATTCTTGCCCACACTGAGAGATCACACCTCATGAATTAAGGGCTTAAAAGCATTTTATCTACCAAACAAAAATGAAGCATGTATACAAGGAATATAGGGACAGTTGCAATGGAGCAAATGCACAATTGGCACAAAGCAAAAGCATAAGATAAAACAGGTAAGCAGACGCTAATCAAATTTTGAGATGTCAATAGGGCAGTGCTTTGTGAAGCCTTAAATAATTGCTATATCAAAATCTTATCGCAGGGCCTACCCCAAACCACCATCAATTTTTGGTTATGTAGAAAATGTAAGTGGACCAAAAATTGACACATGACCAAAACAGAAATTAGCAAAACAGAAGCGGAAATGTAAAATTCTGCTTTCAAATATTCGGCTGCAACAGAAAAGTGCCACCGTTTGACTGTTGTACTACTGCATAGATGTGTTTTAATAATCAATACCAGTGCCGGTGTGAAGCAACTATAATTGGCAAAATACGGCATACAGAAACATCGAATTATTAGGGACCTGGAAAAATTGGGGAATTTCAGGAATTTGATAAAGTCTCAGGGAATTGCATGTTTTTAACCTAGCATCGAAATTGAATTTTATTAAGTTTTATAAATCACAAATTTTACTTATTATGTCAAAGAGTGTTAATTACATGATGAAAAGGAAAGTTGCCACTCACCATATAACGGAGATGCTGAGTCGCAGATAAGCACAACAAAAAGACTGTCACAAATACAGCTTTTGGCCAGTAAGGCCTTCGTCAAAAAAACACGCGCGCACACACACACACACACACACACACACACACACACACACACACACACACACACAACTGTAATCTTGGGCAACACTCAGTGTGGCCTCATTTACCCAAGACTACAGTCGCACATGCCTCTCTGTGTGTCTCTCTCTGTCTGTGTGTGTGTGTGTGTGTGTGTGTGTGTGTGTGTGTGTGTGTGTGTGTGTGGGTGAGTGGGGGGGGGGGGGGTAGGTCTATTTTTGATGAAGGCCTTATTGGCCAAAAGCCTTATTTGTGACAGTATTTCTGTTGTGCCTATGTGTGACATCTTCGCTATATGGTGAGTGGCAACTTTCCTTTTCATAATATTGTTACATTCCATCCTGGATTTTCCATTGTTTGAAAGTGTGTTAATTTATGAATAATAATCCATATAAATTATCAATGTTAAAAAAACTGCGGTTAAACTACAGGTTGTTGTTGTTGTTGTTGTTGTTGTTGTCTTCAGTCCTGAGACTGGTTTGATGCAGCTCTCTATGCTACTTTATCCTGTGCAAGCTTCTTCATCTCCCAGTACGTACTGCAGCCTATATCCTTCTGAATCTGCTTAGTGTATTCATCTCTTGGTCTCCCTCTAAGATTTTTACCCTCCACGCTGCCTTCCAATACTAAATTGGTGATCCCTTGATGCCTCAGAACATGCCCTACCAACCGATCCCTTCTTCTAGTCAAGTTGTGCCACAAACTTCTCTTCTCCCCAATCCTATTCAGTACCTCCTCATTAGTTATGTGATCTATCCATCTAATCTTCAGCATTCTTCTGTAGCACCACATTTCGAAAGCTTCTATTCTCTTCTTGTCCAAACTATTTATCGTCCATGTTTCACTTCCATACATGGCTACACTCCATACAAATACTTCCAGAAACTACTTCCTGACTCTTACATCTATACTTGATGTTAACAAATTTCTCTTGTTCAGAAACGCTTTCCTTGCCATTGCCAGTCTAAATTTTATATCCTCTCTACTTCGACCATCATCAGTTATTTTGCTCCCCAAATAGCAAAACGCCTTTACCACTTTAAGTGTATCATTTCCCAATCTAATTCCCTCAACATCATCCAACTTAATACTACAGCTTATGGCTGGTATATAGCTCAACTGAGAGAAAAGAGTAGTCATTGTTGTGGTATGCTCCCCACCCCTCTCCAACCCCACCTCTCACTCACCATTAGTCAGGAGCTACTTCATACCATCTTCCTCCACACACCTGGAATTATCAGGGATTTTTTCCCCCTCCAAGTTCGAGTAGCCACCCTGGCAGAGCACCTATCAGATGCTATGCTGAATTAGAAAGTGAATTTGTGCTATTTTAACTATAATTTACTGCAGAGCCCTTGAACAGAAAAGCATTTGCAATAATTGTAAGAGCTCCCACTTCTCCCCCAAACAGATGAAAGAACTTCTCCACAAAATTACCATGTTATACAGTTCACTTCTTTTTCTGACAGGATTCTAGAACATATTCATAGTTCAACAATGATCTAAGTGCAACAAACTGAATTTGTCCATTAAAACAGTGTATATGACAAAAGCCCTGTAAAAACCTAATTTATACTCTTATCACAATCTCTTAGAAAAGCCAGGGATAGAGGTAATCAGGTGAATTCAGCACTCTAGACTTTTGAAAAACTGTTGATTCAATATCACGCTCATGCCTGCTAAAGAACATGACTTTACACAACATGTCTAGCTAGGTTTTTGTAACTTGCAAACTTACATGTAGTGACAAAAATACTACTTAATACCACAATAGAGGCAGTGCTGACACACGTACAGATGTAGAATTCACCCTTTGCAATATTTCTTCCCAATCCCGAGAGAGAAATGACCTAATGTGAAACCGAGTTAATCTCCTAGCTCTAGCTCCACCATTTCCTTAATGGGTGATTTTAATGCTCATATTTTTTTATGGGGCAGCTCTAAGACCTCTGTCAGTGCTAAACATTAAATCAGGTGTTTTTAAATTTTTACATTTACATACTGAATAATGGCTAACCCACCCATTTTAGTTCAGGACACAGACCCTTTTCAATCATAGAGCATACAGTCTGTAGTGGTAGTTTCTACTCTTTTACTCAGTGGAAGGTTGGTGACTGCATCTGTGATGGTCACTGATACTGAACTAGATGTCTCCTGCATTGGATTCTTAATACTAATGGCTGTCGTGCTTTTAGCACTTATGTAACACTTGATATTGAAGGGACCCTCAGACACAACCCCGAAGATCTTGCACTCAGCCAAACTAGTGATACCATTATCCCCAGGGAGGAGATCCTCACAACCATAAATTGTTATGAAATGGAATTCCAGCATGTTAGTGCCATATGTTGAAAGATGCTCACATCACCTTTAAATGTCTGAGCCAGAGCCCACTGCCTCATAAAAAGACAAAAAAGGAATGCTGTGAAAGTTTCGTATCCATTATCAGAACTTGTCCCCTCTCTCTCTCTCTCTCTCTCTCTCTCTCTCTCTCTCTCTCTCTCTCTCTCTCTGTATAACACCCCTTTTTTCTAAATTAGAACTGCTTGGCACACTTACAATGTGCAAAAATAAGGCTGAAAGACCTGATAGAATAAATAATCAAATGTTACTCCATCTAACTATAAAGTGCAAGCACATGCACTTGCTATTTCTAAGCAAATCTGGCTTTAGGGAAAGTTCCCTTCTCAGTGGATGGCAAGTATGATTATCCCAGTTTTGAAACCAGGGAATCCCCCACAGGAAGTAGATAGCCACAGACCGATCTCTCTTCTCCGTGGCCTTTACAAACTGTTTTAGCATACTGTAAGCTGACAACTGTGCTGCACCCTAGAGATGAATGGCCTCTTGTTTAACTCACAGTGTGGATTTTGGAAGGGCCAGTCTCCTAGTAATCATCTACTCTGCCCAAAGTCTTGGGTTTAATCATCGTCAGCTTCTCATCACGGTCTTCTTTGACCTGTATAAAGCCTATGGTGTGATGTGGCACCCCCATATCCTCTCCACCGTACACGAGTGAGACTATTTTGGCTCCTCCCAATTTTCATCCAAAATTTTCTTACTCGGCGAGTCTTCAAAAGCCTGAGTAAAAATTATCCTACAGTGCTTCCCACATATAGAAAAATGGAGTGCACTGTCCTGAGTGTGACCATCTTCTAAGTCTGACTGGTGAACAATATTGAACATTTAACAAATAGCATACTTTTTAATTTATGGGCCTTATTTTTCATGACTTTTGATGCACTTCGGTGGTTTGTAATTTCTGTAAAAGACAAAGGTATATTACAAAAACTGAACGAACTATAAACATTTTTACCTTAAAGGACCATAGTTGGTCATTCTAACTTAAAAGGTGTTTTTTACATTTCATATCTGTAAAGGTACAACAATGGATTTTTTCATCCACTTAGTTTCATTGTTGTGATCTCGTTCCCTCTCTCTTTACACATTTTGCTTTATTTCAAAGAAGGGTGGATATACTTTAGTTGCTGGTCTCCTGTCAGTACGCTGTTGTCCTCTGCAGAAGTGTAGCGTTCCTTCTCATCATTATGACGCACCAGAATTACTGAATTATTTGAACAGTTTACCAGAAGATTCTGAAGGAGAAGATATTTTTGAATGTGATGAGTTGGCTGATAAAGATTACACAGAATATTCAGCCCCACAAAACAGAACAAGGGGAATCGTCAGTCAGAAGATGAATATTCAGAACCTGTACAACACGTATGACTAACCCAGTGCTTACCAGTTCAATTCCAGTGGCACCACAAATTCCGGCTCTCAGCTGAGGGCCGAGGAAGGGGTGGGGTGGGGTTGGGGTGGGGGTCGGGGGTGGGGGGGGGGGGGGGGGGAGGGGGAGAGAGAGAGACCGGGGGGCGCGCATCCGGAAGTTGGTAGTGCAGAGACTGCAGCTGACGGAACAGTGTGGACTCGAATTGCACCAGGTCATGCACGATTCCAGTAAATTTGGAGTTGATATTCTGGACCAGATGTCTCGTCTGTACACTGTCAAGTTTCGCTGCCGTGACGTGATGACTGGGTGTTGTGTGATGTCCTTAGGTTAGTTAGTTCTAAGTTCTAGGGGACTGGTGACCATAGGTGTTAAGTCCCATAGTGCTCAGAGCCATTTGGCTGCCGTGATGGCCTATGCATGTGTTTTTCAGCGTCCTAGACCTTGCTGGAATCAATGCCTGGATCCTTTGCAGAGAGACAACAGGAGGAAAAGTTATCCGGCAAATGTTTCTTTTCAAATTAGCAGAAAAACTCTCCTCTCTGTATGTACAGTCGAGGATAGGACCTGTGTATACATTCACTGCAACCACTGAAATACGTAAGATATTGGTATGGAAGACATGCCATGTGGGAGGATACAAAAGTTCGAACAAAACTAAAAATTGTGTGGAATGAAAGAAATTCGTATTTGGTGCATCATGTGCTGGAAGTGTTCAGCATGTGTGTGCGAGTTGTTCTGACAAAGGTGATGGCTTTGATTAAAAAACTGTCATAGAGAAGCAATTATTTCGTCATAGTTACAGCTATTGATTGTGTATTTACAACGTATTCTGTAATCGATCTCCTTTATTTAATTAAATATACTTTCTGTAGAAATTTTTGATTATAATGCATTTGCACAACAAGCATAAAGTGCTACTGACCTAGAGAGAGACTCCGTTCTGAGAACTTAAGAAGTAAAACCGAAAATAAAGAAGAAAACCTTCACCAGTCAAAATGACCAGTAGTGGTCCTACTAGGCAGTTCACTAATGCTGACCCACATAGTGATCAGTGTACTCCCAGAGGCAGTGGGATCTATAGTCTCACTTTCCTTATACATTGACGTCTGCATCTGCAATAGTTCTTTAAAAATGAGGGTCACTGAGTGACAACTACAGGTCTGTATAAGGAAAGCAGAATATTGGCCTCATACACATGGTTTCCAGTTTCTTCACTACCGTGATTTGCATTATGCATTTTTACCGATGCAGAATTGTTCATCTGCACCCAAAGTCTACCTATGTAACAAGCTGCTAAATATTGGTCAAGACATACTGCTTTTTAGGAGTCATATTTTCTGTTAACTTGGTTATGTAATATGACAGTGTAAAGCTCTCATTTTATCATGTTTATGTTATAGAAGCCTGACCTTTGGATCCCCAACACCATCAACAGTATACTTCTAGAACTGATCCACCAATGTGGGGTCACACTTGTGACTGGTGCTTTCCAAACGAGCCTTGTGGGCAGTCTCCTGGTTGGGGTAGGGATTCCCCACTTATGGATTAGGTGCCATTACTTCTAACAAAGCTGTTTACATCATCTGTTTGGTGATACTGATATAGGACGTCCACAAAAGTGGCTGTGTTTGTGTCCCAGTAGTGACCTCGTTGTAGTTTATTAGTTCCAACTTCTGCTTACCTCTATTCAGTGCTCTCACACACACAAACACCTCCACTGTGTATGGCGTATGCACAAATTCGCCTGGGCCTTGGTCTTGGCTCACTGAGTGTGACAGACCACTCTGTTTTTCTGCCAATTGTTTTTGGTCTTGGTGAGTACCCTGATTCAGATATCATTTATACAGAAGCTAAAGATTGGAATGGCTATGTCTTCCCTCACACCAGGACTAATGAGATACAGTCCCTGCCCGGCACACACATTTATATCAGAATTGGTGGCAATTTTGCATGCCCTTCACTACATCTGCCACCCAGTCACGAGTCTCTTCAAATTTGCAGTTATTCCTATGGTCCATTGGCGGCACAAATATAAAATCTCAACCATAGGAAGTCAGTGGTACTCCTGACTCACAATCGCACAATGATTGTGGGGAATTAACTCGTGGAATGGCTCATCAGGATTCCAGGAAAGATGCTCTGAGAATAAAGATACTGGCATCCAATATGCTACCAAAATTGTATCAACAAATCTTAGTGGCCTGGAACAGTAAGTGGAGTGTCACAGCCACAATCAATAAGTTACAGACTATAAAAAAGTCTAAGACTGTGTAGAGGTCTTTTCGTAGGCTATCTCACTGTAAATCTGCAATCCACTGCTTCCTCCATATTGGTCACATCATTCTGACCGATGGATACAGCCTGCAGAAAGCTGTCCACCTCATAGTTGTGGCACTCTTCTGACATTCACTCATACCCTGTTGGAGTACCTCAGCTTAACTGCTGCACAGTGAACTTCATAACTGGCTGAGACCCAGCCTAAAATTCTGGCTGATAATGTTTGTGGTAGAGTAGATTGTATACTTTTATCAGCATCTTTAATTGTTGTTGTCTTCCTGTTGGTTGGACAAGGGAGGGGGTCAGCTACCGCCACACAGTTAGCTCTGGGGGATCTCCAGTTGTCCCCATATGGGGAGCTGGTTTGACCCTGACACCCTAAGAAAGTTTCATTTTTCTTAAGTTTTCTTTGTAAGAAGATAACAAAATTGGCAACTATTGATCTGGTATAGTGGGCAGCAGAACCCAGTTGGGAGGGGGGGGGGGGGGGACTAAAATCTTGAAGGCCTACTTATTGTTGAGCTTTCTGTGTACTGGTCCTGTGGAGATTGTGGAAATTATGCTCATAACAGCATCCCCAGCATCTTCACTGTATTTGGAAGAGACTGTAATATGTAGTATGAAAAGTAAATTCTACTTTATATTTTATGGTGACTCACATTGAGTGGTTATTGATATAAAATGATAAAGAAAGAAGATAATAAATTTAAGAAATCAGAAGCTGGGCAACTGATAAAATCAAATTAAAAAATGGCCATTGAGTATGAGAGAAATGGAAAATACACACCTCACCAAGGACATAACGATGTTGTTGCAGTGAAATGAGAGGGATGTGAATTATTATTTGTTTCACCAAACAATAAATTTAAAAAACTGCAACATCACTTCCATATAGTCAACTGTTTGTTAATTGTGACTCTTCAGTTTCTCCCGGTGTGTTTCTTGCTTGAACAGTCCACGGGTGTACTGCTGGTCCATAGTGTCCAACGGGCACAATATGTCGCCATCGTCTGGTGCACTGACGAAATGAGCTCCTGAGGGTGGGCAGCCATCTCAAATCCCCTCCCCCAGCAAGGTGTTCTCTCTGCGGTGCGCGCCCGCGGCCAAATGTCGGCAGTCACTGAGATGCTGGTGTCAGCATATGTGGTGGCGTCGGTGTAATTGCCTCATCCACCCTGGTCGCCCATTCGTTTTCTTTGCTGTGTGTCTTTTTAATTAGACTCAATGCTGGCCCCCATGCCTTGCTGAGGTTATAGCCACAATCTCGGTTGATGGGTCCGTTCCTGGTATGAATTTCGATAGCCTCTCGAACGACGCTGTCCTAGCATTTAGATGTCTGTGCCAAGACCGAAGTATGTTGGTAGTCCATTTCATGATTTTCGGACAAACAGTGCTCTGTGACCGCTGACTTGTTGGGATACCGAAGTCGAGTGCACCTCTGATGTTCTCGGCAACGATCTTCAATGGTGCGCACTGTCTGTCCAATATGTCTTCCCACACTGACACGGAATCTGGTTTATGCCAGCCTTCCGCAAACCGAGATTGTGTTTGACACTTCCCAATGATGCTCATGTTTTATTGGGTGGGCAAAAGACAGTTCCTACTCAGTGTTTCCTCAATATTTGTCCTATTTTCCTCGATAGTGCACTAGTATACAGTATATAGGCAGTGGCTCCCTCTTCCTCCATGACTTCTTCCATCTCCACATGCTGTACTGTAGAGGTGGGTGGAGAGTGATCTGCCATTCCAAGTACCCATTTTTCCAGAATACAGTTTCGAGGTGTTCCCGCTCGTGGGCAGACACTCTGCATCAGAGGTGGTGCGTGCCCTGTGCACCAGTGTTTTTAGCACCCCATTCCTCTGCGAAGGGTGGTGGCAGCTATCCGCATGCGAATGCGGGTCAGTCTATCCGCATGCAAATACAGGTCGGTGTGCATTTTTTTCCTGTATGACCCATGGCTCAGAGTGCCATCTGCTCTTCTTTCGACCATGACATCCAGGAATGGTAATCTTCTTTCTGCTTTGGTCTCCATAGTGAATTTGATGTTCAGATATGTGGAGTTCAGGTGTGTAAGGAAGTCTAGGAGCTTGTTCCTTCCATGGGGTCAGATCATGAACGTGTCATCCACATAACGGAGAAAATGAGTAGGTTTCCATTTGGATGATACCAAAGCTTCCTCCTCAAAGCACTCCATATAGAAATTTGTGGCCACAGGCGAGAGTGGGCTCCCCATCGCGACCCTTCTGTTTATTCATAGTATTCTCCATTAAATAGAAAATACGTGGAGGTCAGAGCGTGCCTTAAAAGGTCAGTCGTCTTCTCGTCAAATTTCTGTGCAGTAAGCTCAGCTGACACTCAAAGAGGGAACCTGGTGAATAATGAAACGTCAAAACCCTCCAGGATATCCAAGTCTTTCAGCTTGAAGTTATCGAAGTTTTACGAAATCCACAGGATTATGAACGTGATGAGGGCATTTACCCACATAAGGGCTTAGTAATTTGGCCAGCAAATATGTAGGTGCCCTAATGTTGCTGACAATTGGGCAACAGTACCCCTTCTTTGTGGACTTAAGGGAGTCCATAAAATCTGCCAGCCAGTGTGGCCGAGAGGTTCTAGGCGCTACAGTCAGGAACCGCGCGACCGCTACAGTCGCAGGTTTGAATCCTGCCTTGGGCATGGATGTGTGTGATGTGCTTAGGTTAGTTGGGTTTAAGTAGTTCTAAGTTCTAGGGGACTAATGACCTCAGAAATTAAGTCCCTTAGTTCTCAGAGCCATTTGAACTATAAAGTCTTGGCGGTACAGGTCCTCGAACTGTCAATTTCTTGGCGACACCCTCTGGTAAATCCATGCCCTTGAGAAGAGCCCTAGTCTTGTTCTCCCCCTTCCTTGTGGGGCCAGCGTTGATCTTCGTGTAAGATTCGTCATTTAGCAGGCTCTGCTTCTTCTCAGTGTAGTCCTTATGGGAAAAACAACCATAGCATTGCCTTTGTCAGCCGGTAAGACAACAATCTCAGGGTTCTCTTTCAGGTCTCGAATGGCTGCCCTCTCCCTGTCAGTAATATTAGACTTGATTGGTTTAGTTCTCATCAGAGCATGGCAGGTTTCCCAGCATACTTCAGCTGCACTGACAATGTCTGCTACCGGTGTGAACCTAGGCGTGGGAGCAAAATTAAGTTCCTTCTCCAGAACAGAAACTGCATCTTCAGTCAGCTCAATGTCCATGAGATTGATGACCATCTTGCGGGAGGCCTCCAGCGATGGTTTGCCAGGGAGAGGTAATTTAGATATCTGACGTCCCAAGGCCTTATTATGTGCAGAATTGGTGGTCAACCAGGTAACACAATCAGTCCAGTCCCAGGTCCTGGAATTAAAATGATTGCTTAGTTGTAGATGTAGTTTAAGTATTTCCTGGGTGTTGTAATCAAAGCTGCGTCTGGTAAAGTGCACCATCTCACAAACCAAGGTGAGACCACGCTTCTGCTGCAGAATCGATGTGATACGTGACCTTAGCAAAGTTTGGCACAATGTGATCGGTATGACATCTCTTCAGAAAAGCAAGAGCACTCAGCAAACGCCTTCTTCAGTGGTGCAGCTTGTCGAATTTCTTCATGATGTGATACATCTCCTCCCTGTAAAGGTATATGATGTGATTCTTCAGTTTCTCCTGGCGTATTTCTTGCTCGGACAGTCCACGGATGTACTGCTGGTCCACAGTGTTAAACGAGCACAACGTTGAGTCTAATTAAAAAGATGCTCAGCAAAGGAAAAAAAATGGGTGACCAGGATGGACGAGGCAATTACACCGATGCCACCACAGATGCCGACGCCAGCGTGTCAACGACCGCTGACGTGCGGCTGCGGGGCGGACCGCGGAGACAACGCCTCACAGGGGGAGGGGATTAAAGACACGGCCGCCTGCCCTCAGGAGTTCAGTTCATCAGTGCACCTTATGATGGCAACATGTCTGGTCGTCAAAATATTGTGCCTGTTGGACACTACGGACCCGCAGTAGACCTGTGGACTGTTCGAGCAAGAAATACACCGGGATAAACTGAAGACTCACGTAGTATACCTCTACGGGGATGAGATGTATCGCAGCATGAAAAAATTTGACAACCTACACCACCGAAGGAGCCATTTGCTGAGTGCTCTTACTTTTCTGAAGAGATGTTGTGGCAATCAGGTTGTGCCAAACTTTGCTAAGGTCAGACGGAAATTCATAGAGTAAAAGAGAAGTAATATCCCGTTCCCCAAGGAAGTGTTATAGGCCCTCTATTATTCCTGGTCTATAATAACGATATAGGAGACAATCTTAGTAGCTGTCTTAGGTTGTTCGCAGATGATGCTGTCATTTGCCATCTTGTAAAGTCATCAGATGACCAAAACAAATTGCAAAATGATTTAGATAAAATATCTGTGTGGTGTGAAATGTGGCAATTAACTCTGAATAAAGAAAAGTGTGAAGTTATTCACATGAGTACTAAAAGAAATAGGCTAAATTTCGATTGCACAATAAGTCTCACAAATCTAAAGGCTGTTAATTCAACAAAATGCTTAGGGATTAAAATTACAAATAACCTAAATTGGAACGATCACGTAGATAATGTTGTGGGCAGAGCAAGCAAGACTATGATTCTTTGGCAGTCTCAGAAGGTGCAACAGGTCTACTAAAGAGAGTGCTATTCTGGAGTACTATTGTGCAGTGTGTGATCCGCATCTTGTGGTACTGATGGATGACATCAAAAAAGTACAAAGAAGGACAGCTCGTTTTGTATTATCACAAAATGGCGGGGGTGGGAGTGCCACAGACATGATACATGAATTGGAGTGGCGATCATTAAAATAAAGGCATTTTTTGTTAGGACAGGATCTTCTCATGGAATTTGAATCACCAGTTTCCTCCTCAGATTGCGAAAACATTCTGTTGGCATCCATCTACATAGGGAGAAATGATCATGACGATAAAGTAAGAGAAGTTGGGGCTCGCACAGAAAAATTTGAGTGCTTGTTTTTCTTGCGCGCTGTTAGGGCGTGGAACGGTAGAGAGATAGCTTGAAGGTGGTTCATTGAACCCCCTACCAGGCACTTTATTGTGAATAGCAGAGTAATCATGTAGATGTAGATATATGTAAGTCACATCACTGATGAAAATGTGTGTGAGATCATGGCAGATGGTCTTTTAAGAGGACTGTGATGAAAAATAAGATGACAGCTGCAAAAGTCACTACAGAACTGAATGTCACACTTTCAAACCCTGTCAGCATAAAAACATGAAAGAAGCTCCATAAATAAGGAAATGAAGGGCAACCTGGAATTCCAATACTGATAACCTCACTGTTAAGTGCCCATAACTCCTGGAATTCCAAAACATCAGTGATGTAAATGCCCATAACAGGAAAACAAAGCTATAAAACCTTGGACTATGGAGTAGTGGAAGAAAGTAATTTGGTTGGATGAGCCTTTTTCACAGTTTCCAGCTTCAGGCTGAGCTTAGATCTGGCATACGCTGTCCTGTGCCTACGATTCAAACTGCATGCTACGAAGAGTAAAATATGGTGGGAGTTCTGTGATGGTGTGCAGTCAGATTGTGTTATTCCACGAGCTCTGTGTTTACTCTGCAGGCCAGCTTATTGCCAAGGATTATGTGACTTCTGGCTAATCAGATCCATCCTACGGTACAATATTTGTTTCCCAATGTTGATGCTGTGTTCCAACATGACAGGGACACTGTTCACACAACTTGCATCATGCAGGACTGGCTTGATGAGCATAAGGATGAATTGACACCTCTCCCCTGGCCGCCACTGTCAACAGATCTCATTATTATTGAACTGTAGTGATCTACTTTGGAAAGAAGGGCATATGATTGCTATCCCCCTCCACCACTGCTACCTGAACTTGCCACTATTTTATAGTTCGAATTCTATAAGATTCCCTCAGAAATCATACAGGACTTGTATTTAACCATTCTGAGACAGCTGTTTTGAATACCAGTGGTTTTCCCACACTGAATTAGATGTGGTAATGTATAGTTTTTGGTATTTCCAAATTTTTCTCCAAGCGCCCCGCCCCCTTCCCCACCCCATGTACACTCTACTGAATGTTGCCATGGCTGTCTTTTGTTGAGTTCACGTAATTGCTATAGGTTAAGTAAATAGTTGAAATTGTAAATGGATTATAAATCTGAAAAAAGTCCATTATGGTAATTAGTCTAAAGCATGTTGTAATGAGGGGGTGGTGTGGTCACTTTAATCACACATTTTGTAGGAATGTGTATACTTCTCCTTGTCATATTCTGGATTTAATTGGACTCCATGAATGAAGATCACCACCTGTCCTGATTACATGGTTGTCAATGAATAGTGGCTTAAAGTATGTACAACAGACTGGAAAGCCACAATTGTTTGAAGAAGAAAACAGCATCTACATATTACAGAAGTTCACAATCACAACTGATGCCCTACTGAAATGTGGTTATATTTTAAGAATAAAACTATTGAAACTGAATTTCTGCTCATTATATTGCAAATAATGTTAGCCATGCTGTCACAGTTGTTGGGTATCTGTGCACACTTCACATCATGCTGGATTTTGTAACTAGAAGAAAGTTTGAGCTTTGACTGTGGGCTAACAGATGGCAGCACAACTTCCAGATGGAACTGGAAGGCTGTGTTGCTTTAGGCGTGTGTAAAAGATCTCAACAAAAACTGTTTGTAATTGTGTAGTGAATCGGAAGGCATCAAAATTCAGAATTATGCTGCTAGATTAGTTACTGGCATATTCGGGCCACACCACTTACAAAAACTGATGACAACTGGGAGAGGGGTGTTTTGACCACATGCCCCTCCATGTCAACATCCAGTGATACCTAAGAGCCGAGGATGACACGGCAGTCGGTCAGTGCTGTTGGGCCTTCAAAGTCTGTTTGGACAGTCTGTTTGTTTTAGATTCAATCTAAATGTGAGAATTACGGAAATGCTCCATGAACTCAAATGGGAATCCTTTGAAGGAAGAAGACATTCATTTTGCAAAGTACTATTGAGAAAGTTTAGAAAACCGACATTTGCAACACACTGAAGAATGATCCTACAGGCACCAACATACGTTTTGCATAAAGACCACAGAGATGAGAAATAAGGGGTCATATGGACTCCATTTGTGAGTGGAATGGGAAAGGGAATGTCTTGCACTGGTACAAGGTACCTTTTACCAGCACCATATTGTGCCTTGTTGAGTATGTATCATAATTGTAGATGTAGGTGCATCCACCTTTTGTCATTGATTGACCAACATTATTTCACTTGTGTGAGACATTAAAATATGTGCTTTTATTGCCTCATTACCAGCTCTGTGTAGAAAATTACTCTCTTTCTTGCTGCAAATGATGATCCCACTGTTTAGTGCAGATTTAAGAAAGCCAGTCATCATAGCTACCAGTTGTTTAACTGTCAAACACTGTTCCTTTTCAACCTTGGGCACCTCAGACATGTAACTGATCTCACCATGTCAACAAGATTGCAATTCTATGGTAAGATTATTCCCACTGTAGTACAATACCAACTACCTAGCCATCTTTGTCAAGTGTCAACCCATTTCCTGGCTTGTGAGATTACTCATTGAATCCTATTTTGAGTGCACTTGGGTGCATTGGACAATACCTTTCCACTGACAGTGTTAGTTGCATTAGCTTTAAATAAGCTGTGTGTTCAGTTGCACGAAAGTTTAACATACCCCTGCAGACCGTATAGATAGAATACCACTTTACATCCTTTCCATTACTGTAATGAAAGTAGTATTATTTGGTACTAAACTCTTTATTACCTGGATGTTGAATGCAGGTTATTGTATATGATAAGACATACCACTTCTGATAGAATGTATGAACTGATTATTTAACGAAGCTCTGAGATATGAGATTCCTTTTGGTCTCAAATAATTTACATATAGCAACAGTTATATATTAGAGAGATTAAGTTCTTTTCCTTTTGCAGTAATTAAATTACACGTGACTGAATACTGCAATTAAATTGCACATGACTGAATAATGCACAAGTTCCATGTACTACCCTGAGCATAAGTGTGAGCTGGTAAATCAGAGAGTAAAGAAACAGTTCTGAGAAAAGATTATGAAAATGAGGTGCTAGTAAAAATAATAGATTACATGCATTTGTGTATTGATTGGATGTAGTTTATTGGTATTTTGAATGAGATCTTTCGTTTGCTGATTTTCAAGATTTTGCTAGTAAAACTCAATGTTATGCATATAATAGTACACAATACTTGGAGGAAACCCACATCTATAATCTGATCAATTTGACAATCCATGTATTTACTACAAACACAAGTATCATACGAAAAGTTTGAATTGCAGGTCATTAGTTCATTGCGTATACCATAGATTATACTGTATTTGTAATAAGTGTTGTTAAATGGCCCACAAAGTAACGTATTTTTAGTGTATATTTGCCTAAACGTGTACTTACATTAAGTGTAATTGTGATTTTAAATGTTCACGCAAAATATATATTTTCTGTTCAAATTCCTCTGTGTATTAGGAGGAATTATCAATCAGAAATAATTACAATGATCTCAAGTGATGAGGGTGGTGTCTTTCAGGGGTTCGAATTCGATGGGAATGGGTAGCTTCAGCATACAAGGACGTACCTATGGCTCACAAGGATCAATAAACAACTTCCATTCTGTGTTCAATGGTGGCGGTGATAC